>NC_068969.1:111044669-111644669 GCF_026419915.1 Harpia harpyja | reverse complement strand
GCAAACTGCTTTTATCCCCTTTTCCTAGACAGACGCTGAGGTTTACTGCAATTTAGACACTTTTCTGCAGTCGCATGAGAAAACTATGATATAGAAGATAGGTCTCCAAACGCTGGACCACAGATCAGCCTGCCTCTGAGTCTGTGCACACAATGCCATATGACACCTGGGTCCCCTTGAGTCAGATGCCACTACTGAAGAAAGCAAGGTGACTTATACGTGTGTTTGAATTGATATCTAACGAACTTCATTCATCACCTGATTGTCACTTCTCCCTTGTTCCAGTATGTGAAGGTGCATCCATGAGTATATATGCAAGACCCAGCCAGTATAGACATTCGTTTTGTGTCTCTAAGCTGGTCAGTTGAGAAAATGTTCATCAAATATAGTATTGGACCACTGTTTCCTCTATTACTGAAATAATGTGGTCACTGCTGAATAATGAACCAAATCTGTGATTCTGGAGCTATTAAAAAAAAATAAATTTCTTTCTCGGTGTAAAACTGTGGCTGATTAAGGCTTCATGATAATAGTCCAGAAATGCATATGCTGTTTCTTAAAAAAAACCCCAAACATCACCCCCCTTCAAACCAAAACAAAACTCATGGTGGCTTTGCCAATATTTCACCATGTTTGTTTTTGCTCATAGCAAGTCCTGTTTTAAATCACAGTAATGCATTTGACTTCTGAGAGAAGTCGAACCAGAGATTTATTCAGTGCTGTGTGGCAATGGCCCATTCCAGCAGGAAACTGAGCCATGGAAGGGAGTTTTGTCAGGGAAGAAATCTCATCTGGATAAATGACACTCCTCAGCAGAGCACGGTTACTTATATGTGTGTTTGTACTGACATCAGATGAATGCTGTTCATTCGTTTGATTGTCACTTCTCCTCCCTTCCTCCAGTATTCCTCCTACTCTCCCTTTGGAACGTTTAATCACCCAATGTAAGACTTTTTAACAGGAATAAGGGCACTTTTAAGATAAAGATGCTGGAAAATAACTTCAAACAAATACAACATACAGTCGTGCGTTTAATAATCTTGACTTGCATATGTACGCACGCATGACACAGTCCCTCTTCTCCCACTCAAGTCATAGGGCCAAACACTACCCACTGCGTGATGCCCATCCTCCATCTAAAGCTGATACTGATTCCTTCAGAGTTAAACCAGCACCATACAGACTAGCTGAGGAGAAAAGGTCAAATCAGAAGAAATTCAGCTTGTAGCACTGCTGGATGTTGAGGGAGGAAAGCATGGGGGGGCTTGTAGGTAAGTTAAGCATTAATTTGTAAAGCATGTTTGTCATGCTAACTATCCAGCATTTGGAGACTGATGATCACTACCTTCCTAATAGCTGCATATGATTAACTTTATATTCCTGTAAATTTACTGTGCATGGCGTCTGTGCTACGTCTGATGAAACCCATGTACTTATTAGCTGATCTTTGAGCCATGATGTCCAATATGCAAGCAAGGCAATCTTTGCTTGTATAATCACTGTTTTAAAAAAAAGAGGCAGAAATACTGTGAGTGTAAAGTAGCATAGACCTTGATTAGTCTCACTACAAAGAAAAGCAGAAATACAGCCCTGCATATAGTGACTTTTGACCTCTGCTTCACCCCCAGCTACATCCTGGCCTGCAATGATTGTAACGAGGACATAATCAGACAGGTCGTATACACAAATTGCTGTCTTATCTATGCACCTTAAAATGTTAAAAGTGCTTTTCCTCATTTGCCCACCTAAGGAAACAGTGAAGAGGTAACCATTCCTGCTTTTTTCCAAGGCACAAGCTATGGCATCGAGACTGCTCATCAGCAATTCAATTCCCTTCTTCAGCATCACGTATGAAAGTGAAGCAGCAGACAAGGAGTGTGGAGTTTGCTATGAGGACCTCTTTAAAATACAGCTCTGCTCTCAGTCTCCCCAGCCCAGCTGTGGCACCAATCTGTGGCCTCTCCCTGGGTCCCTCACCTGGGGCTTTAGTAGCTACTGGAGAGCAGATGAAAGGATCAGCCATCCAGCTGTGCGCAGTGCCTGGGGTCACAGAGTGCCAGAGGCACCCCAACAACATTTTGCAAATGCATGAGGTACCTCCAGCTGCGGGGAGTGGAAGGAGGGAGTCAGCTGAGTCAATGCTGGGTGCACGCACAACTCGAAAGTTCAGTTTAGGATGTGCCCAAGTGACAGTATGACTGTGGCAAGGTAGGATCTCAAACACCTTCTGCTGTATCCTTGCCTATAGGCCAGACTAATACCACTGGACTAGTATTCTGCATCAGCCAAACAGGAAAGCAGGGTTTAATTAGTTTTGAACAATTAGTCTTTCTAAATGCAGGAGGGTTAGGTGAGCACAAGGAATCTTACGAAAATAGCAATTTCAGAAAAATGCAGCAGGAAGCAATAGGTCACGGGGAGGGGATGGGAAGGAAGGTGGGAAGAGTTACTAGTGTTTGTGGAAAGGACTCCAGTTTCTCCAGAACGATGGTGGAGAAACAGGCAGTGCGCTGGGAGAATAACCATACACATTAACACTGCATGTTTAACCCCAAGAGGTCCCAGGAGATATAAAATGAACCAAAGCTCACAAGATACCCACTAATGAATGGCCAGCGATAGTCCAAGCTGGTGCAGTACAGGGAATGGACATTTGCTGTGGCCAGCCAAGGTGGCTGGTGGCACTCCCTCGATGGGACCCTTCATTCTTGGTACAGATTTCTTGTGCCAGGACTGCAGCCAGCTCCTCCAGAAAGTTAGGACAACTCCTCCCTTGACATCCTAATCTTTCTAGATTGTAAAATCATACATAGGATCTAGGGTTATAAGGCAGGACTGTCTTCTATCATATGCATGACCAGTACCTAGCACTAGGGAACACTGAACTTTTCAGAAATGGCTAAGTGCTGTTACAACACAGAGAATAATAATAAAAATAACAACAATACGATGGCACCTGCACCAACACGCTGCACTAAAACAAACAGCAAAGTCTGAATGCCAAAGAGCACCAAATTGTTCTCTCATTACTCCTGTCACAGATATTTCTACTGAGCATGGGTGGGTTTTGCTCCATATTTAATCTCCAGCAACATACAATGAAGACGCGAATGGCATTACTGAGCGTGCCAAAATGCCCATGCGGTAAAGATAACACTGAAATTGTGATATAAATCTATTTTCAGCTTTCATCTGAATATTCAGAATGTCTCCTCTTATCTCTGTTATATATTACTTTTATATTGTGAAAGATGACAAATACCGAATGGCAAGAGCAATCAGGCTATGGAAATTGCCTCCTGGGACAGAGCTATATGTTCCCATAGGGCTTTTTTTTCTTTTAACTTTTATTTTTATGATTACTCATTCACTGTTTAGCCACCTCAGGGAAATGCAAGGTGAATTAGGAGAAAGAAGGTCAAGGTTATCATGGAAAAGTTTAATCCCTCCTCAGTGGGAACTGGTTAATAGCTATGGCTAAACTCAAGTGCGGACCTCTGTTGGGAATCCCAGTGAAGGTCAAAGGCAGAGAGGAAAAAAAGCTGTAGTGAGATCTTAGACAGTCATAAGCAGACAGATGTTCCTAGGCTTTAATGAGCAGTCTTGGCTCCAGGCCTTTCTTGGCAGAGCTCTTTAGTTTTAGTGTTTTTCCTTGTAGTGCAAGGTATGGCTCTGGTTAGCTGGCTCTGCTTAGCTAACTGCTGATGATTTTTCCATCTAAATAATAGCTTGACAATGAAGAAACCAGTCCATAATCTATGACTTGATGGATTAGGTCATGGGGAGTGATGTGCAGTTGTAATCATGAAAAGTAAAAATAAATAAAAATAATAATTTTAGTTTAAATGAGAACCAGTTTTGAAAGTTTGAACAGCAAATCTGGAGAAGGTCCTACTGCAAGTTCTACCACTCCATCTTACGTTTTTATCATCATGGACAATAAACTAAAGAAAAATTACATGAAATGAACCTTTTCTTTACCAATTCTATTTCCAAGTCAGCCTGGTGGTGATCATGCCCCTACTTTGGAAACTCACTTGGGTTCAGCAGTGCTGAGAATTTTCTCTTGACAATTTGCTATGCCTAAGTGAAATATATTAAATTGGAATGTACAGGTTTAGCAAACACCTTCTGTTCAGAAAGCAAAAAGGCTACAAATCCAACTGTTATCAAACTGTGAAATCAGTAAATTCCACTAAAAACCAGAAATAGCCTTGTTAAAAATTTTCAAGACTTTTAACTCTTGTCTGCTAGGACACAACTTCCTTAATGCAACAGCCACTGCAGCACTTGGTGGAGAATAATTTGGTTCTTTGTCAGGCATGTAGCAACACTGATATAACCACTGACTGAATTCAGTCTCTTTTCCAATATTTCTGGGTGTCTCATTTCTGGATGTCACAATTGGTCTGATATAATGTGATATTATGAATGGGAATGTTTTCATGGGATAAGCTCTCATTTTAGACTGCTTTTCATTGCTATAGTCCAGATCCTGGCCTCAGTGATGGAAATGGAAATGCCTAGGTGGCTTAAGCGTGAGCAGTCTTTGGATGTCAATGAGTTACAAGTCAATAAAAAACTTAAAAGCCTTACATTGGCAGGCTATACAAATTCTCTGCTCCCTCTGTGTTTTCAGCTGATTCTCTTTTCATTTTGGAGGCTACGAATTACGTTTCTTTGAAGCTCTTTTTTAGCACATCAGAATCTCATCCACCACTGGTTGGTTCAGTAAAGCTCACCCTTCCCAGAATCAAGTGTGAAATCTGCTTTGTGATAAATATCTGATGGTGCAGGAGCTCTGGGCTTGCTCCCAAGCTAAATTCATTTATATTGCAGCAAAACACCTGCCTCTGTGTCATCATGAAAGCAGCTCCCTATTGTAAAGTACAATTCAGTCTCTCAGACAAGATTCAGATTCCTTTCCCCCCGCTCCTCTGCAGGAGAGGAACAGATGTCCTTAGCGGCCGAAAGGAGCTTCCTCCCTTCTCATCTACCCAGCTTACATTTCCAAGTCATGAGTCCTAAAACTCTTCAGAGTCAATCGGCTAGGGTTTATTGTTTCCATGACACCAGTCCCTTCCCACAGCCACTCAATGCTCAGGATAATTACTTTACACGACACCTGGTAACTGGAACTGACAGATTTACACCAGGATCATACCCAGGGTCTCCATATATTCAGCCCAGCTATCACTGTGATGGGTCCTTCTGGATCAGCAGTATACTACACCAGTCATGGGACACTGACCCAGCTCCACAACTTCCCATGTGTCTGGTCCATCCCATCAACAAATGGCTTTTGTATGCATCGTGCCAGAGCAGAGACTCTCTGCTCAGTACCGTGTCTGTTCTTCCAGAGACTGGGCAATGACTACCACCCCGTGACATTAGACACCAATAAGGGATGCCTACCTTGCCAACAGGTATTATAATCGCTGCTGTTGCAGAATGCAATGGTGAGATTTGGGGAGGAAGTACACCAAACTATGAGATAGGCAAAGGCAGGACAAATATTTATAAAAATGCTGTGTAACAACTCAAAGACTTTTAAAGGTTTTGGCTTAACGTGTGGCTGACTCTCTTGTCAATCTCCCAAAAGTTTGGATGCAGAATGGGAGTCAATTACAAAAAGCCAGAGAAGTTATTGACTCATAAACATATTTACTGTAAACGGCAAGTCCCTCTTTGTTCAGCATTGAAATTTAAATGCAGTAAGGTAAAATAGAATAAAGCAGAGCTTACCTGAAGAGGCTGAAGAATCATAAGTACTTCTGTCCTTCCTATTTGTCCTGAAGGGCTGAATGTCCTTCTCCCTGTAAGTTCCAAACCCTTCAAAGCTTCTCCTTTTATTCCCACTTGTATCGTTGTCCCGCTTCTCACTCGAGGAATTCATTTCACCAAACATGTCCAGGGAGTCTGACCTTCCATTACTCTCAGTATTACCAGAGTATCTCTTTGTGCAAGAGTCAATGGGATCATTGCTTGAGTCACTTTTATCTTTACTCTGCGTCCACTGCTGGGCATCAGAAAGTGATAACGTAGACAGCGTATCCACTTCAAAGTTACTCTTTGAGCCTTTGTGTCCGGTTTCACAATGCTGGTGCTTCTGCTTCTCCTTATGCTTGCTTTTCTCGTTGAGCAAGGAGAGGTCTTTATCTGAGCCGCTTAGCCTTTCGTTGATCGCATGGCTGGAGAAGCCAGTGGACTTGCTAGCAAAGAGACCACTCAGATCTTCATGTGTCCCCAATATCCGCTCATCCTTATGCTTGTGCTTATGTTTGTGTTTCCTTTTGTGAAGTCGGCCACTTGAAAGGCTTGTTCCTCCAACCTTTGGAGGAGCCAAAGAGGACTGCATGTCTCCAAGGCCCATTCCCACAGGTGTTTGTAGGTGCACTCCGTGTTTCGCTTTATGCTTGGCAGTAGTGGACATCTTCATATGAGAGCTTGCATGGAATTGGGGTGGGGGCACGGTAGGTCTCATAAATGGGGAAGCCGCTCCGAGCGTGTGAGACAGGTACAAAGGAGCTGGATACTGACCATAGTAACCAAGATTCATCATAGGCATTGATGTGTAAGGCATTCCATAGGGTGCATAGTAACTCCCACTGGGAATAGGGTAACCGAACCCTTGTAAAAAAGGCACCTTTGTCATGGTGTCATTGGTTTTGGCAGGTCTACCACGCTTCTTCTTAGACTTCATGTCAGAGGTCCTGCGAAGATAGAGCAATGGGTCATACTGGATATATGGCACAGGGTAGTAGTGATCAAAATTAATCCTGAAGATGCTGGGATATGGATTTTCATGATAAAATGTGTAACTTCTATGGGAAATCCTGAACACTTGAAACTTATTGATGAGTTCCTCAAGGTCTGCCAGAAACTGGAGGTCATCTCTGTTCTGCAGGCTTTTCCTTTTCCTCTTGTGCTTTGGCTTTTTAATACTCTCATGAGAGAGAAAGTTATCCACAATGAGATGTTTCTGCCGGTGACCATGCCTGTTCTTTGTGCTGGTGTCAGATGGGATAGCCTCTGGATTGTCCAGGGTGCAGAAATCAAAGGAGTATCTCCGGCGGGATTCTGAGCTTTTCTCGGCTTGGTCAGAAGTGCTGTTGTTGTCTGTACCTATCCCACTGTCGCTCGGTATGGTTTCCTCGCTGTGAGACTCGCTCACTGGCGACAGCGTGACTTCTTTCAGAGAACCTATTTCACAGAGGTGGGAAGGTGAATTAGCCATTAACCTGGGTGGAGACAGCTTCCAAGTTCCACTGTGCATTCCTTTCTGGGTTTTTGTAGGAAGAGCACTGATAGGTTGAAGATTTGGCATAGTTTTTAACTCTGAAAAATTTGTTTCAGTGCTTGCAGGGCTAAGGTTGCCATTAGTCCCCACTAACTGTGTCGAAAGCGGATGAATAGCTGCTGGTGACGATGCCACGAGTGACTGCAGGTTGGAAGGCACTGCTGGGTTTTCTGGCTGGCTGGAAACAGGCCTTGAGTGCTTGATGGCTGTCTTAGGTTCTTCTGGCTGAGGCTGCAGCTCTGCTCTTGGCTTTCTGCCCCGTTTTTTACCAATGTAGATAGTCCCTCTCTTGCTGACATTGATCTGCTTCCCTAGTCTGGCATCAATGGTGGTTGGCCCAGCACTAGACGGTGGCTGGACTTTTGCTTTCAGAGCTATGCTGCTGGAGCAGGAGGACAAGATCTGATTGAGAATATTCTTCCTCTTGAGGGTCTTCATTTTATTAATGGTCTTGATGGTCTTCTTATCCAAGACCCCAAGCTTCCCGACCTTTTTGTGAAACTTGAGTTCACTGATGGACTTGTCCTCTCCCGGGACCATCTGGGCCAACTTGGCCAGATTCCGTCTCCTCTTCCTTTTCTTTGTTCCTGGAAATTCACGATTGATTGGACTCACTGGGCTGGTGGAGGTTCCCTCATGAATGGTTTCAACAGTGAGCAAAGGCTGTTTCTTTGGTCGTCCTCTTTTTTTCTTGACAGGTGTGATCACAGTAAGACTGTCTGTATTGGTATACAGAGGGCTGGATGGTGTGATGGGATAGGCTGAAGGAGGCTCCACCATCAGCTTCTCAGATGTTGTCATGGAGGTCTCCCGAAGGATAGATTTAGGTTTGCTGCAGGTCCATCGCCGCTTAGCTGCATGTTTGGGGTGCTGGACCTCAGACAATTTACCAGCTGTGGGAAGATCGGTGGGTAGGAGAGTGGATGTCACAGCTACAGGCTTTCTGAGTCTGGTGGCACTGTTGGGGGAAGCTTTGTCAGTGAGCACACCGCTGTCGATAGCTACTAAGGGGGACTCATTTTCGATCACTTTCCCTGGCTTTGTGGCTCGAAGATCTTTTTTACTCCCCTCTGGTTGAGAGCTAGTCCTGTTTGCTACTTCACTGCTCATAGCAAGTCCAGAAGGCAGGCTTTTCTCCTGGATAGTTTTCTCTATGGAAGATTTTGTGGATTGCCTTTTTTTCCTTTTGTGGCCAGATGTATCTGTTGTCGGAGACTTTATTGGGATAGTAATTCGTACGTGACTGGTGTCACTTTCACAACTGTTAGCAGAAGTGGCATTCTGCTTCGAGGGTGATGTATCCAACACACTGTCCATCGAGTAAGACTCCTTTTTCCCTTCCATGCTGTCATGGGATTTGCTGTCAAATGCTTTCTGAGCACTCTTCACCCATTCGATGTCTGCGGTTTGGATGGTCTGACTTATCAAGTCCTTTTTGCTGGACTTCTTCTTTGTACTCCCGGCGGGCTGATCGGGGGCCTCCAGCTGCACACCTCCGTCTTGGTCACCGAGAGGCAAAAGCCCGTTGCACTCAGAAACGCTGGGCGGCTGGGCGGCTGTGCTGATGTTGTTGGGTGATGGGACTGCACTGCAAATGGCAAGCTCTTTACTACTGCCCGACAGCTGCCCCCACGTGCTGCCGGCGCAGGACTTCTTTGCTTGGGATTTGCTGAAGGAAACTCCCGGCTCCGGAGCGGGCACCTTGGTGGCACTAACTGCTTCTCGACTGGGTTCTGTGTTGATGAAACAACTTTGAGAAGCGGGTCCAGTATCGGAGCTTGCTGACCAGTCAAGATGGTGCTGGTTGCTACTTTTTTGCTGGTGCTTTGATTTTAAGGTGTCACCGGTGAACTCTTGTTGGAGGCCTGGATCGTAGTGCAGAGCAGAATGTTTTTGTGGCCGGTCGTAAACCTGGAAGGCAGAAGAAAATAAACAGAAAAAAAATCAGTTTATCAGTCCATTCATAACCCCTGGTTGCAGCTCTTATTTGTACAGTGAATGACAGCTCTTCTTAACCAATGTCCTTGTAAGGGTTAGAAGCCTTTATAAAGTCTTCTTATACTTGAGCCAAATTTGCATTTAGATTCATGCTCTGTAAACAAGTTTTGTTTTGTTTTCCCACTCTAAAAACAATGGAAATACTTCTATAAATGCTAAATTGCTAAGGAAACATATTCTATTGATTTTTAATTTAAAACACAAGTAAAATATTCCCTTTCAATGGATGAATGGTGCAATTCAGCCTCCTGGTGAGAATCCCTTTTTCCTAAAAAATAATCCCTCACAGAACTTGATGCTCAACAACAGCAATTAAGCTCATTGTTGTAAACAAGAAAAAGGCAAAATTATCTTGGAAGTTGTAACAAACAAGAGGAAAACCCATGGGTCCACTTCCCTATGAAGCCAGAATCTGCAAAGATTTACTTGCTTAAATTTCCACATAGAAGTCTTCCCCACAAACTTAGTGCTTAAAATCATATGCATAGCGTCAAGTGTGCGAGGCACACTTGACAGGTTCAAGATTTGCATTACTCCCTTTCCCTTTTAATAATCTGCTATTTGCAATGTTCATAAGAGATATTTTCAATATGATTTCTAAGCCAACAGCAGCTCTTCAAATCGCAGAGGCTACAGTAAGGGCAGAATTATGCTGAAGACTCTTACAGAGCAAAAGAAAGTCTACTTTTTTTTCTTGGTGGACCTCCTTCAGCTAAAGAAATTGTTTGTTACAGTTGTAAGCTTTTAAAAAGTCTCTGAAAGCAAAAAAAAAAAAAATTTTTTTTTTCACTTTCACTAACTGACCTCTTCTAGCCATTTATTTTCTCGTATTACACTTAGGAGCTTTTTTGTAAAGCTCTGGATCAAACTGTGCAACTGATTTTGTACACCTAGTACAGGAAAAAACTGTTCTTAGCAAACTGTAATGACACTGTTCCGAATGCCACATAAATGATGAGAGACTTAAAATAAATGTGTAACCAAGAAAAGAACAATAGAAAACAACTGCTAAGTTTCTCGTGTTTCTGCAAACACCCTGTTACAATTAAGTTTCTCTCAGTAACATTACGCTAGATCCCCATTTGAGGTGTTTGCAACAGAAGTTTTGGGGCAAGGAGGCTGTCAGCATAAGAGGGTTTTGAGCTGGGAAATGAGGTGTCCCCAGTTCTGAGCAATTTCAGAGGGATTTGAAAAGTCCTAAACAACCCCAAGCCCATGGTGCATTATTTAGTGACCAGTAAACATACACGTTATTGGCAAATTGATGTTGAGATATCCTTCATGTACATATAAAAACGGGCATGTGCCTTTTCTGGAAAAGGCAGTAACGATGAAGCTGTTCTGGTCTATCGTCTGAGGAGTAATCAGGGACTCTTAAATCCTGGGGATAGTTCAGCTGTCGTGCACATGGACCAGCCATGCTCAGGGAAAGCAGAGATTTCCAGGAATTGTGGAGTGAGAAAATGAAAGCACGCAGCTGCGGTGGAGCTGCAGATGTCGCGGGCGAGTGACACCCGGTTTCTTCAGCCTGAGAAAAGAGCCGAAAGCATAAACAGTCCTTGGGGGAATGAATCAGTTGTTCCTCCTCCTCCTCCTCGCAGCGGCCTCCCGCGCGCAAGCCACACAGCACGCGGCGGCCATGACCCATGCCGCTGATGCCCTCCTTCGGAAAATGGAGCCCACCTGCATCCACATCCTTGGGATGAGGCCAGGGAGGGGTCAAAAGGAAATCAGCAGCACTGGCACTGATGTTTGATAGTTTACTTTTATTTAAATTTTTTTCAAAAATTGATCACAATACTCCTGAGGTTTATTTTTACCTCAGCCTTTCGGGGCTTCTCCTGCCCCCCCAGGCCACCGGGCCGGGTGCGCTGTCAGGTGGGCATGAGGAGGTGTGCGGGAGGTGGTCATCCCCTGGTGAGGTCCCAGTGGGCTGAAGGTGGGCGTCCTCCACCCAAACCTCACAAGAAACATCATCTTCCCGAGGTACCATGATTTGTGACCTGGAAAAGCCCTGGAAGTGATGGGCTAAGGCCTGCACCGAGGCAGGGCCAGGCTGTTTCTGCACAGATCCTGGCCTGACGGCTGCAATCAAAGCTGCTCCCTTACACCCACGTTATTTCCAAAATGCTGAGCTGTGAAACTAAATGACCTGAAAAATCTCATTTGGAAGGAGAAAAAAAAAAAAAAAAAAAAAGAGGGTTACAGCAGTGAGTGAAAACATCACACGCTGGCAACACCTTGGTCCCTCCAAGCCCACCAGACACACAGAGATCACTGGTTTAAAAGGAAGATCACTAGTTTAAAAGAGCAATAATCTCTGATCTATATTTTAAGGCAGTTAATAAGGGCTCAGAACTGAGAGGCCAGCTATATATCAGCGATGAATGCTGATATATCGCTTGGCTCCTCCAGCCTCATTTTCTCGGCCTGCACATTATAAAATGATGATGCAACTTCCAACATATCCCTAATGATAGCCTTGTCATTACTCCAGCACCGCAGGCCACCACAACATCTATCTTACAATTCATGAGAAAGATATGCCTATGTCATCAAAGGTGCCAACTCTGGAGGCATTTAATCACACGGATAAGCACTCCGATTTCAACCGGCCTTCAAAAAATGACCAGTCTGCAGGATCAGGGGACTCCATTTCCTAAGCGGGGTGTCAAAACTATATATCTGCCCAAGCACATAACAGTCCACTGGGTTTCCTCATGCAGCTTCTTCCAGCATAACATTTACTATTCGCTCTCCCTTGCCAGGCACGTCCATATCACACCAACATAATTCCTCTGCAGCACAGCAACCAGAGCTCATTTGGCTGCAGCAGGTTGGGTTTCAGCGGTTGCAATGGATGTCCGGAGACTGTTTACCTAAAAGCACTACTAAATCAGTTGAAAATAATGCAGCCAAGTGTATTTTATTTCCCGTGTATCCATCTGGGTTGCCGTCTGATCCCATTGGTCCTAATGTTTAGGCTTCAATTTTCCCTGCTGGGCGAGCAACACCCTAAGAAGCCAACAAGCTCCAGCTCAGCTAACCTCAGCCTCTGCTGAGATAGTGGAAGATACCAGAGTTGTCAGTAGGGTGAGGGCAAACAGGGCTCTTCAGAAGCCTGTATCTTGATGTCTTTCATGCAAATTCATTTCTTTATTTGTCAGTAAGTGTGCAATATACTGCAGCTCCCTAATTTTTGGCAAGGGGCTGTGGACTTGAACAGAGTTCCTATGGCAGCATGGCCAAGATTGGCATCAAGAATAGTGGACTTTTTCATGAAAATAGAAAGATTTACCTTTATTTACTTTTTGTTTTATGAGAGCCTAAAAATACTTCAAACTTCAGCGCCTGTCTCTATTTGTAGTTTGCCTTTTCATTAAATGGGATTTTCTTCAGCAGCTAGCTATTCTTCACCGGGAGTCTGCTCCTTCTTCTTTTGTGAAAGCAGAAGCCTAACTTAACCCATATTATTTTATCACATCTCACCAGACTTGGTCAATATTTTGCTTGATATTCAGTTTACTGGATGTGCTTAGTGGGTAATAATCCCATCTTTCCTTTAAAGAAAATAAAATACACATAAAGAAGTTAATAGTTTTCATAACTGCAAAGAAGTTTGAGCAATGTGATCCAGCACATGCTAAACTTTAGACTCAAAGAATAAAATCTGAATCCTTTTATTAGTAGTATACAATTTTAATGCCAAACTCATGAGTTTCAGTCCTCAGCTTTGGCAATGATGGGTAGACCTATCAGCAGGATACATCCCATATACTGGCAACTGAGGAGTACTGGCCAGATAGCAGAGGAGGTGGGACTGTGTGTTTACACCTGCCCTGCCAGATCTGTGCAATGCTGCACCTGCAGAGGTGATTATTCTTCTTAACAATTTTATTCTGGCACGCAGCCCTTGCAACTGAGGGGATGAGACTGTATCAGTCCCATGATGAGCAGCACCCTACTCTGCAAGTAGTACCCAGCAGCAGAATCCATCCCTCAGGGACTCTTTTCATTTAACTACTGGATGTCTCACTCTGCCTCCCCATTCCCTCGCCTGAGCTTCTCTCTAAATCCACATGCTGTTTCCAATCCCAAAGCAAAAAGTGGGAGGAGATGCCAGCAACCAAATCAAGAGCTTAGTAAAATAATAATAATAATAATAATAAAATCCAAATAAAAATGAATATAACTAAAAAAAATAATAATGGTAAAATATATAATTAGAGAAATCCATCACCTGAAAAAAATCTGATTGCTTACAGGGGATGGTTCCCCCCTGCTCCAAAAGTACCTTTTTGTGGAGGTAACACACATACAGCTTGTCAAGAATCTGGCTTGCAAATCAAAGTTAATACTACAACGCCCCCTCTTCAAATCATTCGCAGATCCATCTGTGTAATGGCTCCTCAAGTGTAATTCCCTATTAAGAGGCTTTATCTGGAGAGATAAGCAGCTGGTTCCCATGTCACTAATTGCTGTCTGCTGTGATTTTAAAACATCTGCACCATTGTGCTCTTCATTTTCATATTCTAATCACCCTGAAACTTGAAAAAGGTACATCATTGATTGTTTCTGTGGGTTAATTAGTACACAGTCTCCTTGTAGAGACAATTTAAAGGCAGTCAGAACCTCAATCAGCAAGTTTGTTTTAAAAATTAATAACATCGGGAGCGTCTGTGGGGATTGGCTTCCACAGTGACACATCAGAGTGTGCTCTGGGGACATAACATCCTTTGTTATCTTCTTCATAGGCTGGAAATAAAATTAGGAAAAAAAAAGAAAAGAAAAGAAAAAGAGGAAAGGCTTTCCTAAACGTATAATGTCACTTAGAATCAGAGTCTTGGGAAGTGCTTGCTTTTATCTCAAGGCCACCCCTGCCTCTCCAGTGAGAATGAATCTCATCGAAACACCATATAATACCTCTGTGTGGTCTAGGAACTTGTAAGCCATTTTTGGTAGCAATTTTGGCATCTGGGTGCTGGCATCTCATTGCAAATCCATGGGGTGAAGCTGTGACTGCTTGGATGCATGGGCATATTTGCTTTGCTTGCCACCTGGGTTGGCTAGAAGCTGGATCACCAGGTGTTGTCTCCAAGCCATGCTGAGAAGGATATTGGCTCAGGCACAGCACTCTGCTATGGCAGCAATATTGCATGCAAAGTGGACTTTCCTTGTAACCAGCCAGCTCAGAGCAAAGGCAGGCCAGAATTCATACCTGCTTTAACTTAAGCTTCTACTCGAAAGTACTCCAGACAACGCTGAAAACAGACCTTTGGTGCCTAGCAAAAGGTCAACCTGAGATTTTCAAGACTGAATGAATGAATCTAGTGGCTCTGAGGTTAAGTGGAAAATGCAACAGGAACCTTCCTTCTGAAAAATCAGACTGTTTTGGTCCTTTGCAAGGAGCTCCTAAAAACTGGAGAAGCTCCAGGTGATTTTTTCCTCTTGAAAAAGCTTCCTCTTCAGTTTCTGCTTCCTAGACATGCATGAAAACATGTTACTGGAGAAGAAAACCCTTCAAAAGGAAGAAAAAACCCTGAGATTTCTAGCTTCAACATATGAATAAATAATCCTGGCTCAGCTTACACTTTTGCTCAAAATTGAGCATTTCCTCTTGTGTCCCAATGGGACAGCTGCAAACTGCTCACTTGAAGGCTCTAATCAGAACTACAGGTTACAGATATTTTGTGTATTTTGGTGAGTGCACTGAGCCTTCCTGGGGTAGCATTAGTCTGTAAATAAAAGATGCCAAGCAGAGGAGACACCAGGTTCAGGGGAACTTAACTCTGGCCTGATGACTTACAGGTTGAGCAGTCATTGACATGAAATGTGATCAATTTATAGGAGGGACCTGTGATCAAGTCAAGTTAGTTCATAATAGCAAGTGTCTGAAATGGTTTCAGGAAGTCCTTTAGGTCCTCGGTGACTCTAAGCAGGGAGGAAGGATCACCAACTGGCATATGA
This sequence comes from Harpia harpyja, assembly GCF_026419915.1. Taxonomy (NCBI): domain Eukaryota; kingdom Metazoa; phylum Chordata; class Aves; order Accipitriformes; family Accipitridae; genus Harpia; species Harpia harpyja. Next base: position 111,629,404 of record NC_068969.1, on the reverse strand, counting down.
CACTTGCTGGAAGTGCAAACAGCAGTAGTGTCTTCTGAGAAACCCCACTGAATCTGCTTCAGAACTGATGTAGGGGGTTTAATTCCAATTAAAATACTAATGGCAAACACGTCAGCAGGCACTAACATAAAATTCATCATTATCATCCCAAACAAGGGTGATTTTCCAGAGCAGTTTATCAAATTTATCGCTCCCAGAGTTTCCTCCTTCCCCAGCTCCCTGCTTCTTCAATAGCACAAAGCACAACACCACCATACTCACAGGAGTAAGGATCATTCGTTAGATATCGAAAGAGAGGCAGGAATTAACACGAAGCTGCAGGGGAACTACTTGAGAGCAAGACACAGCATGGGGTGGGAGTGGGTTAATTAAAAGCAAAGCATCACCTATTTGTGTCCATTCACCGAACACAAACATCACAGACTGTGGTGTGAGTCTAGCGCAAATCAGGAGGATCTTCACTGAAGCTGCTGGAGGTCCTTCTAGATTTGCGCTCCCATTGCTAGGTAGCTCTGTCTTCCCTGAGATATTTGTGTAATCATGTCAATACAGAGGAACTGAACTTCAGGCTTTTGCTTTATAATTGGTTTGAGAATACCTATCTAAAGCACTTGTCTTTAAGGAAAAGACAAAGCAATGCACAGAGATTACTGATGGGTCCAAAGATGCTCACGTGGTTGCCAATTGTGATTTTTCATGCATTCCTGGTAAAGCATCATGATTTGCTAAATAATTCAGAAATTCCAAATTTATTCCAAATTAATTTTGCTACTAGCTTTAAACTGGATGATTTGCACACTATTTCAGTCTTTCGCTGGATTTCAGACACTTCCATTTTCCAAATACAGGGACTGAGGATTTTATTTGGGCAAATTGCAACAACATGTTAGATTTATAAAGGCAGGATTTGGTGCTGCGGGCTGATCTGCTCCTTACTAGTGGGATAGACCCATCTCTGCACATATTTTCTTTATCAAATGTTTAACAACCCTGCTCTTTTCAGGGCTTTGTATTAAGCACCGAGTCTGGGAAAACTCTAAACAATGGGATTTTTCTGTCATCTCCAACAAAGAGCCCATCATCACCGACATAACGATGCAGTTTAAATATCGTGTTTAAGCGTAACACAGTTTGCCGCCTCAGTTTAGGCAGCTGGGAGAGAACAATTGGGCACCAGCTAAGGTGGACTACAATGGGACTCATACAGTTTTGCCCATTCATCTGATGAGATAACCCTGGTTCGGTTCCTGTTTGGCCTCGAGCCAGCGCAAAGGTTTTTAAGTGAACATTTCAGACATTACGTCTGCGAAGCCAGGGTTCGCAGAGCAAGATGCCTTTGCTATGCCGCATGCTTTCATTTGTCCAAAAGCCTTGCTAATGAACTTAGCAGCAGTGATATTAAGGCTTCATTATTCATATATAAAACATACTTCCATCCCTTCAGAAGTGGTATAGTTCCATGGAGCTCGACCTACTCTTCCCAGTGTGCAACTACGACGTTGCACGTCCAGGTTTCTATCTCACCCTGCTCTTCCACTTTGCTCTGTAATTTCAAGTTGTAGAGGGCAATGTATATCTGTATAGTGACCTGGCCAAAATCAAACAGCAGAAGGGTCCCAAGTGGACTGGGACCTGCAGAAATGCAAGCGGTAAGGGATGTTCATCTCTGAAAGGTTTGTGGTGTTGTCCAGGACGTTAAAGCTTCAGCACATCTCAGATTACTAAATTGGAAATGAGGATGTGAGCAGCTGTGCACTGTAAGTTTCTGCTACAATTTTTAAAAGCCTGCAGTGCTTAATTTGCATTGAAAGATTTCTTTTATCCTTCATTTAGTATAGGAATTGTGGTGTTACCCTGAATACATTTTTTTTCCAAGGGTTGGGGGAAATATAAATGGCTTTTCCATTGAGGCCAGTGATTCTTTCCACTAGAGTTAAATAATTTGATTATAAATTGAGTCCTTAAATGTCAAAGAGATGCTGAATTCACCTGAAAACAGGCATATAGAGAAGCTCATAAAAGCTGTGATCTCCAGTCAGTTAGCTCATCATTCTTTTAGCATGCACTTCATTTAGCAGTTACTGACCGCCAGATTAATTCTTTCAAAGCATCCTGATTGCAGCTAAGGTCTAAGAAGTATTGCACGTGCAACAGCATTAGCAAAAAGTCCAGAAATCTGCCAGAACATCTATCTGGTGCAGCTGGGTTAAAGGTCATGAAAATTTGCAGGAGAGGTCAAATATCCAATGTCTTCCCACCTCCCTGCATTAAGATCTGAGTCCTGTACCATGAATTCAGAGAGAGCATCGCCTGTGCCTTCAGCAAATTCACCCTGAAAAGATGAACTTCAGTGATCTGCAGCAAAATGTGGGAGGTTTGTTACCTTTGGAAAATCTGCCTAAAGAGGTCGTACGTGATGAATTTCTGGATCCACCGGGTAGATACTGAAAATTCACTGCACTCTGTGCAAAGCTAGCAAATGGTGTGAGGTGTACCATCCGGAGATGGGAGATGTTGTGGAATCTCTCAAAAAGCTGGTCTCAAATCAGACTCCCAAGTGGGTTTCTCCTTTGTTTTCACCAGTAAAATAATTCTCTTCTGATGGAAGGGAATAGCGGCACGCTCATCTTCCCTTGCACTGCATGCAGTCCTTCTAACTGTCCAGGTAGGCATACAGTGAAACCTGCCCCATTTGCAAAAGACTACAGGATGAGCGGAGTTTCAGAAGCTTTATCCTCCCAGTTTGCCTCTAACCTATGCCTATTTTTCACCACTGTTGGCATGTAAAGAGTGATCCCTCTCCCCTTTTCCCTGCAACCAGCAGCAACCCCAGGAGGTGATAACTGGGGAAATTCGTTGCACGTGTTGAAGATGTCAAAAGCATGGCAGACGTCTCTGTTTCTGGACTAGAGATGATGCCCCTGTGACATAGTTGTTGAGGATTTTAGTCCTCAATCAGGTGATTTTAGTTTACACCCCTAAGGAAGGCATGTTTGAAGAAAGACACCCAGCACTGCACCAGGATGCCTGAGGCATGGACACGTGTTATGAGGATGCTAATGCCCACCTGAAAGTCCTCTTTCAAGACTGTAACAGTGGTGATTTTCAGCAGCAGCAAAATCACAAGCTACCCTGTCTAAACCTGAATGCTCTCCTGTAAGAACTGATTTTAGCATCCCCTGAATTCGGCTCCCTGCAGATGCCTCTTCTACCCAGATGCTTTTACAGGCTCCCCACCACACCCATAGCAAAGGCTTTCCCACCGGGCGAAATTCAACCAGACTAGCAATAACATTTTGGAGCAACAACAATAACAAAAAAAAAAATGACGTAAAATATTTCTGTGGCAATGCTAGGTGAGGTGATGATGAGAGACACCTCATTTTTGGGGCATCACTGTGCTTTTTCTGAACAACACGTATTTCTGCTTTGATGTTCATCCCTCATCTCTCCTTCCTCCCCTCCCTCCCCAGCTATGGCAAAATCACCTTTACTAATAAACCTCCAGCTCGAATAGCAGGTTTTATTTAGTGTGCTATAAAAACAGTCATTTCTCAGATCATAAAAGGGGCTCAACTGGACTGCATCATTTTGCTGAAGTGAGTTTTCTGGTGGAGCGATTCTCTCTTCTAAATGCCACAGTCCCCCACTACCAGTATTTATGTACCAAAATAAAATGCAGTTTTCTGTATTTTATTAAGTGTGAATCTCCAGCGGAAATCCATTTGGGAGCTGAACCCAAGATTTAATTGTCCCTTGATTTTATATTTTCAAGACTTTCTCAACCGTTTTCCCAACAATAGCACCAGGCTAACTACAGTTTTATTAAGGTACAGCAGCATTACTAAAGGCCCTGACCAAGTTTAGGTTTGGCTTCTACACACATAAATCAACAGCAGCACAGATCAGAAAAAGAAAGGGCAGGGAACAGTGGTCTAGAAAAGAGGATTCCAAAGCACACCAAGCACAGCTTGGTGCTTAAAAGACCTCCCAAACTTCTCTAGCGTTTCACCTAAGAAATTGGGGGTAAAATTCAGCTTATTGAGTCCCCAGGATTTCACCCACGAGGTTGAATAGGCAGGTGGAAAGCCTTTTAATATAAATTCAGACCTGGGATTAGCATCCAGAACAGCAAAGCTTGTAGCTCTCCTGGGTCAGAATTTGGCTTATCCTGTGCTGAAGATCTACACTGGAGAAACCCTTAAAAATTCTTGAACCTGTGCAGAAATTCAGTGATTTCTGTGCACATACTCCCCTTAGGAGTGGAGACATCGAGACCAGACAGAGCGATGGTGCGGTACCGCCAGCACTTCAGAGCATTGCCCTTTTAATTGCCCTTGTTCTGGTAATTCACCTAAGTACATTTCTTTGCTCTACACATGTTGACAAAGCAAAACCATTCCCAGCCCTGTTCTTGCTTCCTCTTAAGTGCTGACTGTGTGCTTGAGTTGAATAACTCTATAAAAATACCGACACCGAAGATACAGTCCCCTATCCAAGCAGCTCGGCGCACAGGGTAAATCAGAAGCAGGCAGTACATATTTCAGACAACAAAGTGCATTTGTCCATCGCTAAGGGAGCAAAGTTATGCTTCTTTCTTTTCAAAATGTAACTTATTCTGAAGGATTGGCATTGGAAGATTTGGAAGAAGAAAAGTGTTTCCAAGAGCTACTTGAGCAGAGAGGGAGATCGGTTAAAGCACAGGTGAACCTGGTGTTATAAGCATCTGAGATAGATACACATCAAAGGGACTAAAAATACATAGGGACAAGAGTGTCACAGAAGGTCCTTCAGTTTAGCAGACATACAGGGTTTGTAGCAGACATACCGAAGCTAGAAAAACTGAGATGAGAAACATGGCCCACATTTTTAATAGGGGGTATAAATAATAATGAGAACAGCTTATCATAGCAATGAATTCTCTCTTACCGGAAGTTTCTTTTAAATCTTAAGGCTGGGTGTTTTTCTCACCAATATGCATTAGTGCATGACAGCTATTGGACTTGTAACAGGAATACATTTAGGCAAATCCCCTGGTATGAGTCATGCAGGAGGTTTGACTAAGTGATCACAATGGCTCTTTCTAGCCTTAAAAATCTGTGACTATATATCCTCTCTATATCCTCCAGTGTTTTGTCCAACCTGGTGTTAAGCAATTCCAGCAATGTGTCTTCAACCCCTTCCTCTGGGAGGCTATATCCCAGCGTAATAAATCTCACTCTTCAGAGTCTCTTCTCTTCCCTGGAATCATTTCCATCCCTAGACATACCTCATTTCTGGATTCATCCCAACAATTCCTCCTCATCCTTGGCACCAAAAAGAATATTTCACGTTTTTTAACAATTCATTTCACTTGCCATATTCCCTGTTGCTGTAAAGTGGTGTGTACAACAGAGCTGATTTACTAGGAAGGGCCTTTCTATCTCAACAAGCCCGGTGAGATGTGGTTCCCCCCAGAATAAGCATGGGCAGCGCTGTACCACACATGGTTCTGCAAGCGTGAGCGATGCCGAATGCCATCAGCTCAACACACTCAGGCTACCGATGTCGCACAGGGGAAGTTACTGCAATTCCTGTTGCCATTCCTCTGTGCTGGCTGAGCATGGACTTTCAAGAGGCAAATATATGTGAAATATTCCTCCAGACTGACTCTATCCTCACCAAACACCTGAGATTTGGCCCTGAACTTTAAGAGAAGGCAACAAGTCTGATACCCAATCTGGATGTAAGTCTCACAGACATCTGTAAAACAGCATGAAATCAAAACATCCTGGATCTGAAGACATGAAGAACCCTGGAGTCAGTTTTAGGCATTGGTTGCTTTTTTAATTTTTTTTTTTTCCTTGTTTTAAATATGGAAGAACCTATTGATTTGGTCTTTTCTGGTTTAAATTTCTCTGCTGTTTTGTATGCTGCCTCACAGTCTCAAAACATGAGCCCAAATGCAAACCTCTGAACTGCTGGAGGTCTCTGCCTCAACCCAAATGTCACATTCGGTGTTCCAAAGGGTGTTTGGGGGTTTTTGGGGTGCAGGGGGAGAAAAAAGAGCAAAAGCTAAATCTCAAACCACTGTACAAAAAGGTTGCATATGTTGAAGTCACTGTTGCAAAGATTCAGTGACTGCTTTAAACATACTTCAAATAATGCAAAAAAAATCTATTTCACTCACTAGTTTGAGTTTTTTTGTGTGAGTTTTTCCCCCCTTTGTTCTGTTTTCCACTAGACAATATACACACTTCTGCATAGTACCCCTTTAAGGATTTCTCTCAAGGATACATGCATATCTATTTTCTGCAACCAGACAGAAAAACCTTCTGAAATCAGTGCAGATTCATCACCCACCCTGCACACGACCTTATCAGCAGTTGCGATGGGTGGCCCCTGTGGAATACTATGGAAAGGGCAAAGCTGGAAAATGTGCACTTTAAAGTGCCAGAGACTTTAGTTCAGTGTGCAGCACTTGTAATTTCTGCTGCTGCAGACTGCTCAGCTTGTTATGGATATCTGAGAATTTGGGTTTTCCCTGACTAGAGGTCGTGAGATTTATTACAGTAAATTTTTTTTTGCCTTTCTTTTTCCTCCTGGAGTAGGTAAGGCATAATTGACAGTGCCAGATACCTGTATGTATAATCTCTCCAGAGATGAAGAGAGAAGAGAAATAAAGCTTCCTGGCACTCCTTTCCCCACATGTAACATATTTTACATTTACTCTTACTGATGAAGGGAATATTTAAAGAGAAGCCAGTGCTGTGCACAAAGGCTAGGCTTCAGTAAAAGAGGTATGATAAAAAAATTGACCTAAATTCTTCCTGCCCCATCCAGGGACACATTTAGGTTTGTCAGACTGACAAGGGCTCAGGTGGATGGACTGCAGCAGTAGGTATTAAAAATTAAGTCTTTATCCTCATCAACATACATGCTCCCATCTGGTGGCATCTCCTTGTAAATATATCCAGAACAGGCAATCATTCTGTCGGCCTGCTTGCCCTTCTCCACCAGGAACCATGGATATACATTTTGTAAAAATACTACTTCAGTGAGTAAAAACAGTGTGTTCGTGTGTTGACGTGTGGCAGAGGGGTATACACCGATGAATAAACAAATAAAAGTTCATTACATGTCCATATCATTCACATGAAGCAAAAAGACCTTGTTGGTATTTAAAGTCTAACTTCAATAAATGTCAAAGCACTTCATGAAAGAAATAGGAGTCATTACGCTGCACACTACAGATGGAAATACTAAGGTGCAGTGATTTGCCCAAAGCCTTTCCATATTCCTTCGCTAGTGCCCCTAGAAGAATTTAGATTTCCTCACCCTCGCTTTTGCCAGTGCCCATGAAGGTTCCCATGGCCAAGGCCCCAAGTCCACGTTCCCAAGGCATTTTACAATCTAGGTGAACATGAATCCAAATAAATGAATGTCTGGCTGAAGTGCAAACAAACTGATCCTTTGCTATATCAGTCTGCGCATGCCATCAAAAGTGGCCATGGGTACCACAGACACAACTGGAATCCCCATTTGCCAAAGGAGGACAAACAGGTCTGTGTTTCAGCGCAGCAGGCACCCTTTCGCAGACAGCCAGCTGGGATTCAGGGAGGTCTCAGACATACAGGACTATGATTCCTACGCTGCAAACCTATGAGCGAGTGTTTTTTAAGACCTTTAGCTCTGTGGTGATATTAAAATGGATTATCCATGCATCTGTGGTCGCAGCACACCTGCAATGTTCTACCTGCCCTTCTGTGTGCATGCATCTGTGTGTGAGTGTGTTGGTGGACATTTAATTTTAAAGAAGGGCTTTTTTTGTCACAGAAAGAAACCCCCAGACTGTGGGGAAGATCCCCAGTCATCCACCCTTGACGTAATTACACCAGGAAAAGCTATCAGGTCTATCCACTTCTCATCAAGCAAAGGACATGGTCGCAGGCAAGAAGTGACCTCGTGTTTCTGCTGCTCAAACTCCCAGCAACCCGCAGCAACTTAAATTAGAACATGTGCAATATAATTAGATTTCCTTCCCTTGCAGACTTGTCATGCTTCTCCTGTCTGAAAAGGAGGGGACACTTCAGACAGAGGCTACAGCTCAGCAGGGCTGTCTGCTGCTCACCAGGGTTTTGCTTTGAGCGAGATAGGAAAAAGGCTGCGATTAAAGCAAAGCCTTTGTTCTTTCAGCTCCTGCCCTCCAGAAACAGAGTTTTTAGTTAGGAACCACAGCAAGTAAATTCTAGAGTTGGAGGTAAAATAAGAAATTCAGGTTAGGATTCAAATCCAAGTTTCCTCCACATGACTGAGCTGTTTGTTACCAAGGCTGTAGCTTGGAGCGACCTGGTCAGGTATGAGATCAGGGTTGGAATGACACCTATTAAAATATTGCAGGAATTGGCCCTTCAGTCCCATCTGCAGAAAAGCTTGGCGCAGCTCATCAGTTGGAGCGGAGTATTCGCAGAGCGTGGCTCTAGCCACCAAACGCTGACCAACACCTGGTTTGGGAGCCTGGGTTCCCCATACAGTCCGTGAGGCCTCCAGAGAGGACATCAGAGCATGCTAACTCACTCTGCTGACTATATAGGGCACCTGAGCAGCTAATTCAGGCACCTAAATTAGACATCTAAAGGGAGGCAGGATGAATATAGCCCGATTTACGTCAATGTCCCGTTATACACGTTTAACCCCTTTCCTGCTGTTCCATATCAGACTCGAAAGGGCTGAACTGTGCCTTTTACAAGTCTTTCAGAAATATTTCCTGACCAATAAAATGTACAGAGGCCCAACCTGTTCCTGACAAAGCTTTCAAGGTTTCCACCTTTTTTTTTTTTTTTTTTTTTTTGCATTGAGATCCTTGAAGTTTTTTGAAAACACATTTTGAATACAGTAAATTGTGTTTTATCTGGGGGCTGCCTAATGTCATCCCTCCTGCCTGAAGCAGAGAATTTTTTGTTCTTCACCATCAAGCTATAACATCACAAAGTCTTAATTTAAATTGTTCTTGAATGAAAAACTTCTCTCTCATTTTTGACATAAACCATGGAAGAGCAAGGAGATAATCTTGGATACACCACAGTCACTGTGCCTTTTCTTCACTGTTCCCAAGCAAATAAAAGTATTTCGAAAACAAAACGAAGAACAAACTTATGCACGCAATTCAAATTTAAACACAGTCTTTTTTGTAAGTTAACAGAAGTTAACATTTCCTTGTACTCTCCCTGAAAATTCCGCATTATACAAATGGGCATTTGAAAACAGAGAAAATCTGTTAGTAGGATTCAAGCTGGTCATGCTGTTCAGATGACCGCACTTCTAGCTTCTTGTTCAAACTTTCATTTGGTCTTTTGAGGTTTGCTCATCAGTAAAATCTCGAGTTATGGGTATTCTGTTAACCACAGGGTACAGCAGCTGACCACAGGAAGAACGCAACTGAGCCAGCTGCCTGCTGCCCTCAGAGCAGCACCATCACCTGCCTCTGGGCATCCTTTGCTCCTGCTTCTTCTATACATTATTTCCGACAAAAGAACCTCTGCTCCATTAGTGATGCTTCCAGAGAGGCTTCATCCCACCACCACACCTTTAATGAGCAGCACGTTACTCAGCCTTCTCAGCCAAGTGCAGACAATGGCTGTGAAACTAGAAAGGCTTTCCTCTGCTGAGATTAAATGTGGTTTGAGGTAGGCATACTCTACTCTAGCTGGGTTTTTGACTCTTGGTCACTGTTCCTCAGGCTTACAAGTTCAGCAGAGGGGAAAAAAGAACATATCATTATGAAAATTGCTAGGGAGAGAGCACTGTCTGATGTTAGACATCTAACCTGAGCGTGGGGAGTAGGACTCTCACCACTCACATGGTCAGTGGATTTTGACCACGTCAATACTGGACCAAGCCTTAGCCCTTACTTGGGCATCCTTTGGAAGACTCACGTCCCCTCTTCTTTCTTTCAATTACCAGTTTACCCTTCTTGTTACCTCTAGCTATTTTACCTGCAAAACACACAAGACTGTGGAAGTAAGCATGGTCTAACTGACCTAGGAGTTTGGAGATCATTGTTGTGTTCCTGTATATGCCACTGACTTCAGTACTCCCTGGTCTTTGAAATGTTCAGGGACAGTCTTATGTAGTGTGATTATCGGGCAAAACTAAACCACAAATTTGGCAGAGGCTTCTAACTACTAGTATTATGTAAATCATGATTTTAGGAAAGAAGATGTTTCAGAGTTTTCTCCAATTCTGGTAGAGGCCCTGCTTAAGTGAGGGTGTCTGCACTATTTCCTCAAAGGAACACAAGCTGAAAAGCATTAATTTAAAAGAATAAAACAGTGGATGAAACTCATTAAGTTTTGACCATCTCAGCTCATCACCTTCTCTGAAGGCCCTGTCCCATCACAAAACACATAACTTAATGAGAACCCCTTTCCAAGAAAATAAGGGGAGCTGTCACCTAGTTTAAGCTCCAATGATCTGATTTCCAACCCCACCAGGGCAGCAACCCCAGGACCTGGATGAGATCTCTTTCTCCCACTGGCATGTAGGTTTGGCTGGCACCACCACCTCTGACCAGTAGGCAAGCTGCAATGTTTAGCTGCAGTGTTTGCTATGCCTACTTGTTCATTGGGCAAGCAGCGAGAGCTAATGTAACAGTGCTTTTTTTTAGTGAACTGAAGAGCTAAAATTTCTTGCTTCCAACCAATATATCCTGATAGGAAAGAAGTAAAGTTTGGCCATTTCAGGAGAGCAAGCCTTAATGCAGGAGTTAGTAAGGGAGCCCAAGAGGCATCAGAGCAGGACAAAGTCCCTTCTGAAACACAAAAAAGGGGTCATAGGTGCCTGTTTAAATTTTCTACCCACGCTACAGTAACATAGGCAGAAAACAAAGCCAGGCTGCTGTCTAACAATCTTGTCTCAGAGCTAGCGATGGTTTGGGGAAAATAACTGCAAAGCTATGGTGTAACTCAAATGAAAACATTAAGGTTACTAGGGATACAAGGAGACTCATAGAGTAATTAAATAACCAACAGACACACACACCCACACACGCAGCCCTCATTTACTCAAACCCCTGACAGTTGTTTATTGAGAAGTAGGTGTTGACGGTTCACTTGTCTTAGATGGATTTCTCCCGGAATAAACACCAGTGCTTTCAAAATGCCTGAACCCATTTTCTTGTAAAGGAAAAAAAATTAAAAAAATTAAAAAAACCCCACAGACACTATATACAGAGCTGGTATCATTACTGCTGTGTGCTGTGGAGAGGGGACTCCATGTATGGGAAAGATTGAGCTACGAGAGTGTTTTGGAAAATGAAGAGTTATTTCGCAATAGGCCATGACATCTCCCTAGGAGAAAACTTGCCCAGATTCTGCAGATTACTTTGCAGTTGGAAAAGGAACAATGTCTGATTGCAATATACTCTCAGATAAAGTCAAATTTGACTTGATCTAGAAACTTTCCCTCCCCAGGGGGCCAACACTGAACATTGAAGGTATCTATCCTTCTTTAAGCTAATCTTTATATTCAAGTGCAGGTGTAATCAATAACTTCGGTGTAGTCTCCATTGTAAAACAGGAGCCCATTGAATGCCAAAAGGCTGAGCAAAACACTCCTTCTCAGTCCCGGTGCTGTGCTATCAACAGAAATAGGAGGAAAGGGATGAAATGAAAGGAAATTCAGGCTTAATATTAGAACCTGCTGAGAGCAAGAGGTATTAAGTTATAGGGCAGCCTACACATGCAACAGGAAACCCATTTTTTGAACACATAGGACTAGAAAAAATAATAGGGATTGGAGAAAATGCTACAGGGAACAATTGTGCAATGATAGGAAGAGAGACATCAAGGTGATCTATCTACATCTTTCCCATTCTTCCCTTCCATGTTTCTGCAGTAATCCCTGAGTTTCTGCTGTTTGCAGAATTTTATTGCACATAATCAAAACATGACTACTCTGATACAGGTCTGAGAAATCTCTGGTGGTCATAAGGGGCAAAATCTAGGATATGTAATGTTGAGCAAGGGTGGATTTCAGTACACTGAGCTGCTGGACCAGCGTTTCGATGTACGTATGAGCCCACGTTTACAAGTCTCTAACAGAGGTAAGCACCTTACAGGGATCCTACTCCTGACTTTCCTTGCATTAGAAATGTAGACACATTAACCCAGGGCATGGTCCACACTTGCATTATCAAAGCCTGTAGCAAGATTCAATCCTAGACAGCACGAGACTTGTTAGCAATGCTCTACACTCCTGTGATTCTTCTCTGCTTATTCTTTTACTTGGCTTCAAGTGCTTTTAAAACCACTCCTATCCATACATCATTTTTGGGAGACATGCATTAGCAAACCCATTTGAAGATACTTCTTTTGAAGGTATAATTAAAACCTTACCCATAGTAAAATTTAATTTTTGCACTGGGTCTGAAACCATTTCACCAGGATGCTGCTAGGTTTGCCACACTCCCTGACTTACCAGTCAAAGCAATCAAGCAAATAACCCATCTCACACACATGTTTAAACAGGCCTTACACACTTGCTGCATGCATTCTCCAGGGGACCTTTAGATGCTGTTTTGTACACAGTGCAGTGTGGGCCTTCAGTGGTGTGAAATAAAAAGGTTAGTGCCACGGCAAAAGTTCCAAACACAGAAAATACGGATTAGGATGCATAAATAATTAAACAGTGTGCATTTAAAACATAAGCCATTAAAAACAGCCTTTGGGGGGGGAAGAAACTGTAGGATGCAAGTTAATCTTTCATAAGGCAAACCTTCAGATGGTTGCTTCTTCACGGACACTTCACAGTGCTCTGTTTCCTTTTGAACCAAACATTCGTACAAAAAAGCGTTTTGACAATCCCACTAGGATGCTCATCCTCTGTGTTCAGAGAGAGATTTATAAAGATCACAAGGAGGATTGTGCATATAATGATCCCAGGGATTAGCCTTTCTTCCAACTATGGTAGGGCAGTCCTTTGGATCTATCTGAAATCAGAGAGGGGGCTCTTCACTGTGAGCCAGCGTGCGGCTTTCTTCTCACTACCACTGTCCCTTCCCCACCTTCTCTCATGTGCTTGCAATACTTTAAATACTTAAAAGTTTAAAGCAGTCGTGTGTTAGTTATCACCCTTCCTGTCAAGGGAAAATGAAGGAATCTCCATTAAGAGTCGGTGAACTGTTGCTCCCAGTCAGAGTGGATCTGCTACTGGGAACTGCTGTTAAAGTATTGATAAAGGAGCATGTTTAACCTACTGGAAAATCAAGCCCAAAGGATAAGAAAAAGCTTATTCAGAGGAAAGAAGGTTTTGTGATTAAGACACTGGATAGGTATTTAGAAGACCTCTTATTTCCTCTTATTTTATAACCTCTTTGACTCTGAGCAAGGAACTTGGTTCTTACCAGCCAAAACACCAGAAGAGGTCAGCTCCTATTTAGGCATTTAAGGGTGGGTTTAATAGGAGCTGGGCTCACTCCTTAGTCAAGATGCCCAATTCAGGAACAGTCAGTGGTCACCCAGAGTAATTTCTGTGTTTACTAAGAGAGAAAAAGAGGCGCTTCCAAAGGGTGATTAGGCCAATGAAAAACCTAACTTGTGCTCTAGACGTCCATGGGCTATGGCTGGAGTCTAAGGAAAAAAACAGTGTTCTCAGAAGATGGTGAGACTTTGCAAAATGTTGTCCCAAATGCTGTGGCTTTCTGTCCAAAAAGGAGAGAAATAATAATCCTTCCCTTCTCTTGCTGTATATGAGTGGTTTGGCTTTAGCCTATAAAGCTTCGAGGTGCAGGATCTGTTTCTCACAGTGCCTACCACAACAGGGGTCTGGTTTAGTTCCGGTCTTCTCAGACTACCTGAATACAGTGGACACACATACATTTAACTGAATTAACTGATTTAACCCTTTGCACCTGAAGACTAAAGGAAAGGGCAATAACATCATAAAAGTAGTTGAAATAGTATCACTCATACAAGAAAAGCAAACTAGCATGCATGAGGACCTGTGCACTACCTGTCAATATTTCCCCCAATTTTTATGCATGTGAACTTTTAAGTAATTGCATTGGTTTATATAAGCTATGTAGTAAGTATATGTAACAAAAGACATAAAAGCTTGTCATAAAAACAGTACACTGGCAAAGACAAGAACCTGAAAGATCTCATGACTCGATGAGTTTGTGAGTGTGACCACGATTCAGTCCATTTCTGCAAACAGATTAATGGTACAGAATTTAATTACATGGTCACACACTGCTCTTTTCTGCAGGGCCCCTGCTTCACCGAGTGCCTGGGAGAGGTTTCCATTCCTGTAACTTTATAGCACATTAATCATGGGTGATGAGGCCATGAATCAGTTATGCAAGTCATCCCAAATACATACTGATGAAATCTGTAAACCACCACCCATATTCTGATTATCCACCTATGTTGCAGATGAACTATTTTTGGATTGTTTTAAACAGCTCTGAGGACGTTTAGTGCTTTTTCAGTAGCACAGGGATATCTGACCCACCATCCCCACAGTACCATGTGCCTCAGTTACCATGTGGTCATTTATGAAAAGCTCAGTAAGGAAAAATGTGATGGTCTAATATTTAATGCCTTCAGTGGTGACCTAGGGCAACCTTCTGCATAGAAAACACCTACCATAGTATCTTTAGACACAAGTCGTATCAAACTATGAAATGTAGATAACCCTTTTATATGGTGTTACAAAGTCCCTAACTTTGTGATCCATTCAAAAAACATAAGCTCTGTGACAGTTTAATAAGTTTAAAAAATCTCATTTGTACAAGGCAGAACGTTGTTCATTGCAGTTCTACATCTATGTGTGTACAAACAAGACGATCAAGATTTGGAGGGCGCTTTTTAAAAAATTTTTTATGTTTGGTGCTGGGTAGGTAAAAGGAACTCTTTCTAGGAACAACAGATGAAGTAATAAAAAGGCAAAGATGAGTAGATTTACTGTATTTCATTCTTATCTGTCATATGGAGACATGTATACAAGCTGTTGCAACTATTGGTCCTTTCTTGTTAGTGGCTTGAAACCCACCACCTCACTGACCTGTAAATATTACATCTGGAAGGACCTTTCAGGCCATTCAAGCCACCCTCTTGCAGTAGGTCCAGTGGTCCCTACTGAATATTCACAACCATAATTCAGTTTTGCCATCAGAAGGGTCATTTGCCTTCTAATTACCATGGAAATAATGCAATGGACTACTAGTTCTTCACCACAACATATATATTACTTTCCAGTATTCTCCAATATATACACAGATACGTTGCACTTGCCTATTTAGTTCACTGCTAAAATATGTCCGTGAGTATGTTATCCAATAAACCCCACTGCTGACCTAAAATCTCAAACAAGAAACCCCTTCCTGTGTTTTAAAGTCTAACTTGAAAAGGCATAGAGAGCTAACAGCAGCTTTTCTTTGAAGAGTACTGGTAGTTAAAATAATTTGCTTTCAAAAATTCTGTTTTACTAGAATTTTAGAGTGGGAGGAAATAAGAAACAATAGCTTTGAAGCAATTCATCTCAGAGGGAGAAATTAGATCAGGGTTCATATTTTACAGTGATTTACATCTTGTGCAACCCCATTACATTTAATGGGACTACTGAAGGTCTGTGTCAACATGGAATGTGACTCTTCAGGCTTAAGTGCCGTGATTCATGGACTGGGTTACAGTGGTCACTGTTTTTAGGATAAGACTTTATCTCCTGGGACTACTGATAGAGACTTTAGTTTTATTTCTTTGGGGTTTTGTTTTCCCTTTGTTTGCTTCTTTAGGAATATTCAAGGGGATTAGCCAGTCGCTCAGATGCCCATATTTCACATTTTTTGCTGTCACAATTATTCTAAAGGGAGTACCTGGACTTCTGGCATGTATGCTGTCATGGTTTTTGATGGCACACCACTTTATTATTGATCATATAGAATATGTAGCACTCAGAAGGGAGCAGTACTGCCTGCAAGTGAAAACTAAAGGCCAAGGCCAAGAGGGGCAGTATTTTATAAACACATATGGTGATATTCCCCCTCTTAACTTCTATTTGCTTTCTTCTTTTTCTTTTTTTTTTTTTTTTTATCCTACAAGGACCTGAAATGAGTATATGTGGGCTTATATATAATTTTTTCCTGTAAAGATTTATAATATTACATTACTACTGTGGATGAACCAGAGTTGCTACAGAGTTTTGATGTTGCTGAAACAACAGACTGCATGCATATATTCGAAATGCTATTGAATGAAATGTTTTGGTGCCTTTTGCCATCTCTCAGGAGGGTTGTAAGAGTATAATGAATATGTAACATTTCTATTCTATTTTTATCAGATTTTGTAGCACCTTATAAACTACAAGAAGCACTCGCTGCTTTGTCCCATATATACTTTTCCTGGCTGGGACTGTAAACTGCTAGACAGCATTTATAAACCATTCTGAAAAGGGAAAAATACTCTAGCAAAATTACTTCAGATTACTGAGCTACCCTGAAATGTATGAATAATTCTGTGGGATATTTCTTAACTGCCATTTCTAAGAAGGACTGCGAGCACATTTCTCACCTGAAATGCAGTACACAAGGCCCACTCCCGCCCAGGAGTTTCCATTTGAAAGGAAAAAAAAAAAAAATCTATAAAGTCACTTGTGTTTTGCACAGAAACTAATGTGTGCAGGAAACAGATACTTGACTCTCCCACCAGCTTATTCTGTAAGGGCTGGTGAATTTACAATGGAATATTCCAAAGGAAACTACGCTCAAGTCACGCTGGTGCAGAAGCATTTTCTATTTGATACTCTCCTGGCAGCTGTTGGAAGTGCCGTGTCCTTTCTCTAGGTGCAGCAACTACGCGGGTGCGGGATGAAATCTAATCTGGGAAACTCTAAATTAAGGCATGCCTACACTTTGTGCTTAGCCTAGGCTCTTAAATTTGTTTTTGTCCATCTACGACTGCTGTCATGCAAAATCTTATTTCATAAAAGCTTATTTGTACTTTGAGCTTGCAGCTCCTTGCCCAGAAGAGGATATACATAAAAGTATTACCTTTTTGGTGTACCACTGCAGAAGACTGTGGATATCCCCTCTCAAGGCTCATTGCCTTTCACAACAGAAGTAAGATATTACAGGTCTTATGGAAAGACTGTTTTTCTCCCACAAATTGGACACCATCTCATTAAAATCAGGGCAAAAGAACCCACAAACCAAACACAGAGGCTTGAAGCATTACTATGTCCCTTCTCATTTCAAATGGCAAGCGGGTGCTTTTAATCGTGTTGCAGCATTTATCCACCGCCTTCCTAAATATACGCAAAAAGATCTTCAAGGGTCATTTTGAATCTCCTGCCTTCTGACAGCGTGTAGGACCAGAGCCTGCTACTCCGCAGTTTGCTTCACTCGTCCTTTATTAATGGTTTACCTTTCTCCCTCCTGATACCTCCCAGCGTGAGCACAGAAACCCCAGCAGCGATGTGACCTTTGCGGAGGCAAGGAGGGGGAAGAGAGGAGAAGAGAGTTTAGGGGTGGGTTTGATCTACTCCGCAAACACTGACCACGCTGTGAAACAAACAGCTGCAAGAAAAGACAAAGAAGGTCTGAGAACGGAAACCAATATATTCTGAAAGCTGGGAGCGGTTAAACATGATGAAGAGCCACAGCAGCTGACGGGGAGGGAGCTGGGAGTGGGAGGAGGGAACGCACTGTCACATGCGTTCGGCGTATTATCATTTTTCAATACTCACATTAAGAACAACCAAACCACAAAGTTTCATAACTTGTCATTTAGCTTAAGGGGGGGAAGAGGAAGAAAAAAAGAAAGTTAAAAGAGGAATAATAAAAACATCTCTGAACCACAGAGAGCTGCAAGGTGACCTTCAAACAAAATCTGGGGTGAGCAACCCATTTCTTGTCTTCAGATGTCATTCGTTTCCTAGCTTGCTCTTTGCAAAGGAAGGACGAAAGACAGTTTCCTGAGTCGGCTGCAGGAAGATGAACAGAACAAGGACTTTCTGTTTGTACTTCTGTGTTCCTCTTTTTAAAATAATAACAGTGAATAGTATGATCAGAAGTGACTGCCTGGGGGATTTTTTCTTTCATTTTTTAGTGCACTTCTCTCTCTGCCGAGTGAAGGATCCATGCAAATAAGCGGAGGGTTTGCACCGAAGAGACTGCATGGGGGAAACAGCCAAATTGATTGCACACCCATCAGTTTGCACACAAGCACTGCCAAGTGCCTGGAGTACACAATCCAAAAAAGAGAACAGCACATTGTGTTCTCTTGAACTGGTTTAACTTCTCACTATCTTAGGCACTCCTTGTAATAATTGCTCATATTTAAGATAGAAGTCTGATTTTTCACTTAACCTTCCCTTGCTCTTCTATCGCAGTTTTAGTTCATAGATCTCAGGAACCTCACGAATGTCAAGATCTTTGATGGCATTTAGGTGGGGAAATGGTGGTGCAGAAAGATGATGTAATTTGGTCTATGTCACCTGTCCTGTCAGGATAATCCTGCAATCAAATTCAGACCTCCCAAATTCCAGTCCCTTCTCTTGCAAATTGCTATCCCTTTAAAATATGTATGCGTAATAAGACATAAACTGTCATGTCTCAGGATGCAAGCCAAACGCTGAGCGGGGGCAGTGGGTAAGAAGCTATTTTCTTATGAGCAAATTATAACTACTGTTATTGTCTACTACGTGGTTTCTTGCACACTCCTTTGAAGCATCTGGTGTTGGCTACAGTCAGTAATTGGAAGCTCGTAATAAGACAATAATAAGACTTTGACTGGTGTAACAGTTCCTGTGTTCCAATGTTTAATAAATCTCAAGAGTTAAAAAAACAACAACTCATTTACTCAGTACTAGTATCTAGGAAGCTTTCCTGAGTGAATGAAGGCTGGCTTTTGTTGAACTCAAGCTTTCATTAGCAAAACCAGAAAAGGATTATGTCCTTATGTCCTCATTATAATCATTAACTTTCTGAATATGAACCCATTCATTTAGTGATGAAATAAAATCTTGCTTGTTTCTCTGCCACTGCTCCCAGCTCTGTCCTCCAGGTACAGCAGAGGCTTTAGACATAAGGCACTCAGCTGAGAATTATGAGACAGTGTTAAGCACCTCCTGGATGACAAAACATGTTCTGCATCTCCCAAGATGGGGTTAGCACCTCACAGGACATATGCACCATCACGGGATAGAAGCTTTTATTATCTCTTAGTAAATGTTTCCCACAGTACGGTAGCAATGATGCACCTGAGTCAGAAAAACAGATAGCAGTGAGAAAGTATCTCAAGTCATAAAGAAGTCTGAATGGTGGTGCGTGTCTCCGTGAGGATGTTGGTATCTCCAAGACACATAGATGTGGCTCTTAGGGACATGGTTTAGTGGTGGACATGTCAGTGTTAGGTTTACAGTTGGACTCGATGATCTTAAGGGTCTTTTCCAACCTAAATGATTCTATGATTCTAAGATGTCAACTTCTTGAACTATTTCTTGAAGAGGGGCAGTGATGCTTTCTCACACACTTTCATATCCTCAACCTAGCTAATGAATCTCACTAACTTTCTCCAATTTTCCCTTTTGCTAGAAGAAGGGTACAATCTCAGTGACTAAAAATATGAATGATCCCAGTTTAAAACCAAACAAAATTAAAAGACTTTTCAGGAGGAAAAAAAAAAAAATATTTTAGGATTACAAATATAAAGACATTTCTACACTTCTCACAATCTATCAGACCACAGTGAGCTCTGGCAAGGTGGGAAAAACAAATGTCACTTCAGAGCCAAGGTTTCACAGGTCACCCTAAAAGCTTCAGCTGTTTATTTCCTGCTGGAGAGACCCCTTAGGCATTTTCTGTACCTGTGCTGCCAGTGAAGCTCCTGTTGACGTCAGCAGGAGTGTGTCACGCAGGAGAGAAAACTGCACTAAAAGGCCTCTACTTAATGGGACGGTGAATTTTTACAAGAGGAAAGCATGTGTAAGCTCCAAAAGTGCAAAGTTTCCTCTGCATCCACAGTTCAGGTCAGTGTACAGTGATTTTCCCCCAGGCAACCTTTGCACAGAAAACTCCGTCACAGCAAGATTTGTGCCTCCAAGGGAAGCAGCAGGTTAACATTCACCTCAACCACCGTATTACCATGGGTACCCCCGGAGGAGCTGCTACAGACAGAAAATTCGCCACTGGCTGAGGCAATGCACATACCATCATGTCAGCAACAGCTGGATGTGGCGAGAGTATCATGTCCCCCATAATTGGAGAGGATCATATTTCTTTGCAGCAGTGAGTGGGAACCAAAGAATGGCTAAACAGCCTGTGGTACAGTACCACGGGAGCCTGCAAATTGCATAGGCGAAGAATCAAAAAGAGCCGCGTAGTAATGACAATCCCGTTCCTTCCCGTGCCATCTGGTTGCACCATTATTGCTCACACGTCAGGCTGCGCATGCATAGTGATATAGGCAACATATTGCTATCTTCAGGATCAGTGGTGCAGAGACCCAGTCTGGGCATGACGTCTGCAACGACACATGTTTACACAGCCCCTCTACTTCACAGAGCTTCTGAAATGCAGATTTATCCAAACCAGTGAGACACGCCAGGATTGCTCTGCCATTGCTTAGGTGGATGGCAGCAGCTGTTAGACACTCAAGAGTAGCTATCCAGGAAGATAACAGACCAGGAGAAGGTATCCTGGTAACAGGCAAGTGGCATGGACCGAAACTTGCTGTATGGCCATACTCGACTTCCCTGCAGTTATATAAAGAGGGATAAACCCACTCTGCCTTGGGAATCCTCTATCTACTCACTGATGCACTAGAAAGCTTCCTAGCTAGTATGTGGTCCAAGATCAACCAACACCACCAATCCAAGCTATGCTGCAGTGTGAACATGACTGGGACATCTAGGACACATCTCCCTCTCTGCGGTCCATCGAAAGACAACAGACTTTCTTGTGCTGAGGAACCTGCCAGGGGCACCTACCCCTTCCCTTGACAAGGGAGGACATTTAAGGTGATTAAGCCCCTATGTTAAACAGCACAGTTGCTCACCTCAGATGTGGGTTGAGCATTGCTCCAAGCGGCTCGGAGCACACCTCTAGCATGATGACAGGCTCATCATCTTGAGCGACAGGGCTAGACTCAAGGAATTTGGATACACTACACAGGAGTCCGCTATTAACGGGATACGCAAGAGGCACAGGTCTAAACCAAGTAACACGAAGTGATGAAGTGAATTTGGAGCAGTGCCAGGAAGACTACAGGACAGGAAGGAATGAAAGATGAAAGTGTTTTTAACACTGTGTCCACATGCTCAACAAGGATTTTCTCAAGAGTCTTTGCTTTATAAATGCTCTGTGATGTATAGCATTTTTTCCAGATCTGCCCTTCATCTGATCATTGCTTACACAGAAAGAATCAAATCGCTATGACAGTTGGATTAATCCTTTCAAAATGGCTCATTTCTGCTTTTATTCTTCAGAAGCAAGGCATGGTAATTCCACCAAAACCTGTGAGATTGCTGGGACTGTATACCAGAGTAACTCAGAACAGGATTTGGCCCACCTTTACCGGCAGCCATGCCCCTAAAGAAATGTTCTCAGGTCCTCCTTTCAAAACATAGAATGCTTCACCAACATGGGAATACGACTCAAGCAGTAACTGACTCATAAATGATGCAAAGCAAGTACTACCACGAAACAGGTCTCTGCCCTATAAATTAAGGGCTGCTGTTCCACAACTCCTACGTGTCCCACAGAGGGATGCGTCTTTCCTCGGGCATCTAAAAATGAGATGTCTGAATGTGAACGAGTCACCATAGGCTTCCTCGATAGTCAATGGAGAGGAACAGGTACCCCAGAGGACAATTCGCGTCACACTAAAACAGGCATCTAAGGCACGTCAAATGGATTGCTCCCTGGAGATGCCTATTTCTTATCGTTGACTAAAAAGGGAGCCCAGGGTGACCGGTTCAACCTTAGGCATCTAACTTTAGACAACTAAGTTGTGTGAAATGAATCACACACGTAGAGGGACTAGTAGATCATCTATCTTTTATATGTCATAGAGTTTTAATTTTTACCCAGTTACTCTTTTGTTAAGCCCAATAACTTTTGTCTAAAACGTTTCCTCCAGAGAGGCCTTCAATCTTGAAGACATCAAAAGATGAAGAATTCATCACTTCCTCTGGCCCCTTGTTTTAATGATTAACCACTATCACTGTGAAAAACACTGCTGGTTCCAATTCGCCCTTGGTTAATATTGCATTTCCCTCTGCTATTTTGAAGAGATTGCTGTATTTCCTCTCTGGAAGTGCTGATGCAGTTTCAGATCACCAGGTCTGAAGGCCAAGTGGTCCAGCCTTTTTTCCCTTTCAAAAATAAAGATCTTTGTACAAACTCTTACCCGCCTAGCAGAAAAACTACTTCATTTTTATGTTGAACTAGGACATTCTTTGATAAGACTGATGTCTTTCCATACTCCAGCTTCCCAGGGATCTGAAAGAATGCTGAAAATATTAATAAATTATGTCTCGGCATCTCTTTAAATAAATATTGCTACGCACCCATCAGGAGCAGAGAAACTAAAGGGCAGAGAGGACAAGTAACTGACTCAGCTCTAGAGCAGAGATGGGAGCAGATCTCCTCTTTCCTGATTTATAACAATGTCTTTTAAGCACTGGATTTCAATTAGCACTCTGCCACCTTTAGTCACACCTTGTTTCTTTTCTACTGTAACGGGACATACATGGGTTGGAGAGGAGAAGCTTTATCTTCAGTACTTGGTTTCCAATAAACAAGCCGCACCTTTTTGTTCTCTTTATACTACCTCCAAAAGAAAAGGTTTCCAGTCTCTGACTTGGGCTCCATGGCATTACAATATATGTGTGTTGCAATAGTGAACAAGTTACAATCATCATCTGAGATAAATTTTGATGGGCTTCACTTATTTTTACGTCTACATAAGTAACCACACCAAATCTCAAACAAATCTCTGCATATGATGAAATGGGCAGTTGCAGACAGAAACTGGCCAGAGAGGAGGGCAGTTACCCGAATCACTAGCAAAAATGCAAAGGACTGTGAAAACTAAATGTGTTAGAAATAGCCCTTTGACACAAATGTCTGTCTTCTCTTTATTTGATTGCCATTATTTATATTATCATAGATAGGGAGCCTACTGCACCTTGCACTGCATAATCAAATAGCAGAAATGATAATCCAAGTGTCTATTTTCATAGGGTTCCATCCACACAGCCAAAGTGAAAGAATATCCTTGAAAATATCTCCATATAACACCCC
This sequence comes from Harpia harpyja, assembly GCF_026419915.1. Classification (NCBI taxonomy): domain Eukaryota; kingdom Metazoa; phylum Chordata; class Aves; order Accipitriformes; family Accipitridae; genus Harpia; species Harpia harpyja. Next base: position 111,606,123 of record NC_068969.1, on the reverse strand, counting down.
CCCCCCCAGCTATAGATGCTAGGTGGAGTTAATCATATCATGCAGATAACATGTTTCTATGATCAGCTTCCAGATACACCTAGTAACAACAGGGCTCCTGCCAATTTTATGCCTTTCAAGCTATTTCACAATGGACATGAACAGGAGACGTCCTTAAGTATAAACATCTCTCCTGGTCTTCGGTTCTGTTATCTTTATCTTACAGCACTCACTTCACCTCATATTTATTGCAACTGTGTGCTTTGTTTTTCCTACTTCAAACTGAATACTCCTCCTGAAGGAAGAACTCAGCAACTTTAATGCATCTTGTTATCACTGTGCATGTCTAGAGCAGAATATGCTGTTATAAATGGTCCCCACCCACAGTTTGGATGATACGGTGACCTACGAACTCTGTGATCAGAGTCAGCATAAGAAGATATTGTGGTATGTGCACGCACGCACACACGCACTCTTCCAAATACTATTACTACTACTAATTACTATTATTACTGCATTTTTCCATATGTGTTCTTTCACACATTTGGCTTTTGAGAAACTGGCTTAAATGGATGGTGAAATTGTTATGCACCTGCAAGACAGAGCTGGAACCTCATTGAGTTTGCTTTTATACCGACCATGCCAGAGCCTGCCCATCAAACCCTGTGCAAATTACTTTTTCCAAACTGCCCAAGCAAAACGTAGATTTAGAAATGTCCACATACCTTCCCAGAGTGTTTAGCGTGCTTTAGATGAAGGTCATAATAAAAGTACTAGTTTTATTATTCCACAGTTTCAGCAGATGGTCTGAACTATTAAGAATCAATTTGAGCCTATTAAGAATGTCATCTATTCTATTTCCAGACAATATCGAGCAGTTCAACCTCATTACTTATCTGTCACTATGAAAAGTAGCTAAACCTTCATCCATCACATCCAGCTACTTTTTGCCCAGAAATCTTGATCGATTTTTCTAGATTTTTTTTCTTTCTGCTAAGTTATTCCTCTCCTTTAAGTTCTACTGCAATGTGGGCATCCATTCCCTATTCCCCCCCACAAAAAAATATATGCGATAAGAATATCTAGTGTTCATGTAGCACATTTTCTGAAGAATCTCAAAGTACATCACAAAGGACAAATATATCATTACACCCATTACTCAGATGAGACATTTGAGGTATGTGGTCATTTGTCTACATAATTTAACAAATTTTGTGATCTCTGAAGGTAAATAAAGAAATTAACACTGACACAGCACAAGCTTCATTTTTTTAAATCACACAGGCTTCCAAAATTTCCAGGACTACTGTCAGCTCTTTTTTTCCAGTTGCTGCTCTAGCTTCTTAAGCCAATTATTTTTAAAAATAATTTCCAAATAATTATTTCCAAATTTTTCTTGGCTCAAAGCTATTTTTCCTTGGAAAATATGAATAGTATTTCTGCAGATTCTGTTCACTGACTTTTAAAATCTACATGAGTAAATCTTCAGAGGATATATTTTATTTTATTCAAGGAATGAGTGGTGCTTCACACTGCATCTTAATTAACAAAGTCATTAGTAACTTATTCCTAAGTTTTGAAAAACCCAGTCTGATCTTTGGAGGCCCTGTTTCAGAGGATTGAGATTCAGACCCATATTACATACTCACATCTTTCTTTTCTCTCTTTTATAAAATTAGCCACAAACTAAGTGACTGCCATTTGACTATGAACAGGATTTAAAACTTCAAGGGCTATCAAGATACATTCATTTTATCAATCATGTCTATATAATGCTTAATCATGTCTAACCTTGAAACAAGACTATCATCAACATCCATGACTACCATATTTATTCATGCTTATGGACAGATGAGAAGTAATTACTAAAGGTACAGTCATCCAACATGCCCTCATGTGACTGCAGCTGTGATATACTTTATTGCATGAATTCAGAGGGGGAAAGGAAAATTTTGATTGTGATAACTCAATCACATTAGGAGAAAAATATCTAATGCATATCATCTATCTGTTTTTATATGACAACATAGAAAAAGACAGTTCAAAAAAAAAAGAAGAATGATGCTTTGAATTCACTAAAGAGATGCATTCTCTGATATCTAATATAACTGCCACTTTAGGGGAATATGGCTTTTTTCCCATCACAGACAATATCTGGAAACATGAGAAGCATCAATCAATACCTTCAGTTGCTTGAGAGGCAGTATTAAACAAGAGAAAAAAACACTTCCTTTTCTACTACGCTCTACTATGAGTGTCTACACAGAAGGCCTATGTTCCAGCCAAGGCAATTAATGATTAATGCAAAGCAGACATAGCTTGTTTAGAGAAAGCAGGGAGCCCACGAAACTGAGCACTGCATGATGGTTTTGTTAAAAAGAAAAAGGCTGAGCATCATCTTGAGATCTTGGCAGGGGGGGTATGGGAGGGGTGGGGGGTGGGGGAGAAGTTCAAAGCCTTTTTCTGCATTCTTCCATCAAGCAGGTTGCTGAGCCATTTTCCTATGGTGTTTCATGGATCACATGGGAGGAAAGACCTTCACCAGGTAGAGACCTGTACTGAAATTGTCCATCTACGGTGCTCCGTGGTTCTTCTCATCCCTGAGTCACCTGGGTGGGAGATGACTTTGGACTTGATCACTTAATCCACTCCCTGAGGCTGTGGTTGCAGCCAGTCTCACCATTAACATCCTTGACATGCTGTGGCTGGACTACGTCACACACTGGAGGAGGTATCTCCCAACTTGACAGCTGCTTCTACTGCTTGTAAGATCTTAAGAGCTGTAAATGTTTAACTAATATTTACTCTATTTCAGCTTATGGGCTGGATTTTGTCTTTTGTAGCCAGCTGGAGGGGCAGTGCGGCAGTGGGAAGCACAGGAGAAATTTGGGCTGGCTTGGCCAGAATCCTGTCTGGGATCCCCTGAGGAGAAGACGTTGCCATGGCAGCTTTGCTGATCCTTCAACTGGTGCAATAGCTGCTGTTGCTACATTAAGCCAGCTCTGCTGGTCTGTGAAGGTGAGCAGCCTTCTCCGGGTAATTAGAAAAGTACCTGCTTCCCCACATGCTTCTGTTGCTCATCCCTCCATCTGCCTAAGATACACAAAGAGTTTGTTATCCTTTCTGCAGGACATGACCTGCCACAGCTGTCATGCTGTTCATCTCTAAAGACTGTAAGAGCCAGCTCTGGCATGTAATGAGCTGCAGCTTTTACTGAGGGACTCAAACTGGCCCAGTAAGGTACCTCCTAGAAATGCGAGAGTGATGTACTTTCATTTTAGATCTGAGCTCCACAGTGGCATTCATCCTCTCTTTCTAGGTTTTTTGTGCTTTGTCTAGTGCCTATGGCATCCAAAGGTACTACAAAAAATGCCTGATGAAGGGCTGAACTGCTCGGGATTGATCCAGTTGAGATCTACAGCCTGGCATCTTCACCTGGTAAGAAGATCTCAATCTTTTATTTGAAGAACTGAGCAAGGTTGTCCCCTTTGCAAACACAGCCAAAGTGCTAACACCCTTTCACCTCGTACACAAGGCCTGCTGGCTGGATCACACAGATGAGCCAGAGTTGAAGCTCTTTGTCTCTCAAATCCACATCTCACACCTCACTGGAGAAAGCCCTAAGGCCACCGATGACTCTGACCAGCAGACATTCACCCGTCTAGCCTGCTGAAACTGTGCCAGATGACATCAACGGGATCGTAAGCGTTTAAACAGGAATTACTACTGCTCAACCAGCTAAAAACGTCTTTTATCAGACACAGCCTCAGTCGCATCCCTTCGCTTGAGCTATAAACAAAGCACATCAAACTGGAGGTTGCATAGATCTATATGCAGGTAGCCTCTGCTCCTTGTCTTCTCAAGGTAAGAGCCATTACAGAAGAAGGAAGGCAGAGGTATGGTTTATTGCATACAGATCTTGCAGTTCTGGAAATGATACAACTACCATACCCATCTCACAGGGCAGGTCTGAGAAATGAACACATGATTAAGAGCTTTGAGGTCTCTATGTTAAGAAGAGACATAGCAATGTTACTGTGATTTAATTCATGCATGCATGCACTTCAACCGAGGCTAATTCCCCGGGGTTAAAATGAAATACAGTTTAAATCTAACAAGGGTAGAAACTTGTAACCAATTCCTAGGCTTCTCAAAGAGAATATCAAATGACGTGAAATCCTGAATTGCCCTGAATGAGACACAGACATCTGAAATGGAGTTACTTGTCTCCTACCAAAAAAAAAAAAAAAAAAAAATTAAGTTAATTCTTTACCTTCTTTCTACCACCCCTAGAAAATAAAACTTGTTCAAGCTTAAAAATAGACTAAGCTTTACTAAAATCAAGTGCAGATTTTAAGCACCTACTTTAAAAGGACAAGTTGTTTGTGCAACTGATATGATATTATGAAACTTTAGACATCTCTTTCACAACTGACGAGGAACTGAATGCATTAGACAGGCCTGTTTCACATCAGAAGCCACAAAGGCTCCCAAGTCCGTATTCCTCTGGATTTTTTCTCTGAACTCCATTGTTTGTGGTTAAAAAACCAAAAGGGTCTGACCCATTTTAAAAGAAGGAAATCGTATTTCTTAGGCTGCAAATGATACTCACTGCTAGCAGAAAAACAACTGGAGCTTAATTCTCCTGAAGAAAGGAAATGTCCCAGGTCAAAGTCACAGCACATAATCCCCCACAGAAAGCAGGGAAAAAAATAAAGTACACCAGGTCCAGGCTGGTGGTGCAGAACCACATAGCACTGGCAAAGTTTACAAATGGCTCTGTCAAACACAGCTGATTTCCATCTAACAATTAAAGCAGTGAGATGTTTTTGGTGGAAGGTTAGCATTACTTTTTTGGCAAAGCAGAATTGTACCTTTTTTCTTAAATATCTCTTCATGGTGGGAAGTGTTGCACAGAGTAATGAAAAACAATAATCTATCTTCAAAGTCCTTTTGAAAGGTCTAGCTCATTCCAGTTCCTCAGGGCAAAGCAAGACAAAGCTGAGTGGAATTGTTTCCATTTCACAGATGGGAAAGATGAGGCAACAAAGCAAAGGATTAAATATGGGGGCCGGGGGGTGGTGTGATTCTCGTTTTGGATGTTCAGATTGCTGTCTCAGGCAACCCATCTTTTTGCATTTGCATTCGACTTCAGGGTAAACATTTCTGCGCTTTTTACCAATGTAGCGCATGAGATCACTACATCTGCAACTCATTGTGCAGCGTAAGTGCACCAATTGGCCTGAACATGAGGGAAGTAAGCCCACAAGTTTGGATGAATCTCTGGCCTTTTGCCAAGCATGCAGAGATCTTGTTACTTAGAATAATTACTGAGTTAACCTCTTTGCAGGGAGAAGAGGAAATTACAGGAGCCAATGTTTTTGCCAAGCCTTAGCACGAGAACTCAGGACATCCTGGGTCTCTCTCCTGCTCAGATCACTGGGTTTCCTCTACGTTCCAGCAACTCCCAATGCAAATGGATTTAGCAATAAGGAAGACGCATATCCAAGCAGGGAGTTTGCTCCCGTTGCTGAAGGAAAAAGGGACAAAGACTCTTAGCATGACTACAGACAATCTAGTACTGAACTTGTGGACTGCTCATTTTCCCTTAGAAACTCAAGTTAATCACTTTCCCTTTTCTTGGCACTCCGCAATGAGTTGCTCTCTAAGGCGCTGACCCTGTTACTACTGACTACCAAGCCTAACACTTATTATCATGATAAGTCTCATTGGTTAAAGCAGCCTTCTCCTAATGGTTTTCACATACACTTTACAGCCTGGCATAATTCACCACTGCCTCATCCCGATGCAAAGGAACAGTGAAAAACTGACATTTTATTTGCACAGTGTGTGTAATTTCTGTAGTGCCAATGCTTCCAAGATGTAGGGCAGTGACTGTTAGGACCCCTGTTTGTATTGGCCAAACTGAGGTTGGGAGGTTACTGAAACAAGTCTCTCTGTTGATCGCAGATCAAAAGCAAGCGAGATAGATTTCATCTAGCTTTACCACCTGTACGTTACAGACCACACAATTACCCCGGTTACTCCTGGCATTGAGTCCCGTAACGTTTAAATAAATCACATATTCTGCAAAAACCTCCTATCATGTCCCAAGGCAGCAAATCTCCAGGAACCAAGTTGGTTTAATCTGTTAAACATTTGCCCCTTTATTGGAACTTGTACTTGTCTGGTTTTAACTTCTGGTCATAGGGTTTGCTGTGTTTTTCTCATTGTGGTGGGTACTTTCCATGGGTAATTTCTTTGCATACGGAACTCCATAACTTGCATTTTATTGTATGACACTCCGAGTTGCCTAGCAAGTCAATCTGTTTCGGTGTCTGTCGTCATGAAAAGTCAATCTGTCCAGGAGAAGAAATTACAAAAAGGATGTGAAATCATGACAGTCCGGGTAATTTCCTTTCCAACTATAGCTCTGTTGACATTAACTACAACATTAGCAGCTATGAATTAGGTTTGTCATGTACACTCCATGCAAAGAAGAAAACAAATGGAAAAGTTAAATATTTACTCTCTGACAGCTTATTTTTTTACAAGTGTATTTTTTAACTAAAGTTCTCCAAAACCATCCCAAACAATTTTGCCAAGGGAACTGCTGTTTGCAGGATCAGGAGATTGTGTTTGTTTAAGCACGTCTGTGGAGCCAAAAGAAAATAAATAAAAAATTTTAAAAAACTTCTTTCACCCATTCCTCATCCATTATTTTATTAACCACAATTGTAAGGTTAGAAAAATACCTACTCCATTAACCTCCAAGACATCAGACACAGGACTCCAAAGCTCATTTTGTACTTAGTTCTGCTAACTTTCAGCACCTACTGGTACTGCGTGGCACCATGCAAAGTAGACCGGACTGTGATTTTTTTTTAAATGGCAACTTGGTCAAATCATGCTTTCGCTTATTAATAAATACCATACCCCAGGGTCAGCTCAAACTTTCCACTACATGCTTGAGGTAACTGAATGATAAACAAACGATCAGTGGGAAATTTTGATGCTGGCATATGCCATCTGGTTAGCTTTTAGAAGGAGGAAGTGAGAAGACGTATGGTCGATTTGCCAGAGTAGTTTAAAAGAAAATAAAAATATTAAAAAAATAAAAAAGTACAGTCTTTTTGTCTTCACTTTCTTATGCAGATACCTATAATCAGACTTTTACTTGTACAGGGAGGTGCCAAAATAAACAGGACTTGCTCTCAGAGCATCCATTAACTCCAATTTGGGTACTCAGTGTGCTAAGGCTCTCTGTAAGAAAGTTTACTTTTAAGTGCCTAAAAAGGATTGAAGTGACTGGCTAGGAAACAGTCATCCTGATCTGGACATTTCTGGCAAGGCAAAAACACAAGGATAATGGGATGTCTGAAACTGATTCATTTCCTGGCTAGATCAAATTCCAGACTGATTTAATACAAGTGGCCAAAGCATAAAGAAAGGAACTGATGTGGTACTGTTCGCTGTGGGTAGTGTAAGAAATAATGTAATTAAACTGGGGTAAAGGAAATATAGATGAGACATTAAAAGAAACAAGCACATGGCAAGGATAGTTGCATGTCGGTGCAGGTCGCCTGAAGGACTCACCATCGCTGGATGTGTGTAGGAGCAAATTAGGTGAACGTGTGTTGAACAGTTTGAGGTAGAGCTGGTCCTGCCGTAAGGAGGATGAATGCAGTGACCTCTCGAGCTTCGTCTGATAAGACATCTGTCATACATAGCTCTAGAGAGAAAGTATCCTCTAAAGGTGACAAGCGCCAGTATCAGACTCATGCTTCACTCCACAGATGGCCGTACCTTTGGTACTACCGTGACCCTATATTCTTAGTAAGCGAGGATGTGATTTGTTGCACCTAATTTAGAAGACTATAGGCCTACCCACACCAAGAGAGGAGAGGAGAGAAGAGGAAAGGAGAGAGGAGGAGAGAAGAGGACAGAAAAGGAGAGGTAATCTTTTCCCTCAACTTTGTGAGAATGTCTTTATAAAATCCCATAAAAGAGGAATAAATATCATCTCTCTCTGTGCAATTATATGGCATCTTTCATATGAAGATCTCAAAGCACTTTTCAACCCAGGAATTGAGGGGGATGTCATTAATCTGCTCGTGTAAAATGTAAAGGGAGCTAACAAGATGAGGTGTCTTGCTCCCAGGCTGCATGACAGAGCAGGAGCAAAGATGGAGGTGCACCCTTGGGGCCAAGTTCTGTCTAGTCAGGAGCTTTCCTCCTCCAAGACCACTGAAAATAGGACATTGGCAATGCAGGGAAATTTGATACCCAGCAGTTTGATGCAAAATGGTAAAAAAATCCCATAGTTTCATGGTCTTCAAATTCCCTTTGGATCTCTTTCTCCACTAGACACCACCTCTTGTGTCCATTGTCAGCACTGAAACACCCAAATGAAAAGCCAGAATAAAGTGAAGACCTCTGGAAAGAGCAACATTTCTGTCACATACATGGGCAAAGACTCACAGAGCACTGAGGTGGTCATGGTACCATGTTACAAACTGCAGGACACATTGGTTATTCTAGACACCAGGTGTCTAGGACATAATGACCTCTTAATTAATGGCTAAATAATGACCACTTACAATTAAGCTGTCAGAAGACAGAGGAAAGAATAATGGTAAGTACAATTCCCTGTTTACAGTAGGAGTCCCTTCCATTTCTTATGGCCTGGGCTCAGTTCTTTAGCACCTTTCTTGTTCTAAGGTTTTTCCTTTCCTATTTTGCTTACATAAAAAAGAAACGCAATTTCAGTCCCAAGGAAGCCTTCCTCAGGAAATTAGGAGCATCTCTTTCTGCATTTAGGTTGGGGGCAGAAAGGGAAGAAAAGCCCGCCTGAAATTTTAACAATTGGTGTGGAAATACCCACATATGAACTCCAGACCCTTGGTTTTTCAGCTGTAGCAAAGTTTCCCTGCTGGGAAACCCTTGGGCCTGTCCATCTGCCGTACAGTATGGTGAATACTACTACAATGGCACTTTAACAATAACTGTGCTCTTTTGAACCTCCCCATTCAAGTCACTCCATTGATTACTCAGAAGAATGCAGACTCTTGTGTTATTTGATCGGCACATATACTCTGAGCATTTAATCCCCTCAAATATTTTTCAATAACTTCCTTTAATTACAAGGAAAACACGTCGAGTGATGCATGCATTGAAGAGCTTCCCCTCATGTCTCTCTTTTTTTTTTTTCCTGTTTAATGAAGAATTTGAATCACTTTTCAGCTTCTTAATCCTATAATCCTGGAAGGAATTTGCTCTCTTCCAAACCCTGGGGGTGGTAGGCTTATGCTTAGTACAGTACACCCCAGAGATCTTTCAGCAGGGCCTTTCCAGAGAAGTCCCAAATACCTGCATTCCTCAGCTGTGTGGCCAACGTGTAACCCACCCGCACCAAACCCACCTTGTTTAAGTGATTCAGGGACTGACTTCTCCATGGGAGGTGCGGGGATAACACAACACAGTAGCCACAAGGTGTTCGGAGAACTGAGCTTTGCACAGCGGAACGGGTGCACGGCGCCAAGCAGGATGGTTTTACCAACACATTTATTACATTCAATGAATCCATTCTTCTGGAGGAAAGAAAAAGGCAGGGAAAGGGCCACCTTGCTAATGCTGCATCCTTGCACCTTACTGCCTCCCATTCCCTGGGGAGACTGAGAAATGATGGACAAGTCTGTACAACTGCTCTTGTTAGAAAGGTTGGCCTGAACCTGTTGGCTCTATGGTCTTTGCCTTGAGGGGAGCTGGGTGCATTTGCAGCACGCGACGCTCTCCCCTGTGAGCGCGGTGTGCTCACTGCACAACTTCAGACTTGTCTAGTTTTGTTTGAAGAAAAACCTTTGTTGTTGCAATAAGACAGCTTTTTTTGCAATGAAACCAGAGTCCATGGTTTTCCTTCTTCTGGTTTTCCTGTAGTATCAAGGAACTCCAATGATACATGAACTACAAATTTTCCACCTTGTCTTTCCAGGCTGTTGTTTCTCAAGGGGTGGCCTGTGGATCTTTAGGGATCCATAAAATGTCAAAAAATGGTGCATGGAACAACTGTAAACGAGTAAAACCACAGTAACAACCCAAACCCTTCCCTCGTAATTCCATATGTGCCAGCAAGCAGACAGGGGAAAAGCAAGCTGTAAATACACTTTCAAAGTTTTGCAGCATTTTTAGCTGGTTGTAAATCAAACACCTTGGGGCTCCCTTGACCAGAGCAGGTCTTGGCTTACTCCAAATGTCTAAGAGTTCTTTCATTACAAGCAGCACAGAAATGCCGCTGCAGAGGCATCTGCTACTCACTCCTCTCCCATTCTAGGTCACGCTCCTCAGTTCGCTTTCTTTTTCTCATGCTTGTTAGTTCAAGTAACCATTGTTTTGTTAGCGGTTAGTTATCTAATCCCATTACACATAAGCATTGTCATTACATTTTGTGCTAAAGTAACAATACTAAGAAACAACTAGGAAACCTGAACAACCCTAAGTGTATCTCTGTCGTGCCAAGATGCCATCACAGGGCTCCATTGAAATACAGCTGGATAAAGAGGAGCACACGGGACACGTTGACGTTAGTGTGGACACAGCATGGACACAGTGCACACAGTAAGGCCGTGTGGAGCACGAGGGTGTTGCTTGCACGTCATCTCCCTCCGGTTGAGGGAACTGAAACCTGAAGGCCAATATTTCAGTGCTGGATCAGCCTCAAAGCCTGGCCTGTTTTCAAAGGTTTGCACATTTTACTGCAACTCTGATGATCAGTTTTATGATCTGACAATTGACAAACTTGCTAACACCTTAATCACAGCTCAGCTGGCAGAAGATGATGAAAAATTATGTCATACTGTGATGTATGACTGCCGTGATAGACTCCAGTACCTATTTCATACCTGAGTAGCCCACCTCATGTTGCTTCTTCTACAGGGGCAATGACTTTGTTGCTTGCCTGGCTGAAGCACCGTCTAATAAGCAGCAGCATAAATTAGAGGGCTATCACGGATGCAAAGTAATTACCTTATATTTTCCAAAATTCTTCACCTATTTTACCATAAACTTGCATTAAGGGAACACAATTTTCCTATCACCAGAAGAGAGCTGACATAAAACTGACTGAAGGAACACACTTCTAGGAATATTTTGCACATATATGACAGTAGTGGATGGAATAGATGCTGATGTCCTCTCTAGGAGAAAAGTCTCATTAGAGCGGACAGGACTGACAGTTTCTATCCAGACTTTGCATGTACATAGTGCTGCCCTCAACTCAAGCTTGGAAAGTAGCTGGGCAAGTTTAATGAACGAAGCCCATTAAAACCCCCAGGTTTGCAGAAGGGTGAAGTAAGTCACACGGAATTTGTCACTTGCTGCAGGTCACATGTCAATTCAGGACTGGAGCTAGTGACAGAATCAAGGAAAAGAGCTGAAGGAACAATATATTTTGGGGGGAAAAAAATGACATTAAATAGCTCAGGAAGTATATTTTCTCATATCCTGGGTGAAAAAAGAAATCTCCAATTCTTTTTACTGTCTCATTTACGTTTCCTCTCTTTCATCCTTCCTCCCCTCTCCAGCTTTCTCACTATAAAGTATGCCTTTCAACAAGAAAATTTAAAACACTTCCTTGGAAAATAGCAGCACTTCACGTTCTTTCCAGAGTTCCTATCTCCATTTCTGGAGCCAAAATTATTGGGCGAATTTAGTCCCAGTGTATGAACCATTTATTTGGGCAATGCTATACTTTTTTTTCCACAAATTTTCTGGTAAAAATGCAAAAAATTAAATAATAATCACCAGTCCTCACTAGGAAACCGCATACCCATGCCTTTCTTGTGCTCTCACTGCAAATTGTATTATCAGCCGCGACCCCAACGCTTACATGGCACTTCAAAGCTCCGTAAGGACCATTATCCCCTCTTAAAATGTAGAAGAAAGTGAAATTCACTGCGCAGAGGAGTTGGCGAGCTTGTGGTGGGACAAAATAAACACTCTGGAAAGGGAGCCCTGGAGAGATGGCTCACCTCCAGCAGCACAGACCAAGGGCTTTTCTGTAGCAAAAGGAGGTTTTTGCTCAAAGAGCCGCACCCAGCAAAGACAACCTGGGAAGGTTAACGTCGCAGCAGCTGTAATCCTGCCAGGGTGACCCAGAGCCTTCGGCTTGTGGATTTGTTGCCTCTGGAGGGTGTTTGAAGAGGAGATATGGGAGGGGGCACAGATGTGTCCCCCCGGTGCAGGTGTATTTGGAGCCAGTACCATGTATGGGAGCACAGGGGTGAAGAGGAGGGGGATGACCCCCGCCACGTCTCTGCTCTCTGCAGCGCACAGATGGGCGAATTAATAAGAAAGGAGTCCAGCTACCAAAATTGCCCTTCTCCATGCTTGCCATGGTTTTCATTATTGAAAGACTCCCTATTTATAAGATCCCAGGTGTGCTAAATAATAATAATTAAAAAATCCTAACCGTTCTCATAAACACAGATTTTTTTTTTTTTTTTTTTTTTTTATTTAAGACAAAACCTAGGGACCCCCCTACCCACAGCAATCCCTCCTCTCAGCCCCAGCCTCCTCCCTTCACAAACAGCAGGACCACTACAAGCAAAGGAGAAGGAGCAAAGCCCGAGGGTGCTGGCAGGGCACAGCAGTTAGTGTGTCACTGTGATAATCTGCTTAAAGGAGGAGGCCAGAGCATAATTAAATATCCTGGCCTGAAGTCCTAATAGAGCAGCTGGAAGATCTGATGCTCTCCCCCTAATAAACTGCAGCTCATTTATTACTGCTTTGCATATGTATCTAGAAATGAGTTCAGCCCCAAGCCCTGACTCTCCCCATTCTCTATCACCAGATACTGACCTCCTGTTCTCAGGTTATTGTTGCAATAATGACACCTACTTTTATCTACACCTAAGAAGTCACAAAACTAAGCAAGCAGATTTTGTCACACGTATTCCTGTGGCAGCCACAAAATTACACGTGGCAAAATCTTCTTACAAAATTGTTGCAAATTCACAAAAAGGAGAGCTTGCCTCTCAGAGCACGCTTTTCTACGATTTTGTTTTCACATTATCAAGGAGGATGCTTTGAGTTTCCAAACACCCTTTAGCAATTCAACAGGATGAGGAGCAACCAGGTGGAAGTCATGCAGCAACTGGCCACTGGCCTCCTCAAAGAGAGGTAAACTTCTCTTGGCTTGTGTGAGTCCAACAAGACAGAGGCATTTTCTGTCTACTGATATATCAGAGATTTAATAACGGGGAGGTAAGAAAGCTACTTAGGCTCATTTGCACACTGAGAGCGTGAGAGAAGAGGGTATGAATAAATGTAGGTTATAGACTGGAAGAAGCAGTGGGGACAACCAACCGAACGAAGGTTAAGATGGAACTTGATTGTGTTGAGGGGATTACAGGCACAGGGGATGTACTCACCGTGAGCGGGATATGACAACCTAAGAGACCCCGTCCAGATTTACACTGACCTGATTCAACCTTTGCACAAACTTCATTCAGATAGCGATAACGGTGGTTAGGATGCCTAGCATGCACGGCTCGCTCCCATGCCCAGAGCTTTGTTTTGGCTGTACAGGGATCCTGGAAGTCCAGCTGGGACTAGACACCCACCTTCTTAAGACAGGTAATGGTAGGGTGATAATTGCACCCTTTGTCACCCCTGTTTTCTCCTTCATATGCTTCCTTGTAGTCCTGAATTTGAATGACTTTCCTCATCCTTTGGCACCAGTTATTTTTGGTTCTTCCAGGAGGTGAAATCAAATTTCCCACTGATGTAAAGCACGATAGCTGCACTTCGTCCATGGAGTTACGCAAATGTAAGACTGGCAGGAGATCAGTCAGAGCTTCAGATACGGCAGACATTAACGGCTGAAGTTCATTCAAATACTGTAGCTTCCACTTGGATTATCTCACCCTTTGTCAGGTTAATCAAAATGTGCCTGGCTGCCTTATCCCTGATGCTCAAAGAACACGCCACGTACTCTGACCTTTTGCAACATGCAAGAGGTCTATATTTCACATACCAGCTATTCAACAGTAAGAACGGGTAAACCTAATGGCTTCCTGCAAGAATGTTATTTTTATAGAGATAAAGAGAAAAACAATCTAATAAAAGCACTGTCTTAGAGAGCAGCCGTCATTTTCTTCTAACAAAAACCTCATTTTTGCTGGTAAGACAAATCAAGTTGGCCTCATAGACCTTTTGTTTTGTTTTGTTTTCCAACTGAACAAAAGTAGCTGCAAGGTAAATAAAGTGCTAATTTTCAGGGGGCTGGAATTTGGGAAGGAGCAGAGGTTTTTCAGGACTCATTCTTAGGCAGAGGTAGTGGCATGCACCTTTAACGTTTGGATGCCAGGCTGTCAGCAAGCAACTTCAACACCGCCTTTATCTCTCCTCTTTTCTATTTATACATTACACAAAGCTATTTTTTCCTGGGTTTAATTGCACATCAAAGGACCAGCTGAATGGATTGGTTTGGGAGGTTGCTGATAGCAACGCTGGGGAATCCTGCAAATGCAGGTCTAAAATTTCAGTTCTTTCCAGTGGTATATTAGCTAATATGGGGAAAGCCAGTGAAACACTTAGCAAGCAAAAGCACCCTGGCTGTGCTTCTATTATTTACAAGTTCAAGCTGGACATAGAGAAGATTAAATACCTATTTATTATATTAATTCCCTCCCTCTAACCACACATTTCCTTCTGAAGGAGACACCAATGACAATGTTCATTTCACTCTCACAGAGACGTAGTGGCATATCTTTGAAGACATTCAGGTGTCTCAGAGTCCATGAACATGCCCTTAAAAATGGAGTACAGCCTCCTATTCATTCAGGGATGTATAAGATGAATCTCCCAGTTACCTTTAGGCCAAATATATTTGCCCTGGAAAATACGGATTTTGAAGGACTGTTCCAGGATTACAGGAACACAAAAATCACAACATTAAAATTGATTATATTGGACACAGTATCAGACTGAGTGTTTCACTGACCTGTAAGTGAATAGAAATGCCTACACCTCTATATTCCCATTGTAACAGAGATGTGACCACTGCAAAGTACCTCAGCTGGCTTAAAACCATTTTCCCAGCACCAAGCCTGTCTCCTCTAAGCTTTATCCACAAGAAAGGTAAACAAGCACAACTCCAGTCTAATTTGCACAGCCTTTTTTGACACATTGACTTGATTATTTTTCTCTACTTCCCCAAGCTTTCCAGCTCATACTGACTTAGCTTCTTTCAGATGAAACCTCCGGCAAAGCTGCTGGTGTTTCAAGATCCTTAAAACTCACTCCTTTGAATGTCTCAATGTCAATTATTGCTTATTTATGAAAGGAAAGGAGAAGCAAAACACACCGACCCAGACTCAGGAAATAACAAATAGACAGAGTTCCACATTCATAAATAAAACAATATACTTCCTATAGCTCTTACATAATCTTAAAGGGTTGTTTTGTTTTAAAACCAGAACCAGTTTAGTAGGTCTTTTTGTTCTACTATTGTGCTACTTTTAAGTGGGAGAGGTGTTTGACAAGTGAATCTTCAGTAATGACAACTGCAGCTTTTATTGACTTTTTTGAAAATATTGAGCTAACTCAGAATTACTGAGCTCAACAGCACTTGTGAGTGTAAACTAAAACAATATGTGACCGGTACACATTGCATGAGAATTTATTTAACGTTAAACCCAACAGAAGCTGATGGCCAAACCTAGAGACACTTAAATGCTGTTGGAAAACCTTTTCCCTTCCTGGATTGGACATAATCCACCTCTGGGCTTTATTCCACTGCACACACACAAGTATAATTTACCATAATAATTTATAATGGTGCGTAAATTTTTAATAGGGCCCGTTTCCTTAAGCTGTTTCTGTTCACTTGCAGAAACATGACTTTCTGAAGAGCATAGCCATACAAGGAGATGGACAGAGGTTTGGGGTGAGGTAGAGGAGCTGGAAGATGGCTCAGCCCTGATTGCCAGTGCTTCCTCACGCCACACAGCCCTGCACGGGCCAGTCCCAAGAGGAATGCCTCCAAATAGCTTGAGAGAGCATACCTGTTTGCAGATACAGCAAACTAATTACATGGAGCCAAATCTCAATGGAAATAATAATAATAAGAATTAGAATGTTCCAAACAGTACTCATCTGGGAATCTCAATTAGCTTCACAAACAGTAATTAATTTAGCTTCTTAACTCTCTGCAAGATAGAGAATTACTAATCTTCCCATTTTATGGATGGGGATATACACATGCAGAAATGTCTACAAGACACTAGCTAGAGTTAGACAGCACGTCTTCTTATGGCCTGTTCTGTACCTTGTGCTGTCTCCCATCATATCAGCTGGTATTTTCCCTTTCTTTTTATGCAAAATTGTATTCTCCTGTTTTGGACCAAAGAAGAAATGTCTCCAAAATCTCTTAGGGTTTAACATAACCAAAGTCTTGCTTGGTGTCCCCTGTGCTGTGACAGAATGTGTGTCCAGATGGGAAGGACTGGATTTGATTTAGTAATCCAACAGTGAAGTTTCCCTAATGAGGCTGATAACAAATTTGCCCTTATTTCTTTTGCCTAATACTGGTATTACCCAGCAGATAACCCTATAAAAAACTCGGATTAAACACCAGGAGAGAGACCTGCCTTCCTTTGACCTTAGATGCAGGGCATGAAGTGTCAGGGCTCTGAGGGCAGCACTCCAACATGGTGAGATAACACTAAAATAAACACCAAGCCAACCATACCAACACAACCTCCTCTACTTTATAATCCCTTTGCCATTTTACATCTCCAGATGAGTTATTGTATTGCAACACATACACAATTAGTATGTTATGCTCCCTCAGTAGTACTCCCTAAGTATATAGAGGATGGGGAGGAATAAAGAAAAAGGCTAGTGACATTGATACCAATCTTAACTGAACTTGATATGCCTGCTTTCTGAAAAGGAAAATCTTTAGGTATCCTCAAAATATTAAAGATGTTTGTTTTAGCTAAGGGTTAACTGAATATGGTATGGGCTTGGCGACTGCTGAATTACTAGCTGTTCCACAAATGTTCACGCATAAACTGTCTTTGAATGCGAGGCTGTCCTTCAGGTAAGACAGGAGGTAGGAGATGTTCTCATCTATTTTTAACTTGGTCGCAAAGTGGGTTTGTGACTTGGAAAAATTATTTTTCATTGTGTCTCGGTTTCCCGCAAAGAAAACAAGGCTTGCAGCTGGTGTCCATGGCAGCTGTGCTGCAGTGAATACAAAGTGGATGAAAAATATTACTACTGGACTGTGTAAGGGGAGATTTCAGACCCACTCACATTTTTTAGCAGTTTGGAGGACTGCATAAACTGCCAGGCAATGGGGAATGAGGTCCATTGCAGTGCCACCGCTGGAAAAAGGAACCACATCCCAGTGTGCTCACCTCCTGAAGCCAAAGTCTGCTTTAATTTTCCCAATTTAGGGTTACTAAACAGCTCCCCTGCAAATTCCCTTTGCCACATTTCTCTGATGTGAGCCAGCAACTTGTCTGCTTTGTGTCTATTTGTGGCCGATATGAACTGTGAGGGCTGAAAACACGTCCAGAGGATCTTTTACAATTCCTGGTGACGAGGAGGGCTGTGAGCAGCAAAGTGTGTCACATATATTTGTCAGCTGCAAAGCTGAAACCGATAGCAGGGTACGAATAGAAAGCTGATAGCCTCACCTCCAGCTGATACTTCATGTGGCAGATCATGTTTCTGGGGGGTCCTTGGCCTGCCCCAGGGATGGCTAGAAACAAGTCCTGCTGCACCCCGGTGGGGATGTGCTCATGTTATCTCACCAGCTGCCTGGGACCGAAAGGCCGGGGTAAACCAGGTACACAAGTAAGCCCTGCATGAACTATCTGCTCTTTGTCAGTGCTTAAATATTCACAGTCCTGTGTTGGTCAGGATGATGATATTATGGCTTTGCTGTTGCTCCCTGCTTGCAGTGCTCTCCAGGCACCTGCACCCAGGAGCTGGCTGTAAAGACAAAGCTGAGTGCAGGAGTGCAGGCCATCAAAACCATGAGGCAGCTGGAGGAAAGGCTGGTATGTGCAAAATGCACCAACAATTGGGTTCTAGAGATGGCAGATGAAAGAGAGGGGAAGACACTATGCACCTTGGAGGTAAAGCCACCCCTTGGCATCTCGCGTAGGAGGACAGAGGAAATGTCATCCAACCCTCTCCAGCCCAGACCTGAGTGGTGAGGGAAGGGAATTCAACCAGCTTTTAAAATCTCTGGAAGGTATCACAGTGGTTTACATTCAAGTTGTCACTCAGGCAGATGCATTCCTTAAATGCCCATGATTAGCCCTCTTCCCCAATTAGCGGGAGAAGAATCACAGCTCTTGTGCAAAGTGGCTGTGCAGACACCCATTAATTTCCATGGACTTGAATGTAAACAGTAATGAAAAACTCCCTCTAACTTTCCAGGAAGACTCGTTTTGAGTGCGCATGTGTCTTTGTGTGCCTTTGTCATCTGGAAAGATACAAGGTCCTTCTTTCTTTCCCTAAGGCAAAAGCTATCAGCTTCAGAGCCACCATCCCCAGCAGATCCCAACTGCCAACTCCTTGAGAAGCTGCTTGGCTTCTTGGGAGAATTCTTTGTTTTTTTTAAACTCGGTGGCAAAAGGGGAAGGGGAGGATCATCTTTGCATTCACAGACTAGTTGGGAACACCAGCAGCATCTCTTGCTCCGAAGAAACTCATCGCCCTTTGGCGATACCCTGCCCAGGCTGGAAGCAAGAACAGGGGGAAGAGGGCTATGCTGGGCTCTGAGCTGGGCCCAGGGAAAAGAGAAAACATGAAAAAAAAACCAAGAGAGAGAAGCTCTGCAAATGAACAGTCAGCATAAACAAAGCCTATCAGCCCAGGCAAGAGGCCGAAGCACAACTGCACTAAACAAATCACGGTGGAATCAGCAACTGGCAAAGTAATTGGCGTTATTACAGCTGATGGAAAATTTTTGATGCCGCCCATGTTCGCTTTCGAAACACTACTCAGACATTTAATTGGCTCAGTTCTCATGTAGCTGATTGCTCTTTTTTTGCTTCTGGAATGTATCATCAGGCTTGTATCTACAGACAGAAACTTTGGGATATGCTTCCCTGGCTCTGTCCACCGGCTGTGAGATGGGGGATGAAGTTTGCACAAACTGAGCAATGCAGGAGAAATGCATGGAGAGAAATAGGTCTGACCTGGGAATTTGAATCACTTCAGTCTCTGTGTTCCCTCATTTCTTCGCAAGTTCAGATCTAGCGCTACCAAACAGCCTTATACTTGCAGCACATAAAATAATGTGAGTTAAACACAGGGATGAAAATTGCATCTGGTGATGTCACCAAAGGGTGGTTTTGGTGCTTTAGTTGTCATGCAGGAAAATTGCCTTCTCTCTCACACACATATGCTCGTGTGAGCACCCTCTGGCATGTTTCTCACACTCTTTGATAAAAAGTTAATAATGGCTGAGTGTCTGTGCTCAGGAAACACTTCTACTTGCTAGGTCCTTTGGCCAAAGCATCCTCATCCTCTGATTTGAACCCTCTTCTGGAAAACCAACTGTCCCCCATAGGTCAGGTCTGCATGGAGAGGGAATTTTCAGCCAGAGGCTTCAAAGTCTTTCCCCAATGTTTTTTAAAAACCTCACAAAATCATTAATCTGTAGGGAGCAGCGAGGTCCTCAAGGTATATGAAATTTGGGAATGGCACTTTTTTTAAACTTTCATCAGACAGAGCAGCTTGGCTTGGTGCTGAGACACACATTCAGCTTTTTTTTAACCTCCACTCCCTAGGTCTAGTCTTGGCCCCTTGATCTGCCCTTTGGAGGACATCCAGGTCCAGGAGCAGAAAGCTCTTTCCTTGGCCAGGCGATGGATCCATAGGGCAGACAAGGCTCTGGAGGAAGGATGCTATTGCCCACTTCCCTCCTCCACTCCTCTAGTCTGTCAAGAGCTGTATGACCACAGGCTGCCTTAATGGGAAACCCTACGGTGGCAGTAGCTCTGCAGCCGTGTGGAGGGATGGCTTCTCAATTATCAGAGAGTCGTTTTTGAGTACGCCTTCTCCCTGGAAGGAGTGGGAAGATTTCTGAACCCACCTGATTGATTCATTCATCGGCTGATTTCACTGCGATATGATCCATTTAGCTTTACAGCTCATTTCCAAGGAGGAGGGAGCCCAGAGGGGCTCATCCCTCATGTCTTCCATCATTGCAAATCAAAGGCAGCTCCACACTGGGAGACTCACAATGGAAAGGGAAAGGGTGTTTGGCAGCATGGCTCCCAGAGATTTCTGGAGCTGCTAGACACAAATCCCCTTGTTTTTCTTGGAAAAAAACACCCTCTCCCTGCAAAGTGGTCTGGTGCGTGATGGCAAAGGACATTCCAGAGGATCTGAAGGGACGTGGTGGCCCTTCAACAGGCAGCATTGCATGGCTGGACTGAAGCGTGGCTCCTCGAATTCTGCCGTAATGCTGGCCAGTATGGCCATCTGTAATACAGCAAAGCAATTTGGGAACACCACAGGTTCCTGACTCGGAGACGAGAAGGATGGCTTCAGGATTAAGCCCCTGCTCCACGGCTTTTAGGACCCCCCCACCCAGAAGCACAGGGTTGGGGAATGGGATCATTTTAAACAAGCAGGTGCCTTTCCACCCAAAACAACTGGCTAATTATGGGTGACCCAGTGCCACAGTTATCTTTTGAAGGGAATTATAGTATTGCTCCCAGGTCTCTGTGCCTCCCGAGTCACTGCTGTTGCTACTGTCAGACACCAGCACAGGACCTGGTGAGTCCTACAGAGCTTCAGAAGACCGAACCCAAGCTGCCTTCAAAGCAAATTGGAGACCAGAAGATGACAAACAGGCAAGTTCAACACAGGGGATGTCAGCTCTTTCCTTCTCCATCCCAAACTGGACTTACAAAAAATCCCAATAGAAAGAGCCAACAGGCTATGGCCAGTGATAAAAATGGAAGGAAAACACAGGCAGCCTCATGCTATTTGTTTTATCTATCAAGCTGAATATTTTCCCTTCCAGTAACCACTTCTGAGTGCTTGACTCTGACAGAGAAGAGCAATGCAGAGCCCCAAGGAGCCAACAGGGAGATGTCCACTCCCTTCTTCCCAGTTTGGTGCAAGCTTTTGATTCACACCCCATATGAGCGTGTCTACAAAGGGATAAAGTCTCCTTTTGGAGATGCAGTGGATTCCTGGGATGAGATATAAGAAGATAGAGGTCTGCTCCCAGCAGTGCTGCTCTGTGGTCACAACCAAATCACCTCACTTAGTGTTTTTTCTGTTCTCTGAAATGGGCAGAGCATCTTGCCCTGCTTTGTGAGATGCTGAGATTTATGTGCAAAAAGCATGGCATAAAAACTAAGTATTGTCACATAAAGCAAGATGAAGCTATAAAAACAAGCCAAGGTAATGTGGGTGCCATTAAAATCCTGACACTGAGTGCTAGAAGTGGCTTAAATTTGCTGCGGTACTCCTGCTGTTCCCTTTTATTAAGCATGGGAAAATATTGCCTTGCAGATAAACATTGTGATGAGGTAAATGTCCAGAATTTAATGAACTCCATTATAATTGATGAAAATGTAGCTTTCATTAGTTTATAAATGCCTTATTCATATTTTTTTTTTAAATTCAGAAAGAATGTTTTCCCTAAGCATGTGCCAAGTAAGAGTAAACAACTTCTGCTAATACACCTTCATCTCTTCTCCAAGGCTGTCTCTCCTGCAAAGGAAACTTTCGTGTTACACATCCACCAGCCCTGTCCACTGTCCTCTTGCAAAGCTTTCCCAGTGCAATGCACCCAACCCCAGTAACAGCTGGCCACAGCTGGCTGTGTCGATAGGCACCTCAAAGCCTGTTCCCGCTGCTGTCTGCCTGCCTCTGCCAACCCTTCAACTCTCGTCTTCACCTTTTAATGTCATACAGTCTTTGGGCCAAGAACAATAATATATTTGCTTTATGGTGCTCTGACCATGACAGGGATTTTTATGGACTACCACAATATCATCTTCTTAACTGTGGACATGCTGCTGATTAAAGGGGTCACACTGGCAGCGAGGGAATCTATAATGTCTTTATTTGTTCATAGGAGGGATACACTGGGAGTTCAAGTTTCTCTCTCCAGCTTCGGCCTCTTGGTGCTTTGATCCTGACCACCTTTGAGAATAAAAGGGGAATTTAGCTCTTAAATGCAATTCGGTCACTGGTGTCTCGGTTAACACCATCCATAAAAGGATTGGTTTCTTTGTTACACAGCACAAGGCTGAGACTAGAGAATAGAAATAGGAGTAGCATGAAAAAAAATTATCTTTTTAGCTAAAAAGGGCCAATCATTAACCATGTAAATAAATGACTGGCTATTGAGTTTTAATAACACACTCTATTCTGTTGTGCATTCATGAAGAGGGGTGAGGAGAAAATGTTCTGAGGCTTCAAAAAGATTTTTTTTTTTTAAATTAGAGAATTACACATCATGGTGTTTCAGCACCATGAACACCTGCTGACACTATGACTGCAAAACAGGCCATTCTTGAGGCTGTAAGAAAATGGGCACAAAAAAGAGAATCCTGTTATCAAGTAAAATATCTGAAGACTGTGGTCGAGCGTGTGCTTTTTTCTCTGACTTTTAAAAGCATCACATCCTCGAATTCAAACAAGCAGATGGCTGCCAGAAACACTCTGAAACCAACAAGCTGCTTGCGTTGGACACATCATTTTGGTGTCTTGGCCTCTTGACTTTCACATTGATTTTTATTTCATTTGGTTTTGATCCAAGGCAATTGGAGAGGATTTTAAAGTCACCAATGACCTCTGAACTTCAATGATGGCATTTTGGGGCATTTTATCTAAAAGAGGAGACAAGGGCAGAAATGGCCATTCACTTGCCATCCAATGGAAAAAAAAAATATAATGACATCATTTGTGGTTTCAGTTGAAGCAGCTGAAGTAAGCTGCTGAGGCTGTACAGAGAAGAGGTTATACTGCTGGAGGGAGAAATGTTTTGAAAAGCGTGCAGCTATGGCATCACCTCCTTTTGTTGATAGGACACAGCCACAACTGATGACAACTTCAGCTCTAACTCTATGTTCTTGCAAAGTAGCAACCCTGAGCAAACCTAAGTCATACCTGCTCCTGGCTGGGTGTCTGAATTTTTGTTTCTTCCCTCTGAAAGAGTGTAGAAATCTAATGTTTGATATGAAATTGGGTCTTAGGAAATGCCAGTAGATAAAGAGCCTTGCATTGCATTTCCCCTGCAACTCGGATTGCTCTGAGCATGTCAAACCTGACCTGGAT
The DNA here is from genome assembly GCF_026419915.1 of Harpia harpyja. Classification (NCBI taxonomy): domain Eukaryota; kingdom Metazoa; phylum Chordata; class Aves; order Accipitriformes; family Accipitridae; genus Harpia; species Harpia harpyja. The sequence continues at coordinate 111,582,816 of NC_068969.1, read as the reverse complement.
TCCACCCAGTAAGAGATAATGCGCGTCTCTTGTTCTTCACATAGACTTCCCAAGACATTGTCTTGAGCTTCATCTCCCAGGTGCTAAATGGCTTGCCATGCAAGAGATAAGCTGAAGCTCTCAGATGAAGGATAAGGCTGATAAATTTGCTCCTTGGGAGCAAGGGCACCTCTGTCAATGTGGGTGAAGGTCACCTGGAAGATAGAACTAAGCTGATAACATCATCAAAAAAAATCCCAAGGTAGACACCCTGCGGCACACATGCCTCCCGCCGAGGGGAGAACCCTGGCCACCATTAGTCATGTTCCTCCGTATGCTGTGGGAAGTTTCTCAGACCCTGCGGGACAGCTGAGTGCGTGACCATAGGGTACCGTTTCTCCTGATTCCCTCTTCCTAAGACGTGTAAGCAAAGACATTTTCCTCCCTCACCTTGTCAGGGGCTCTTATGAACTCCTTCCAGCCATCTGAGGCTCCTGCTTTTATGCTTCCATAATTGTCCTGCACCTTTTCCCAGCCATGGTGACATGGTGGAGCCATTCTCTTCTCCCAAATGCCTACATCTCCTCACTTATCCTCACTGAGGTTATGCTCTGCTCACGTCCAGGTTACTTTCTCCCCAGCACTCTTATTACTGAAGCAGAGTCACTTATTAAAGAAACGGGAGCATCCTGTAGTGCAGCTGCTGTTCAAATATGAGACCAGAACTACAGTATTCCTGTATGAACAGTACTGTACCAACTAATTTTGGTGGCACATAGATAAAATACTGATTTAATTTATCTATATCTAATAAAATCTGAAAAGAGCTTATAGGAAATCATGCCTATATCTTAGTTAATGAAATTCTGGGCTGCTTCTGGGAAGACTGACAATTGTAAAACAAATCTGCCAAACTTTCATTCACAGCTTCATTGCAAAGCCACTGCAGATACAGCAAAGTGCCAAACTCAGAGGTGTGCGTGTGAACGCACATGTGGGAATAGGGAGCACCACATTTTCTTCCTCCCAAGGCAGCCTGGCAGCCTGGGGGGCAGGAAAGCAAAGAATGGATGCTCTTGACCCTGTCAGCACACCTCAGTGTTGCAGGATTTTTTTTTCCCAACCGATAACTTGAGCCTGAAATCACCTCTGCAAGCAAACCACACAAGCCTTCACTAACGATGCTCCTCATGATGCTTGGAGAAGGCTGCTGGAGGTCTCAGACCATCATTCTGCAGCCCATCTCACTCTTCCCATGAAGAAGAACACACCGGGACATTGATTAGTTTGGCCAGCCAGGCTGCTGTACTGCACCATTAGAGGCAAATACCGGAGCTGATGCAGCTCGATTTTACTGGTGCTCTTTGCAGCTGGTTTGCTGCACCCAGAAACCACAGAAGGCTGAAATGAAACTATATGCACCATATCTGCAGGTTGCGTGTGCCCTGATACCCTTGTGTTTATGTTCATGCTCATTATTATACACGGAAGGAGAGTGTGCAGAAAACATTGGTCCCTGGGGGACAGCATGCCGTAGTGATTTTCAAGCTGGTTGCTTTGCAAGTAAAAGCCAGAGTGCTAGCAGGTAATGCCTGCAAAGTTTGATGCTTTGATTTCTGCTGCGTGGATCAATATTAACAGTAATATTGTATTTCCAGGGCATAGTCAACTGACAGAACTATTGATTATTTGGTATGTAGCAGTGCATTGATACTTGATAGCAAACTGGGACACTGAAACAATAAATGTGCAGTTGTTAACAAGCAACACAGGGCATTGAGTTTCACTGACACAACTGGGATATTGCTTCCTTTGTCTAAAATGGAACATCTTTAACATGTCAAAAATATAATTTACTTAGCTGACTTACTGAAATACCTGGGGAAAATACCTTCTTCACTGAAACCTGCAGATTAAGGTCATGTTTCCAAATATGTGCCAAATTCAATCAATAATTTCATCCCCACTGTGACAAAACACTTGAGGTATTCTTGAAGGGAAAATGTTTTGTTTGATATGTTTAAACATGTATTATATCAGATCACTTTGTGCACGAACAGATTTCTGTGAAAGAAAAGATAATGAAACATTACACTTTGGTTGTAGTAGTCAAGCCTAAGTTATTTTTTTCACCTACATTTTTGATTCAATGTGAAAAAGTAGATATAGGGATATATATATATTTAGATAGGGTGAACTTGAATTAAACTTTCTTTATTAAACAAAGGGTTTACTTATATTTGAAAGACATAATGCTATATCCTTCCATGAGCTGTTTTATTATATATAAGTCTACAATTGTCTCCTATGGACACATTTGACTATCAACCACCAAACCATTAAAAGGAAATTACATAGAACACCAATCTTACGGCTGGAACTTATTGAAAAAGGAACCTCCCTATGGTGAGGGAGAAAGAAATACTTTCTGTGAAGAAAAAGAAGAGGTGGCATTCGCTGCTGCAGAAAAGAACACCTCAATGACTTAATACTCTTTTCATCTGAGCTTGGAGAGGCAGGGGAGGTGACTAGTAAATATGCAGGAAATGCACCTATGCTATACATAGCCTTTTTCTGGGATAATATAGCCTTTTCTCTGCTATCAGCGTGTTGAACCCTGTAGGCTTAGCTGCCTTAGCAATCATCTAAGATTTGGAGAGGACAGGACTAAGGGAGGCTGAATCAGTCTCTGATGGTGGTTCCCCTCTCCCACTGCTGATTAAATAGAGCTTAGGATGATGGAGGCCAGTTGCTCAGTTGGGCCTGAGCCTCTTCAGCCACTAGTAAATTAAATGTGCCCAGAAATATTCCCAGGCATTGAGGCCAACTGGCACAGAACGGTTTGCATCTCTGCTTGAAACCATGTCTTAACTTCCCTAACTCAGCAGCTAAATGCAAACAGCTCACTGGGATGAACCCTGATCCATGCTTAGGAATGATTTAGGAGCTTGCTAGTTGTCATGGACCAAAAGTGTGCCAAGGACTGGTCTAGTAGTCACACTCCTGTGAACATTCCCAGACACAGCTTAACTTGCTTAAGACAGATGCAGCCTAAGACATTGGTATGACTATGTCCTTCTTCCTCTTTTCCTGCCGAAAGTCATCTCTTTCCAGCCAGGAGAAGGGGATTGTATGGCTCTAGATTTGGTTATAAGAATAATCTTTTGCTGGTTCATGAAATCACTCTTACTCAATGAGAAACTGGAGATTACTGCCGTCTGCAATCTAAGAATAATTGCAAGGAACCAGATATGTGTTTAAAATGACAAAGATGCTATACGTGGGCAGCTTAACTTCATAAACAAACCACTGTCCTCTTTTTCCCGTCCCACACCACTGTCATCTGCCTTATACTACATCTTCAGCCTTTGCAACTTTAAATTGCATACCCCCCAAAAAGCATCCCACCTCAAGTAGTTGCCATAGGTTCTAACCATGCTACATTAGAGGACCATAAGATGTCCCATAGGAACTTCTGTGCTGAGCTGCCCAAGGCAAAGCAAGTCTGTTTTCATGGGTCCCTCTGAGCTACAAGAAGCTGAACGCAAGCTCTTTACTTTTGAGAAGCATTGACTATATCAGGGCAGGGACCATCTGGCAGAAGGCACAGCAGGATTAACGCAATCCCACACCCAGAGGGAAGATCTTGATATGGTGTCACCCAAGTCCAGGCACCCTCCTACACACCACAGGGACCCAAGCACTTGAAGGCAGCGGAGGGAGGCAGAGGAAACATTTCATACCTACACCCTCTTCACCACACACACCACAAAGCCTTCTCATTGGAAAGGTTTCAAAGCTGCCATCAGAAGCTCTTACTCTCAGATGGGAGCTGTTCAGAGGAACCCATCCCTTTGAATAGTTTTGCTCGTGACGCTTGCAACGCTTATCTGTGGGTATCATCTGTGCAGCAACCGACTCGTGGTTTGCAGATGGAGCTTGGGAGGGAGCACCTTATCGTAGTGAGCTGGCTATATTTCGGCAATGGCATTTTCTTGGTGAACAGACAGCACCATCCACCCTTTGTAGTGCTTGCTTTTCCCAAAGAAAAGATGGTGGAAGCTTGTGTCAGGCAGCTGGTGCCTCCTCCCAGCTCCTGTTTGGACACCTCTGTGGCCCTAGCAGCTACAGCTAAAGGCACTGTGTGGGCTCATGGCTTCAATGTTTCACGGCGGCTCCCTGATTCAGGAAGCTATAATGCCAGGGGGATGGCGGATGACTTCATGCCAGCAGAATCTTAATACCTTACGATCCTATGATCTAGCGCAAAAGGCAGGAGGAGTGGGAAGCCCAGCAGGCACCTGATTGAAGAGGCTGGGGGAGATAAGAGGAGACAGTGTCCTGCTGTGCGTTTCCTCCACCTCCATAACCTTCTCATTTTCAAAGAGTTTCCATCGGGCTGTGGCAGCTATTGTTCTCCAGACCTGGTGCATCAGCATCCCCATTACACTGACAGCAGTTTGGGATTCACACACCGCCACCCCTTCTCCTTCTTCATGTCAGGAAAATGAGCAGCTCGTTTGGCTTCGAGAGGAAGCAAAATGTCTACAAGTCGGATACCCCCCGTGCTAACCGTGTACAGGGTTATGCTACATAATCCATAACCAGCATGGGCTGCCTGGGCATGTGCTTATGCTCAGATAGACCCAAATGCATTTACATCGGAATTCACAAACCTGTGTCCATCCTTCCTTCCTTCCAAAAGTGGCCACAGCAGCCAGATCAAACTTTGGCACAACCATTACCGATGTGCAGAGTCAGCAATGAATGAGCATTCCTTTATGCCCAATTATTGAGAAAGTTGAAGATTCGTATTGGCCATTAAGATAAAAAGAACTCTAATTTAAAGCTACAGCAAGGTTTAAGGAGTAATCCTTGCACAGGCAGGTAGGCATGATCAATGTAAATGTTGTTCTTGTTTCTGCTTGGCTCCATAAAAAGAGAAATACTGTCAGGGCTGTGCATTTTTTAAAACCTGCATTTTTTTCCTAAAAAGGGTTGAAATAAGTTTAAGCATTACTGTTATTATCTCAAAAATGTCAGAGGCATTTCCATGTGAATGTTTCCCTTCACAGTCAGATATCCATATTCACCATGTGCGTACCTTCAATTTGGGGACTGCAGCTCCCCTGTGGTCAAAGGACTCAGGGTCCATTTTGTGTAGATCTTTCTGCCAAAATGGGGTTATTAGTGATAGGAAATACTGCAAAGTCAACCACAGCCTTGATAGAAACAGGAAGGTAGGGGAATATTAGGGAGAAACTGTAAGCTGTAATATCCAACTGTAGCTGGCAAACCCGAGCATATTTGGATTGCCTGTACCAGTATTTCACTTCCCTGTTTTCAAATGATTGTCCTGGCCCTAGTGATTAACCACCTGAATATACCGAAGAAGGATATTCAGAGGAAGGATCTCATGATAAAAAGGCTATTCCTGGCCCTCTTTCCATCACATCATAATCTGTCCACTAATATGGCTTGAGATCTCAGCTGATCAAAAGGTCATAAGATGCTACCGCTAAGTATCACTCTGTCTCTGTTCAGCCGAAGGCATTTTTACTCCATGCAGCAGGCAGAGGAATGCAATAGCAAAGTCTTCAAACCTGTTTGTATAATAGATGAAGTCTTTGCTATATGGCATTTATCTTCCTTCAGGGAGTGACACCTGATAAATAAATCTCCAGTTCCCAGTGAATTTAAATAAAACAAAGGCAAATCATATCCCTTCACACTGTAAATATATAACTGCAGGGAACGTAAGAGTTCCCACTCTCCCACCATTTCCTTTGCTACAAAAGCTATAAAGCGCTGACCACCCTCAAATTCTGCCAAAATCAAGGGAGCCCAAATCTCTGAGTACGTTACAAAGAGCATGGTGTTAACATAGGAAGGACTAAAAGATACATTACTCATTTAGACTAATGAAATCGTAAAAAATACTTCTTTTTTTTTCTTTAAATTACCAAAAAGCAAAACCCAAAGAAAGGGGGCTTATTAGCATATCAATAGGAATAATGCGGTGCAAATGGGGAGAAAGCTAGTAAATAGGGTGATGTGTTTCCCAGTGAACAACACTAGGGTTGCCAGTTTTCGAACATCTTGGTATGAATAAAATACCGAACTACATCCTACCCAACACCACCACATTGGCCAGTTGGTCACTGCTGTGCTGCGGTGTGCCGGCGGCAGTGGGTCCATCAGTCCTGCACTGCGCCCATCCTTGGATTCCAGCCATCACCTCCAGGACTGACCACAGCCGTTTCTCTGGCCATCCTGCATCCAAGAGGTTCAACATGGGCAAACCCACAGATTGCTGCCCAAAACAGCAGGGAGAGAGGGTACCACTGCCAACAACCACCTGCCTCCTGAAGTCCTCGTTTAGCAGGTCTGCAGAGCTAGTTTCTGCGAGCATTACCATTGGAAAAAGCACTGGTTTGTGTCTTCCGCACACCTGAAGAGTTGTCACAAGCAAATTATACCCCTCAGCATTTCACAGACTACCTGCCTGCTCCCTGGCTTTCCAGATGCAGAGCTCTACACCAGGACCAAAAGACAGTTTCTTTAACTGCAACTGGCAGTCATTTTGCTCCTCTCCATGCTTTCAAAGCTGAGAGCCATCAAAGATTAGAAGAAAAAATCATGACTATTTTTCCCTAAGAAGCAGCACTGGTAATAGGCTTCAGGAAAAATCCTCCTAAATGCAAGTGATAAGCGTAGACTGTGTGAAGGCTGACAGGTCTGATTATAATTATCACTGTGAGGGGACCAGCACTAACCTCCCTTCTGGAAGGCAATGACAACTCCTGTAAGGGAACATGCAAGTGAATTATCATAGACAAAATCATTGCAAGTGGAATTGTCTTTCACTGAGAAACTAAATAAGGCTCTGATTTGGCGGGGGGGGAACCAAAACCTTGAGCACTTGTTAAAGTTCATCCCAATAGAAAATGGCACTCAATCATATGCTTAAGTTTCGCTGACTTCAGGATGATGGGAGTAAAAGAATAAAGTGGGACACAGGAAGCATGGAATGGAGCCATGCATGTAAGAGGTGTTTGGAAATAAAGGATATCTTCTGAAACCACACTTAAAGAACATGCTCTGCAACATAACATGAAGAGAGAGTCCCAGAGAGCATGTTGATCCACACTGAGCTAAATATTCAAAACTAAGACAAAATTCAGGCAACCTTGTACCAACCTTTCCCCCTTCCTCACATACTAGCAAGGAGGAAAGCCAAACAGAACCAACACAGAGCCCTTCGAATTGTATCTATACACCAAGTTCCTCAAACTGCATCTATACATTGACTGAAATACCACATTAGCTTTCCAGCAGGGTTTTGTGGTAGATATGGTAGGTAGTATTCCTTCAAGATCATCCTGCCCTAACATTCTTTGTGCTTTATCTGACAGCATTACATTTTTCTTAGGCTGCAGGTTGTTTTGGCATTTCTCATTCTATTTCCATTGTAAACTAGGAGATAGAGAAACTTGGGCAATCTGGAATAAGAGTAGTAGTACAGTAGCTGTTTCTTTCTGAACATAGGGAAATAGATATTATCTTCTTAATAGTGGGCTATAACTGCAGAGGAGATGAAGAGAAGAGCCTCAGAGTCAAAGGCAGTTCTAGGAGTTTCATTCTCATTATATCTCAATGGAGTGAAGCAAATAAATTGCGCAAGGAGACATATGGAAGCTCACTACGCAAATGGCCTATTTAAGGCTCTTACTTCCTAATTAGGTCCTGGTGTCAGGAGGTTGGTAACAATTATTCACACATAGATCATTTGGATACAATACAAACTGTTCTAAAACCCAAACCATCATAATGGCATGCATTAAAAAAAAGTCCTATTTAGCTTAATCTTTTTAGACTCTTCCGCTTAGCGCTTGGAATATCAGTTTCTGTGCTACGCGCATCCTAAATTTTATGTCTAACACAGCAATAATGGGTTTGGAAGGGGAAAAGGAAGAAACAAAAACCTCCACAGCTGTAACCCCTTGTTCTTACCTTGTTCACAGATTTCGTCACTGGACTCTGCACAGGGAACCCACACTCTCTTCCCAAATTCTTCATCTGACTCTGTGGCGTTTCCCAGAGCAAAGAGAAAAGAGAAAACCTTGATTGTGGGAATGACCGTGCAGAAAATGGTCGTAAGCATCCAAAGTTTTGCTCTGCCCTTCTCCATTTCCTTATAGCTTTCCACATACGTGCCACAACCTGCCAGCCAGGGCCCTCTGAGCACCCAGTGCTGGGGTTCACCCTTGGCCCTGCTCAGTTTTGGAAGGTCCCCCAGGCTTCTCTTTAACCCACACAGATACGTAGGTTTCTCCTCCCAAGTAGCCCTGGTAAGCATATTGGCATCACGGGACCATCACGGCTTTCCCCGGCAGCCGCAGGGCATGCAATGATCCGTGATGGCAGGGAGTGGTGTCACGGATTCCTATGACAACCCACATCGGAAAGGCTTGGGAAGAGCAAGAAGGTGTCACAAGATGCCAACCCTCCCGCTTTGTTTAAGAGTTAAAGTAGCAAGCTGAAGCCAAGGATTACCACATTGCAAAACCATTTAAAACAGGGTAAATGCTTGTGATTCAACATCGAGACTACAGCAAACCTGCTCTTCCCAGTACTTCTGGTACAAAAACGAGATCTTCCTCTCCCCTTCTTCCCCTCCTGCCTCCTCTCCCCTCTTTGTCCACCTCTCCAGCCCTTCACACAAAGGTGAAATATTTCACATTTTCACCTGTGGTGATGCAGATCAGAGAGTGTTTGCTTTGCTTTGCTTTTCACTGATTTTGCCCAAGGCATCCTTTTAAGCGGCAGCCTGTGCAAAGATAATAGGTGGCACGATTCTCTTTAACTGGAATCAGCAACAAATCAGCCATCTGCCACTCCAGGGGTCTGAGATTAACCCAGCCACTGGACCGTGACTGCAAAGCATTTGCACATTTAGATTACAGAAATGTGAGGTTACCGGTCCAAAAAAATAAAAGACTGGGAGTGGGGAAGGTGTGGGGAGAAGGGGCGGAAGATAGCCTTGGCAGAGTCCTCCAGATTAACCCTTCCAGACACAAGTCATCTCATAACAACTTCAAGCAGAAAACGTTTCTCATTACAAAGTGTTAAAAGCATGAAGGATTTGAAAGCAGCAACTTGAGGTTCATCAGACATCATGTTTCAGGGAAATACATCCAAAGACATCTCTTTGATACAGGGAGAAATAAAGACAAAGACATTCAGCTGCCTTGTCAATGCTTTGCAATGCTCCTTGGGAAGTATGACCAAGCTGCCCAGATGGCTTACTTGGACCACTTGGAAAATACAAGAGCAACGTTTTTGTCCCAAGATGAACAAGGTCCATTACACGAGCTCCCTTATTCCAGAGCATTGTCAAGATATTGAGGAAATGAAAGAGGTCTCCATTCTGAAATATCAAGGTTTAGGAAGATCTCTTCATTTGCTGTGTTCTGTTTACCTTCCTGAATAACAAACACCACATTGCTACTTTGCACACAGGGATGCTGTTGGTCCACATTAATATTTGTCTGTATCTTCGGGATCCTCTCTACAATCTGTTTGGAATTGTTATTTGGTAACTGAAGTATTAGGAGGTTTACATCAGCAGTAAACACAAGCTGGCTCCACATCTAAAAGTGTGAGCCATGCTCTGCGCAGGTGCACGGTGGGTTAGGACAGCCGCCAGGGTCTCCTCTACTCACTTTGATGTGGGCTTTAATCCCCACTCCTGGCATTTGCTTTTGTAGGTTGGAATCCCATGGTCAGGGATCTCAGGTTAAAAAGAGGAGGTTGTGCAGGAGAAAGAGGTGCAGCTGCAGCCAAAAGTATCAGCAACGACTTCTGGGAAATTCAGGCAAGGGCAGTATGGTATGTGCCGTTGGTGAGGAAGGTAGCTTAAATACACAACTCATCTCATTAATCCAAAGAGGCAAATGAAAAGCAAACAGCAAGCACATATGTGCATACAAAACCATGAATTTTTATGCATGTACTTTATTCACAAAGAACAGGTAGGATCAAGTGGAAGGTACAATGGCACACCAATTACTCCAAGTTACTTGACCAACCCTCTTGTTGACATTTGCCATGGTTTCTTCACCCTCTCCAAGGTTTCCTGGGCCAAGCACTACATATCTCTCACTTGCAGCAAAGGAAAAAGAGCAAGAAGAGACAACAGCATCTCCTCTGTGCAAGCCCAAGTTGAGCTGTGGTAACTACATGGTTCAAGGCACAGCTGAGAGCTGAAGAAGAGCAAGGGATTAGTTGCTGCAGACATCCTACTCCATACAAAACCTGCTAACGACACCTCAGAAATGAGTGCACCTTCTAATAGCATTAATTTGGGACCGAGCTTTCGATCCTCCAGAGAGGAAAGACCATCAATCTGAGAGGAGCTGTGAGAAGAAAAGAGTAAGGAGAGGAGGCTGGATAACACTTTTAAGTCTCCCTAAATTCCCCACTATTTATCACAGTATTTCCAAAAGGCATTGCTTGGCCAGAATTAGGTGCTCCAAAACCAGGTCTATGTGTCTGAAACCAAAGATGACATTTGAAGTGGTTTGGATATATACTAGGGCATGATTTTCAGGTGAGAGAGGTCACAGGGATCATCCCATTCCTGGGACTACAAACTGGGCCAAGCTAACAACCCAACAACCCACAAGCTTCTGAGATGCAGCAAGCTAATGAGCCTCTGCCCATACTTTAGAAAGGTCTCCTTGAACTTGACCTGCTGGCTGTGCAAGTGCTAAAACTGCTGTTAAAGCAGGATCTGGACCCATTTTCAAACCCAAAGGCAGGAGTTTTCTCTTTCTCCAGTCTCCGGTTTCTGTAAAGCCAACCTAAAACTTCAGATCCAAACGCCAGAACGATCCAGAGAGGAGCATGTATGTGGTGGTGGGAAAATCTTTGTGTTCAGCTTCAACTATTGAACTACTACAAGAATGCTTGTGCTAGTAATAATTTCAAAAAGGTTTAAAAAAAATCAGAGCCCCATTAAAAAAAAAAAAAAGTTATTTAATGTACTTTTTCCTAGCCTGTGAATGGAAGGAAGAGGGGAACACCACAGGACAAAACCTTTCCTTTCAGACAAAAATCACAGCAAAACTCCAGCCCATCCCTTGCAAATTAATCAACCTTATGAATTGCTGTTGAAGTTTCAGCCCTATCTGATTTTTTTTGTTTGTTTTATCCAGGCAGGCTTTGCAGGAAGGGGCTTTTGCAACCGAAGCACCGACACTGCATTAACCAGGCGCTCAGCTGAGCCGTGGAGCCGCCTGGAAGTTGCCTCATCTCCCAGCAAATGAGAAGCAGAGGGGAACACCGATGCAGGCGACGTTGCACCTTGCAGAGATTCGCATGTCCTACAAGTAACCTTGCATCAGGATACAGAGCCATGAGAGCAGCCTTATGGGTACGGAGAGAGGAGGAGGAGGACAGTGAGGAGGAGGGGAAGGAGTGGCAACAGGAAAACAATCAGAAAACTCCTTGGGAATCAAGTCTTCTCTTCCTCCCTAGGAAAACATTAAAAAAAAAAAAAAATCCCTCCCCGATACGGAGATGGCAGGAGGGGCTGAGCACACTTGCCCCTTCTCTGCTTATAATCCTTTCCAGCGAGCATCGTAACAGACACACATGGGCTCGAGACTGACTACAAGCAGAGCAATTCTGCCAGGCGCTTGCCACACTGCACCAGCCCTGGGGTGCAAGGTGCTGTCCCCCTTCTGCCCCCTCCCTCTCTAGCCCAAGTCCCCGGCAAGGGTCCCCTCTCTTTCCCAGAACCCCTAAGTATCCCTGGGAATGGATGGAGGAGAAAAGGGTCACATTTAAAAGGCGATGGGGAAGCAGGGAGGAAGGAGAACACCCCTGAGCCTGGCCGGCGGCCCTGCGGCCGCAGCCATTCTCATTCCCGGCACGTTTCGCTGCTCTCCAGTGCAGCCCAGCTTCGAAATATTAGTGCGGCGCAGAGTGCCATTTTCGAGTCGCTGCAGCTCCTTCTTGGCACCGGTTCAGCTTTTTGTCTTGCCTTCTCCTCTGAGCGCCCAGCGGAGGGAGAAGGAAAGAAAGGAAGAAAATAAAGCCCTGCCGTTTCACCGCCGGGGCCGTCAGCTTCCCCACAGCACCCCCCGCCTTGCCTGCGGCACCCCGCACCCTCCCAGCCCACTCCCAACCAAACCACTCGGCAAACATAAATCTCTTCCCACCTCCACAGCAGCCAGTTCACAGCCTCCTTCCCCCCCCCCCGCCCCTTTTCATCACTCTCTCCTTTGTACTCCTCTAAATTTTTCCAGCCAAGCGTTACAACCTTCCACCCCCCCTTTCTCTTCCATCCCCAGCCCTCCCACCTCCTCCCCTCACATCGGCAAAAAAAAATCGTGCCATGGTTGCCAATGCACTGGCATCTCCTCGGAACGGAGAGCCACTGCACCCACAACGTGCCTGGCAGGTCCAATCCAGCTCACAGCTGCCCAAGCGCAGGCGAACTGCAGTGCTCACGGGCGCACACGCGTGTGCACACACACATGTCACGGGACAGGACATGCTCTTTTTGCATGCCTCGGCATTGCTGTAAATACAAACTTCCTGCAAGCTTGCGTTTGGCAACTGAATTTCTCCTCCTGCTTGTGGGGCCAGGAGAAAAACAGAGGCGCAATAATGAGGGAGGGAGGGTGTATTTTTTTAAGCAACCCAAACATGGCACTGAGCGCTTCCACCAACTACTTCTCAGCCTGCTGTGCTGGCAACCAGCTGCTGGTTCCAGCCTAGCATCAGCTTTGATTTGTTTTTCTCTCCTCTTAAATGCCCTCCTCCCAAATATGTATTCCCTTATTTTTTTCTTTTTAGTTTTTTTCTTCCCTTTTTCCCTCTTAGCTCGTCCATAGAGGGACTCAGTCCTACTCCCACCCACAAATCGAAAGCAGCACGTGTGGAAGGAGCACCAAGGGGAGAGAAACGTGATGTGACACTCAAAGCACCGAGAAGGGGGGAAAAAACCCCATATGTACACACAACATATGTATGCTCTTCTCTGAGGAAGAAGGAGAGAGTGAGAGATGCCCTAAAAGCAGGCAACATGACCCTTGTGCATGCCAAGATGTGTGAGACCCAGCCCCCTCCACGAAGGAGGGAGGAGACAGGTTTGGTTGGGAGGTAGAGAAAGGTTGAGGCAAAATGCATGTTCTCCATGGAAAGGACCCGAGAGAGCCAACTTTCAGCCAGCAATGTGACTCCAATTACACCAGAGTCTGAAACACTGACATATGCATGACGGAGATAAAGTGGTGTAAAATGCACCTTGTCTGGTGCCTGGAGGAGAGAGATTTAGAGAAAAAAAGAAAAATAATAATGCTGATGCTGGGGTTGGCTTGGGAGAGACACGGAGGGAGGAAAGAAGATGTGCCGAGGATTTTAGCATGGTGGCATGAGTGCATTAAGCTGCAAGCCAGGCTGGAGACTCAGAGCAGGGTATGGCCCTGTAAGCAGCCGCTGGTGTCCAAAGGGGTTTTTTATGAGCCTGGTTCGACTGCTTTGTCCACTGAGACACATCGGGACTCCTTGGAAGCCACGGGAGTTACAGGGTGGTGAAACAGATGGGCACTCGCTGTGTCTCAGGCCCAGTGCCTCCGTTCCCTGCAGCAACGATTCCCTCAGGAGGCCCAGTAAAAGTGCCAGGAAAATGCTGGTTCTCGCTGAACACGCTCTGGCCACCCCAGGGAACAGCAGAGCAACCGGCTTGAAAGTAGGGTCACAGAGACAGAACGGGAGACAGACAGACAGACAGCATGCTCGGGGTGGTACAGACAAAACAGCAGTGTCCTGAGCAGCTGCCTAATATGTATCTTGGCAAAATCTCGCCTGGCTGTGGATGAAGCAGAAATCGCAGGCTGGAATCATAAACCCGTCAGTCGGTCCGACTTTTGCTTCCCTGGCCTGCACGTATAACGCGGGAGGAAAGCAGAGGGCTGGATGACACCCTCTAGCTGCCAGGAGCCACATGGAGGAGCTGGTCCTTCGGCCACCGCCAGCTGCTGCGTGCGGAGCAGCTGATGGGCAGGCGCTGAAGTGGACTTAAGCAGATGCCCTGCTGCGACTGCACTCATTAAGGGACGTGTGAGTTTGCATACTTAAACCGAGCCTTGGGCCTGTCCTTTTAGGAGCATCTCCGCCACTGGGGTGTTTCCCCTGCGCAAGGTCTACAATGGGGCTTCCTCCAGGCCAGCAGGCTGGGGCTGGCTGGGTTGGAGGGAGCAATATCGAGGTAGGGCCACCAAATCCCTTCTTCTGAGCTGTGGCTTCACTGTCCCAGGCCTTTTGCATAAAGATGTCATCCAACATTGGCAATGGTTCCTCCCAACGTCTGCTTCCAAAGTCAGCCGGTGTCCATCCGAACCCTCTCTCCCAGAGGGTTTACATGTCTCTTTGCTATTCCTTAGGCTTAGGGTGAGTTTATTCCCTTCCGTCGAGCCTTTAGTACCAAGTGCTGGCATTTGGCAAGGCAGACTGAGTCCCTCGCGTGTGTCCGTGGCAAAGCAGACCCCGAAACCTCAGCTGGAGGCTCCTGCAGAGAAGCATCCCTGCCTGGAGGTATCATCGAAGTGACTCCCAGATAAAGGCATTTTTGGATCCTTTGAGTTGAAAGGCGCTATAAATAAAAGATATTACGGACTAACAAGTTCTCAGTTGCAAACTGGAGTGGGAAAGAATATTTTAGCATCCTCTTTCTAAGCACATTAACTCTTGGCAGACATGATTGTTCAGGTCTTCAGAGCTGAAAACTTCACACAGTACGCAGCACGTTGAGTCCACACACTCCATCTCCAGTTTCAACAGCTCTAAAATCCACACTGCCCCTACGCTATATCCCCTCAGTGCAGTGAGCATCCTAATTTTGTGTCATTTTGGGGGTTACGACAGTAAATATCGCGGTGATCTTTCCCAGGAAAAACTCAGCCTTCACTGCTGTATGCTCACAATAGATGGTGCCTAAAGATTTTTATCAACCGGCTTCTGGTGCTTCCCTTCCCAGGGTGAGCAAGCACTTTGTATCAATCTGGCTTGCTTTAGTGCAGTGACCCAGTGCTGTGCTCCGCTGCTGAAAGTTCAGGTCCCAGCTGCGGGGCTAAACTCTTGCTGACACTGTGCTGATTTCTCTGTCTCTGTCACCCACGCTGCCAGGGAGCAGGGGGGATGTGGTTTTTTTCCAGGCTAGAAAAAGAAAGAAAACAATCGTACAAAACGTGGAGAAGATGCGGCAAAGGAGAAGGGGGAGGAAAGCGATCCCGAAATGTGCAGTGAGCTTGAGGAGAGGAAACCCTTTGGGCAGCACGGGGCACTTCACCACGTTCTTCTTTTTCTTCATTGAGGAGAAAGTCTTGCTCAAGAGGCAATTAAAATGTTATGGGCAAGGAAAAGCTTTTAGGATGCCTCGAAGAACTTGTGTGCGTGCGAAAGTGCACGGGGAGAGATGCAGAGGGGGAAATCACTATTAGTGATGGGTGAACTACAAAAGGTTGGGTGGTTTGTTTTGGATAAAAATCCCCACATGCAGATGCTTATCTAAAGCCTTCAGTCTTCAGAGCAGGGCTGGAAATGTCTTAAGAACAGACCCTTCTTGCATGATTTCCAGTATCTCTCAGAGCAGTCGCCCATGCCAAAAATACCACGAAAACAGCTTTTTTTCTTCTTCTTCTTCTTTTATGCAGTGTTTTGGCTCTTCTGCTTCTGGTTCCAAGCAAAACCTAAAACCGCAAAGTCTTTGACTTGAAGGTTGGACTGTGTTTATTTAATTTCAAGCCATCCTGGTTCTCATGACTGCATGCATAGGAGGGAAATAAGGAAAAATGGTACTGTGATTCTATGGAAAACTTTAAAAGAAAAGAAGACTCCCTGAAAATTGGCAGAGAACCAAGCTAGTTTCCCTAAGAGAGGACTACAAGCCTTGATTTCTCCCACCTTAAGCAGACGACTTATCTGTAAGCTAGCTATCCTTCCCATAGATAACATGTGAGATCACAGCATTCCCAGTTCAAATGAGCCTGTTAGCCTTGGGTGGTTATTAGTCAGTAAATACTATTGAATCAATAAACAAAATAAAGACTTTGAAGAGAGTCTTGTTTCCCCACCCAATCTTGAAACTCATCAGATCTGCAGTAGCCCTAATTTGACAGAGAAAGAAGAAAGAAAACAGTTTGAACATGATCAGGTGCCCTCCAGTTTTCTTAAATCAGAGTGTAATTGAGGTAAAATAGCCCGGGGATGGTGCTGTTGGGATGAAAGCAGTATATTTTGCTTAAGTCCTCTGGACAAACAGGGCTGTTGCAGGGCTGGTTTTAATCTCTGGCTGGATTTACACCAGGATATCTTAAGTAATGCTTCTCAGTGTGTAAGGCAGATCAGAATCAGACCAGTGTGCTTTTAAGGATGTTGCCAGATATCCTATGTCCCTGGACTATTCACCTCAGGAAGGTTAAAAGCCCATATATTCACTCTACGTGTAGTAAAGAATGAATATTTTGCTGTTAAAGACCAGATTATGTTCTTCCGAAATGATTTCTTGTAGTCTTTTCTCCTACCTTTCCTATTATTTATTAATTACTCAAGCAATGATCTTTAGCTCATCCGAGTGGTTTGGAGACCAAGACTTGGGTCTTTAGTTGGTACAAATCAGGATAACTTAATCCAAGTCAACAGAAATGATGGACGAAGTCAGTGGAAAAGGTGGGACCAAGAGTTTATATTACACAGGCTTCAAAAATAAGGGCACAGCCTTCTAGAGAGCACAGTACATGTATAAGTATTTTCTCACTGAACCTGATGGCATTTCTTGTGGGTGACCAAGACAGGTACAGGAAGCTCAAGTCCCCATTCGTGTCCACATGTGTGAATGGGAGCAGCTCCATTACCCATCACGTGCTGTGCTCTTTGCAAAATCTGTTCATTGTGTCCTGCTAAATGATGCAGGATGCTGATCATTTTTGTCAAAACTTGGCTCTTGTGCCAAACTCTTCTTAGTTTAGATGGTGGGAAGGAGAAATGGGTTTAACTCTTAGCTTGAAAGAAAGTAAAAAATCTGGACCCTTTCAAGAGTGCTGGAACAGCTGAGAAATCTGGCCCTGAGCTTTTTTGAAAAAGTGACCCAATTGATCTAGTTATTAAACCATTCTCTTGCCTATGACTAACACATGGATTGATATTTACTTGCAGGAAATGCTGGCGAGAGATGGGGGTTCCCATTCACTCGTGCTGTTTACCGCTCCCCCGAGATCACAGGCTTCAGCGACGATGGAGCAGACCGCTTCACAGGTGCACAGTTTATACGCCAAAATGGGTTGTAAATCAGAGCGGAGGAAGAAAGAGCTGGAACAATGCTTGTTTGTAGAAGCGACCATTGGAAAGGGGTGTTGACCATGTTCATTTTACGGGTCTCATCTCCTAACTCTACGCTTGCTCACACTGCACCAGAGGGATTGGGTCCCAGGTCGGAAATCCAAGGAGCATGCCAATAATTTGCCAGAGATTACACAGGGGGTGAACTTGTCCCTGATCTCCATTATTAGTTCAAAACCAGGAATTCTCATACCCTTTCAGACAGATGGCTAGTCCTATTACTTCTTATGTTAGATTTCCCATTGAGGCTGAAAGCAAATCCACATTCAAGCTGAAAGTAAACAACCTGCAAATTCAAAAGGCATTAACTCGAACTGCCAAAGCATTTGCTGTGTATGCTGCAGATGTCAAATAGACAGTTTCCCACAGCCCTGAGCCTAGACACATAACCAAGTTACACAGCAAAACCTTCCACCCAGCCTGAAAATCCATCCTGTGCAAAACTCGTTCTACTCACTGGTGTTTCAAGGGCTGGAGCCTCAGCTGGAGTGAATTAATATACTCACTCTGATTTGAATAGAGCTACGCCAATTTATACCAGATGAGGATTTCGCCCTTTGGAGGCCAAGTGGGAAATGGCTATCCACTACTTTTTTAACAGTGTGGTTTGAGAAAAAAATAAAATGTGGTGTATTTTAAAGAGTGAAAGAGCACTAAGTAAGTTTCTTTCCACTTCTATGATTAATTTTTGAAGAAACTTATTACAGAGCTTGGTCCTAAAGAATCAGGCTTTGCAGAAAAATGCATATAAATAACACAACTTATAAATACAAACAACACAAGTTATCCAACTTATTCCAATTCCTGATACCTTCCAAAAGCCAACAAAAAGTTAACTAGGAACCCAAGCACGACATCACTGTGGTATTGCAGGAAATTCAGAAAGTGGAAAGGACTGAATAAACCAGTCTGTTTTTTCCTGCCAGGGCTGAATGAAGAGGACAAAAAACATGAAACTAAACCATACAAACAAAAAAGCCCACCCATATGCTTTGAAATGCTCTGAACATTAGTACCATGGTGTGCTCCTCGGCCATAAAGAGGTGCAAGATTGTTTTTCTAATATATTTTGGTGTAAATCGAACAGCACCACTGATTTCGTATTCTGTAAATCAGGATTCATCCCATTTAAAGCAATGCAATCTCATGGTATACATTCAGGAATGATTACCTGAATTAAGCCTATGATTTAGTCTTTAGTATAGGAGGCCTCACTCACAGAATCAGATGTGCCTTGATTTTCCCCAAACCGGAGGTCAAATATTACACCCATAGAAATGAATGGAGTTTTTTAAGATGATGGTAATGGCAAATCAAACTTTAAACTGTTCAACTTGAAGCCACTAGACTGATGCAGCTCATCAGAAAATTCACCTCCTCTTTCCTCCAGCCATCCTTATTTTCACTTTACAATTCAGTGTAAGCTGGCAATTAGTAATACTTTGCCTGTTTATAGAGCCTTCCATCTGAGGATCTAGAAACACTTTGTAAACACTAATGAATTAAGCTTCTTAACACCCCCTGTGAGACAGATACTACTATCTCATTTGCACAGCTCAGAGAAGAGGTGCAGGTTTGCCGAGGGTTGGAGCCAGCCAGCGGCAGAGCTGGGAAGCCACTCTAGACCCTGAACCTCACCTTCAGCTCAATAACGCAAGGCTTTCAATGGATGCAGTGATGTGCCTGGCAACTTTGGAAGCTTATAATTGTCTCTTGGAACTGCCAGTGTGCCCTGATGTCTGGCAGGCTGAAAACACAGAGGGTTGAACATCTACCCATAGAGAGAACTTAAGTCCCACTTACTGTTGAACAGAAACACCATGAATATGCCATCCGTCCTCACCTGAAACAATCACTCACAAATATGCTCCTCTGACATGGCAAACAGGAGAGAAAATTGGGAATTCAGTTGTCCTCACTTGGTTTTTAATAACACCAACCCTGGACAAAACAATACAAAGGTCTGGGAGGATTCCTTTCCTTCTCTTTGCATCTTTAATTGCCCGTATCTTTTTCTCATGTAGGGGAAAGGTAAAATATTCAAGCCTGCTTGCAAGTCATTATGACAAGAGGAACTTAAAGGATTTTTAAAGAAAGCCTAAAGGTTTTGCTTCCAACGCTATCGGGAATGCTTAGATCCTAGGCAAGCCTTAGGACAAGATAGGCATTGATGAGATGAGTATTTTTTTTTCCAAAGCACAGTCTCGTTGATTTAAGAGCAGCTAATGTCTGGTACCTATTTGAAGCATTTTTCCACGTAGCCTTTCTCCAAATGCATGGCAATCAGACAATTTCCATGATGATTCTTCTGTCTAAAAATACACACCTCCCCCTCTTTTCAATTTATCACTGAGCCAGTCAGCCTGTTTATTGTTGAAGTTTTGCCCATTTAACAGTGCACTTAGGAAAGCTTAATACAAACATTGACCAATTCATCGCTGTCACAAAAAGAAAAGCCTTAGAAATCATTCATCTAAGTAGCAGTCAAGAGCAAGAGTCTCTTATTTAGAGATAGGTCAATAAGAAACAATGTTATGGAAGCTATTCTAAACAGACCAGATTTTTTTTTTTTTAAACACCTCTTTTCTTCCACAGATTGAAATTGAGGAGAAAAGCAAATAAAATATTTGGTTTTGCTTTCGAAATTTGTTAGTGACCTTAAATCCCAGAAATGGGACACTACAGAAGAGGCAGGCATTTGACATATTCAGTGTGTTGATTTGTGAACTATTAGCAGATTGCTGTTTGCTTAAAAATACGTATTTGAAATTCTTTTCTAAAAACTCTTCTTGATCTCTTCCCAGTTCATGAGCTGTTAAATGTCTGCATGACATGGCGATGTTTGTCTCCTGAACAGAGGGACATTACGATCCCTAGAAGCAGGTTTCCAGTGGGAATATTAAAGGCACTATTCAGGAATATTCTCCAGTATTCGCAACCTCCACAAACACTCCTGCTCGCAAACATGTTTGCTGGAATATTTGTCAAGAGCAAACAAGACGGGATGGTGAGAGAAAGTGTACAAAGTCTAACCAAGCTTATAAAAACCCAACAGCTAATGAATACTTGTGGAAAATGTCTTACAGTATTTCCTCAGCTATGGATGCTAATTAGGAAAGCCTATAAAGCTAAAACTCTTTTGCTGCCTACCTCCTTGTGTACTCCAGAATTGAAAGCCACTTCCATGGATCTCTTTATCATGTTCATCCCTGTTACATCTGCTGGATCCAGGAGCATTTTTTAAAAATTTTTGTGTGCATACTAAATGAGTGAGGTTATGAACAATTGGACAGGGGCCCAGAAACTCATTTCACATAAGCATCTTGACGGCTAATAGCTTTTTACTGTCTCTGACCAAAAAAAGACCTACAATGGATATGAATATATACGTAGAATGGTCAATATGTCTTATTGCCAAATATTGAGTCACCACAGTGTTACACAGTACTATGGATCCTCTCTTCAGGCCCCTTTCTTCAGTGACAAAACAGCTTTCGGATTGGGTCTTCTTCCGTAAACAACCCAGGAGGTACCCAAAGAAACACAGCAAATGTTTCTCCAGCACGTTGGCTCAAAAGCACATGGCCAGGGAAGGGAGAGGAATTGCAAGGAAAGCCAGCAGACATCCTTAGGTCTACAAGTCTAGGTGCTTGAGGATGGTGAATTATGGACACTGAGCCAAGGCAATGGTATGCAGGTGGGTAGGCATTCATGCCTGAGAAAATCGGCTCTTACTAAGTGCAAACCCTGCTTAAAAAAACAAGGCATTGAGATCCAACATTTTTAGTTAACAACAACCAAAGAAAGCATTTGTGACGCATGGCAGAGGGACACAGCACAAGGTTAACATGAACTTGCCCATTGAAAAACCTGTCTGGGGAGACAGTTTGCTCTTCTTCTCCCACGATTATTTTATTTTACAAACTCTGGACCAAATTCTGCTCCTAAAGGGAAACTTCAGTTCAGTAGGACTACTGTGAACCTCCTCTGCCACACTATTGGTGATAACACAGGACAGGTTAGTTTGCAGTCAGGGCAAGGCTGAATTTGTATCTAGGCTCCTTAAAATGCTCCTGCAATGTCAAAGCTCACCATAAACTCTTATAACTCACCACCATATCTGTTTTCCAGTAAAGCATGACACTTCCTTTTTCACCTGACTAATACTGAGCCCCTCAGTATGCTTTCTGAGCGGGAGTTTACTGAAAATCATCTTTGCTCTGTTGTGCATGCAGTCAGCTCACATAGTAACGAGATAGAGTCATTCTCCTTTCTTTTAAAAAAATGCAAATCCTAGTTCACAGCAAATAGGGTTTTATTTCACAAATTCTGCCTATTAACTGAATACATCATTCCTTATGTTTCTCTCTCCTAGAAGGTAAGGGAAAGCGATGGACCATCCAGATTTTTTACACACTGTCCCCTCTGGTCATGCATTGCTAGAGATGGTACTGTATAATGCATGACTTACCTGCAAAGACATTGGAGGAGTAATGAAATAAGCAGATGCTCCGTCAGCAGGCTTTTAAAACATTGGTATTGCAATCTGAGATGCAGTCAGCCATTACATGCATATGCCCTTTATTTATGGAGCTGATAAAGGCTCTATGTCAGGAGCAGTCAAGCTGCCTTTTTACTTTCTGCCTTTCCTCACATTAAAGAAAGTTGCTGTCTGGTTATTTTATTCTCATGCAAGCTCCAGATTTGGGAGGAAAACCAGGATTTACCTCCTGACATCTATTAAAAATAGAGGTCTAAAATCCAGACAACTTCATCCAAACAAATCGCCAGGGACTCCCTGTAGTGATTCCTCTCCTCCTAACACAGATGATGTCTGAAATAGGTGGATCTCACTGGAGTTACCTATTTCTCTCCATTGGCTAGAAAGGGAGTCCAGGACAACTAGCCCAGCTGTAGGTGAGAACACAACAGATGCCTGTACCATCAGTCACACACATTCACTCACTTATAATTTCAATTTTGTATAATTTTCTATCATCAGTGTTGTTCTAGGTAATTTCATGACAGCATCAAACACATTTTCCCCCAAACTCCATTCCATGCACCAATGGCAGATAAGAAAACAGGGGAAGGCTGGCACGGATCAAAGGGAAGGATGGTGTTAACATTAACAGCCACCATACGAGGAGCATTTTGCACTATAAATAAAATAACATTGCTCAGCCGCACGAGCAGTGAAGTTCTGAAGCCACCGAGTCACACGGCTGTGGCTCAGGGGAGGATTTCGGTTCACGCTCAACACTGCTTTTGATCACTGGTACATCACCCAAAGGTTCACAGCAAAACAGATGATGGGACACAGAAAAGCTCTTCTTCCTAACACCGCAAAGGAAACTGCTGCTTGCTGACTGACAGCTCCCCAGCCAGTTTATGTGCATCTAATTACCAAGCCACAACCCAAATCAAAATGCCCCATTGCAGCTGGTGTCTCACTTAATCCATTCATAACATGAGCTAATTAGCATTGATGGTTTTGGGCAAGTTTATTCCAAATGTGGTCAAGTCCCAGGCTTTTAGCTTAGTTGCTAGGACCCACTGAGGATCCTGGGAGAGGCTGTGTTTCTGCCCAGAAGGCATTTTCTGGCTTGCTGATGGAAAGGCTTAGGAGTGGGTTGAGAGGAAGATGCTGTGCTGGGGTGAGATGAATGTTGGCATATAAGCAGTGCTGCTAAGCTGCTTTTGCTGCTACACCCTACCTCCATGCAGAAGAGTTTGTAGCAGAATCAAGATATTTCCCAGTTTTCCTCCTGTCTGAATTCAAATGTCCTGATTGGGAAAAAAAAAAAAAAAAGAAGAAAAAGAAAAAAAGAAATAGGAAAAAAAGAAAGAAAACTTGGAAAGTGGGAGAAGTCAAGGAACAATTCTGTACTTTATGGTATTCTTTGTGAGCAGAGCTGAGAAAAGAGGCCAGTTACTAGAGCTTTGCATTTCCTTTTCAACCTATGGGATTAGAAGATGAGAGCAGGTGCTAATGGGAATTTTGCCCATGGCAGAAAATCAGGATCCTAAATCTTCATTGCTGGAAATCACAAAAACCCCTAGCAATGCTCTATAATGGCTGCAGTTGGAAATTGGTGATATAAGAAATTGTCTCTTGGCAGAAAACCGACTTTCCGCTCCTTCAGCGCACCACAATTCCAGTTTAATTTGTAACAGGATGCAAGTGTAAATGAACTGACAACAGAGCTATCAGCTATTCTGTTGGTAACACTTGGAGCAATAGTTTCGATTTGACTAGACACAGCTGTCCACTGCATGGAACGACCTTTAGCCCCGTCCTTGGCGAAATTCAATTCTCTCCATGTCTGACTTCGTCCACGGGGACTTGAGTAGCGGAGCTGCCAGAATAATCAGCGCATTGCTTAATGACAGGCACTCCAACGAGCGACATGGTTGTGCATTGTCAGAAACGGAGCCCGCAGCTCTGGGGAAGAGGTGGGGGGAGCCTCCTTGTTATTCAAAAGGAAATAAAGCAGTTGTAGAGGAGCAAACGCAGATGCGTGCGGCCGCCTTTGCTTGATGAGCGTCACTGATGCGCGCGGCGCCACGTGCGTGTATGTAAACACGGAGTTTTCTCGTGTGTTTGTCAGCAAATACGCATTTTTATTAGATTCGCCTCTCAAAAAAGGCTGGGATTCTGCTGCTGCTCTGCATTGTACCATGGCGAAACATAATTTATGTAAGTCTAAATGTGCTTACATCCCATATGGTGATGCTTACATGACCATCCAGATGTAAATCATCTAACGTGTATATATATGTACAGATATACACACTTTTGGTGTGTTTATTACAGTGACCACTGCAATAAGAAAGATGTTTAGACTGCAAGCATCAAAAAAATAGGAATTTCCCGACCTTACAGCTATTTGTGCAAACTTATTTCTGTTTGAGTGGATGTCTCTCCAGCAGTGTGACTGAGGCACTCACTTACATGTGATAAGAAAGGCATGTCACGATGGGATTAATACGTATGTGCCCCAGCCCACATCATGGCTGGACCCAAAAGGGTGAACCCAGCACTTCCTAATTTTTTAGCTGGTTGATTCAGCAGCCTGAACACAGAAATTAAGTTGGGTCCAAAAGTGGACCCATCCTTTCCTTCATCGAGGATCATTGGAGATACACGCTGCTTTGCCTGGCAAGACTTGCTACAGCCACTGCTAGTGGGAGCTTGCAAGGGGTGAGACACCAGTTCCACCTGCCCCACAAGTCCCCGGGGATTTCTCTCGTTGCTGTTTTTGCTTTGGCAATACTGTGGGCCCGGCTCTGTGGAAGATTCGTGTTCAGTTATTATTCTGACCCACTGCCAACATTTTCCTGAGAAATACAAGTGAGAAATGGGGAATGGCGATCTTGCACAGCTCATAACTCAGCCAGAATGGAGGAGAGTTTCATGGGAGAAGGGAAAGGCATGTCTTCGGCTGCAAAGCTTTTTTTCTTGCCAAAATTCAAAGACTCTTTTTCAAACAATAGAGATATTACAGCTTCTTTTAAAAAAACACAAAAATAAAGAGGCCATGAAAACCTTTGATAATGAAAAACCTTAGGAACGTAAAACCGCTGGTCTTTGTAGATGAGAAAACAAGGTGGTCTCCAAAACTCTGTGAAATCATATTACAGTGGGGCATGTTAAATAACCCAAATATAGGAGTCACTGCTGCTGCCCTGTCACACACACCCTACTAACTGCTCCTGATATTTATTCAGAAAAGGGAGAAATTACACAGACCTTAAATGTTTCTCCTCAAGTAAGTCCTTCCAATGGCTTTGTGCAGACATGGCTGCACACAGTTTTGGTCTAGTTTTTACTGCGTGGTTTCCCCCTCCTCATCCCTGTTTGCTCCTCCCTGGCTCTCTCCTTGACCTCCCCTGTCACCTACCCCACCACACCAACATTTTTTCACCAGGCCCTTCAGTGGTCCTTAATGGCCAGGTCCTCTCTCGCATTTGCCTTGTGCTAAAGAGTTTGCCATCTTCGTGGCTGACATCCACACTCTCCTTTCTTGTTTTTCCTTCACTTCCCTCACTCTGTTTTTCATTTTTTCACCTGTAACTTCTGATGGCTCCATATACCTGCAGAAACATGCACAGCAAATACATGTTTTTTATTCTCTCCCCTCTCTCCAAATGCCTGAATAATTCAGAAACCAATATTTTAGGATGGCTACATAGTAGCAACAGTAGAATAGTATCACCTTTTCAGCTAGCTCAGAAGAATAACACCTTACTGGGAAATTGTATGTAGCATCACAGGAGTGTGTCATGCAACGAGAAGCTTAGTATAGCTTTTCTGGATGTTTGGCAGAGATGTTATTCCAGTTCTTGAACACGTACTGCTTTTTGTTAACTTAAAGCCAGATATTCAAAGTCCTCCATTAGTAATGCAGAAATGAGGCAAACTGAGACATCCATAAGATATCCACCAGTTTCCAGTAAGCAGCTGACATGCACACAACTGAAAATATGTTTTCTTCCACATATATGCAAAATTTTAATTTCCTCATTTGATAACCAATTTTTTTCCCCTCTTCAACTAAACACAAATAGGCAGAGTAGAAAATACACAAAAGTTGCAAAATAACTGTCAAAGGTGCATAAATCAAACTCCTCATGAACAATCTTTCTGTTTTTGTTGTTTGCTATCAAATCCATTTATGAAGCTTGAAATATTGTATTTCTGAAGGTGCTACTAAAACAACACATCATAGAACAACTAGAAAGTCCCTCAGCAATGCAGGAAAAATAGTTTCTACAGTCCTGAGAACTAGAATACTAAACTGATCCCTAGATAAATAAGCCCTTCCCAGAATAGGTCATTGGAACAAGCAACGTAATACTAAAACTGGAAGGTATTTACCATCATACTGAGATGTACGGGCATTTCCCCAAGTCTCCTGCCAATCTCAGTGGCCTAAAACCCCTCCTGGCAAGTCCACAACGTGCAACCGTACAGAGCGCTGCGTGCACATACCAGAAAAGTATTACCAACAACGTAACACATGTGGGACTCCAGAAATTGGGTTAAGTAGGCAGCCATTGCTGCCCCCATCACTACGGCAAAGGTAGCGGGAAGGGAAAAATAACGCTAGTTGTCTACTTAAATGGATAGATAACAGGAAAAGGATGAAACTCAGCTGCAGTGAGAGCAAAGAAAAAACATGGTGACATGACATGAGAATCTCTGCTCCTCTCCAGCCACCCATCTCCAACAGGGGTGATCTCCACCATCATCCAGTTCCTTAAACTCTGATTCAGACTCAAATAGTTATGGAAAGAATTCAAGGCCACAGTGACAGTCATGCTCCCTGGGGGGAAGCAAGGCACAGGAGGAAACCACCCTACTTTCCAGTTCTTCATGTTTGCTAAAAGCCCACACCTCCAACTACCGTCTTTCAGAAATGTCTCTCCCATCCTAGAGAGCTGGAAACCTGCACTCATTTACTCACAAACAGGGAACTCTGCCAGCAGCCTCACAACCTGCAGATTTTGATTGCATTAATTTGTTCCGAAGCAGGTTTTCCTCTTGAGCCTGGAGTAGAAGGCAATTAATTAAGACCCATTTTTCCCCCCCTATCGGATTAAAACAAATTAAATGGCAACAGTAGGACAGCCTTGCCTGGGATAGGGATTCATGGAGAAGCAGGGCTTTCTCTCTCCTCTGCATGGGAAGCTGATCCTATTACTTTATTCAGCTGAGCTTGGATCATCTCTAAAAGGTGCCCTACATGTTGGTACACAAGACTGGGAAGTCCCATTTCCATTTCCCAGGCGCAGAAGCTCAAATGCAAACCAGTGTGAAGAAACACACTTTCTGCTCAACCACTTCTATTAGAGTTAATGAACACCGTGCTGGGAATCGACTGAAAACAGCATCACGTACAGAAAAGCTCCTCCTTAACCTATGTGTGACTACCATGCTAAATAGCCAAAAGCCAACAGTGCTCTTCCAAGGCCCTTCTCCTCCTCGATGGTGAGGAAAAGGAGAGAAGGCATTACAGGACAGCCCTTTGGGATGCCATGTCCTCCTGGAAATACCCCCGGCATGTGGTCCCTGGCCTGGTGAGAAACAGTCATAGCTAAGCCGATGAGTGTTGAGTAATTTCAGAGATATTAGAAATAGGCAAATCAATCAAGTAAAAGCACCAAATGTACAGTGAATTTGCTCTACTCTTCAGAGAGGATTAGAAGAAATAAAAGGAATTGTACATAAACCAGCCCCTCTGCCAACATTTTCTATTGTATTCTCTAATTTCCCAGCTAGAAATCAAACCCAAGGCCCTCCAACTCGCCCAGGTCCCTAATTCTGCCCAGATTGAAGACTATGGCGATACTTTAACCTAAACGCATCACACAGCTTCCAAACACCTTATGCATTACCTGGAAGTTTGGCTCAGTTCTCAGAGCAGCAATTTAACTTGCTTGAAGTGGAACTCGGAGGAAGTCCTCTGCCAGTGTCAACTATTTGCAGATGCAATGTGCTAAGCTAGAAAACCACATTCAGGATCAACGAATCAGCCCGAAGCAGAGCCTTTACCCTGGCAGTGTCACAAATGTCTTCGCTGTCACTAGTACAGGACTTTACCCTGGGGAAAATGGCCAAGGCGATGAAACATTGTTCTTCTGTTTTCAAGCGACGTACAGAAAAGTGAAAAAAACAGCAAAAATATTCTCCTTCTAATTGAAAACACAGTACCACTTAATGGTCTTTGAAGTGAGTGTGTGTGTGTGTGTTTCATGGGGGAAGGGGGAGAAATGGATCGCTGTAACCAACAACACCCCAAAGGACTATAAATCAAACAGCATACAGCTGTTGGTATCAAATATAACTCCTTTCGCACTACATCAAAAAGCTTTAATTAACAACTAATTTATTCAAGTGAAAAAAAAAAAATTCCCTTGCACCAAATAATTGTATTATAACTGGGGGACTAGGCTGTGTATTTTCCCCCTCTCTAAAGCATGACAGGAGAGGAAATTGAGCCTTTAGAGAACAGCTAAGTAGAAAAATGGATCAAAGATTCAGAGGGCTTGTTGATTGGCTTTTTGAGTCAGCAGAGACCAAATCAGCCCATTTAATGAAAAAAGCCACACTGCAGAGTCTGTTTGCTCTAGGACCTACTTTTAATAAAAATGCTTATAAAGATAAATGGCATCGGCTTGCGCCAGGCAGGGCGCGGACAGGTGTTGCACAAGCCTCCCCGCACGGCGGTGTCAATTCTGCTCCACGCCTCTGTTTTGTCAGCCATGGACAGGTCCCACGGCGCAGATTGCCGAGTAAGGTTTCAGCCACGCGGGGCTTTCAGCAGAGCAGCCAAATGTCTGCAGGACAGCCGTCGGCGATCTCCGAACATTCTTGCTTGGGAGCTAAACCACACTTGAACCCCAAATGTGAAAGGCCAGGCTGGTAAATCAATTTCTTCCTTCCCCTCGTGCTGGGAATCGTGTGCCGGAGCAGCCCAGAGCTTGCACGCACCCAACATTTCTGCTCTTCTACAAGCCAAGAGCCCATGCACAAGCAACCCTGTACTTCAGAACAAGGTCGGCGACCAGAGCCATGCAGTACGACCTAGGCCCTGTCCTCACCTGCTGCCGCCCTCACTAAGGCAAGAATTGGAGCGATGTTTCTCTTTTTTTTTTTTTTTTTCTTTTTTTCCTCCATAACTTTGTGCTAGCGACGACTAACTAATCTCTGGTGGGGCAAGGTAAGTGCCATTATCCTGCTTTAATGGCTAATGAAGCTGAAGCAGAGTAAGTAGTTTACTGGTTGTCTTGTCTTCGGGGCCCCATCATGCATGTTTTACTGTTCCTCCGAGTGCAGTGAAGTTTCCCATTAATGCTGCCATTGATTACAGTGTACAATCTTCGGGGCAGGGACTGTGATTTTCTTTTCATTTGCTTAATGAAAAGCACACTGCCTTTTAATTCCTCTGGATTCAGTTGCCTAGGTATTAGGTGGGAGCCCCAGTGTAAAAGCAGAGGGGGACAGCCGTACGGCGGTGCCACGTGGTGGGCATGAACCAGCTGAGGCTAATGCAGAAGACCCTGGCTGCAGTTTCAGAACCTTTCTCCATATTCAACCCCGCCTCTGAATCTGTGCCTGGGTAGCAGTGGTCCACCACCATGCACAATGCTATTTTGAAAACTCTTTAAGTATATATAAAGCCTAATCAGGTTGTGACACAAACAATTTTTCATAATAAAATGGTTTAAAGAAAGCATTGGGTTTGCCGCTGCAAACATCAAACTTAACCGGCAACGTAACATATAAACACTATCCAACCCAGAGGACAATAATAATAGCAAACTGGTTAATTGATTAGTTTAGGTATAAAATTAAATAATTGGGTACAGCGTTCTAATGATATATCGCACTGTAGGAATGAATTGAAAGGCAGGCAAGATTTATTTTACCTTTGTGATAGCTTTGCCCTGTTAGAACTCAAAAATTAAAAATAATGTTCAATAAAATCACTATAATTTATAAAGAACACTCCAAAAAGCTAAAAAAGGGCTTCAAAACTGATCAGCTTAAATCTTTTTGATGTATTTCAAACATACAGGTATATGCTAAAGTACGTTTGCAGTACAGATTTCAGAGGTAACTTTCACAAGTGACGTTGTTCAAGCTTTTAAATCACAATCTAAAGCTTCTACACATGTAAAACTCTGAAAAAGACCTATGTTAGTGCTATAGGCAGATGCTGTTAAAAAGTCTTTTTTTGGTTAGTTTAATTTGGTAACCCACAGCCCTGAACATCAAGCCTATGAAGAGGATAGCTTTACACACAAAACTAAATATTGTGGTCCTCATCTCTGTGCCATAAATAATTATGCCATTAAAGACGGGAATGTGTTAGATAAGTTTCCCAGCCACCAAGAACAGTTTTCAGTCGTTCCTGTTGACTCACACTGGTTGCGTAAGAGAAGGAAAAACCAGTGAATATGGGAAGTCAAGGCTGCAGGGAGTGGATTGATTGGTGACCTGGTGGTCAAGACACCCATGTAGGCTCAGGTCCTGCCTCTGCTAATGACTACAAAGATGAAAAACATTTCTTCTTTTGAATCCTCATTTATAAAATAAAGATATTAATCTCTGTGTGAAATTCAATGGGCTGTGATGCTCAGGTTCCTTTGGGCATTACAAATTATGAAAAAATTATAATTTTCCAAGAACAATCTTCCTACTTCCTTCCATCAATGATCAATTTAAGCCTAGCACATAAAATCTGACAGCTCTATGCTGGGCTTAAGTATCTTTTATTGTTGGCTATAAATTGTCTACCTCCTTATAAATCTAGTTAGAGAATGTAAATATA
Organism: Harpia harpyja; assembly: GCF_026419915.1. Classification (NCBI taxonomy): domain Eukaryota; kingdom Metazoa; phylum Chordata; class Aves; order Accipitriformes; family Accipitridae; genus Harpia; species Harpia harpyja. The sequence goes on along the minus strand of NC_068969.1, from coordinate 111,552,088 downwards.
CTTGGGAAATGTCTCCTTGAAATTAAGTAAAAAATACAGCACACAACAGTAAGACCCAAGCTAAAAGAAAACCTACCGGCATATGAAAGCCTTTTTTATTACTATTGTGGAAACTAAGTGCTAAATTCATACTGTCCCTGATTTGGAGAATCCACTTCTCCCACCGTCTGACCCACTTGGGGAGGACGGAACTTCACCTCGCCCCATGCCCAGGAGGGGATGCGGAGAGGAGGGGGCAACATGGGTGCTTCGAGCTGGAGATGCTCTAAGCACAGCAGCATCCTTCGTTTCTCAAGGGCCCTTTTGTTATTTCGCGCACTCCTTCCGTTTCCTGTTTTCTCGCACTCCTTCCCTTTCTTACCCCCCAAACAATAAAAGCTCAATGGGAATGCAAATGCAGCACTCCGTTTAAAATCCCAGCCGAGAAGGCAGTGTGTCACCCATATTTATGAGCTCTAAATGGCTTTTATCAAAGTGAGGTCGCACTAAATCACCCCCAAGCTGTCATAAATACAAATGACTCGACATAGTCTGCAACAAGCCTTCGGGGGAAAATTATATGATCTGCTGTTGCAGTTATGCTATATCACACAGTGAGCTCATATATTTCCACTGGCAAGGTAACCTGATCCTTCAAAGGACACTAATAGGTGAAAGGGGGATGAGAGAAATAGTGAATCAAGCGGAGTGTGCCTGCGCGTGTGCACGCACGTACGTGCATGCACCTCTGAGCGAAAACCCAGGCTCTCTCCCGAATGGAAGAGGACGTCCTTGTGGCTTGGAGTATGAGGTTTCCTTGGCTGCCTCAATGGAGCAGGGAAGCTGCCAGCCAAGAGAGAAAGATCCAGGGGCTCACCAGGGTATTTCCCATTTTAAAAATTCATGTGAAGGCATGAAAATTATTAAGATATGAACCAGAGCTATCCAGACTCCAAAGACTGGACCACTTCCAAGCAAATTAAAGGAGCCGTTCCTCCATCTCAGCTGGCGAAGCCCTGGATTATAGCAAAGTCTACCACAGGATAAAGAGGAAATCCTTATAAAGGAGGCATGAACTGGGCAGTGGAAAAAACCAGCATGAGCTCCTGAGATAACAGGCACTAATTATTTTTTTTCCATTAACCTCTCTTCCATATATTAAGTGCTGTTTATATGTGCGTAAGCATAAAAACACACACATATCTAGATGGAGAAATTCTGATCAGATACCACCTAATCCTTAGACAGTGGCAGTAATTTGGAGGATCCTCCAGAGATGGAGTTTAGGACAGCCCACCTGAGCACTGTCCCCACCCGACTCTTTGTAGACAGCCTTGCATGATTTGAAGTGACAGTGTGGAGGCTCGCCTTCAACAGCTCTTCCTATGGTCATGCTATGATGTTGCATCAGTTTACATATAAAAAAAGTCAACTCCAATGAGCGTTAGTTCATTTTTCTGTATCTGGGATGAAGGCAGTGCGTCTGTCTGCTTGGCAAATGGTTACAATGATAAGTCAGTTTGGGTTTGCTATCTCTAACGTAATAGAGGCAATATGCCAATTTCAGCAATCCAGGTCGGATGCAGGCATTTATAATGGTACCCTTCTCAGAGAATGAGGTCTCTAACATTAAATTATGTATTTTAATTAAAAGCTGAACTTACAGGGCTTGCGCTACTAAACTTGATTTTCAACTGCTGTGAGCCTGGTGGAAAACAAGTGAGCAGCGCTGTCATTTTCCATTGTTGAGCTTTTCACAATCACTCCGCTCAGAAAACCTGCTCGCTTTGGAGCTGAAAAGACAGCCTGGTGAAACGCACATTTGAGCGAATTACCAAAAGCACACCGAAAAGGATGATGCGAGCAAAGCCATCAGAAATCCTGCGCTGAACTCCTTCTGCTGTGATGCATCATACTGCTTCCCCCAGGTGGATCATCTCCTGCAAGTGTCAGGGGACAGACAGACTTGCCTGGAGCTGCGGGATGAGGGTTATCGGCTCTGCCCTACCTGCTGGAAAGCCTGTGCTGTCAAATGGGAAAAGCCCAAGGAGTGAGCTGAACACTCTGCCTGAACCAGCTCGTTGTGCTCCAGGAAGAACTTGACCAGCTTCCACAGCTGGTCTCTTGGCACGAGTTAGCGCTGCTCGGCTTCACGGGTAGGGAAGCAAAAAAGACACAAGGCGTTCTTGCAAAACAATGAGGTGGTGGCAGGCTGACCTGTGCCGACGGGTCAAGCAACAAGGCTCACCATCTGAGAAACGGCACCTGGAAGCTGTCCAGCCGTCTGTCCAATGTGATTAAAAGCAAAATATGAAAAGCTTCAGAAGAAGGAGAAATAGGATCGCAGGTCTGGGTTGCATAATATCATGCATTTGTGTAACCAGTCTAAACAGAGCGTGTGAGTCGACCAGATGTTTTTCATTTCAGTGTACAGCACTGCGGAGCAAATCAGAAACCAAGAAGCGCCAAACACAACGGCGGCTTTGCCAGCGCTGTTGTAATCGGAGCTCGACAAAGGGCACTGTCAACCCCAATCTCTGGGCAGGCAGGTCAACCTCCTGGCTGGTTAAAGAAGCCAGCTCATTCTTTATGCTGAATACCTATATCTAAGCTAAATATCAGTAGTAGCTAATAAACATGGTTTTGGGGCTCAGTCATTGAGTCAACCATCATCAGAAAAAGAGCCAGCAGGGATGTGTATGTGGTTTGATCCATTCTGGGAGTAGGCCATAATGTAATATGTATTTATTTATATAGAGCTGGATACTGACTTTGTGAGACAAAACCAGCCTATGAAAACATGGAGGAAAAATGAATGTACACCCTCATTTATGATTATAGTACCATTCTGGTTTGGAAACACTCACCTCAACTCAAGGTCCAATATTCTTCCACCTCCCCGGACAGAGGAGGTCAGTGCTCTGGAGGGGTGACCAACTTTTCTATGCTAGGGGCCGCTTTTATTCCCAGATGGGCATACGTAGAGCTATAATGAATTTGTAAACCTTAGGCAGATGCAATCTGGATCAACATCTGTCTTGTCTGGATCCCCAAAATTCCTAATAGCACTGCAGCTGGAGACTTTTTTTAAGTTCAGATTTTGTATTTTGCAGCTCAACAGCATTTCATTTGTGCAAAACCTGAACTAATCTGAATTCCTAACTGGATCTTTTGTTACCAAGCAAGGGTTGTGACAGCGAAGATAAATGAAATGACTGAATGAATACACCTGTGCAAGCTTCAACATAGGCTAAGTGCAGTTAAAATGTAAGTATTGCCATATAATATATATATAATATATATAATGCACTACTTTTTAAGCCACTGCATCCCAATACAATATGATGATAATGATTATTCCAGATGTGAACCCTGTCTGTCCATGTTTCCTTTTCAAGCTTAGCTCCTCCAAGCTTAGCTTAGAGTTAAAACAACTTATCCAGGAAAGAATTAAAACAATGTTTGTTCCGTATTTGATCAAAATGTTATATTTTAAACTGCTCTGGGGATACCTCTCTGTCTATTTGTTTCTTTAGGTGGGAAACTCTCTGTTTCCGTCAGGCCAATTTAACTATGATTTGTAGCAACGGAGATATATTTAGTTACAGTAAGTGAGTGACAATGACAACAATTATAACACATGGATCAAGCATACACTTGAGTCTTCTACTTGCTAAAATCTTAGAAGAAAATTTCTACCTTGAACAGCCTTGTAGTAGTCACTGCCTCTGGAAAAAACAACATGAAACTTGCAGGCAAGCCTTGGTAGCAGATAAGTGGAGCATTATTTTGGACCAAAAGAGAGCAGACAACACAATGAACATAGAGGTGATAAAATATATCACAGCAGTTCAAACTTCAGTTTGGGATCTGCTCAAAATTAGCTTCCAGGTAATCTGGACTTTCAGTGAGTAAATTAGTGCATTTACCAAAGACTTACCATTTAAGAAATCTATGTATTACACTGGCATGAGTGAATATCATTGTTATTGTGTGAATGTAGCGTGATGGTACAGACAATATGCTTAGATATCTGTACTGAAAAACCAGCATAACCCAGGTGAGTTCCCCAGGCCTATTCAGTAAGTCTCAACTCTTCATATTGGGAGGTCTCAGCTGCTGTTGCATAATTATGCGCTACGTTGGTAAAGTGACCTTGCTCAAATCTGAAATCCTTTCTCATATAAGTAGCAGGTTTTTCAGCAACAGCTGAAAAATAAACAGCTTTATGGGTGCAAGCTCTGAGCTGACACAGGTTTTACCCTGTGGTACTTTATTTGGCCCTACCAATTCAAGCTCTGGCTAAGATTTGGTCACAACAGATATGTACAATAGGGAACTTGTAAAGTTTCAAAAAATTCAGAAACTTATCAAAGTAACACAAGAAAAAGGTGGCACAACCAGAGCAAAATTCATCTATAGAAAAGGTGCAAGAAGCTGCTTCAGGAGCACAAGACTACAATTCTCTTTCGGGTAGGATTCGAGAAACCGGGCTCATAGCCAGAGCCATTGACTTTGGAAGGACATTCACAAAAATACCTTGTGGCTATCTACCTGGGGTACACAAGATGCCATGCAGACCCTTTAGCAAATTCAGAGTAATTCACACATTCATAGCCCTTAAGGCCAGCAGAGATCTGAGGGGATGGACAGACAAACTTTTTTGGCTGAATCAAATATGAGGAAAGAGTTACTACTACCAATCCATGTCCAGCTGGCTCTTCTGGACAGGGATTACTGCTGGCCCAGTTTGGCTGGCTCCCTTGTCATCTGAGTGGGTCCTAACCCACATGTGTACTCTAACAACGCTAGAGATCTTTTGGATGAACAGCTAAACCAAGAGCGCCGAGGGAATGACATTCTGAAACTGCAGCGACTGAGAAGGCATGGGAACCAGCTGTCCGAGTGCAACCTGCACAACCCAGGTCTGCTGCAGACAGAACAATTTATCTGACCTTTCATCCCAGTTATCCAAGCTGACCACACAATTTTGCCCATCTACGCTCTTAATCATGCTCAGAAATTGCCTGGCTCAATGAATCTTTCAGAAGGTCACGCAACCTTGCCTGGAGACATCAGGAGATGGAGAAAGCCTACGACGAGTTTTGCTCAAACAATCGTATCGCCCTTACTGTTCAAAATGTGTTTACCAGCTGTGATGCAGCCTGCCTGGTTATAACTTCCATTCGCTCATGTACCTGTCTCTTCCAGGCAATATAGAAGAAGATTCAAGAGACAACAAGATGCCCCTCACCGTCCAAGAGAGGACTCACCGCTATATGATAACATCCTACAAGGAATGAATGTTCGAAATATCCAGGAGGAAAAAAAAGAAAAAGACAACACACACAGACACACACACACTCACGCACGCTGCTGTTGCCGTCTCCCCCCACAGACCTCCTTTGTCCCCATAGCTGCCATCGCCTGCTGTAGCCCGCGCTCCCCTCTGTCGTCCCGACCCCTCCTCTCCCTCCATTCATTCTTCCAGAATTTATCCCGCTTCTTTAACTCAGTATGTGTCTGGGCAGATGTCCAAAAAACCTCCCTTCAACAACCGGGGGGGGGGAGGAAATTCCTCCAATTCAACCCAGGCTCTTTCCCCCCACCCCGCTCCCCGCCTTCACTCTCCCTCTTTTTCTTGCTCCTTCTCTTTTAACGTGCTGAATGATTGATAACGCTCGCCTCGTCTCACCACTGCCTGTTTGAGTGCTTTCTGCCCGGCATCTGCAGCCCTGTAGGGAAACCAGCTCTCCTAGGCGATGGGACGTTGGGGACCCCCTTCGGTTCTTTTCACAAATTAAATAAATAAAAAGAAAGAGGAGAGAAGCACAAGGGAGTCTGGAAAGTTTGGGAGGGGGAAGGGAGCAGCTCAGAAAAGCCCTTGATTAGGACAGGTCCAAAGCAAACAAACAAATTAAAAGCAACTCCTCTGCATGCCCCTGGTTCTCTGTTTGCCATGAAAAAGTGAGTGGAAAGCTTTGTTCTGTTGTTTTGCATTTTGGGGCCCAAAGAGTAGGCCTGTGCAGAACTTCTAACTTCTCATGATGCCGTCATGATGAATGAGTTTGTTGTCTTAAATTCACACCTTCTGAAGCCATTCATTCACTTGAAAATTTTGGACTTCATTTAAAAATAAATAAAACTATATTTTCCAATAGTGGAAAGAGGCTAGACAACTTGAATCCTAACACTTTATGCTTCAGATTCAAAATACATGTCTAATTTCTATGTGTCATGTCATTCTGCATTTTGTTTGTACATATATGTAAGCATCCTGTTTTCATAGTTTTCAAAGTATCCACAGTATGCCTTGCTAATGTCTAGATCGTGATTGGATGTTCACATTCACTTTATAATTTGCATTTCAGGCATGAAACTCATTAAAACTGATATTCAGACTATGTTATTTTAGCACGGTATATAGTACATGTATAGTATATATGTACAATACACATGTACTACATGTAACAAACTCCCATTAAAGTAGTGACTTAAAACTTGATTATTTTTACTATTATCATCTGAAATGCAAGCGAGACTTCATTGCCTGTACCAGGATCAGAGCATCATTGCACTGGGCAGCATGTGCTGAGACTGAGAAGCCCTGATGAGGTTCCAGAAGGATGAGTAAAAAGGAAAGATTGTTACACTCATATAACACAGGGAGTCTGGTGAAGGATCAAATTATGAAGAGAAGGGTTCATTTAATCTAACTTAGACATCCAATTGTCTACTGATTCCAGGTTCCATCTATAGCCAACAAACAAGCACCTCCAGAGAGTTCTCTAAGAAAGACTTCGAGTGACTGTCTCAGACGTGACATGACTTTAGGATATGCAAAGTTATGTCATTTTAATCCAGGCAACGCCACCCAGAAAGTATCTGGCAGAGTTGAGATTTCTGTCCACATATCTCATTCCCTAGTCCGGTGCCTTAGAGGAGAGAGAGAAAAAGATATCTATTTTTCTTAGCAATGCTACCTGTCTTCTCAGTAACAGAAAAATTGCTCTTTCAAACCAGGAGAAACAGATAGCATAAACTCTTCATATTTTATTAATCAAGATACTGAGTTTTGAGGCTCTGCCTGAAAATGAAAGGTAGGTTTCGTGACATGATAATTCAAAGTAAAATAAACAAGTCACTGGCATTTAAAAGAAGTTACATTTAAACCTTAATAAGATGAAAACAAAACATAGTAATCAGCAAGCTGATCTTTTTTGTCTTTTTTTAAATTGAGGTAAAAGACCATCATGTCAATAACACCTGGGAAAACTCCATGTTGAATATTTATTCCTTGTTACCTCGTTAAACTCTCAGTGGCCTTGCAGTAAGTGATCTCCCTCTCCTGGGCCTGGAGGATACTTGGCATTTCTGTGGAGGTAGCTATCTATCTATCTGCTTGCAAGCTGCTGACTACCTCATCAGGATCTGGGGAAGATAAGTCCTCATTTATTTATTTGAAACAACTATAAAGTGCTATTGGGAGATTTCAGATGTATTTCCCTGTCAGATGTGTCCATACCGAAGGTCTCCTAATGCAAAGCTGGTAATTACCAGAGGTGAAATATCAAACATAAACATCCAGCCTACAAACCCAGCACTCACCCGGCATCACTGAATGACATATCCCATGAAAATAATAGCAATAATAATCCATTTTTCAAAGAAATTTCCTGACAGAAGGCTTACTTCCCTTGGAGGCAAGTGCTAATGTTGTCCCAGAAATCCAACGTGACCTTCACAAATAATTCATTGGTATCTGAAGCCTGATCATGTAATGACTGGCAAACTCAATTGTTTTCAGACAAAACAGTAAGCTTTTGGTTTCTGAGCTCCCCAAAGATCACTCGGGAGCCTGAGGTGAAGAAATTCTCATGAAGCACCCCAAAATGTCCTAGACACAGAACCGCTCATGTCCTGTCTCAAAACATTGGGTGGTCTCAGCTGCCAATTAATTTCACTTTTTTTGCTGCACCTACCGCTGCATTAAATAATATGGCCTTTCCAGTTTAAATACTGCAAAATACTAGGTCAGAAAAGTGAGACGCAACCCTTTGCTGCCTCACCACCTGATGAAGCCTTCCTCGTGAGGGTTACCACCAGGCAGAGGCAGCTCTTGATCCTGGAAACACAACCCAGAGCTGGCAGCCGCTCATCCCCATTCAATCAATCCCTCGGCAGGCTCAGCTGCAGGGATTTGAGCTCCCAGGAGTGCCAACGTGAGGAATTCATCCCCACTGGGCACTGAATGGGCAACTGCTAAAAGGCAACTCTACACTTTGGGTAGAGAGGGGGAAACCTCCCTGATCTGTTGGTGGTAGCAATGCTTATCTGGTATCCTCTTTCCAGACCTCCCATTGCTCTCGAATGTAAGGCCACTAAAATGATTTCAAGCCACATATTTGGAAGCAATATGGGCTTATAGTTTCCACAGATGTCTTTTTTTTTTTTTTTTCACTTGAACACTATCTATTTATCTGTCAAAGTACTCTTGTTCTCCTGCAGACAGGCACCATTTCAGGGACTTAGCCTACTCTTGCAGCAAAGCCCAACCAATTCATCGTTTTCTGGGATGAGAGATGCATGACCTAAACTTTACACACTGCTGTGGGAGAGATGTCCACTTTTTGTTTAGCCAAGCACACAAATAAGTCCCCAGCTTTAACTCAGATTCAGATGCAAATTCAGCCAAAGTACCACTGGAGATCAGCCAAACTAACTCTAATTAATCCCATCTCCCCTGTGTACCTCATCCCTGTCCCACTAGAAGGACTGTAAGGATCATTCAAAATCCCACTGGTGTTGCTCTGCTCCACACACCCAAGGCAGGAGGATCTGCCCCAAGCCAGCAGCCAGTGGGCTGGGAGATGCTCTGTGGGGATATTTGGAGGGTTTTTGAAAGAAGTATATGGCCACATTAGCCTCTGGCTGTGCCTGAACTAAGAGCCATCACTCCTGTAATTAATTTAGGTGCTGTTCCGTGAGGATGCATCTTGCTTGCTTCTGTCTCCCAAGAGCAAACTTGGGTATAAGTCTCTATAAATGGTATATAGGTAAGTGTTCCTCTGAGCCACTCGTGGATGAAGGTGGAGAAGTGAATGTAAACATACAGGTAAGTTCTCCTTCCTCTCATCATATTCATCCAACAGACAATTCCTCTTTGCATCTGTGAACCAAAACTTCTGATGTTTTTTTTTTACCCGTGGAATCTTTGGAATCTCCCCCAGGAAAAAAAAAAAAAATAGGATGGATTTATCAAAATCTATGCCCATAAAAACAACGGCAGGCTTTGCTCTGAATGGACCCAGTAGGTTTTAAACCATTTTGTAACCACTAGCAGCTAAGGACCCATAATGTCAATCTCATTTGTCATGGGTGCAGAGGGGAATAAATGCCCATTACCAATGATTTGTTTATGATTCCACAGAGAATACAATACAGGATGAAAAAAAAAAAACGGGGGGCGGGGGGGAGGCAGTAATTTTTACCCATTTATTGAATAGCTTGAGATTCTTAGTTTTAAACAAAATGTAATTGGCCATTGGCATGTGGCAGCAGACCTATGAAACAAAGGGAAGACAAGATAGCGGTGGGTTGGAGGTGTTTACATAAAGAGAACATGATGGGGCAGAAAGGAGACTAAAACATTGAAAGCAGAAAATCTTATTAATAATTAGTAGCAAGGCATCATCTATAGGCCTTGCCCTGACGTGCCAATAAATCAGACTCCAAGCCCCATGAAACTCATGCCTTTGGTTTCTGGTTGTATCCATGGTATGGGACACACTAAAATGGATATGAGTATCTATAGATATATCAGTATTTATGTATGTATCTATATCTATATCTACATCTATATTTATAATCATATCTGTATCTATCTATATCTATATCCATACATACACTTATCTCAATCTCAATGTCTATCAATCTCAATCTCAATCTCTATCATCTCTATCTCTATATCATCTATATCTGTATCTATATCTATATATCTATCTTACTCTATCTATATCTATTTTATCTACTATATACTATACTACAGCTACTTTAGGGCCATGAATTTTTTTTTAAAAGTTTACAGAAGACAAACAGAAAATGGCTGCCTGAAGGACGGCACAGAAATTTAGAGGGGAAAAAATGTGACAAAAGGAGACAAATGAAAGATTATGCATCCCTGCATTGTCTTCTTCAAAACCAGCTTTTAAATGATTGTTTATGACCAAGGTTGGTCTGTGTCCCACTGGCCCTGGGTTCAGTGAAAGCTGCTGGTTTTCCCTATGTAACGTATGAATTTAACCTGAAGGGCAACATTATCATTTGACCCGTGAGAGTGTAAGCCCCAAAGATCATCAATTCCCTTAAATTGGTGGCCCAGCCACTCATTTAACGCCTCCCCATCAGCTTGAAATAAGACTTACAGTTTGATAGGTCAAAGTGAAAAGGGGAGGATGGGAGGGGGGAAGAAGAAAAAAAAAAAGACAGACTGATTGCCACAGCAATAAAATGTAAAAAAAAAAAAAAAAAAGAGGAAACACTCCTCAGTGAAAGCATTGTCAAAAATATATATATGGGGAGGAGCAATTTTACAACCTCCTGTAACCCAGTGGTCCTGAGGTATTGCCTTTCACTGTCTGCCCAGGAACAGGCCTCTCAGAGGTTGTAAAAACACCATCTATTATTCCCAGAGACCAAGGCATCGTCTGGAGGGGTTTTCTCGTACCGAGAGGTTTTGCTCTCAGCGCAGGCACCACACGCGGGGGGCTGCCAGCACACGGTGCCCACGCCGAGACTAAGCCTCAGATGGGGTAAGCGGGTCGGAGGAGAAGGGAATGGGGTATCGTCCCCTTCCAGCTTCTGCTCCAGGGTCCCTGCAGAGCCCTCCAGCCCTTGCAGGGTGCTGACAGGGTGCTTTGTGGGTGCAGCTGCAGGGGGCCTCACTTCTGCCTGCATCCCCGTGACGCAGGCAAGGATGGAGGCAAATGATGCATTTGGATGTAAAGTGCACCCCGGGCTCTCCCTCACCCCCACTCCAAGCCCATTGTCTTTGGTGGACTTGTTTGTCCTTGCCCCATGTTCCTGGCTGCTCTTTGGTCACCGTTTTTCTCCCCATTTCTTAATGGTCTGCACTGAATTTCCCATGTTTTTTCCCTTTCTTCCCCCATACTAGTGATTTGTTTCCTGATTTTTTTTCCTTTTTTTTTTTTTCCTGCATTACCTGGCACCAATAATGAAAACAAGGAAGCAAGGGAAATTATTTGCTTGCAAAGTGTGTTGAAGAAACTCATGGAGGCTCCAATACCAATCAGCCTGGTCAAATAGACAAAATAATCAAAAAACAGAGAGGACGCCAACTCTGGAAACCAAACCAAACCACACCACATACATACCCCAAAAGATGAAATAATAAAAACCTATATGTAGACAAAGCTTATTCTGCCAAGGACCCCAAGAAGGCGGTGGACCAGTGGGTCCTCCAGAAACCTGATCTGAACAAGGTTGCACCGACATCCCCAGTTGCCTCCTGTCTCCAAGGCTGTGGTCCTTCTCCCCCTCCTCAAGCACTACATGATGCTACCAGTTTTCACAGCCACAAAGCTCACATTTCTGTTTTCTTGTTTTGTTTGTTTTTTTTTTTATCCAACACCATACTCATGGTAAGAGTGAGGAGTTTAGATGTAGCATTTGGCTCTGGGGCAGGCCCAAAGCAGGACATGTCGTCTCACCTGCATTCCCTGTGTCCTGTGTTTGGACCACACTTCAGGTTCATCTTTACAGGCGTATATTTCCCCCTAATTTTCAGGCCCATAAGCCCAGGTGCATGCATACCCATTATACCATCCACACTGCTCAGTGTCTCCATTTTAATGGGTTTACTTGCAACATAAGACACAATCCTAAACAGCCACCTGGAAGAAGCAAAGCATAATTGCCACGGGTGGCAGCCCCTTTTCTCACCTCCAGCTTGGTCCCATTTCTCCTTTTTTTTTCCAAAAATGTTCAGCCAGCCACATCGAGGGTGAAAGCCCTCCTACAGACAACTCTTCTCATCCCAGTTGTGAGTTGAGACTTGGGGTTTTTTAAGTATTCTTATAAAATCCTCAAGCAGAGATAGTTTGCAGGTGGGTACAGCCATCTACAGTCTCTGCTGTTGGGAACCAGTTGAGGTCCCCAGTGAGTGACCCCACCAGTCCTTCCTCCTTGGTGATGGAGGGCCCATGGCCATAGGACTTCAGCTCAAGGATGGGCACCCAACAAGTCCCCCTGAGCCAGCCCAGCTTTTCAGAAACGTGGCGGAAACCGACAGCACTTGTCATTTGTTTTGCTTTTTGCTCGTGTTCAGGTGCCTCCTGCAGCACTGGTGTCCTCAGTCCCCTGGTGGGAACTGGGATGGATTAAGCCAGCTGGCCCCATACCTTGGGACGGAGGAGGGGGAAGAGCGGGGACCTGCCTCCCGTAAGCCCTGTTTACACAGTAATGAATACTTAGCCATATCTATTGTAATAAGTATTACATTATCAAACGGGGCCTTGGCACTCCACCAGGCGCTCAAGTGTGACTAAGCATCCAGCCTCTTGCTACAGGAGATGGCTTAAATTTACAGCCTGTCCTCCCCGGCCACAGCCAGGGCCTTTGGAGAAAAAGGCAGCTGCTCCTCCCTGAAGCACCGGGCACTCGTTATTGTCTGCCCTGATCAATAGCCAGAGGTCCCCAGGCAGAACAAAGCCCAGCACAGTCACCTGAGCAGCACCCCAGCCACGCAGCACCTATTTGACCACAGGTCCAGCACCGAGGAAGAGGAGGGAGCACGGGAGACAGAGGCTGCCAAAGGGCCCGGTGATGGAGAGGGGCATCCTGCTGACATCCCCCCGGACTCCTTTTCAGTGACTGGTTTGTTGCCACTTGTCAAGATGGGGAGCGAACGAATGCAGGAAAAAAAAAATCTCTGAACTCATGCTTTTTTCCAAAGTGCCGACGATCTGGATGCAGTGATATGGAGCAGAGCTGCAACAAAGTGCGTGAACCACATGGCAGGATTGCTTTCCCTTTTCCCCTTCCCTGGAGAAGTACAGCAAAGGGAACAGTCCCATACAGCCGGGTATGCCCTTCCTTTCCCTTTACAATACATCCATTAAGATGCTGTATCTCACACGTCCTGTAAAGCACTCGATATACACCTCCAGCAACTTCATTCCCTCTGCTTTGCACAAAGGCTGTATTCAGCATGAAATTATTTCATCACAGCTCCTTAATTTATTTGCTTAGGCAGCAACTTTTGTCTTCTTGTTGTCTGAAGATCACAACATTACCCAGCACTTTTCTTGTGCCATTTAATCCTAAAATTGTTCTCCATCATCAATCCTAAATTTGACCTCCACCATGTGTGGTCAAATCTATTGAAAAAGATTTGTAAAGTTTGATCAAATAATTGATTTATCAATACATTCAGTATCTTTAAAATTCAAGCAGGATATAAATACAGCAGTCAACAGGCTACTTGTGAGCTATCTGCTCTGACTCTGATTTTCTATAACGATCATGTAAAACCACCTAGAGAGCTTTTTCCTGAAGCTCTTTGTATACAAGCCAGTCTCCACAGCCAGTCGAGGCATCACCAGCTACGTATTATTACTATCAGAATTCCCTCAACACATGAACTCAAGAACACCCATTTCTTCACATTCAACTCTACAAAATACTCAGTTCCAAGCCATTTCGAAACCAGTAGAGGATAATTGCTGAGTTAAAATTCAGAATTCATTAGTACATCTGAAAATCCTTCTTTCTCCAGCTCCTCCTATCTAGTCCAGCTCTACGAGGCAATGGTGACTGGGAACCATTCCCAGAAACTGAAACAAATCAAACAGGGAAAAACAAACAAACAAATGACCTGGGACAGTTGAGACATAATATAATTTGTCTCAAGAAACTCTTTCTGTTCCCTAAAAGAATTAAATCCCAAGGCACAGAAGTTCTTTCCACTGTAATTTTCCAGCTTGAACCATAGTGAATGAAGCATGGGAAGGCGATCAAAAGAATAATAGACCATGCTAAGTATACAAGCCTAAGCATCTACCCTTGCATCCCAGAAAAAAAAAAGAAACCTCCTCAAAGGAAACTGTAAGTGCCTAATACAATGAAAAAGATAGAATTTTATGAGTCCAATTACATAACTGTGGAGCCAAGTGCATGCACAACTCCCATTTCTGATCACAAAAAACTCTGCTAGTAAAATCCATCTGTTTACTGATATACGTTGCATTGTCTAGTCTTTTCTGGATTGTCCACTTGTTAAGCAGTTCTGTAAAGTATTCTTATGTTTTCACTCCACCCAGTAGCTTCCTTCATAACCCATAACTGTGGTATAAAAATGTAGCATGCACTGAAATATCCAAGTAAATCTTTTTACTGTATATAGTCATATGGAATTGTTTGAATGTGATCCTACTTTTACAGGAGAAGCCACACCAGATATCTGATAGCACAGAGAGGTAATATGACGGTATTATTATTATTATAATTATTATTATGATGTATTGTGTTCATTTTCTTTCCTATCATTGACAAGATCGCAAAATTACAAGCTTATTTATTGACGCTTTCACTGAATCCAGCATATCAGGACATGATCCCAACAATCCCACGCAAAGAGGAACTGCAGATCTAGATTTAGGGAAATACTTTCCAGTTTGGGCCCATCTCAGAAACTTCTGTGTCTAATTAGATATCTTTGATATATAATTGCAGGTCCACCAGCACAGTAACTGGGACTGGGATTGCTTTCCACTGCAGTGGCAGCCTCTTGCTTCTGATGAAACCCACCTAAGGGCTGGGTACCTGCCACTGGAGATGCCCCCAAGCAAGGACAACTTTTGGGAAAGCAAGAATTGGTGAACACCATGAGGGGAAGGATCAGAGCCTGAATCATCAAACCTGTAGCTCCCTGCTCAGCTGTTGATTCTGGAAATCTCTCTTTTCCCAGGCAGGCAAACTCACACAACCAAGACCATGCCGGTCACGATTGCCGTATTAATGAGGAAGGCAGCAGGGCTGTTTTTAGATTTGCATCTCACAGAGGATTTTGCAGCGACAACTTTGCTTTAGAGAAACCATTTGCCTCCCAACAGCGTGCCAGGTAAAACACTTTCCAAGTGGGGCGGCCACTGTATATGATCATCTACCTCCCTTTTTAGCTAATGGGGTGATACACAGCCTCCGGTGCCTACCAGAGGGCATTCAGCTTAGAAAACACTAATGCGTAAAAACGTCTGCAGGCTGACTACGTGAATGGCAATATACATTTTTAATTTGAATAATATGCAGTGTTTACCATAATTAGACAGCGCATTAACATGATTAAACCAGCGCTGCGGATCACAGTGGCAAGGCACCCGACTCGAGTCTGAAGCCTTTATTGCCGGGAGAAGCGTGTTGTGCTTGTCCATTGAGCGACTGCTTGCCCTGCCCTTTTGCAGCGTGAGTTTGAAGCTGTCATTGCAGGGGGCAAAATTTTCCTTGACAAGCAAACAAATCCATTAACATGTTAACAGGTTTTGCGTGTACGTGTGGAAAATATTAAGCATGCCAACACAAGAGCATGGTTAGGAGGGTAATATTTATTCTAAGACAACAAATGCTGAAGTTTTACTACGGGAAAGCAGGCGATGTGCTTTTACCTATCCTGAAAGGCAGGAAAGGAATTGATTTTCAATAGTGGTTAAAATAACAGAACTAGGAATCAGCAGAAATCACTGCTATTTATAGCTGCTAGCTTGTTGATCTCTAACTTTAGCATCCGTCAAATGGCCGCAATTATATTGCTATGTATGATTGCTTTGTGTATATCCTCCAAGTACTCCAAATCACAGTCTGCTCTCCTTCTCGTAGCTGGGAGCTTTGCCATTGATTTTAATCAGGCCAGAACTTCACCCTTGTTTCAGCCAGCAGAAATCCTGGCATCAGACCTTTTCTCTGGAGCAAGCCAAACATGATGGAAAGTGGAAATGATGGCAAATGGACACAAAGGCTGCTCACACATTTAAAAGTGGAAGCATCCAGTTGTGGAGCTTCTGTGGGATGGGAGGGGGGCTCTGCTGCATTTATTTAATCCTGAGCATTGGAGGAACATGAACATGGATTGCTTTAGAAAGATAGTAACTGGACACATAGAAAAGTAAAAAATAATAATAAAATATTAAGTAAAAGTAGATGGTGATTCACAACCCCTTTGTGTTCATACTTTCACTTGCAATATTTGTTTTCTCCCTGTACATCAGATAAGCACCCTTGCTTTTATTCATGGAGGAATTTGGCAACAAGAGCTATTCCAAAACACAGCAGCTGCAGAGCATTAAGGGTGCTCTAACCATTAAGGGGCATCTGGAACATCTCAAAATTAGTATTGCATCAGGCCACAGGCCACAGATATTTCCATACAATGGGCACACTTCAATTCATTCCAGCTTTAGCTGTGTTCCAGCAGTATGTCCAGTGCTTATGACTGGGAAAGCCCTTGCAAACTGCACCCGCTTCGCGATTGTCGGGGAATGATTTTCAGCATATAATCTGCAAAGCAAAGCGGAGCAACCCACAACACAGCAGTAAGATCATATCTTAATTTTTACAAATGCTTTGCTTATGACATGAGTGCCTAAAGTCAACAAAATGCCCTTTTGAGCAAGGTGCAATAAAAACTTGCAGGGCATCTTACAGAGTGTTTGCTCTGAATGCCTAAAGCAGGCACAAGGTAGGACTGAGATGCAGTATATAAGTAGAATGAACATGGCATCAGCTGTAGATATTATGTTATTCCCTGACATCTTGGTCCCATTCAGCCTAGTTTAACAGTGGGGTCATCTGAGGAGGGGAATAGTGGGAATGGAAGACAAAGAGAGGATGAGGCGATGGAGAATAGACAGCACTAAACCACAAAAGCATCCTGGTGACACCAGCAGCAGCCACAGGTCCCTGCTCAAGCCACTTTCTTGTCCCTCTCCTTCCAATGTAGGACCTGTAGCCAAATCGTCCCTCTCTTTTTCTTTCCAAAAGGGCACATGGCTTGGGGCTGGGGGAGGAGGCGTGAATAGATATGGGAAAGGAAAAGAAAAAAGAGTGTGTGTGTGTGTTGTTGGGCATAGTGGAGGGTGTAACTATGAGGTTTATACACAGTCATAGTTGTGGTGAAGGCTGTTGATGCAAGTTAAGAAGCCTCTACTAGATAATCTTGCCCAAGGGTTAGGTTTTGAAGGAGAAAGATGAGAGCGGGATATTCAGGAGTGTCCTGCATGAGCCCACTCCCACTGCCAGGGAACACAGGAGCTTCACTGCATCCTTCAGTAGTGACAGGCAATACTGAGCCCTTCTGATAATCTCTCTCCATGTATACAGAAAAAACCTTAGAAGCCCAGAAAAAAGAAACCCTTAGTGGTTTATTTCTGCCTTAAACCCTCTCTGGCATTCCTAGAAAACCAAACGTAACCCTTTCGCTGAATTTCAAGGGGATATGAGAGCCAAGCTCTGCTGGTCTCTTTTGAAGCCCTTTGATAACAGGATGATAAGAGCAACATAAGAGAGATGGGGAAAGAAATACAGATCACAGGATAAGCACAACTTCTGCAAGGAAAGGACTCTTTGTAATACTTTCTCACATCTCAGGACACCTGACAAGAGAAAGCAAAAAATTGCTCTGTGTCTAGTAACAAATCCAAACTTTTCATCTCTGTTTTTCTCCAATTCCATGTCTAACTAGTATTTTCCTTGCTCCCAGGATGAAAAAAATAATCCAGTCCAGAGGTTATCTGGGTGTTCCCACAATATACTGGGCTGGGGCATGCAAGGGTCAGTCCTGATGGGGTTTGATGCTTGCAAGGGCCAAATTATTTCAGCAGGAGCTGAAGATGCTGGATACCCTGTGTTCAACATGGTTGGTTCTTTCTAGCCTCAGAGGACTTGTTCATGGACTACAGGACTCGAAGGGACCTCCCCGGCACAGCACAAGGCTTGCTCACTCCTAGCAGTCTGACTACAGAGTCACAGCAGGGCTTCCCCAAGTCTGACTTCAGCACCTGGAGGAGGAGGAATGGTGGATTTTTGCCTCTGAACCGAACAGCTCCAACTCCACTTTTGGTGGTTCAAAGCGCGCCTCGCTGCAGCTGACTGCACAGATACAAAAAAATTAGGTTAAGGAGTGAAGCGGCTTCACTCATGAAGCTCAGCTGGGGGTCCAGCCTTCGTGGTGGAGCTGGCAGCAATGCTCTGCTGAGTCCACGGCAGAGGACAGCACAGCATCTTGCATGGATGAAGCTCCTAGTCCAGCTCCGTGGCACTGAAACACATTAGCTGATACTAACACTGCTGGAGGAGCCTCATGCAGAATCAGATGTGTCTCCCTACTCTTGTAAAACTCATTATAAAGAGGAGGGATGTCCTTGATGGGATCAGCAGTGCCACTGGGACTTGGGACCATCGATCCCCACCGTCAGAGCAATATCAGCCTCCCAGAGATGACATCCCTCCCGTTCACGCTCTCCCTACCCCATAGTGCAATGCCATTGCTTAATGACTGGCTCAAGCCAGCACCATATTCACAGCCCACGGTGGCTCAAGACATATTAGGATATATATTTCAGGTTTGTCCCCCAGGCGCCTGAAGTATAGATCATTTTTAGAGTGGCTAAGGGTTGTGACCTATCTCCTGGACTATAAATCTAAGAGGACAATGTACTTGCTCTGCTTTGCTCCTCATACTCTAAACCAAAAAAATATTGTCCAAAGACTGAATGGGAGGGGAGTGAGCAATTTTTCTCTGTAAGCAATGAGAAGCAGGTATCAAAAATGTACAATCTGTAATGCTCAGAGCATTGTAAAGGGATTCTAATAAGAATTTACCGAATGGAATAATATGTGCAGTCCTTTCCCACATAGCCTGGGTTTGCTTGATTGTGTGTACGCTCAGTGAATGTGGAAGGACTAGAGGTAAGAGAGAAAATAAAGGTACAATATTCTAAACCTCTTACAGACAGTAAAGGAGAAAGCAAACAGAGTCCTGCAACCGGGATCGTTCCCTGTCTTGTGATGCTGGAGGGTTCATTATGACCCCAAAGCCTTTAAATGGTTTTTTGTAAAAAATACTGGTTCATGTTAACTATTGCACATATGACTAGATGATTGTCTGTAACTTGTGCTCTGGAGAAAGCACAGAGGATGAGAAGTCTGGCCTTAATGGTTTGTGCATCCATAAATCATTTGGGACACCGCACAGGTCCTGTCTGCGCACATTAGCTCGATTTAAATCCACAGGAGCACACAGCGACAAGGGGTTGTGCACACTCCTTTGTCCCAAAGAATCACAAACCTGGCGCATTTGGACTATGAAGCCTGCTTCGCTTCAAAACTGTCACTTCCTATGATACAAGAGCCTTGGGCTTTCCTTCCCAGGAAGGAAAATACAAAAGGCTGTCTGAACTTCTGGGCACCTTGGGCATTGCCTTCGGCATCCTCGTGGCTTGCCAAGTCTTCAGAGTTCCTTAACGCCTCTGCGCTGAAACATGCTGTAACCCTGCGATGCTCCTCCATAGAGCCTGTCAGGATGAGCGCATCCCTTTCAACACCGGTGCTCTCCCAGCTTAAAAATACCAGTCAAGGCTTGGAAGGGGAAAGAAAAAAAAGATTCAAATCCAATTACCTTGAAAGGCTTCATCGTCATTCACAGTAAGAGAAAGAACAGGCTCCTTTCCAGCTTTTCCAGCCCCCAAAAATCAGGATAAAATTTCAGAGATGATCCCTTCATGCTCCTTCTCCATGAAGGTGAGCAGAAGGACAGACCCTCCTGTTGAGTGCACAGACGTGGCACATGTGGACCACCTTTTCTAGGTTCTGGTTTAGAAAGGGCTTTTGAAGAATGCTGCTGGAAATGCAGATTTTACTTTCAAAAACAGAACTCTGAGGGGATGCGAGGTCAGAAGGGGGGTGCCATGTCAAATTTTAAATAGCGCATAAGAAAGCACAACTGGAAAGGAATAAGGGAGGAACAGAGGGATGGAGGATGACAGTAGAGGAAGGTTGGGACAAAATAGCTAAAGTATAAATATTCCTTGCAGCTTTGACTGAACTCCTGGGAATCATCCCCTCATTGCATATAAATCAACACAACACTACTGACGCTAGGGAGCCGTGCCAACAGGCGCCGGCAGGAGACCTGTGTCCAGCCCAGTCCCACGTGTCCCCTTGGGGCTGGAGCCTCAGCCTTGGGTGGCTGGTAGCAGGATTCCCATGGGAGCAGCAGCACCGGGCAGAATTGCCCAGGAGAGCTCCCCAACCTAAAAGGAGCATCTGCGCAGGAGCAACGTCCATCCTTCTGTCCATCGAGTAGCACATTCTGTCCTGGCTGTCAGACACAGTCTTGTGTACGTTGCTGCTCAATCTATATTTAGCCCCTGATGTAACTAAAGTCAATAGTATTCCATTAGGGCAGCTGCTCCTGAATAGGCTTTCCTATGCCAGCTCCACCTACGCATGTCAAAAATCTGGACATATACAGCTACAAAACCTTTCCATGTTTATATACACAGCGGCAGAGTTTTGAATAGAAAATATACGACTGTTAGCATAGTTTAATGATCTGCTATATAACAGCAGTGGCACTTTTTTTAAAAGAGACATTGATTCTTCTTGTCCAGGGGTAAGTTTAAAGGGCTTAAGCTTCGCTGCAAGTCAATATTGGCCTTTCCCTTTTTAGGGTATGTTTCTGCATTGGAGCATTCCTTATCTCTGCTGCTGCTGACAGGTTCTGTGAAGGGTTTTGTAGCATTTTCTGGGAAGGAAGACATGCGTATGAAAAAGAAGAATCACACTGCAAATCCCACACTTGAGCCTGTAAGAAGTTTACATCTGGTGTTTTGTATTACTTTAAATAAGGGCTTGCGCCAGGCACCATATGAATATTCTTATACGATTGCTTTTCCAAAGTAAAATTCCAATTTAAACTTTTTGGGTTTCCTTTCAGTTTTGCTATGAAATGCTACAGAAGGCATTGCAATGCAAAGCGCTAGAGAATTGTAGTTCCCTACCACAGCTCAAGGAATTGCAGGAATTAAAGTGATTACCAAGATAAATAAAAGATAAAGGCACAGACCTGAAATCATGAAGGGGCAGGGGGAGGAAATCTCATATAACCGTCTTCTGCAAAAGATCCATCCATCCATCCCTCTACATGAGGATGTACATAGTGAAAATGCCCAAAATACATTAAAACTAATAAACAAATAGAGTCCTATAAAAGAAACACGCTTCAAGAAATACTCAAGAAGTACAACAGAGTTAGACTTGAAGTTAGTACTGCCTGTGTTCAATCCCTTGACCTCCGCCGCATGTGCTAGAAGGGCACAGAGAACCTCTGTTGGCATTTCTGAGTAAATATAAATATTTCTTCCACTAGCAAGGTACATTTGGAAGCACAAAATGTTGACTCATGAGTCTGCAGACATGTTGCCATTTAGATCAGTGGTTAAAGCCAAGCCAGCCAGTTATTAAGCAAAGTCTATTCCCAACTGATAGCTATCTAATAGTTTTTAAGAAATGAATGAATGCTATATATATGAATGCTATTTGCATCTTATAAAGGATGCAAATTAACCATGATTTGGTGCATTCAGAGAGATCAGGGGTTTAATGGCAAAGTTTCCTTAACCATGCATCCCAGAATACAAACATCTCTAGTCACACTAGGACATACAGCGAAGTGACACCCAAAAGGGCACCCGGACACTCACATGTACCCCCTGTAGCCATGCATGACACCACGGTGCTGTGACATGACAGGTCACACTTGGTTTTGAATACCACTGGTGAAACACAGAAATAGTCCCATCTCTGCAGACCCAGACCTCAGCTGGGGCAGCGGCTGGGGGAGTAGCACCCTCTGGAAGTCAGGCTAAAACTGAACACTACCTGAACATCACAGATCACAGCAAAAGCCTTCAAATTCACCTCCTAAAGGTTACGGTTGCTCTTTACAAGATGTGGAGACCAAGCGCTTGAAAGCATTGCTGTTTGAGACTTGTTTGAGACTTGCACCCAGGTTGGGAGGCACCAGAGAAGCGCCAAATAGGTCAGGAAGGAATAAGAGTAAGGAGGTAAAAACAATTCAAGAATATTGCCTAAGCAACACGCTGACTCCCCAGTGAAGACTGGGTACAACCTGAGGTCTTTGATTTTTTTTTTCAAACCTCTAGGCATAGAGACTTCCTTCTAAAGGATTGCCTTTCTCTATCCTCCCATGGTCGTCAGAGGCACTGATGGCAAGGATGGAGAGAAGCCACCTGCGGAGACAGATACCTGGCTGTGTCTCTCCATACCTGGGGATCAGCTATGTCCCACCCTCCCAGGGAACAGCACAGGATTCATCACATCCCCCTTTTCTCAAAAGCCATGCCACTAACCAGCTAGTCCATGGACATGTCTCCTGGGGATGTGGAGTAACTCCAAATTACCCACCTGAGAGCTCGGAGGATGGGGTGACTCTAGAAATCCTTTACATGAAACAGAAAGGCATGGATTATCTCAGGCAGATCAGCTCAAAAAAACAAATCAGGTTGTGCTTCTCAAAATGATTTCTCTAGAAATTCATTAGCATGAAGAAAACCCCTTGTGATAAGGATGGTCTCTGGAGGAGGACATCAGCCTTAAAATATGGGAAGACTGTAAATTTTCTGGCAGTCTATTCACTTGTTTTTCAAAAAAGGACATTTGGAGATGTGTAAATTCTGGGAAATGTATCCCACTGTGTAATGGCGCTGCCCAAAGTTTGCAGGGAGAAAACAAGTATGTTTTCTAATCCTTTTAGAAATGCAAAATTTCCAGGTTTAAAAATTTGGGGTCAAAGCAGGTGCTTATGGTGATGCTTGCAGTAGAAGAACAATAGACCAGAACAGAAGAGAAACTCTATTTTCTTTATTCAGGTAAGAACCTCATTAAAAATCAATAGGCTTAATTTATCCCTGATAACATTCTGTTGAAGTCTGTACATTTACCCTAGGGATTAATTTAGCCTAATGGGTCTTCATGCACAAACAACATAGGCAAGGTTTGATTCTTGGAAGTTACCGCATAGCAAATGTTACTAAATGACTTGATCCTATCACTTGTGAAGACAGGGTGGGCTGAAGTATATAATAGGCTCAAAGCCCTTGAATGATGTCCAAATACAGCCTGTGGTGAATATATGTTTTACAGCCAATCATATGTCACTGTGAATCAACTTTTTTATTGATGTTGCTAATCATAAAATGAAAGAACAGAGACCAATTTATATATTTCAAAGAAAAAAAAGAGACATGTGATCTTCCATTCCTTGTGGACCCTGGCAAAAGTGAGTCATCCTGACCTACTGTGATCCTTGCAAGGCGATATTTTTCTCTAGTCCTAGAAAATGAGCATTTGCCTTGCAAGGCTCTGCTCTTGAAAAAAAAAATCTGAACGCTAAAGAGCTTGGTTTCACTGAGAATACGTGACAGTGAATTAGTGGCCCTCAGGTGTCGGTATACAGGCCAGCGAATTAAATTAAGCTCTTTGCTTCTGTTCTAATGTAGCAGAACTAATGCAGTCACGGCTCAGCACTGCAGCTTAAATGTGGGCACTGCTGCTGCCACAGGGAAGGGAACCTGGTTTCTGTCCCCCGGGGAGGCCGGCTGGAGTCGGTGAGCAGCCCTGGGAGCTGTGACATAACGTCTGAAGACATGGGCAGGAGGAGAACCAGGCAGCAGAGGCAGCTCCAGTTCCAGTCTTAACGCCATTATAGGGGAAATCAAGCACGGTGGCTTTTAAGCATGGTCTGAGGAAGCATCACGCTAGGAGACCGAAAAAATCCCCAACAACAACAACAACAAAATCCCAACAGGGCAGCAGTAACCCTTTCGCTTTCGCTTCCTCGGGCAGAAAAAGGCAGTGCTCGGAAGTCCAGAAGAAACCTTTTCCACAGAGCTGAGACAACCAAGGAGTGTTTGGCTCGAGAAAATCAAGACAAACCCTACAGAACTGCTGGGGGCAGCACCACGGAAACATCCATCTTGGGGAAAAAAAAAAAAAAAAGAACATCTTTCTGAAGACTTGGTGTTCCCATACATTTTGTGCTTCCCTGACTGTATCTTTCGCCTTCCTGCTCCTGTCCCTCCCATCACCCTTGCTGCACAGCAGCAAGCTGGTTAAATATTAACCATGATAGGAAATGATTAATGAATTATCAATTGCAATCAACTTGCATAATGCAAACAGCTGGACAGTAAGGAAAAATACTGGCTGCTGTGTCTTTATTATTGTATTGGAGAGAAGGTGGGGGCAGAAAGAAAGTTAGAAGGCTGCTACATCTACTATAGATCCTGAAATGTATCCTATATGCTGGCTATGGCAGGTAACTCTGTGGAAAGTGGAGCATAAAAACTCATGCAAAACTCTGTGCTTGATTTGCATGTAGACAGTTATTAAGACGGTGCACACAAAATCCCATCTTTGCCCATGCAAATGAAAGGGTAGAAGCGCTGCCAGCAACTGCTCATGCAAAGCCAGACTGTAACGGTACATGCCTGAAGAAGAGTACGAGCAGGGCTTCTGGGGCAGGAGGCTCTTGCGTGATCCACTTTCATCAGCAGCATTTCCAGCTGGTTAATGAACAAATAAACACTGTGAAAGTTTCTCATGAGGTAATCAAGATATTTTTCCCCGTAACAGCCAAGCCTCGTGATATAAAGGTCTGTCCTAACAAGTTCCTCCAAGGGTAAACTGAAGCAAAGTGGCGATAAGGTCAATATTTTCAAATGGGGTTGCCTAAAATATCCAGCAAAGTCAATAATAATCAAGACAACCACTAATTCGGATGACTCCATTGGGGTGTAACTACACGACTTGAAGCTTTCATGTTTGAAAACATCGGCCTTAACCATTTGCTCGTGGTTAAAGAGCGGATAAGGAGCAGACCTGTGCTGGTTTTCAGACCTAACCACTAAAAACACGGCATGAAAAATGCTGAAGAAACAGCGCGGGCACAAGAACTTGCTCGTCTATCTCCTTGAGAGAGGGCTGCTCACTGGGAAAGGGCTGGGATCAATGTTAAAGGCAATCAGAGGAGCATGGAAACCCATCTGCGGTCAAGGCATTCCCAGCCGGCTCTGGAAAAGTGATGTGCGCTACTCGGCCCTTCTTGCTCCGTCTGGAAACACAAGTGCCAGTAGCTCAGCCACTGACTTCTTTTACATTCGGACACAGATGACATTGAGTGGCATATCTTTAACAGCTCTTGCTTTTCTAGTTAAGCATTAATGTTTAACGAGATCGGCCTGCAGTTGCTCGTTAGTGTGCAGTGCTCCAGCTAATTAATACATCACCGGGAGACCCAGCCTGGGAAAGGAGAGCAAGCAAGTGCATTCCTGAGGCATTTCTCAGCCTTCAGAAAAGAAAAAAAAAAAAAAGAAAATATGGGCAAAGGGTTCTTCAGAGAGGGGGAAAAAAAGAGTCCAGTCCTCCAAGTGTTTGTGCAGCAATGCTCAGCTGACTTTCTATGAGGAGGCTGTCTCTCACCACGCCAGCATCCTCCTGATAAAAGATGAGTATGTAGCCTGCAAGGAACAGTGCCGGAGAGGCAGCTCAAGTGTCACAAAAACACATTGGTCCCGACAGCCACACACATTTTCCAAGCAAGAAGAAACAAACAAACCATCTTTCCCCCCCTGTCCCTGCTAATTCCTCTTGCCAGCTCACCTCCTGCAACGGGGGTTACAGGGAGATCAGGAAAGTCTTGTCAGCACTTGGCTTAAGGCTGCTCCATCGCACTTGGCGGAGCTGGTACCTGCTCAGCAGGCAGGGATTTTTTTTAGAAATAATGTGCATTACTGCTAATTCTCACAAATCTAATGGGATTCCCGTAAATTTTCAATTTATTGCGCCTACAGTCCCGTTGCCTGCATCAAGCGATAATTTGTCAGCCTTGCTGTGGAAGATGAAATCTTTAAAATGCAACTCCAGTATTTTCTAGCATTTCAGAATCCAGCAGGAAAACTGAAAGGCCCTTTTGTGGTTCCCTCAATTCAAATTGCAGCCCAATTTTTAAACCAGTGAAGTACTTTTGGAGCTACTGGATGAAAAAGATTTTAAAATCTGAGGTCACTCCTACTTTAAATAGTGTCTTAGAACCTAGTGTTCATTTTTTTACAGCTGTTTTAGAATGTAAAAACGAAAAACAAAATTGTCTCTTTTTATAGGAAGAGGCAGCCACACAGTGTAAAACCCCTATTTCTATGTAATGTGAAAGAGCAGGCGGGGTCATCAGAACCACTAAGCATAAAAATTTATAGTTTAGTTTTTAGACATTTAGTCTTGGGAGTGCTGGAAGGAAGCAGAGAAATGGGCCAATATAGCTATCACAGATTTAGGAAGAGGACCCAGCTTTTACAAGGGAAGTGTGTTGCAGCTGCCAACATGGAAGAGAGCGTTATTTGGCAGTGAATCATACCCGCTTTAGGATTAAAGGT
Organism: Harpia harpyja; assembly: GCF_026419915.1. NCBI lineage: Eukaryota > Metazoa > Chordata > Aves > Accipitriformes > Accipitridae > Harpia > Harpia harpyja. The sequence goes on along the minus strand of NC_068969.1, from coordinate 111,525,587 downwards.
CATACCTATATGTGAGCCACTATCAGCAGCATTATAATTGGGGTTGCTAATACTGCTAAAGTCAAAATATTTGAAGATTGTGGGCCAGGCTCCTTAAAAACACTGAATTAGTTTTAAAATCATACAAATTAGATCCTATTTATGTGCCTTCTGAATTTCAGCAACTTTATAATTTAAGCCTCATCACTCATTGATGCCACTGCAGATGTTTAAAAGGAAAAAAAAACAGGGAAAAAAACAAGCCGCCACACACCTCATATCATAACACTCTTAAAAATCACAAGAGTTGGCTACGCAGGTCCCAAAACAAAACTCAGCCCATGCAAACCAACCGTCCTTCCACTCCCGGATCCAGCTGAGTGCTAAGTGGATAACGTAGGCAGGAGGTAAAGATTCAAATGTTGATGCTCGAGCAAACTGAAATGAATCGGCAAAGTTAGGAACTTTGGCACAGCAAGAATGAAAGCTTTTCATTGCTGCATACTGAGTCTGCAGAGACTAAATGGAAACTGTGCTCCACCGCCTTTTTCATTACTGGGTAAATGACAGCTGATATAGAAGGACAATTTGCTACTCTTGCTGGAGATGAAGTGAAGGAAGTGAGAGAGGAAGAGAAGTGCATTGTACAATAGGGAACAGCTGAGAACGATGCTTTAGTGGTAAATAGGACTCTTCAGTATGAGATACGATCTTTACTTAAGCTATGCTGTGAGCATCCTTTCCATAGCAGTAAATATAATACTGGGGGAAGAAAATTCTAACACTTGTTAGACAATTCAAGTGGAACTACAGTATTTAAGAGAAGGATCTAAATTCATTTACTTTTAGTCTTAAATCTCATAGACAGAATCATGTACGTATGTAAGTATGTCCACACATAGATGCAAACTTTACTTTCAGTAGCTATATGGCCTGAATTATTGGAATAACTGGAATCTGTTATCATGATAGTTAATGGATTTTGCCTGGCACCAGCCTCTGAGATTAAGAAGCTGTGCTACCCCTGTTATTAGACGAGAGAACTCAGTTAGAGACAAACTCCAGGGAGTTCAAACATGATTTTCAGTGGTTCAGGAAAGACTTGATTTAAGCGGGGGACAATTTGGCGCATAATTCTGAGTAGACAAGGAAAAGTAAAAAGGCGTATGAAACAAATAACCTCATTATTATTACAGAAGAAATGTAAGGGCCCTTGTTCAACTGAGATGACACTGTACCAGGTCTTGAAGAAACACAGGTCAAGAGGCTTCGAGGAGCTGAAAACTAGAAATAGTAATTTACTTCTAACGCTCAGTTACTAAGTGTAACTTAACTCTAACACCCAGTTGGTGTGCACATGGGATCAGAGACAGCACCACTACTGCCATCAAAACCCAAGTAATGGCAATATTGACATGCTGCTGATCAATTCTAGAATCGCTGTACCTGTCCATGGGGCCAGTGACTCGCTCTTTTGGCAATTAATTGTTAATGAATTGCAAACAAGAGTTTGTGGACAGAACAAAACCCCAGAACTTGCATGTAATCCTATACACGTTAAAAAAAAAAAGGCAAAAAAACAACAAAAAAAACCAAGACAAATGGATGATTCACTCTCCCAGAAAACTCATACATAAGCCTCCTTCCTCAGCACCTGGAAACACCAGGGAAAAAAAGGAAAACCTAAACACACATCCATCCAGCAGTACTTCACTTGAACCTGAGATCGTGTCTATTAACAACACAGCAAATGAAGGCAAAGACTTAACCTCCACTGATGTCTTGACATGGCAGCTCATTTGCCGCCTTCCCTGTTCATTTGCTTTCTTTCCATGATATTGCTGTCTCTGGAAAGATGCCTGGACTCCCACGGCCTCTTGGGGAAAGCTTGCGCCAAGGAGCAGAGGAGGCATTACCTTGGGTGGTGCCCAGCACACGGGGCCACTTCATCTCAGAGCTTCCCGTCACTTTTAAGGGCTGGTGTATAATGGCATAACTGGAATAGTTTGGGCATTTTAAAGATTAAAAGATGAAAAAGTAAGAATCATCTTCCCAAATGATAAAAACCAGTAAGGTTTTAGCGATGCCCTGAAAATTCCCCTCCTCTGAAATGAACTTGGTGTGAGTCTGGCATGCAGGAGGGGAAGTTTCAGCTCAAACACTGTGAGTTGCCACAGCCCAAACAACCAAATCGGGGACTTATCATGGGAAGTGACAGGCAACCTCAACTATAAGCGAGGTCATCAGCTCCATCTAAACACTTTCTTTGAAATATATCTGCAGGGGAATAAAAACAGGATGGCAAATGATTCAAGACTAAATAGTCCAACATATCCTGCAATACCCTTTGCACTCTCTTTTTGACTCCAGGAAAAGCTGGGAAGCTGAGTAGCAGCTCCGTTTCCGTTCCCTATTCACCTCCCCTCAAGAAAAGCGACTTTTAACCTTATTATTTATATTACCCTCACATCTGCAATTAGGCACTGCACAAACACGCGATCGGAGGGAAGTACCTGCCCCAAGGAGCCCACAGATGGGCAGAGGCAGGGGAAGCGCTAGACCGAGAGATAAACTGTCTCGCTCCATGTCATGAGGCAGAGCAGGGTGTATGGGCCAGCTCTCAGCTTGGTGACACTAAACCCCTCCTGAGGTGACACAGAGCAGCCATGTGCCCATCTCCGTACTGCTGGCAGCACCTGCCTGCGGTGGCAATTGCCCATCTGGCTTCCCAGGTGAAGGAGGTCAAGCACGGAGGGGGTGAGCGCATCCTCTGGCCGCATCCCTTTCTGCTGGGTCGGATGCAATTAGCTGGAGTCATTAGAGCTGCCTTCATGCCTGCCTTAGAGCCATCACCCCTCCCATGAAGGCCATCCTGTGGATGATGGGCACACTCCGCTCCATCAGGGTCTTACCAAGGCCAGCCAGCTCAACAGGGGCTCAGTAAAAAAAAGACCAAATCCAACCTGAGCAGGAGCTTTAAGTTTTTTATTTGTATTTTTTTGCAACTCTAGCCTTTTTTCTCTCTCCTCTAATTTCTCCCTTTGCAGGCATCTATACTGTCCTGGTGGGGCCCACAGCCTGAAAACCTTTCATCCCTCTGCAGCTAGAAAGCAGGGAGATGTTTATTTTCTTCCTCTTTTCTCAGACTTAATGAAAGCTTTTGAACACAAATGGCTGGAGATTCACACCTCACATCCAGAGTATATCTGAATCCACTAAAAGCTCTTAGGTTTCCTGTCACCCAGTGAACATAAACAAAGCCCACAAACAACCACACCTCCCCTTGGAAACTATGAAAAAACAGAAAGAGCTAAAACCAGCATTGAAGACCTTTGGCTGACAGGTTGAATAACAAACACACACGCGTGCACACACGCACGCACACACCTACCTTGCTCACGAGTCAGTCCCTGTGCAGGAATGTGTAATACAAGCATAGCAGCTGCCTATACCACTAATCTAAGGAAAAGGTCAAAGAAAGGTATGTATCCAGCATTTGCTTTGAAATAACTCTATGAGGAGAACGTGGTGGGTTTTTGCCTTTCTGTTGCCTTTCCCATACTGCTCCATGGCCCTTTCACATTCATGCCACCAAGAGAAGCAAACAGCGTTGCCTCTGCTATTAAAGACCACTTATATAGTCCTTTGAACTGGGTTGGGGGATTTTTTTGAGCAATCAAGGAGGGAAGGTATGATTTGTTTTGGAGAGGGAGTTGCTTAAATATTAAGCAGTGAAATGTAGTTGCAGCTGCTACTCGGGAAGGATAGTGCTGATCTTGAATGAGTAAGAGATGAACCTTTTGATGTTTTGAGGTCAAAAGCAACTTAACAATGGAATCCAGTAACAGGGAAAAAATTAGAAATCTTAAAATTGCATTCAAGGAAAAAATCTAGATTAGTGCTGTGCAGGGTAATCCTCTCTACGAACGCTGCCTCACTCTTTGAGACAGCATTCATCAAAACCCAGGAGTATTCTCTAAAGGGCGCAACCCGCTAGCAGTAATGCTAGAATGTGGCTTTTCCCTTGCTTAATTTCTTTATGAAAGTGGAAGGAAAATAGTAATCTTTATAATTCATGTATTGATAGCAAAATGTTTAACATCTCAACCCTGAGAAGAAAAGAGTAAATTCACAGGAATTACTCTATGAATTTGCCTCAAAAGGATTCCTTCTCCACCCCTATTATTATTATTTTTTGGTGGTAGATTATTTTTCTAATAGGATTAACATTACCCTCTTGGCTTCTGTGTAAATGGGTGAGTTCACCTTGCCATAAGCTGTTTCAGCTGGAACAGAGAAAAGAGATTTCTCAAATCCTTGAAGTTTTTTTTTTTTTTTAAAAAGTCTCCTGATGGGTTATTCTTCCCATAAATAGAGACATTCATATTGGCATCCCTCATGATGGAAACATTCTCGATAAAGGCTGTCCCAGATCTAACTGGTTAAACTTCAAGGAAAAGGTCTTGGAAGAACTTAATGGGCTACAAAGCTCTTGCCTTGTTATACAAAAAAAAAAACCCCACACTTGAAGCTCAGCACTGCAAAAACTGCTCAGATGGGCCAGCTGGACCCCCCTCACTCTCCCTTTATCATTTCTGCATGACAAACCTGTCCCTCTTCTTTTCACTCCTGTCCTATTGTTGGGGGTGATGGCTTTTCGTGACCCAGCTCTACCAGAAAAAGGCTTAATTTCAGTGCCGAGAGAAATGTAGAAGAGTCCTTCAGGATGAAAGTTAAGATAAGAAAAGCAACTTATTCCATCAGGCTAAAGAGCAACTCTTCCAGAGGAGGCAGGCCATTTGCATGCCATTTGGGTTCGCCGGGAGAGATGCCTCTATTCTTCTCCCATCCCTGCCTCCCAGTCCGTGAGCGAATGTGGGGCTGAAGAGGAGAGTCTACATTACACTCCAAACGCATTACTGCTCCCTGCGCAGTGCTATAGGCCATCAGAATAAACCTGACAGCACTTTGAAGTCTGTAAACCGATTCCTAGGTAACTGCTTAGAGTTTCTCCCCTCCCCGTGCCCCAAACAGCTTTTCATTTGATGTTCTGGCACAGAGCTAATCTGAGAAAGGATCAGAAACTCGACGCTATTGACAGTAGTGACAGGAGTGTCTCAGTGTGACAGCTGATTGAGCCCATCTCGCATTTCACTGACAAACTCAATTGCTCCAGTAAATCGAGTGAAAGTCAATACAGGCAGCTCCTCCTTGGGCCCTGGGTGCGTCCCCCCTCCCGGAGCCCTCCTGGGGGCCCCTCGCCACTGCCACCTCTTGTGCGACCCAGCTGAGAGTACCATCCCTGTGGGTGATGGAGAAATGGATCCGCAGCTCATGTGGGCTTTGAGGGCAGAAACGCAGTTCACCCTGCTGATAAAAAGCTTGGTTTATCTTACTTGTCCCCCTTCACCGTTTTCCTTTTTTTTTTTTTTTTTTAAACAGAAACATCTCCTGGAAAATCAAGTTGCATCCTAAATCCTCAGCCCAGGTTTATGCCGTAACAACCAGGCAGTGTTGGAGGAGCAGGAGCGCGGTGTCTGCGTGGCCAGCCGACCCCAAACAATGCTCACGTGGCAGTGCACGTTGGGGATAAGAAAAGGAAATACAGGTCTGTCTCTGCTGGTTTTCTCTGGTGTAAATCAGCAATAAAAGCCGGCTGCGAGGAGCAAGGTCTTATAAAGGTAGAAGAGGTGGGAGAAGAGGCTCAAGCCGGTTGCAGATGGCAACCTTGTGTTGGCGGTGGGTAACCAGGCAATTAAGTCAGTGACTTAACAGACTTTTTCCACACTTTAATTGTGAAGCAGGGGTGTCTATGGTGCGGAGAAAGCAAACCACAAAGCAGACTAAGCACCAGGCATGGGGAACCTGAATTTGCGCAGAAAACGGCTCATGGAGATGGGCTACATGGTGAGGAACATATGCAAGCTACTGTTTGCAAATGGAAATCAAATAGGTTGCCATTACCAATAATGAAGTGTGAGGTTGACGTGGTTTCTGTCTCTCAGATTTCAGCATGGTTTATTTTTATAGAGGCAGCTTCCTCGTGCAAAGTGTTGGCAAACAGGCTGCTGGCGGGGAGGGGGGAGTGGGGAGGACAGGGCTTCTTGGGGAGGGCACAGGAGCCTTTCCCACCTGCTGGGATGGAGCAGGGAGCGGCAGATATGGAGGTCCAGGAGAAAAAAGGGAAATTTCATAGAGACAAATGGCTGACCTATTAATCTTGTTGACGAGAGGAGTAAGGGAAGATGCAGGAACAGAGGGAGCAGAAAGTAAAAAGGTGCTGAGCAGGTATCAGGTGCTGAGAGAGTAAGGGTTAAAGGCAACAAGCTGAAATTGCCACGCAAACAAAATAACAGGCTCTCTGCTGCATAAAGTCATATGAATGAGTAACTACAGATACCCCTACCTAAAAATATTCCCCCATCGCCAAATTCTTAGTGCACGTCAAAATTTGCCTCCTGTGCCCTACCCAGCAAACAGCTGAGGGTACAAAAGCTACACTGTCCTGCCTGTCTTAAAAGAAATCAACTTAAACATTACAACAACTCTACCCCCAGCGTTACGCTCTGATGCCAGGATCAACACGTAGACGGGCTGCCCGCCCTGCTCCCACCACTGCTCCCTGGCAGCTCAACACCTCGGAGCCGAAGAATCCTGCAGGCTTCCCTCCCTCCCGGCTCTGCGCGGACACGTGTGCTCCCAACCAAATGACCTCATCTGGACCAGACTGAGCCTTCCAAGTCAAAATAAATACAGCACATTGGAACTGGCAGTGATTTTCAAAGGTTTAAGTTGGGTTCCTCTCAATTTTCACTCAGCACTTTATACATTTTGTCTGCTACAAAATGGGAGCATTTTATATTCCCAGCTCTGATACATATTTTATGAACCTTCAGAAAAGCTGCCTCCTATGCAGTTAATATTTTGGTTCCAAAGTTAACTGGTTAAAATGCATATTAATAGATTGGGTATAGAAGAAAAAAAAAAAAAACAGAAGAAGAAAAAAAAGGCAGGTGAGAAATGCTGGGGGAAGAAAAATAGCAGCAATGTTTGGAATAGCTCTGCAGCCAAGACAGCAAACCTGGTCTTTTTAATGGGACCACCCAAGTGAGCAAGACCTTAAGCTCTTACTCACGTGTGCTATGTTCGTTGCAGTGTAATTCAAAGCCCAGAGGGGAGTTAGAAAAAGTAATAGTGGGCTTTAATAAGGGCTTTGCAGATGAGAGAAAGTACTGGGTTCCCACCAAAGTTCATTCCCAAACTTGCCAGCAGAATATCATGTGATCTCAAGTCCGGTTCAATAAACACAGGAGCAGGGAGACGGTGCTGCTGGAACAAGCTGTCACTGCCTGGACCTGCCAGAAGTCAACCCTTGTTCATCAGCTTACCCTGAATATACTGTTGTGGGATTTTTCTGGAGATGAGTAACACCACCTCCTCTAAACACATTCCTGACTTCCAAACCAAAAAAAACCCCAACAAACCCAAAAATCTCTTCTGAAGGCCACTTAACAGAATAGCACTTGAGCTTGTGGTATTTTCTCCAAAAAGCAGCCTATACAGGAAGCCTTCCTTATTTTAAAGTCATTAGTTAATTCACCACCACTACCAGTCCTTTAGGTATTATGAATAGTTCAGTTGGGTTGGCTGAGTCAGGTCTAAGGTTCATTTCCAGGACATAATTAAAAATATTGCCAGTGAGGAAACTGTATTTATGATGCTGTAAGTGCCAAGAAGACAAACCAAGAAGTAATAAAGGAAAGAGAAGTTTAGAAATCCACTTAAAATAGGAGAAGTGGATGGAGATACAACAGATCACCCAAGGATGACAAAGCTGGGTTCTTAGATTACAGCCCCTATTGCTTTCTCCAGTCTAGGTGAAACACTCCCATCAGCAAAAGCCTATCATCAGATTTAGCGATGACATCTCCAAGGACAGAGCAATAGTCATGTGCAGGATTGGCTGTATCAGTATCCTTTCTCTCCGGGATTACACTGTTTGTATCCTAGCCTCTAGGAAAGAGGATGATTGATGTAAAGGAGGGAGGAGGGGGACAAATGGGAGGGGGAGAAGACAGCAAAATCTGGTGCCCACCATGAAACATTTAAGACCTAAACTTCTGTGGGGATACGATCCTACCCTGCAGCGTTGTTATTTTTTTGCCACAGAATTAAAAAGAAGGACTTTTCCTAGTGTCACTGCAGGCCACAGAGGATAAATCCAAATGACAGGGCTTAAGTTATGAATATGGGGAATTAGAGATGAGAAGTAAAGCAGCTTATAATGACTCTCCCATTTGCTCTTTGGAATACAAGCTTCAGTATTGATTTTGAAATTCCCTGTCTTCATCCTAGCAGCTTCTCAAAAATGAAGCTTGAGAGTTTCTTCACCTTGCAGCCTCTTCAGCATGATTTGATAATGATAAAAAGAGAATATAAAAGCTTTTGCACGCTGTTATTCATCAGGAATCATTCCCTTCTTTTCTAAGTACAACCACTGACCTCTAGGGAGGATGTTGAGAGAGATATTTCAATTGACTTTCTTATGAAGATAGCCGTGGTTCAACTGAGGGCCTCTGCTCCTGACACAGTCAGTGGAGGGAGATATGGATGCCTCAACAACGCGTCAGTCAGTCAGTCATCTAAAGTCAAACCATAGGAGTGCCCTGCAAAAAGCCTACAACAGCTCCGACCTTGCAGCACCGGGGAACACAGAGTTCACGGAAAGTGGCTAGCATCTCCTTGTCATCCTGTTTACATGGATACTCAGGCAGCCTCAGGACACTTACCCAAGTCTTGGCCCCTAACACCTATAGACAATACAAGTATTCATAACCAAATGGAAACTTTTGCACCATCTCATCATCACATGTTTTCCCATGTCTACAATGTGACAAGGTAAAAGACCAAGCAGCCCAGGGCGTGTTGAGAAGGACATATGGTTGGGAAAGTTAATTTTATCACCTTTTCTGACCCAGCTTCGGGGTAAGGTAATCACATTTCCCAGTCAGTTGCAAAACGTTTTAGGCTCTTTTTAAAGGGCTTGACATCAACTACCAAAATAGTCATGATGGGCATCTTTGGTGGGACAAAACACAGGGCCTCACAGCTTTTCCCTATTTGCTCAGTCTCAATGTCGTGCAGGTAGAGTCTAACCTGTTCTAACAATGGAGTGAAATAACTACTCTGTCAAATAACTCACATCCTTGAAGAGATAAGACTAAGAAGGAAAACTAAGATAAAATAACTTGGCTAAGCTTGTATAACAGTTCAGCGTTGGAGAATGAGAGCCTATTTCCCGGCTGCCTACACCAATACTCAGCTGCTAGACTGATCCTGCTGCCTTCCAAAAATGAACTTAACTACCTGAGGAAGGACAGCGAGGTTTCCTGTGGCTTTTCATTTTTCTCTCTGTATTTTTCCTCAACAAAAGAAAAGCCATTAATATTCCATCATTCCTGCATGTAAGATGCAGTTGCTAAAATGGTTTTGCACTTAACAGCCTCCAGTTGTAGACTGAATTGATGACACTTAAAATGTGCCCATAAGCCATAGCAGAATGATCCCATTACAGCAGTGCCTTAGTAATGTTGTGTTAGTTAAGGTTATGTTGTCTGGTTTTGAGGGTTTATAACCCAGCTGTGAATATATTCTCCAGACTGGAACCAGTTGCAGAGGGGATTTAGACCTGCAGCGAATCATATGGTTCTTTCTTTTTCCTACTTTAGATCAGATTTTTGTCTGGTTCTTTCTACGATGTGACATTAAAAAAGAATAAAACATCCCTCTGTCAGGGTGCTAGTAGGAGCCATGCTATATTTCAAGCCAGTGTTAACCTACCTCAGGCAAGGCCTACACCACGCTAATGTCCAAGCACTCCCCAGTCTTTAACATGAAGGATATCCGTGCTGCTTTCACTGCTTTATAAAGAGAGTTGAGGTCTTGCGGGAATTAAATCACACGTCTGGTTGTGTAGTAAACCTGCGGCAGACTGAGGGACTGAACCAGCATGTGTGAAGGGTGAGGCGACTCTGTAGACACTGAACCACTTCTTCTTCCACCTACTATACTTTCAAACTATAGCTTGAATGATTTCTCCCCTGTACAAGGGATTTTTTTTCTTCTACAAAGACCACTTTGGTTACAGTTTTATTTGACAGAGCTTTCTGGGTGGTTTCTGGGAGGTAATGTTTTAAAAACTGATTTTGACCTATATAAGGAAACTTTAAACCCAAGGTGAACACGTATCTTAGGCTGCTACTGTCTCTCACCAAACCAGACTCATATGCACGAACAAGAAACTCACGACTTGGGATATAACAAAGAGGAAAAGGATATAAGGAACAAAAGACTGTTTAGATGGAGCAACACAAAAACGCTCCTATCAGCAGGGTCAACCCAACAGCGGAACAGGCTCCCAGGAGAAAATCAGGAAAAGTGATTGCCTGACCTGCTGGGAAATTCAACTGAATACATCTTCTGTGACTAACCCATGCCATGACTGAATATTCGCTGAATGCAGAAGAACCATATTGGGTACAACTCCAGACAGATGACCTGCTGAGATTTAGGACCTGAATTTCATCTTGCCTTGACATTGACTCTGGTACAATGTGAGTAAAAGGAGGGTGCAAACTGCCAGCATTCTGCTTGGGTAGCATTTTGCACCCATGCCGAGATAGGCGTGAAGTGCTCCGCAAAGTTGCAAGCACAACACTGCAACCAACAAGCGGGTCCTTCTCTCCATCTGCCACCCCCCACAAAGCCTTTGCACTTTCCTTGCACCTCACAGCTCTCAGCAGCTCTGAGCAGGCCGTTCAGTTTGCATGAACCTCAGAGTAGATGGGATCTGGATTCACATGGCATCTGTCATCTAAAAGGTGGCTGACTGATACTGACCCTGCCATGGTGTCTTCACACGTTGGCATCTGCTAAGGGGAAATGGGAACAAGACAGAGTGGGAAAGGCAGCAAATGCAGCCAGAATGCCAGAGAGCGATGGGAAAAGACGGTCCTTACTATATCATAATAAAATGGACAAGTCCAAATCTTCACCTGTGCCTTTGCCTCATTCATCTGCATGTTGTCCCTGCCCTGGTTGAGTCTCCTTGCAGCAGGTAAGCTGCTAACGTAGACGGCGTGGGACCGCTTGGGGCGGCTCGGCAATGCAGCGTCTCTCTCCCGACTCTTTCCCTCTCTGCCCATGTAGAGAGATCAGTGAAAACAACAAAATAGTTATTAATGCTCCCTGGGATTGCAGAGCCTGAAATGACATGAGACAGCATTTTCTTTGGCTGCTTTAGTTCTCTTTTAGCATGCTGCTGCGTGTTTGCCTTTGAGGAGTATAAATGACCCTTTCAAATTCAGGATTTGAGGCTGATGATGACAATTGATAACACTAATTTTTTCATGTGTGAAGCACTTTTCATTCAGAGGGCTCTCAAATTGCTTTTCAAAACCGTACAGCCTCCCTTCATCCACCACCAAAATGAACCTACCTCCAAGGTGGAACAAAGGACCCATCAATGCAAGGTGGCAGTACACAGCAATTTAGGGAGAGAAGTGAAAAATAATGTGTCCCACTGAAGGCGCAGGGTCAAGTCAAGTTGGCAGAATACATATCCTGAATGAGAGCCTGGACAAAACAACATCGTCAGGACTCGCGTGCTCCAACTCAGGAGGGAAAGTGCCATGGGATCATCACTCACTAGAAAAGGTCTGAGCCCTAAGTTTTACATCTCCAACAGGGGCAGGACACCATGTTAAAGCAAGCATTCAGAAAAGCCTCAAAAGAAAAAAAAAAAGCAATTTGTTGACTGCTATTTCTGAAGCCGTTCCTGCAAAAAAGGGCAGTATGAGATTTTTGGTACCCCTTTCCTGTAGAAAGGAAAGGCTCTATTGAACTTCCGTCTGCAGTGTGCTACACTTTACAGGAAGCCCAACCCATTCTGAAATTAATATGAGCTGTAAGAGGAGACCACAAGGTGGGAAACTCTTGAAGTGAGTACAAGACTATTCATAAAATGAGTGAGAAAAGGAAATAGGTGGTTATAAAAGGTCATTCGAAATGTCAGCTTATCAATGGCATTGTATGAAGGGAGGTGTAACCCACTGCGATACAAACCTATTACAGCTGAACTTATAAAGGACACCCATAACCTCAATCTTTTTTGTTTGAAGGCTTACATTTAGGAAGTTTCTTTCATAACATCATCCCTCCAAAACTTACATAAATCCAAAGAATGGGGACTTATCCACCCAACTTCCATTTCACAACTGCTTCAATTCCACACAACAGATGAATGAAACCAAAAAACTTTCCCAGCCACCAGGAACACAGATGCTTAGCACTAGATTCAGAAATTACCAAAGCACAACTGCTGTATGAAATTGGGAGGTCCAGAGAAAAGGCAGCTGGTGAGTCTGTCATTCAAATACCTCGTCCCCAATCAGATCCCATTGAGAGGAAGTGATTTCCAGCTTTTAAAAGCTGAGATTGAATTTTCTACAGCATTTTAGTTCGCCAAGTGGAACTGTTTTCCCCCTACAGCACCACCAGCAGCAAGAAAATTGTAGTGGGTGAATGGAAAAGCAAAGGTGATCCACCTTGCTGAGACAAACACTCATATCATGGGGAGGGGGAAACACCCTGATCTCTCAGCAGGAACAAGATGCAGAAGTATTATATGAGTGAGTATTTTGTTAAAGTAAAAGATTAATTGGTGGGATGAGTGTAGTGACAGGGCTACAAGGTTTGCTTTTAACACATACCAGTGCCCAAAGGGATGTGTTTATCAGTGGTGCTATATGTAACAGTTTCCTGAGATCTCAAAGGACTGGACGATCCAGGACAGTTTCCTACAGTCCTATGTTCCTTGTATAATCACCTAGACTGCTTTATTCAATGAACAAAATATTTTTAAGGGTACTTTACTACCCAGACACCTCAGACATTTAACATCCTGTCTCTTCGTATTTTACTTCTTGTTTTAGCTTTTTATAACCTTTGCAGAATCCAATGATTTTTCAAGCAGAGATTCAAACTCTTCCATAAACTTGGAGCAGGAGATGGTGGACAGCATATCTTCGCTCCCTTTGCACTCCCTCATTTTGTGCTACAGTGCATTTCTTGCTGACAAGTGAAAGAATGCAAGGGAGAACCACCAAAGCTAAGGTAGATTCTCTAAAACCTTGTCTCAGCGCTCTGCTACACCCTCAACAGATATTACAGTGCTGGCTGCCAAAGGAACTTAGCTTTGACACAGTTCAGGCCAGGCCAGTTAGCTATTTAAAGAGGTGGCTTTATTTATATACTTTTTACCCTCCTTCCCTCCCCTCCAAACTCCCCCCCTGTTTTTTTAAGACGGGAAATTACCAGTAGCCCTGAGCATGTAAAATTTGACAGCGGTTTACCAGATAATTTGTATTGGTCCCTTTGTCTTTGCTGGTACTTTTATTCTTCAATAAATTCCTTCAACCATTAAACAGTGTTACTCCCACAACAACTTTGGCAGAGATCAAAAGAGTGTGGCAGGTTTGCTCCAAGTTTCTACTGCTACCCTCCAGGTACCGAAGAGCTAGATGGAGACAGAAGATGTTTTTCTTTCCTTTGCTCTCTTCTAACAGGTTTTGTCCTGGATTTCCATACAGTCAATGAAAACATTTTAAAAAGTAATTTAGGTGGATTTTGGGGGTGGAGGGATTGGGGAGATTGGTTTGAATCCAGTACTTAAGTCATTGTGCTTTTGGTGAAATAATGATGACATCCATTGATAGCACTGTCTCACCTTCTCAAAAAGAACCTGTACTGCTAGGAAAACCAGAATAATTGTGAATTAACCTACTGTCTACTGTCAGCAGAGCTCTGTTGACACAAGTGATATACCACTTTGAGAGATATATATATATATACACATAGGCCTACAATCCCCAGTCCAGTGACCTGGAGAGAGAAGCTAGATCCCTCACAACTTTGTGCACAAGGTGAACAGTGCTGCACGCCTCACCTCAACAGCGCAGTGTTTCTTCAAGGAATCCAGAAATCCTCAAAAAAGGTGGTTGGTTTGGGGTCTGCTTGGTACAACTGGAGTCCCAGAGACCTAAGCTCATCTGCAGTCTCATCAGCTGTTGAAACCTGCTACAACCACTAGAATAGACCTTAAAATCTTATTCTTGCAAGGACTACGTGTGCGTTAGGTTATACTGGGATCTACCTAAGTGTAACAAAGAAAATCAAGCGGACAAATAAAAAAGCATCAGAGAGATTATTTCATCCCCAACACTGAATTCAACCTTTGGAAAGAGGCAAACTCTCAGGAGGCTTCAGGGGAAAGGAGGACATTCAGATAAGGCCAAAGAAGCCCACAGGGGAAGCTGCCTATTTCATTTCTGGAACGTGGACCATGTGCGTCTATTTTTAATTTTGAACCGAGTTCCTCTGCCTCCTGCCAGAAGTCCTGAGCCCTGTGGTGGTGCAACGAGAGCGGTGGCCCAGCCATCCCCTAATAGCTATTACTTCTTAATAAAGAGCAGCACTTAGGCAAGGGATGAGGTTACTGTCGGAGGGGTCATGATTAATAATGATTAATCTGATCCTTGCCAACATGAACTGGATCCACCATTCACTAAATAATTACTCTGCAGCATGGATACCGTTTCCAGAGGAGGCATACATTTGTCATATTAAAACCAAAAACAAACACAAGGAAGGACAGGGGGATCTGACTTCTCGGTAACACTTGAGCTCACATGAACTACCAGAAAAGTTAAGCAAAGAGAAAAAAGAAAAAACTCAAAGGGTAAGAGCAGTTAAACATTGATGAGCTGCCTACCTTTTGGGAGAAGGAACAGAAAACAAATAAAACTAAACTCTGAGAAGGCAGAGCTGCATGTGCTGAGAATATGGAGTGCTATGCTACTTCTGGTTCTCAACCTTATGCATACCTCTAATATGCACATTATTTGTCTACCCACACATTTTTCCCCTGTTTTTAAATGACATTTTTCTTTCCTCAGAAAGTACACAAATGAAATCACTCCCTGGGAACCATCTTTCCTGCTTTATGTTAATATACTACTTAGCACAAGGAAATCCTACTCCAGAGTTGCCATTCTTATGCAACAACGCACCTCAAATAATAAGCAACAGTATAATAATTTATGGGGAGGCATAAATTACTGGGAAACTAATAACCACTATGAAGAGCATATATGAACCTTACAATTACAGTAGGATGTTTGTGGTGCAGAGACTTGGTTCTGGGCCTTGGAGCACAGATGAATTTCACTCCCACAAAGCACACGAACAACTGGCAATGGTGTTAATGGCAGCCAAGGACATGAGGGTTTTGCTGCCAAGAGGTGGCCTGATTTTGGGACTCCTCTCAGTCATCCCGCTTCACCAACCCAAAGCTTCATTAAGACCATCCGTGGAGGACGGGACTCTAGTTCTTCAGTGCACTCAGCTGTATTCCCTTCGAGGTTTTCAAAGCTTTTGTGGGATTTATATTGCACTGCTTAGCCTTCTGCCTCATCTTGTAGGGTTTGATTTGGACTGGGAGGCCACACAACACAGACCACCAGTCCCTCTCCTGCTTTGGTGCAAATCCAACAGGAAGGTTGGGTTCCTTGTGACTCTTGTGAAATCCCAGACCCATGTGAGCCCGTTTGGACTGCTGCCCTCAACAGTGGCAGGGCCAGGATTTACACACTGATGACTTGCACCATAGAAAATACCATGCAGGTAGGTGCCTGTGGATGCCAGACTCAAGGAAGCAAATCTCAGGTCAAGGAGGTTAAAGTGCCTTCTGTTCTAGAGGCATACTGGAGAAATGTCAGTAAATGAAATCCTCAGCAATAGGGTCATGACTTGGTTCAGCTGGGGATTTTCACTGGTGGGTCAGTTTGTCTAGAACTTTTTGTAAGTTTCCAAATTGACTTGAAAAAATGAATAAAATTAAAAACTTCACAAAGCATCATCACCTTTCACAAAAATTCAGCTGAAAAGTAGCTGGTTAGTCCCAAACCTTTAAATACCTAATGGTATAAAACCCACATACCTATTTATGCATACATTCATGAAAATGAAAACTAAGTTGCATTTTCACACAACTTTACAGAGGCATCACAGGAAAACACAAAGCAAGACCAAAAAAAAAGGAAGAAAAAGCCCCCAACAACAATAATGAAGGTAAATCTTTAAAATCTGAGACGGGGTGCGGGAGGAGGGGGTAAAGCTCTGCAAACAAAACTAAATCCAGTGCAGGGTTTTTCCACTTCACAAAGTGAAACAAGCTGTTCCTAAAATAATGCTTCCTTGGTTTTCTGGCAATTAGTGTCCTGAAGGATTAGCCTACAATCGTCGGCAAGTGTTTGCCTTTCCCAGCCGATGTCACCATAGAAGTCTGTGTTTATCTACAAGGCCCAGGGGATAATTTATAAGCTGAGCTGAGGTCCTGCATTCACAGACAAATGTTCCACACTGCCACCCACCCTCCTGTACTAGTTTCCTCCCCATCCGCCTCCTGTCCCCTGAAATACTGACAGGACCCTGCCAGGGGCACAACGAATGAGCTTTACAGCCTCTGGAGCAAGCACTTGCTCAATACTTTATGCTGATACAGTAAAAAAGAATTACTGAGATGGTCAACACATCACTAGACATCAAAAATTAGATTTCAGAAAGTAACCAGACTCAAAGAATGGTTTATCACTGTCCCAGAAAACATAAAAGAGAATGGGATTTTTTTTCCCTCCAAAAACTATTGCCTACTCTATAATTAAAGTATTGCCATCAAAGACTTTTAGGTCCAACGCTCAGGGTTTGTTAGTGATAGTGTTTTGTAAAACCTCTCTGCAATCAAGATGTTCCCATTTCATTTTTGATCTCTACTACAAGTGGTCTGACACTGCTCTAGTCCTGTTGTAAATCAAGAGTGATTCAACCAGAGTATGTCAAAATACAAAAGACTAAAATTGGTAAAAGTGTTTCATTTCTAAATTAATTTTCTCCTGATGTGTTAGAACTTCAACATGAGAAAATTAAAGTTGTATTTGAGAAAATGGGAAGCTATTCTTTGAAGAAAAGTAATATGAATCCTTGTCTTGATGGTGAACTGATAGTGTAGCTCATGACAATGAATTTGTTATTTTGAAAATACTAATTAAGGAACAAAAAACCCCAAACATCAGTGAAAGACTCAATCCTACAAAGCATTTGTAAGTGTGAACAACGTTCCCCACAACAGAGCCCACCGCAGGACAGATAGATCTGTTCTCAGATCTTCTCAGACATTAACAAAACAATGCTCAGAGACTTTGTTATTAATTAGGGTTGATGAATATGCATGTTGAAAATGAAAAACATTTTTCTTCCTGAGAATTCATCTCTTTTCCCATCAGTAAATTATCGGGAGTTCCTGGAGCTTTGTCAACACTGTTTGAATCTGTTTCATGTCTATACCTGGTCACAGGTTGTTCACAAGGGACATTAGAGAGCAAAGTTATTTGATATTTGAGATCAACCGCTTCACTCTACCACATTGGGATGACTCAATATTTAGAAAAAGTTTCTGCTCAGATCAAATTTTGTTTCATCTTTGGAAAGAATGATCTCTGGATTCAAACTTCTCTTTAGCTACAAAGACAGAAGGTCATAATAACTGAAAATTTTGACAGGGACAAACTTGGCTGGTCTGAATAAGGGCAGAATGGTAGGAGGTAGGAAGAGACCACCAGCTGGCTGTCATTCAGAGCGCAGTCCACCTCGCTTGCAATTACTGAACCCTACAAGTGGTCCCACTGACGTCAATTTGACCAATTTTAGAATAAGGGGCCATTCATTCCAAGTAATGAATATTGAAACTTGGCCATCGGTTTGTGAACAAGTTTTTACATGTCCATCATGAGGAACCTCAATAAAGAATGTTCTTGTGATGGTGTCACTTCAGAACAAAAGCATGCAACGAATGGCACGTTTCTCTGTAACTATCGCCCATCCAGGCAGCTATAGTATGAGACCAAAGGCTGCATGCATTTACCCAGCAAGGAAGTGCAATATTCTTTAAGAAAAGCATTGCCTGGAGTGGATTTTTATAAAGAAACAGAATTCATGAATAAATAAACCAGATGGGAATAAGTCAGGCTAGGGCATTAACAGTTCCTAGTGCAATGAATCCCTGATCTTGCTTGAGGGTTTTTCTGCAAATAACAAATACAAAAACATTAATGTTGTATCATTGTCAGCCATGCCAAGGACTCTGTGTCCAGGAACCCTGATATGCAACAGCACAGTTCAATTCAACCAGATGTTAACACATTCTTTTATTTCCACCAGTTAAGGTACATATTGACTGACCTGATCTGAGTCTTTCACTTGAGCATTTTTCCCTTTTCTGCAACCACAACTCATGAGCAGTTTTGCATCTCCAATGACTTTTCCCTATAAGAGATAAGGCAAGAAAAAACATCAACACAGTCTGAACCACTGAAGACCAAGAGGCCTGTATTTACGACCAGAAGCAGGGAAAGAAAGGGCATTAGGGAAGCCTGTGGACTCATCCTGCATTGCTGGGAGATACCCCTCCACAGAGAGGTAGCTCCCAAGCTGCCAAGGAGCCAATATTCCCCAAAGGCCAATATTACAGCATCAGGGATGTCACATAGACAGAGGCAGAAGGAAAGCAAGGTGTGTAGAAAAACACAGAGGGAATATGGGCAAGCCAAGCTGAAAAGGAACAGGTTACTTTAACTCAGTATTTTCATACACATGCATGAACAAGAACAAATCTATCATGCTCAGAGAGTACAATTACCAAACTGGAGTGACTTGAGGTAAAGCTCATACACCAACATTCCTGTTCACCCTTACCAGGTTAGTGCTTACTTGCTTCTAGAGTAGCTAGATTTAGTGAAATAAAGTCTACAGGTGTGACTTGCCCTCATTAGGACAACTTGTCCAAATAACCACTGGCAAGTCCTTGCCAGGAATTCAACAGCCCACCCTCACCCAACACTGCTGGTGCAGACCCTGCAACGTCGATAACGTGCTGGGGTCAATGGAGATTTACAAAGAAACAGGGTCCCGTCACCCTCCTTTTGCCTACAACCAACAGTTCGGGAAATAAGCTGAGCTCAAACACCTTCTTTTTGTTGACAACCCATCAGACTGAGTGTGATCTGAGCAGCAAGGTCCCTCACATTAACGTGGTTCTTTTCTGGGGATTATTTGAGTCACTTTGGTGAAGCTTATTAGATCTGGACATCTTGATAAATCACCATGGCAGAAAGGGGCTGGGATTCCTGGTTTGGTCAAAATGTTCCTTGAGCTCAAACAGTAACACAGCCAATTGAGTCCCCACAAATCCATTGCATTTACTTGCTTTCCCATAGACACACACACAAAGACATTGTCTTTTTTTCAGACTTTTGCTGTCCGCAGCTGAAAAATAAACACTCTCAGCATCTGCTGGGCAACAGAGGGAGAATTTGCTCATGTGCAGCCGTGGAGAGTCACGAGATTTCAGCTGGATAAATTTATATGGAAAAGGAGACCTCAATATTAAAGTAGTTAATGAGTTTAGCCAAGTGGAAGTGCTCTGCCCTAAATGATGAGGAAGGGAAAGGGCACGATTAATATGAATTGCAGCCATTGCTCAATGTCAGGGCATAGAAGAGAGAAGACCCTTGGTGGCAGGAATTACAAACAGGCAGATAAACTTCTGGTCACCTCTTGAGAGACTGCAACCTGCCAGGTGTGGTGAGATCTCTTACTTGGTGACCCCAGCATCTCACAAGTCCCAGCAAGGTCAGAATATGTGCAAAAATTATCTTTTCTCCTCTTTCCAAAAGAGATGCTGGAAAAAAAAAAAAGACACTGAAAAGACTGTACCTACATCTGATACCTAACCAAAATGCCCAATGTTTGGGCTGCTGATTGCAACCTGTCAAACTTTGAGGTGTTTAGGAGACTACCTCCAACTCGTATCCTCTGCCTGTGACTCCCATCTATAAAGGTATTTTGCTCTTGCCCCACTATTACAGTCCTTCAACAATTAGTCCGTAATCTCTCAAATTCAAAAACCATTCCCCAGAAAGAAGTGATTGAACTAAAATGTAAAGCAATTGCATTAAATTATTATGTTAGAGATAGGAAACTGAGGCATAGGGAGAGACTTGTCTGTCTAACCAAAGATGACTTTCTGGACACCCCACAGTACATGAGACAAGTTACAGATACAAAAGGACCTAAGGGAGACCCACACATTTCCTAACAGGGAGCTGATGGACAGCCAGGATACCTTAGGGTGCCTATAGCAGCAACACAGACCTGTGTTTAGGAAACTGGATCCATACGTGACTTGCTGATGGTCAATTTGTCCTAGTATCCACTGCAAAGTCATTATGTTGAAAAAGATACTCCAGCCCTTTTTACACCACAAACCAAGGAAAAAAAAAACATTTTTAGACCCTTCTCTGGCTTCTAAGATATACTGTCATGCAACCTGAGCTCATGGCAAACTATTGCCATGTTCTCCTCTCCGGCTGGAAGTATCACCAGCTTTATTTAACAGAGAGAAATTGTAGGATGTTGCACACAATCACCTAGAAAATCAAAAGCAGAGAAGAAATATGAACCCAAAACTTGACAGTTTTTTCTTTTTCCCTGACAGTACAAGAATGAAGGGGCTCTTCCATTCCCTAAAAAAGCAAATGAAAGCAATGCACTGGATGAATAATCCCATCTCCTTTTCCAACTGCAGATGCACCTCTCCTAATGCGCATCGCCTGAATTAGCTACTACCTCCACCTTTTTTTAGGACAGCTTATTATGAGCAGATGCTTAATTTGGGGATAGGTGTCTAACATTAGGCAGCTAAGTTGAAAGGCAAAAAAAAAAAAAGCATATGGACAACATTTGCAGCCAGTCGCAACTCCGTTCAAGAGCAGATGGAGGCCTTGTCATTCAGGGGTTTCCTCGCATACACCAAGCAGTTCAGTGGGGATAGGGAAAGGGGCTTCTGTTTGGATGCTTCTGTCTGGAACCAGATTAGAAGAAAGCACGCTTTTCCGCAGCACACGCCTTGTGTTACATTAAACATGCATATGCAACTTCAGCTTTTATTCAGCGATCTGAAACAGAGCCCTCCAGGGTGCTAAGGGTCAGTGAGTTTTTGTTTGTTTATCTGTATGTTATTTTACAGTTTCTAGTGCCCAAGGAGTTTGTTAAGAAATTAAAACACCTCACTGGGACTATCCTGCTGTGGTTGTTGCCTCCTAATATATCCCCCCCTCCTTTGTCCAGCAGCGCCTGATGCTTACAGGGGAGGGAGAGGAGAACACTGCAAAGAGAGGAGCCTCATCTCACTGGGTACTACAGATGTTTGGTCTTAATTTATGGAGCATCATTTCCATGTTTCATGGCCTTTTAATAACAGGATCGGGGAGGAGCACAGTGATCTTGAAAGCTCAGAGATATATTGCTACTAAATGATCCTGTGCTGCCTGCTCTTGATGGGAAGTTCTGGTTTAGAAGCAGGTAGGCACAAGGATTTCCAATGGAGGAGCTCGCTTTGCCTTCTGCTGGCTCCCACCCATCATCGGACATCCCCCTTTCCAAGGCAAAGAGCAAGAAGGGTCCTCGGCGAGCACTGAAGTGCAAAGGACGTCTGTCCCATTATCCCACCTCTTACAGGGAGCCTCACCCTCCTCCTTGCACCACAGGCTCTAGCAGTTGGCCAAAGTTTGCAGAAAAAGAAGAAAAATAACAATAATAATAGTAACAGGCTTAATTATCTCAGCTGCACGGGTGACAGGAGCCGATCAGTTGCCAGTTTTAACAGCCTGTGGTCGAGATACACCAAACTGCGTCACCCAGAAATCAAATGAGGGCCGGTCACAACTTGTTTCACGCCAGCGGCTCCGGAGGGAGGCACAGGGGCACACACAAATCACTGCTGCTGGGGCAGCCCCGGAGGCTGCGGTGAGCCCACAGCAGTCCCACACGGAGCTGGCAGCCCAGTTTAAAGGAATCAGACACAGCGCACATGGCACTGGCGGGCCTCCATGGAGCTGCCAGGCTCTGGAGGAGTTGGCTGGGATTAACCGGGGGAACCCGTCTTCCTCCCGCTTTCCCAAGTCTGCAGCTGGAAAGATCAGCTCGAGAGGTGGGCTTGGCTTAGCAGCACCATGCCATGTACCTTGCAGCCGCTGGCAGGTCCAGCTGGGCTCTGACCTGCTCGGTTTCCATCAGCCTTCCTTGGTTTTGAGCAATGGCCATTGAAAATACTGGCAGTAGCCTCGCCCCCAAGAAGCTGGCGCGACCCATCTCCACTTAGCCCCTGGAAGATCTCACTGGCCAAACCTGGCCCTGGCTTTCAGCTGTTCATACTCTCTCCATCTCTCCTGCCTTGCAATATCCTCAAAATATCCCCAACTAACAGATGAAAACATGAGGTGTAGAAAGGATAACTGAGCCCATGGCAACCTGGGGAAGAGCACAGCTTCCAGCGTGGACTTTCCAAGGCTTTTGTCAGCATTTCAGCTGCTGAAGCAGCCTGGCTCTTCACGGAGAAGTACTTTTCTGAAAGAGCTTTGTGAAGCTGAGCTGAGCAGCGCTTCACAGTCTCTTCCCTTTTCTTCCTCGCCTGTCTTACGCCACCAAAATAGCTCTCCAGCATGATACCCACATAAACACAGCGATCGTGCCTGCTCAGGAATGACAAGCGTGTAGGGAGGCGATGCTGTCCTTCTCTGACTCCTTCTTCATCCACCCAAATATCCCAACGTTTCCAGGACTGGAGAGCACATTTGCAGCCACCTCCCCTGCCATCCTGCACCAAGCAGGCTGTGCAATTCACTCTGCTGTCTTGCCACTGAGCTTAATAGCTATTTTTAAATAAAATCATTACTGTTTTTCACTATGGGCTACTTAGTAACAAGCCAAGATGAACATGGTGGGTTTATTATTTATTTTTTTTCCCTAGGGCCATAGTTCGTTTTTTCACCAAGAAGAAACATGCGTATAGCACTGCAACAGTGAACCCTAAAAAAAAATCCCCACGGGTGCATAAATGACGTTGGGAAAAACAATGTATTCAGTGTTTATGTTTTTTACGCTGTTCTGTCAGGGTGATCCACGTGTCTTAAAGAACTGGTGCCCAAGTGCCTACGGTGGTAGAGTGGGAGAGGAGAAGGGGAGAAACGAAGGGAAACGAGAACTGATTCCAAGGTGGAGGCAAGCGGCAGTACAACAGACAGCTGGTGTTTGGGTGGTGGTAAATCACCCTGAAATGAGCCTCTTCCCTCAGCTCAATGAGGCCTAAACAACAAAGGAAGGCACAGCTTGCAGCCGGACAGCCTGCTAGCCAACCACAGACACACATGACAGCTTCATTCAGGAGCCCGGAGTCAATACAAAAGCTTCGAAATCAATCCGACATCCTGCGACCTCAAACAATGCGCCAAATCTTCTCAGAATTGGAGCCCCAAATGAGGGGGAGCAGCATTCAAGGGAGATCAAACCGCAGGGCTGGCATTGAAAGGGACTAAAAAGGAGAAGAATGTTCCCAGTTTATTAATGGCGAGGTCTGGCCGGCTGCATCCCAGCCGCCATAGGTTACGTTCATTAAAGGGCAGTGCTTTGCACGTATTATGCAGAGCGCCCAGAGAGTATGTGTGTGTGCGTGTGTGCGTGAGCGTGCCCCTCACTTGCTAGAGATCAGGATGTGCCTTTCTGCTTAGCACTGTTGTCTCCATCAGAAATTCCTCCTGTGTGAACCGCAAACGGGGTTTTTTCCCACTTGAGCGACTGTATGGGCACAGACGCGCGCACGCCCTCGCACATACACACGCTCTCTCTCATCCATGAGCCTGAAAAGCATAAAGGAACTCAGACAGGCTCTTTCCAAGGAAAAAAAAAAAACCCAACGTTTCACATCCCCTTCCCTCCTGGTCATACTTTCAGCTCACACACACACAAAATCTATTACAAAAGGCTGAAGCGTTATGTGATTGCTGTTGCTGCTGATGGAGTTGATTGCTCCATAAACCCTTGTCCGCTCCTACATGTCATAAAGGACCCGGTCCCACAGCACAACAAATCCACAGAGAGGAGAAAAAGAAAAAGAAGTGCTTCAGTCCCAGGAGTTGCCCCCTCCGGGTAGGATTGCCTCCTCTGGGGTAGTTTCACCTGCAGCATCTGTCTTGTAGCACTGCACACAAATGGCACCCTTCCCCCTACAGCAACAAAAAGGCCAAGCAAATCCTTTTTATCAGCTTCTCTTTGAAGGCAGGTGGAGAAATATAGATACACACACACACACAAAAAAAAGATAAATACCATTTGCAAAAGTACTCGTCGGATTTGCCTGTCCTAATTATCTTCTTTTCAGCTGCCACATGTTTGAAAGAGTAAGACCTTGCAAGTTTGCTCCTCCTCAGCTGCACAGCCCAAGACGGAGCGCTCGCTAGAGGAGGTCAGACTTGAAAAACGCTTCTTTTTTGTGCTGAAATGGGAGTAGATGAAGAGAAAGGGTTGAATTTTTCAAAGCCGTCTATGAATTTTGATGCACATTTCCCATGCGTTTTCACTGAAGATATGTCAAAGTCCAATCACCTTTGATTTTAGAGTGTCACACTGATCTTATGTTCAGAATAGATATGGCTCTGGGAGCTAGTAACCTCTCTCAAATCTGGAGAAACTTAGGTGCACAGAAACTGAAACCAATAAATGTTCCTTAGGATGCAGCAATTCAAACACATTTTATTCTTAAAAGTTGGGGAAATTAGCATTAAGGCTCTACAAAAAACTTTATGCATTACTCACCCTTTACGTCACTTTTCTACATTATTATTGCCACAATTCTGGAGTCCTTAGAGACCGTGAGCATGATCCCTATCTCCTCCTCTGAGAAGACAGCTCTATTTTTACCTTGTGATAATGTTATACAGATACCAGAGGGCAACTGGGCAAAGACAAGTATAGCAGATTCAACAAGCTTTTTCTCCAGCACAAGGTAAGACAGAAGATTAACTCTACATGCAGCACAAGATGAGGTGATATTTGAACCCCAGGTGAGAAGACCGAAGAAGTCCCTGTCTGGTTTATCAACAGTAAGACAAAAAGCCTCTCAATTAGCTTCAGTAGAAAGAGAAAAACTGCAGCCAGGCTGGGCGAGTGCCCAAAGATGTGGTAGATGAGTGGTAGGAAATGATGGAGGTCTGCAACAATTCCTAGTCCTGCAGATGAAACAAAGTCTGCAGGGATCAGACAGAGAAAGATTCAAGGTTACATTTGTTGGGAGGATAATAAGGTTGAAATCTTTAATTTTAAAATACATTTTTCTTCACACTGAAATAGCACTTTTTTTTTTTTTTTTTGGATATCTAGCGAGTCCAAATGTACATTTTTCAAATTAGGGAAAACTGAGTTCTTATTTGGATGAGCTGCTTTTTTTTTTTTTTGCTTGCTTGCCTGCTTTAAACTCTGCTATTTAAATAATTTAACAATCTATCTTAAATATTTCACGAATAAATCACAGGCTTGTGTTTCTATTTCATGTTAAAACTAATCAGTGGAGGAATGCCTGAGCTGGAAGTTAAAATTCTGCTCCACCAAGCTGGCGATGCATAATCATTTCTCTGCAGACTCTCTGGTGTATAAAAACTTCTCTGCAGAATTAATGTCATATAAAAAGTTCTTTGTGCAGGCATAGAGCACAACCATGGTCCAGGATCGTCTGTATCCTGCCAAAAGGGCTCGAGATTTCCAGACCTAATTGGTTTGTAGAGTTTTCCCAACCTGCCAAGCACAAGCATGGAGCTCAGAGCTGAATCCCATCCATGGGTGCATCGAGCCAGGGTCCCACTTTGACGGTCAGGATGCTGATAATATTCACAGAGCTCCAAATGGTCCACATGGGTGATAATTTTATTGGGATTCCATGCTCATTCCCATCAAAGAGGAGCAAATAGAAAAAAAGTCAGATGCTGTTGGCCAAAATGAGAGATTTTTTAAAATGCCTCTGGGTTGAAGGAGATAAAAGCCTGTAACAAGGCACTACAAATCTCATTGAGCATCAACGGAAATAAAACTTTTCAAGTTCCTAAATTGTGTAGACATTTTTAGCTACATTTCAGTGAAGTTCTGATGCAAAATCAACACATTTATAAAACCTAAGAAAAGTACACCTACCCCTCCTCATTGTCTCCCAAAGTCCCAGTTCATCTAAATGAAACCAGGAAGCCTCACATATATGTAATTTAGTGCAATAAACTCAAATTTTGTTTCTAAATCATTGACATATTCAAGGCAAGACCCACTTTGGTCTCAGTCAGAAAAATCAAAAATACATGAACGATGTGAATAGGTAGCAAAAAGTTGATAGGTAACATATTGAATCCAAAAAGCAAAACAGAAGAGAGAAAAGTGAATGCCAAAAAGGAAGGGAAGGGGAAAGGGGAACAGCTGTAAACTACATTATTACTAAGCTGCCTTTCATTTTGCTTTGTGTCAACTTTTTACTTAGTTTTGTAACAAAACTTAAAAAGTCATGCCTTTTGCTTCAAAGAAGCCTACAGTGGATGATCTCACATTGATACCTAGAGTAAAGTATGAGCAAAACATACACAATCATATGCACAGATAAAAATCATCTTGGGCAACATGATTTCTCTTCTGCAGCTGAGCAAACGTCTCTACATTACAGCTCCTAAGACTGGCTGAAGCTTGCCTGGGGGAGGGTGGGTGAGGTGGAAATTGGAGACACATAGTCCTCCTCCTCCTCCTCCTCATTTGAGGACAGACATCTCCATCTTTCCTCCCCATGTGCAGCCGACAAGACTTCCTGCACAAACTGACAGGGAAACAGCTAATTTACTGTTTTGTGTCAGGAATGCAGCCAGGGCTTCGGTCCCTTGCACCCCAGACTCCCTCAGCTGGGCTGCTTCATCCCAAAAAGGGTCTCCCCATCCTCCTGCCCCTCCCCTCCAAGACACACTCCTCCTCCTCTGCTGCTTTTGTAACTTATCTCCCTGCAAGCTACTTCCCAACAGGAGTCGAAATTAAACAGGCTGCCCATATGCCATGGCTCACTTGTTGTCTGTTCCCCTCACTGCCATCTGGCCTATTTGCTCAGCCAAAGGGGAAAAAAAAAAAAATTAGAAGAAAAAAAAAAGAAAAAGGGGTTGGGGGAGAAGAAGAAGAAGAAGGATAAAGCCAGACACAATGAGGACGAGGAGGGAGGTGATGATGCTGTCTCTCGCATCTGCTCCTTGGCCAGGCTCCCGGATAGATCAGTAATAGAGAGCAGCAGAACCAGTAACAATTAACCCAAACACAGTCCTGTTTATTTAACCTGTTCAGAGAGATCAGCTCATGTGCTGCTCCCCTGGCAAGGAGGCACCACACTCCAGTGAGGAGCTTCCCACTGAGAAACCTCCAGCCGCAGGAGGCAAAGGGAGATCTTGATCTCCTGAACCGAGCTGGAGAAAACCCCCCAGATTCCTCAGAGCACAGCAACTGTGCTGCTGGGCTGAGGTTTTCCTTAACTTTCTAAATCGCCTCATTTTTTTTATACAGCAGAACAGGCAGAAGAGCAAGGAGAGATGTGACTGGGTGTTGGGGGGAGTTGCAGGTCTGCCCTGGTTTTGATGCACACTAATTTCTAAAGCTCCTGACCCTACAAAACAAGAGGAAAGGAAAGAAAAAAAAAAAAAAAAAAAAGAAAGAAACCAGAAGAGAAAAAGCAAAATGATCCCAAAATGTCTTGTTATTTCGGCGCTGCTTCTCTAAACACAGAAAAGTTTTCAGCCCTGCAAGGTGCTGAGCACAGAGTTTTTTGGTTTTTTTTTTTCTAAAAAGGAAAAAGAAAAGAGGGTAGCTCAAGAAACTGCATGGCTCACCATCACTAAACATTCATGCCAGCGTGGGGAGAAAGTCTGGGAGCAGAGCTGTGGGAATAACAGAAGTTATGTTTGTTTTTCAAGCTGAAATGAAAACTCCAAGATTAAAAAAAAAAAATAGATTAACTTGAAAAATAGTTTTCTAAAAAGGACAGATACTAAGCCATTTACACAGCGGAATGAAAAGGGAGTAAGAAAACTGCTTTTTCAACACCTTTTACTGCTTTTTCTTTCTCTTTTTTTTAATTTGTAATGAGACATTGCATACACGTGCAAAGGCTGGTGCATGTGCTGATAAGGAATTTAATTGCGTTCCAGTCCTCTTACCTAGTTTCGCACGTATTTACCTCCAAGAAATGGGAGCAGAATTCATCTTGTGTTTGTCTGCAGAGTGCAAACTGCGGGTTGCACAGAAGCGTGTGCGTGAAAACACGTGCCTCGCACTGAGATAGGTATCAAAAGCCATACGGTTGGTTCGTCTCAAGGCAGACACCACTGAGCCATGAGATGACGATAATTACCATTAGAGCTCCATGAGATCATGGTGGGGAAGCCCCTGTGGGGAAAGGCGGTCGGGGAGGAAGAGCAGACCTCCTCTTTCCGAGGCAGCAGGGGTTGTGTACAGGCACAGAGAAGCCCCAGGTGCTTCCCAGAAGGAAAGGTGTTGCTGCACAGACCATTAGGGAAAGAGCCTTTCCATTAGCCGTGTGCCTACACCTGAGTCCTTCACAAACACAGAGGAAAAGAAGAGATGATCCTGCCTGAAGACACTACCTTCTAATTCACGCTTATGTTTTCCCATTGCAGCCTGACTCTACGACAGGGCAAAACTGAGCAGGTTGTTTTCACGCATGATCATTCCTCTGTTTGCAGCCACTGAGCAAAACGAGTGTTGCCTGTCTTAGGCTCTCCATTTTTCTACAACTGCATCTGCACGTGTAAATAAGTAACATGCAGAGTGTGGTAACGGGTGCCCCAAAGCAAAGTTTGTGTTGATTTTTCCAGCAGTTGGGCTTGTGGTCCCTAGTAGTAGAGAATGACTCTTTTCCCATCCAAGCAGCCCACTTGCAGCCTTCAGAAAGGAAGAAATGCTTTGTGAATGCAAAATACTTTGTGACAGTGGAAACAGAAACCAGAAGTTCGCCTAAAACTGAAACACGGTAGCGTTTCCAACTTCAGCGCTGCTGCAGCCACTCCGCATTTGGGAACTCCAACTTTGAGAACCATTAAAAGCAACAACAACAACAGCCAGAGAGAAGTCCTCTGCGATGAGATGAATTCCGCCACAGGTTTCAGCTGACATCACCAGCCCATCCACGTTGTGCTCTTGTGGTTTATGATCTCACCACGAAGCACCTCCGTGGAGTCATTCCCTCCTATCTTACTGCAGCCCATCCATTATCCTCTACCTAATTGCTTCCACAGTGCCGCTGCAACACAGATATTTCCTACAGCTGAACATTTGTATTCCCAAGAGTTGGCACCTGCCAGGTCAAGTTCCTCAGTCTTTACATTTCATGTTACTACAAGAAGATGTTGCAGTGAACAGAAAAGCACACAGAGCCAGAAATCAATGTGATTCCTCCATTCAGATTGTCTTTTAAACAAAAGGGGACTTGCTAAAGATCATCTTACACTATTCTATGGAAATAGCATGGAAGGAAAGGGGAATAGTGTCAAGTGCAATCTGTCCAATGCACCATTAAATCAGAATTCCCCAGTTAGGGATAACAATAAACTGCAGTAAAGTCAATGGCAAGGGGGTGCAGTATGGAAAACTGGGAAGAGGTGTGGGGGAGTGTTGGATTTTTTTGCGGTTTTGTTTTGAGATATGAGAGCTAGAAGCAACCAACACAGAGCTAATGGCATCCAAGTTGACACCTGAACACTGTGCACCCCCCTGGGGTCTCAGCTTCCCACAAAACCAACCAATTAATCCTGTGAAGAGAATGAGGATGGTCCTCATTTTGTAGCTGGCAGTGAAAGCCCCAGGAGATCCTCCGACATGCCCACTCTCTAGATGGCATCTGCAGCAGGTCAAGGAGCAGCAGGTACCATCTTTCACATCTCTGACTGGAGCTTTTTAGCACCAAGTCACTCCAGAAACACATTATTTCACATTTTCCCTCTCTGTAGCGAGGTTCCAAAATACTTTACATCTACATGTTGGGCTAAGGGAAAATGCTGTCCTCTCATGACTACACTATTGGCGTGACGCTGAGAAATTTTGGAGTCCTTGACTTGCTTTCCCTCTGCGAGTTTTTTGTATTTGGAAATTACCTTTAACTGTCTATGATTTTCTCCCTCCTCCCATGTTTAAGGGTAAGAAATCCTTTCATTATAGGACTGCTCCAATGGGCCTGAGAGAAGTTTTTCAAGCCAATATTAGGATCATCTCTAATCTAGCATACCAAAGGTGTTCAACTGTGACTCTTTGATTTATGCCAACAGAACCTAAGGCCTTCAAAAGCTTTGCCATCCAAATATTGGACTAATACAGGCATAATGGATCCGTCAAGATCCGGATAATTCAACCTCCAACAGGTACAAGACCACTAGTAATGAAGCTCAGGGGACTGTGTTTGCCCATCTTGGCCTCACGAAGGCCAAAGGACTTTTGTTACCCTTAAAGAAGAGCTTCCTCAGGGCCATACCATGCCTAACCATGCCGGCAAGAGGGGGAACGCACTCAGGGACTATTGCTGCGGCACATTGCCCCTCGTTGGCCAAGGAAGCCCAACCACATCACTAGTATGAAGAGTCAAAGATGCAAGAGCAGCCCAAAGACCTGAGCCCCTCCATCCTGAGAGTCCCACATCCCCCAGCTGTGAAGCAGATGGGTGTTGGTGCAAGGCCACAATGCTTGTCTTAGCTGGTGGTTCTCACTAGGTTCTCACCCTTAGGGATGCTTTAAGGCCATTTGCCTTCCCCAACTCCCCGTATCAGCTGTCTCAGCGCCCGGGTTGGAAATTAAAAAAAACCCAAGACTTTGAGCCACAATGGGCCACAAATCCACTGTTTAAGACTGGACCTAAGTCTACGCCTTCATACTGCTGCAAGAGCTGGACCTAAAATTACAGGAATCAGAGTGGTAACAGGCAAGTCAGTGGCGAGCATGAGGAGGTAGCAGCAGCTGGCCAGGCAGCCTAATTTGTGGCAAAGAAGAAAAAGCATGACTGAAAGCCCCTTAATTCCCAGCAGAGGCCGGGGCAGCCCAGGCAGAGCAGCAGGGCCAGGGCAATGTGGTGGTGGCCACAGCTTCTGCCCGCCGGAGCCAGCCTCCTCCCTGGCCTGCCTGGAGTTTCAAAGGCCTAAATCAAACCAGTGGGAGGAACTTGAACGCTTACAAATCTTCAGTTTGGACTTGGTTTAATAATGGTGTCAGTTTAAAAAAAAAAAAAAAAAAAAGCCCAATGATTTCTCCTATCTAGCCAAATCTGGCCAAAAAAAAGCATGTTTATTTTCATTTAAATTCCCCAAAGGCAATGCAGAATTTTCTGTGGATGTCTGAAGCCTGAAAAACACTCCAATTTCTGCGCATCTTCAGTCTTTGAAAAAAGAATTACATTTTTGGGGAAGGCAAGGACAACTTTCTTTTCGTTCAAAGTCTGAGGGAAATCTTTCCAAACAAACTTATCAAACTTTACCAAACTCTTCCTTTTCTTCAACTCCCATTCATGTTACCTCAACATCTTTTTAACATTTGATGTTCACTTTCACCTAAACTTGCTCATTGTGTTTGCCTGAGGTGTAACAAGTAAAGTCAATGGGGGAAGGATAAAGTATATCTATAATTCCTAAGGTATTCCAAAAAGGCAAAAAGTGTCCTGTAGGAAATGGGAATGAACTGAGCCACTATCCCCGTCACAAAATGTTGCAGCAATGTGGCAAGCAACAGAATTAACCATATCACAATGTTGATAGCTGTTACTGTAAAATACCATTCCTCTTTTCAGCTCCAGATGCTGGGAACTGCATTGCTTTGAACTGTTATCACCCATGCCTCCCACCCACTCATTGGAGAAGATAAAAATCAAGGTCTGGACTGCTGAGTCAGATTACAAACACCCAAACAAGTCATTTACCCAAACTTGTTTTTGGTCACTTCTTCGCTGAAACTCTGTGTCATGGGGCTGCCAGGAGGCTCTTTTAACCTCTTCCAGAAAAATGAGGCACTGAGAACCAGAAACCACATGCAGGGAGGAAAAATAATAAATAAATTTGGTTTGTGAATGGGGCAAATTTCTAAACTTCTGGTCAGAAGCTGGTTCTTCTCAACATAAAATCCTGAGCAACTGAGTAGATGATCCTGGAGAAACATTATGGCCTGGAGGATAAAGCACTGGAAACTGTGAAATTTAAGCTTTTTGGAACAGTATGTCATGTATGTATAACCTGTGGCAACTCAGGTTACAGCTGTGAGCCTCAGTTTCCCCTGAAAACTGATATCCAAACCTGTCTGGCTCTCCCCACAAAAAAAAACTCTACTAAAAGATGTCGATATTATGGGTATTATTTTAGAAACTAAAACTTTTGAGGTGACCAAACTCATCAGTTCCCTGAGGGAAGCTCGTCTCTTTTTCTTACATGAAAAAATACAATTTCCCACTCCAGATTGAGCTCAACCCTCAGATTGTTACAGCTGAAGACACTCCAGCAAAGCTCAGAGTTTCCATTTCTCTTGGGCTTCTTCAAGTCTCCTTTTTAGTTTCAGTTTATATTTCCTGTCTCACTCCCTGCCCCCCCCCTTTCATTTTTGGGGCTTCAAATTCAAACAAAAACCAAAAGCATTGCTGACTCAAGGTGTTTTTTTATTTCTCTTGTTTTGACTAGAAACCAGAGCAGGCCAAATAAAATTAAATGATGCTTAGGTATCACTTTAGGGTTCAAAATGCTTTGTAGACCTTAGGAAGTACCTCCTTTATCATAGAGGATGGCATGTGCTGTCAGATCCCTTCTTTGCAGAGAGGGAGATCAAAACAGAGGAAGTTTAATGGCTTTATATTTTCATTTTAAGCACAAAATACTTGTTTCCAGTTCCTTGGCTTGCATACTGGATGCCCCTGGCTTTTGGAGTCCAAACCCCTTTGGAGTTTAAGCCCCAAACCTTCATGCAAATGCGATGCAGCATATGTGCTGAAAATATTCACGATTAAATAAAACCAAAGCTCCTTTGCTGAACACAGAAAAGAGAAACTTCCCTTTTGGAAGTGAACAAGGGTTCATGGCAGAGAACCATGGTCTTTACTGCAAGACACAGTTTCTTGTTGGTCTCAGATCTGCTGGCCTCTCGACATCCCCAAGCCAAATAAACAATGAGGAGTTTTTAACTGAATTTGATTGACTTCTCATCCTCATGCTCATTTTTTTTCTGGCAGGGTTGCAAATGAAGGATCAGCTCTTTAGCGACTGCAGCTAGAGCCATTAAAGCTCCCTTGCTCCCTGCCCTGTGTGGAGTGCAGAGGATGAGTGCTCACATCTTTCTCCTAATTTCAGCACCTGGGAATTATTCCCCATATCCTGCAATTTTGACCTCTTTTCCTTTCACTGCCACTTGCACTCAGAAAGCAAAAATCTAGTCCTGGGGGAATATACGGGATGTTTTACATCCCAGGACAACACTTTCAACACTTTGTTTTGGGACTGAAAAAGGAGGCAAGACAATCACCTGCTTGAGTGAGCTCTTTGGACGAGGCAAACAAGTGTCACTTTGTTCTCACTTGTGCAGCCCGGGCAGAGACTGAGGGGGGTACGGGAAGGTCAAGACAGACCCGTAATTTAAAGCCAGGAGGATGGTTTGGTGACTGAATGAGCTGGGGGCTTCACTTTCAGCTCACACTGATACAGAGCATTATGCAGAGGGAAGCATGTCAGTGCCTCAGTTTCCCCACTGTAAGGTGGTGACTGTGCTACCTACTCCCATCACAGGGCTCCTAATAAAGCACTCCTGAATCAAGGCACAAATCTGCAGTGCTGAGCAACCAAGACACCAGCCACTTCATGGCCATACAGCTGGAAAAGGCTTGTCCCTTGCCTTACTCTGGGAGCAGGAGTATTGCCCCAACCCTGTCACCCGCTTTCCAGGGCCAGCTGTACAGCAAGACCAGGAGAAAGGAACCCTGGCAGACCTCAGCAGATGATCCACAATGCAGGACAAGCTCTCTTTCCCTTTGCTTAACAACAAAGTTTTGGACCTGCTGATGAACGTTGAAGCTTTAACCAAGCCCATATTGACTATAAAAAAAGCTCCCGACTGCCTCTTGGGTATCTTTAAGGAGTGCATAAGACTTCAAGGGCCCAAACACAACACAACTTGCTGGCCATGAATAGGGTGTACCCCTGCCAAAACCTTCCTCCACTGCAGCTATGGCATTTTCCAGAAAACATTTTATAAGCCGGTCTCTGAGTTTTATGACATGAGCGTATAGAAGCAAATGTAAACTCCACTGACCCTCGTGTTGCTTTTTGGCTCAAGGAACTGCTTCTTTTTGCATCTTTCTGCCCCTTCTCCCCAGCTTCCTTAACTAACCACAGATTCTAAGTAAAGAGGAAATTATGTTAATTGAAACCTTCTCAGTACATTATCAGATTTAGCGGGACCATTTGGGGAAGGCAGAAGTCTTAGGGCAGAGGGAATGTGCAGGACTAAATCACCCCTTGGAGGAAGATGTCAGGGTGTGAAAGGTCAGCTAACTGCTTTTGGTCACATTAGGCTGGAATTTCCTTCACCAAAGTACCACCAGAGCCTCCCACCCATGTCCAAGAGCAAGCCAGGGATGCCGGAGGACCGGGTCAAGGCAGGACCCAGTGCAGCCGAACTGTGATGCACCAGACGAACACAATTTCTCTCCCTTCGCTTTCACAATGACTGTTAACAGCCCTGCATGGGCACGCAGGCATCATGCATCAGTCGAGCTTGAAACGCAGCTGACTATTATCCACGCTACAAGCGAACGTACTTGAGGGTTGAGTAGTTGTCATGTTTTATTGACACACCATCAGATCTCAACTGCATCGTGCACTGAAACAGCTCATTCACCTCCTGACCAGCAGATGATAGCTGGATCCTCACAACACCCATATTTTTCATCATAGAACCTCCATGCAAGAAGCTAGACTTGTAGACCAAGACTTCTGTGGCCGCAAAAACATCAGGAATGGGTCAAATTCTGCTTGGGAGACATTTTGAGTTCAGAGGGGGAGTATTTTGATGTCACAGTTGCATGGGAAAAATGACTGAGCAAAACATAAGCACCAGACTCCAGGGATTTCCACAAGCGTGAGCGCAAAGTTTTTGGAAACAGGTTTAGCGGGAATGCTCTTTCCACTGAAGTCCTCCCCTCTTTCCCCTCCCCGGCTGGCTGACTTTCACAGGTCTCGATTTGCAGCCTGCCTGAATACCACTCAAAATATTTTCTCAATTAGAGGAGAAAACAGGAATTTGCCACTTGTCTGCCTCTATTCTGCTGCCTGTCAGCATTCAGCAAATATTTCAATCGTAGCCCTTTGCATGCTGCTAGCCCTGCTCATTTAACCTTTGGCCCTTCTCTAGGCTAATCCATCGGCCTTTACCTTCAAATCTTTACAGCCAAGGGCTGACTGAAGGCTGGGCTGGCAGGGAGGATGAAAGGGGTGGGGGGGATAACTTATGCCAGACTCCAATATTACAAGTTGGGGGGGGAGCAGAGAGGGTGCAAATCTCTGACCGTGCTCCTCAAAGAATTCAATATACCAGCAGCTGGGATTTGCGCTTCCACATCTGGGAGACGGTGAGTAAAATTAACACATTTAAAAAAAAAAAAAAAAAAAAAGCAAGGCCTCCATCAACTCAACTCTCCTCCGAGCAGCCAGCAGCATCCTGAGACAGGTACCTAATTGCCCGCAGAGCCTTTGCTCTTTTTCTCCCACCTCGGCCGCTCTCCTCCCCGTCTCGTGTGTCGCTGAGATTAGTAGCTAACGGTTCCACTGTCAAAAGCACATGTGATGAAAATAATGCCCAGAGCGCAGCCTGTCAGCCTCAGAAGCGCCTGCTCGACTTTGATGGCGGAGGATCCCGAAAGCCCGTGCCCGCCTGGCCTCCCCCCTGGCCAGCCGCTCAGCCGAGCATCCATCGCGGCTCTCCTGGGGCCGTGCCCAGCCGCCCGCTGTATGAGAAATCGCTGACCCTTCTGTCACGTGGACGCTTTAATTGTTCACATCGGTATTTTGTTTCTCTCTACTGTAGACAGTTTGCTGTCTGTTATCTGTCCTTCATATGTAATTAATTGTGCTGTCTCCCGGCTCATTAGAAACAAGCCCCTCTCCTCCCCTTCCCCCCTCTCCCCCAGCCAAGTCACAGTGTGCATTATTTAGGTTAAATCATGTTTAAGTAACTACATAAATAGTAGGTCGAGTTTGCCTTTTGTCTGGGATGAGACTGTTGCTTGGCTCCTTTCTCAACATGCCAGACCAGGAAAGCCCTTATCGCTGGAAGCTCCCAAAGGGAAACCCTCACTGGGCAGAGCAGCCAGGCTGCCCCAGGAGCAGGGGAAGGTCCTCCAAGCAGAAGGCTAGTCCAGTAGGTAACAAGAAGGAGCTGCCAAACTTTAATAAGGCAGGCGTAAAAGGCAGCGCTGCAGAGCAAAAATCCTGCCAAGAGGATGTTCATCATCTAGCGAGAGGTAACAGCAAGAGGAAGGTGAGGTTTGGGGTTTTTTTTTTTCACCTCCGTGGCTTATTCTAGCCAGCGAAATGCACTTCAGGTGACATCACTTCACACATCCCGGGTCACCCACTACCATCTGAGCAGACCGCTCTTGGAGCTACAACATTGAAACTCAGGTGCTACAATGCAAGTGAAAGACTTCTGAGCTTTCATTCAATTAAGAATGAAATGATAGTTTCTGAAGTGGGTTCCCTCAGTGCACCAGTTTAAAAAAAAAAAAAAAATTGAGGATGTGGGTATACAGGTTCAAGCAATCTAAAAACCAACATGAATCATCACCTCGAACTCAAACAAAACCTGCACTGAACTGTCTTAAAGGGTTAGAGCAGTTAAACTAAAGCCTGTAAAGTTCATTTACTCTCTTTTCTGGGCCAAAGCTTAATGCCCTTGTAGACCATTTTCCTGTGCAAAAGCACCTCTAATATCAGCTGATGTAAAGATTTGAGGATTTAAATATCTGCTTCTAGCTGGGAATAACCACTGACAGAATGAGCATGAGAAAGCTTGTTTCCTCGAGATTTCCAGCTTAGCTTAAAAGATTTAATCATCTGGATGAGCTTGGGGTGAATCACCTGAACTTTTGGATACTGACTGCAGCCAAGACCTCCCATCTTCTTTGTGTATGCACATCCTTGCTGATAGACCTGGGCTAGCCAAGTGCTTTAACTGATTGGACCGGGCTCAGCTTTGCTGGATTGCCTGCACAAAGGTTGTGAAGGGCTTCAGCGAAGACTTCCACATGAAAAGCACTGCAGACTTTTCCAGCGGTGTTATATGAAGCTAAATTACTGCTTGAGAAAACTGCTTATACCAGGAATGTGAGGCAATGAAGTTCTCTCTTCCCAGCACAGTCTGGGCGCAGATGATGGCAGAACAAAAGCCTTCCGGGCCGCCTAAGACCAATGAATCTCACCAGTGACATGGGAAGACCACCATGAAAAGCCAGGGCATAGTTCAGTTTTCCAGTCTATCTACAGCTGGCCCTCTCCACCACAAGGGCTTAAAAAGGATGGAGGTCACGAGCGTGTGTCATGCAAGTCACTGAAGTTGTTTTATCAGAGACCTTCAGTCTAAACTTGCTGCCTTGGCTTAATACAGCTGCTGATCTACCAGGGAAATGTGCTGCTACTGAGCTGAACCCACCAAAATGGCAGTCTGGCTTCCCATCCCTACCCAACTTGCCCTCCTAATACCCCTTGTACCACTTCAGGAGGAGAGAGTCCCCCCTGCAACTTTTTCCAAACCTAGGCAGACAGAAATAAAATATCTACAGCTTGGTTCATCAGAAACACACCCGGCTTTTAGGTGATGTTGTATTATTAATGATATACACTTTAAAAAAAGGAAAAAGTTCTCAAGAAGGAAAGGGGAAAGGAAGGAAGAAAGAAAAACATACACGAGTGGGGGAAGGGGGGAAAAAGGACAACAATCTGAGACTTTCAATGGGAATGTCCAAAAATAACACAAACAGGATCTCCCTGCCATCTGCTCCGATCCTCTCTGAATGGCTTTCAAAGCAAAAAGCCTTGCCAAAACCTGACAAACAAAGCACCGAGCATCAGTTTTAATGGAATACCAATACTGCATTCCCCCTTCCCCCCTTTTTGCTACATATACACACACCTTCCACACCCCTCCAGTTGCCAAATAAATGACACTATGCAAAAAAATTTGCTTCGGTTACAAAGCTGAATAAACAAGGAATAATTTTGCAAGTGCTCCCATATGTCTCTGCTTCTCTGCTTACAATGGACACTAATAAGATTTGCCATAACTAATTCATTCTTTCACACCATTACTCTATTCTCTACCTTAAAAAAAAAAAAAAAATTAAATTCTGCCTATCCCATATGCATTTTTCCTCAGCTTTCACACAGTTGAAATACAAGGGTTTCAACAGCAAAGCCCACTCATCACAGAGCAGACGCTTTCAACTTAGTTAAGGCCCTTCAGTGAGGTTTAAAGGTGACTTTTACTGAACGTAAAGGAACAGAAGAACGTTTGTCACTTTTTTGCTTTGATTTTCCATTCTCATTTTAAAAAAAAGAGATGTCTAAAGGGAATGATGGGGAATGGGGAGGCATAGGAGAGCTGCGATCTCGACACCAAAGGCAACGTGTTAGTACACATAAAGTAGAAAGTCTTGACTCCAAAGGCAATGTGCTAGCACATATAAAGCAGAAGTGAAATTCATTAGTTGTAAAAACCAGCAACTCTCCTATCTTTCACTTCAGCCCAGCTAAGCGAAGCAAACACAAAGCAAACACCCAGCAGCAACACCCAGGAATCGATGCAGCCTGTGCTCCGCTTTTAGTCCCTCACAACTAAATACAGTGCTGGGATGCAGAGATCTCGGTGAAGGGCAGAAACTTTGGGGGGGGGGGGGGTTGGTTTTTTTAATGATTCACATCTCTCCTGACAAACCTGAGAAACAAAACCAAAATGTTTAAATCCACACTTCTTTGTTGTGCTCTGGTCCCTCAGCTATTGAGGTATTTTTATGTGCCAGAAGCACACCTTTAGCAGTGTTGATCAAGCTTTTTCTTTTTCTTTTTTTTTTTTTTTTAAAAAAAAAAAACATCTGAGGCCTAAATTACTTGAACAAACAAAAGAGTTTTCCCTCCCTCTCTCCCCTGCTGCCAACCCCCCCAGTGTTGGATCTGCCCCTCCTCCTCCTGCACACAAATGGCCTCACACCAGACGGAACGGAACGGAGGGAGGGCTCCCAATTATGCTTCTTTATTAACGAGGGGCCACAGCGGGGAAGGGACTGGGGCGGGGTGGGGGACAGACAGCGGCTGCTTGCTCCTTCCCGCTACCCAAACTGGGGAGCGGAGATCGTGGGTAATCTGCCGGGAAGGAGCCTGTGCGAGAGAGCTTTGGGCCACCTGCCAGCCCACCCCATGCCATGGGATGCCATGGTGGGTGGGCATTGCTGGTCTGCCCCCACCACCCCATCCAGGAAAGGGTGGCAGGGAAAACCCACAGGGCCCCTGGTTGTTTCTTGCAACAGCCTGTGGATCGCAAGAGCTGGGTAGTGGGAGTCTGATGAATGCACCAAGCCGTGGGGGTGGACGCAGGGATCCTTGCTGCAGTTGGAGCAGCAGAAGGTGGGATGCCCTGGGTGAGACACCTCTGGGTGCCTCAATTTTCTGCTTGCGAACTGGGGAGGACCTTAGGAAAGTGCTGAAAACCTATGCTCTTTGGTAGTATTCAGACATGATAGTTACAGGGCACTGCCTTCAATTTTCTGTAAGTAGGATCTGTCATCTAAGTCCTTTCTCCCTATCTCTGTGGTGATTCATTTTCTTGTTCCACTAGGAAAGATAGGAGGGTATTTTTTGAGAAAAAGCCATGGTCAAAATCAAAATTCTTCCCTTCCCTCCCCTTTCAACCTCAGGCCACCCTTTGCATTCACCCTTCAACTTT
The DNA here is from genome assembly GCF_026419915.1 of Harpia harpyja. Taxonomy (NCBI): domain Eukaryota; kingdom Metazoa; phylum Chordata; class Aves; order Accipitriformes; family Accipitridae; genus Harpia; species Harpia harpyja. The sequence continues at coordinate 111,485,576 of NC_068969.1, read as the reverse complement.
GTGGCATCACACCTGATGATAACCTTCCTGAATCCCTCAGGCCTCCGATTTACCCATCAGACCCTTTCCATCGCTGCCTGCGTGGCTGTCTCCATCTGGCAGAGCCCAAATCCTCCTTTCTCCTTACCTCACTGTTTAAATTCCTCTCCCACTGGGCTGCTGGCTATTCCTCAGGAACAAAGCACAGCCCCCATGAGCAAACATTTCTACCCATCTGTGTCCAGCAACCACAACAAAAACGGCTCCCTTTACTCCCAATGCCCCCCCTAATTTTTCCCCAGACCTCACAACACACTTGACATCTTTTCTGACTCCTTCCCTACTCTCAAAAACTAGACTTGGTCTCTTTGTCCAGTCTTTGGGTTTGTTTATTTATTTACGGACCTTTATCCTACCTGTGCTCCTTGTCAAGTCTGTTTGGGGTCAACCTCTATCTGTGTTTTCACACAAGTGGCAAGACTGTGGGTAAGCAGTGAAGATGCAGGCGAGCAAAGGAGACTATAAGGAGAGCATAAAGCATTTCGACTTTTTCTAACTAGGGATTAACACATGGGTTTTAAACAAGGGGACTCCCTTCCCAGCTGACAGCAGCAGCTGCAGCTTCTGACTTGCTCACAGAGTGGCAGGGAATCAAATCAAAGAGAAAAGAAGAAAGAGGACAACCCTTCCTTGGGGAGTAGGAAACACAATACGAGCTATTCTAAAACCCCTGCAAATACTGGCTTGGTTTTAGGTCAGGCTCTCCTTTCCCCTTCTGTCCCATGCTCCCCCCCCTCCTCTCACAACAAAGGGAAATCGGTATTTTTCAAAATTCTTCTGAAAGCCAACCCAGCAGATGGTTCTTTCCATGCCGGGGAGGGAACAAAAAGAAAAACCTGCCAGGATACACATCACCGAGATGTGACAAAGATGGGCATGGTGGCTGGCCTCTGACCCAGAGATTTCACATAGGCCTATTAAACCATGTGGCCAAGATGGACTGAGTCGACTTACATCTCCAGCACACAGCTGCTGTACCCCACGGGCTCGTGCTAAGTTTTATTAGCTTAAGTCAGGCCAAATAGACTGAAAAAAGACAGGGTTTCTCTACATTTCCATCCCACCTTTTCAGCACCTTAGGACAATCTCCCACACCAACGTCTTAGCAGGTGGAAGTGAAGTTCAGCAGCCAAATTCACAATGTAATTGTAAAAGGCTTACGTAGACAGTAATTAGCAACTGTCCTACTTCACCAGTCTTACGTACGCATCAGTAATATGAACTCCCACAGATGCAGAAAGCCAAGGGTAAGTCCCTGTCAGTCCTTTCATCACACTCAAATGCTTCAGATTGAGGATCTGGCTGTCCATGACAAGCTGCCCTCCCTTTTCTTTAAAAACTCCTCTTCCCTCTAGATGACATCGACAGCCAAATTCCCACTCTTTTCAAGGGTGCCCCAAGCAGACTCAAGGGCTCCACATCCCAAAAGCTCCCAAGTTGCCTCCAAGGATGAAGCATGACTTGGTTACGTGCCACGTCTGCCAACCAAAGCACAGGGAGCAGCAAAGGATGTGCTGCCCTCCCGCAGAGCTGCCCCGTGCTTCACAAATTCCCATGAAACACGTTGGCAGTTGCTGTCCCCGAGTGACTAATAGCAGCTCCTGTCCACGCCCAGAGTCAATGACCTAAGGACAGATCGATCCCTCCCCATCACGCTCTTCTCAGTTCCTCTTGCAATCGCTGTGCTGTAAGCCACAGAAGGAAACAGGCTTTCCCCCCCACCTCTCCTTCAAATCAGGAATATAATTACAAGTAATGCAATGGAATTAAGACAAGAGAGAGAAAAGGCTGGAGGGAATTCGTCCTAATGATTACATAAATTATTGAAGAAAAGTATCCCATGGAAAGCGAGAGGCTGTCTTTGGGAAGAGTACTCAGCTGAGTGCTGGTGAATGCAACATCGGAAAACAGGCAAGACAAATTAATTATCCCCATCTAACCCGCACATACATGGGGTGTAAGAAGTAAACCATGTCGTCAATCCAGTACCGTCGGTTCCCAGTGGAAGATGCAATAAAACAAGTGCCTTCAAGCTCCCCACTAATACAGACTAGGTAGGATACTGGTGTAGGGACTGTCCCTGCAGCTGCAAATACTTTGGTGGGAGGCAGAAATGAGGGCTCATCAAGCCCCTGTTAGTACTGCTGCTCCCCAGTGGAAAAATATCTGCCTCAGGTCTATTTTTCTTAGTCTTTAAGGATGAGCTTTCATCAATTTAACCACCTGGGAATACAGCAGGTAAAATTTAGGTGAAGCTACCCAGACCAGCACAATATTTTAGCATATGCTGGGGCATGGGGGAGACTACTGAAAAAAAAGTCCATTTAGAAATTACAGTGTAAACTCTACCTCAAAGGTATGAGGAAACTATTTCCTAGGCATCCTCCTGGGAAACGCTTGCCAAGCGCGTTACAGAAGTGCCTTTTCACAGAAGCACCAGGTGGGGAACCAGCGATATGGCCCCACGTGAAGCAAGGGCGTGATCAGTGGCAACACATCCAAACGTCCACTGCTCAGCCCTCTCCTCACCAGACAGAGCCATCAGAGTGGGGCCGTGGCCTCTGGCTCATTTGCTTGTGCCACCGCATTCCTCCCAAGAGCATTGGGCAAGGCAAAATTACCCGCAAATCCCCTCGGGGCTGATTCTCATCTTTCAGCCGTGCGGATGGAGAACGGCTCACACGAAGCTGGGAAGTGCTGAAATTCCTCAATGAACCACCCAGGTTTATAGTGGTAGAGTTGTTGTAACACCGATGTCAATAAAAGATACCATCTCTCTACAAACCTTGCCACCCAGGTGAGACAGAGAGCCATGAGAAACTGATGAGAAGATAATGAGTCCTCCTGTAAATATTCTTCATTTGACTCTTACCACATTTTAGGGTTTACAGACCAGAAGGGACTAGTAAGGGCATCTCAATCGACTGATTGCACACTGGCCCCAAAACTCCACCCCCCTCATTTCTGCATCAAGGCCTAACTCTTCTTTGAGATAAATTTTATTTTTAAGCTAGCAGTGAAGATGCAGAGAGTTAATAACTGTGAAACAAATTCACCAGTTTCAATGACAAGTAGAAGAGGACTGGCTTCCAGAAGGGCTGTGCACCCAACGCTTGACGAACAGGCCACCACCTGGGAGACTCAGTTGTGTCATGGTTAAGCAACCACAGCTCAATGAAAAAGGTTCAAGTGTTACCCTGGCCTGCGACAGGTTCCTTGATTGAGTCACTTAATCTCATTACTCTATTTCACATACTGTACTAAGAGACAAGATGTTTTCATTTCTCCTCCTTTTATTTCTACAGAGCTTGTGAACTTCTTTCAGGAGGACAGGCTGTCCTGATGCCTTCATACGGGAACTGCCAACAGTAGACTTCATTGCTGTACAATAGGAACATGAGGCATCATCTTAAAACAAGCCTGGTGGAGACACACTTAATTCTGCAAACACAGCTGCAGTTGACTGTCCATCTTGAATGACCATGTCCTCATCTTAAGCAATGCTATCTTCCACAGTGGCCACAGTTCAAGCCACATCTCAAATACGCAACCTCATTTCTGTAGTAAGACACCTCAGCCCTTCCACTGTCCCTTTCACTGCTAGCCCACAGCTCCACGAAGAAAAAGAAGATAATAACAAGGTGTTTTGCTTGATACCACCCTGGAGAAGTAGTTTTTTCCAGGCTGACCATCCTACTTGGAAGAAGTGTCCTGCTAGTGGTACATGCACCATAGCTTAAGAATCGCTCTCCTGATAGCAACCACCCGCAGCTCAGAGTCCAAATATAATCACAATGTAGAAATAGCACTTCATGTCCTGAAATGAAGAGGCCAACAGCCACTGGTCTAATTCACGTTAGAGGTCATGGCAAGAAAAGGAAAATAATGCTCTTACAAAAACACAGCTAACTGGACTTGTCCTCAAGGGTCACGTATCAAATGGAATCATTTTAAGGTTCAAGAGTTGGAAAAGTCTCAGTGTTAAAAAAAAAAACAATGCATGTTTATTTTGGATATTTTTAGGCTGGTTTCCTAAGGAAACAAGGCTAATATGATCACACTGTTTGCGTTTGTGTGTATGTGAATGCACACACAAACTCCTTGCCTGCCCGCATGATCCTCTCCTCAATGTTTTTTTGAATATTTTGACCAATTTTGATCAAATCTGATGTGAGAACAGAAGCTTTTGAGATACGGTATTCAAAAAAGTTTTGTTCAAATGGTTTGCTGGCCAGAAGAAAGGGACCCATGAGGGGCTCCCAAAGAGGGCTTGGCCAGCAAGTTCACTCATCATTAGACACCAGAGAAGCCAAATAACAGGAAAGTGGTCAGAAACCAACTTTTACAAGTTTCAGTGCTCTTAGAAAAAGAAAAAAAAGGCAAGCTGAGAGCACCAGGTGAAGCTCCTCTTTCCATTCAAATGAACTGAAGATGAGTCCATCACGCAGTCCCATTGACTATGCAGGTGAATGTGGGCAGCCAGAAGCCTGTCTGGGAATAAAGCATGTGAAGAATTAGACCTGACCTGAGGGGGCTAGCTGGGTGTACGTGCATGTGTGTGTGAAAAAGGTATTGAAGATGAAAAAGCTGGAGGTAAATCAGAAGGTATCTGTGGTCAGGCACGCCTGGAAGGAGAAGAGAGGGAGCACAGCACGCAAAAGTTGATGCTAGAGGAATGTGAGCCTTTGCATGAAAGACTGACACCCCTGTGCATCCCAAAACCTCTGCAAATGAAAACACAGCCAGTACAGAGGTTTGCAGCTCTGGGTGCACATGCCAGCGCGTCATGTCTCCAGCACATCTCTGTTAGCCTGGAGGCCACAGTGCTTTTGAAACACAACCAGCATGCACTGACTTGGCCAACCCTTCATGACGCTGCTGGTAGCAGCGCCCATCTCCTCCTGCAGTTCAGTGGTGGGGACTGCGGGACCTCCAGCTGGACCTCCAGCTTCCCTGCACTGCTCCCAGTTGCTTCCCCAGTTGCTTCCCTGCAGTATCTCCTCAACCCCAAAACCAGTACCGGGGATATTTTGTCATGGTTGGAAAAGAAAACAGCACAAGCAAACAAGGAAATGTCACAGAAGGCCATCGAAACTCGGCCATGGGAGTGACTGCTGCAAAACAAAACCTGTCCTCGACACGGATGGCCTCCGCAAGTCCTGGTCATATGGCAGCTAATCAAATACAATGAGTCTTCCTCATTTGGCACTCTGCATTAAGCAGTAAAAGCCTGCTTAGATTTCCCCAGCCCATCCCTTCACTGCCAGATGTTTGCTTCTTTAAGAAATACTTGACTACATGCAAAAAAAAAAAAAGTCATAATTCTTTGGGAGCAGACAGACAGTGAGGGATGGGCATCAGCTGGCTCAGGCAGAGCACCGAGCTGGAAAAGAAACTCTGCCTTATTCCTGTCACAAGATATCCACGACACAATGCAAGGTGGACACTGGTCCAGCAGGCTTTGGAGAAGGAGAAGGAAGGGTAAGAGCTGGGATCCAGCCCTCCCTGCTCATCAGAGGGAGGATTGAACCACCTTCAGGAGGGACCAGCCTCCTCTAGGTGACTACATGGGAGCCCAAGAGGACTCAGCTTCCAGTCTGGGTGCCTCAGGTGCCTTCAAGGACCAGGATGAACCTAGGCCTGAGTGGTTCTTAGCTCATAGCAAAACTGGTTTCTTAAACTCTGAAGTTTTTGCAAAGAAATTCGTTCCTGCTCTCTTTTTGGGGGGAGTCCGAGGTAATTTTGGTAGGAGGGCACCAAACTGCAGCTGTTTCATTTGTGCCTTCAACAATGCGGTAGAAAGGAAAGCTAGCCAAAAAGAAACCTGGGATGAATATCAAAGAGCTGAGTTTGTGTAGCTTTGCACCCATATGTTTGTGTAGAAAGACTGTAAAAACGCCAGGAGCCTTGTGCTTGTTAGAGCAGCTCTGAATTGGTCTCTCAGCTGCTCAAAAGCCAGTTTCACCTTAAACATAACTAGAAGACTTCCCCACTGTGCTGGCATTTCTGGGGCTCTACCACTATTCCATTACCTGGGCAGAGGCCGAGGTCTACACTGCTGGTGTGAGCCTCAGGTACCTGCCACCAGCATCATTTAGAGCAGCCTCAAGACTTTGCTAAGCAAGACCTGGGACCAAACCAGCCCAGAAACAGGTCCAGGCTGAAGGGGCTGTGGAGGCTCCATCTTTTGGAAAAAAAAGAAAAAGCAGCTGTAAATCAAAGCCTGCCACTTCAAGCAGGTACCACCACAAATTTGCAAGTGCCTTCGCCTCCTTGCTAAGCCACCCGCAGCACGGGGAGCAAGCACTTACATCAACTCCCCGAGCCACGTTTGGGATCGCAACAGGAAGAGCTGACTCAGAGGACATCTCACATGGGGATGCCCTTAGCAAAAAGGAATAAGCATGCACTATGAGCAATTGGATGATCATGCACACAAATCACCGGGGAGAGGAGTCCGGCACACGGGTAATCCGACAAGAGCTGCGGATGCACATGAAAACCTGGAGGGAAAGTGCAATGTGCAGTCAGCGATGCAAAGAAGGGGGAAGGAGAGGGGGGGAAGCGTTCATGATCTTCTGGAAGAAGGAGGGGTGCAAAGGGGAAAGCATGCGAGTGAGAGAGTCCTCAAGGAAAGGCGAACCGCAGGAGAAAGTTGCGTGTGTGGGGCAGAGGAAAGGAAGACAATGAATTGAATTTCAAGGCAAAAAAAGTGCTAGAACTGCTTCCTGCAGAGAAATGGCAAATACCTACAGGAACTCAAAGGGAAAAAAATGTTGCAAGAAAATCCAAGGATAGAGTTTCCTCTGACTGCACACAAGGAAGCTTTACTTCCAATTGACTTGCTGCTGCTTATCTCTCAGCAATAAAATGCCTTCACCCATCCCAAGCTCTCAAAAAATCCCAGTGCAATAATAATCACCAAAAAATGAGTTTACATTCCCCAAAACAGGACATTATGCATATGATGGAAGCTCCAAAGAAACTTTGTCAGGTTACGGTTAGAGAAAGAAGGGGATGGAAAATGAAGTGTTTGCAGATACAAGAAAACAGAGAGAGCAGCAAATGCAGGGAGGGGGGGGGGGAAAAGAGGAAATAAAACAAAACCAGGGAAATACCGCTCATCTGGGGCTTGTTAAATGCTACATGACAGGCAGGGAATGCTGATGGATTGCTTCATTGCATTTGGTGCCACGTTTTCAGTGCCCTTCCAGACTGACAGCATGTTTCCTTATCTGAAGGAAAAGGCACCTTTAGTGATGCTGAGGATGCTGGACTCGAGCAACCTTGCTGCAGGTGGGAGAGCAGCAGCTGCAGAGCTTGCCAACATGCCAGAAGGACATCCTTTAGGCTCCTGGCTTTTTTCTTCCCTCCCTCTCCAATCAGACTAAATGAAATGGAGCCATTTGCGGGTTTAGAAGTGGCAAGGGTTCAGCCCACTCCATCCCCAGGCGCCGAAGGGTTGAAATAAGAGCAAACGCTTACAGAACGTTTGTGTGCTTTCCAATTGCCGCACAAGCAGCCGCACGGACATCCCAAGCTACGATTCACCTTCTGAGCAGCCCTGGGAAAGGGGTTAGGAAACTACCTTCACTCTTACTTTCAAGAAGGGGAAGCCGATGTGAAACTTGGCGTGGTCACGACTTAAAAGAAACCCCAAAAGTTGTTGGGTTGCAGCCAAGCATTCAAGGCGGCAGAGCAGAGGTTCCCAACGCTGATGCTCTCTCACCCCCTGCCTCCCTCCCCGCTCCGGGGCATCAGCAACCGTACCCAGCAAGATCCTCTCCTGGATTCCCTCCCCTCCCATTCATGATCGCATAACGTCCCCGGGGCGATTGCTCACACGGAAAAGCAACATGAGGAAAGTATTTAATGTATGTTTACGTCTTTTAATATAGGGTAGCAGCTGGAATCAAAGGCAAAAAAACCCAGGCCTCGGCACATGAGCAGCGTGGCTCTCCACAGAGCCCGCTTCTAATCACCGCTGTTCCCTGGACCACAGCTTTAGAAATCAGGCACTAGCCCCTATTGCCTAATTAGCAGAGCAGTGGAAAGCTTAGGAACAGGCATATCTTCTTCCTCCCTAAGTGGCCACTGAATAAATGCTATATCCCCAGTTCACAGCCCCTTTTTACATTGCTGGCATTACCAGTCCTTTGTGTACCCACATGCTGTTACTTAAATTGCTTCCATGTTTTCATTACTTGCCCTCTGTGCTGTGTGTATTGAAACTCCTGCAAGAATGCTGAAGTGGTATTTCAAAGCACTGGGGACTACTGGAGATGTGGCTGAAATTATTATGCAACAAACTTAAGTGATTTTTCAAGTCCTGATAGAGTTTGCTCCTCCTCAGGGGGAAAGATAAATTCAGGTGCTACTCCATGAGGTGCAGGACAACCGCTCCCACCCACCAGACACACGAGCATGGCACTTGCAGCTCAGCTCTCCATCCTTATATACATGTCTCTGGGGCCTGTATATATGCCCTGCATCCATAAGCCAGGTGGTAAACCCAAATATGATGCTGCTCCCATGCACAAGGGAAATGTGTACATTGGGCCAAACTCTCCTGGCAAAAATCCAAGGAGGACAATGGAGTGATGCCAGCTGAAGATCTGCCCCACTGGTTTAAACACGTTGTTCCCTCCCGCTGCTGCCGGTAGCTGCTTTCCTGGAGTTTGCACTGATTAGAGCAACAGGCAACCAAACAGCCTAACTCTGAAATATCAAAACCGCCAGAATCATTTAAATGTGACAATCACTTTTTTTTTTTTAACCACTACCACAGCTCTCAGTGGTCTGCAAGTACATGCACAGAAGGTACCTACATCCTCCTCTCTCCCAGGGAAACCCACAGGTGGACCAGACAGCTTCAGCTCCATTCCAGTTTCAACTTGCTGTTTCCTCCTAATTATCTTCCCCCCAAAATCTCTGTAACTGCCCTGAGACGCGTGCATCGGCCATGAAAGCAGTCGCGCTGCCAGCACTGGAACCCTTCTCCCACTGATTTCCAACCTCCCCCTCCTATAGTGCCTTTCATCACCTCTTGATACGAGATATTCACAGCCAAGGCCTGATCCTACAACCCATGAGCTAAGAGGCAGTCGTGTGCGAAATCCCTTCGGCTGCAGAGATACAAGTTATTTACCACCCTGGTGATGCAGGCTGCAGGTCTGCAGGCATCAAACCCCTTGAGATCACAGCACTGGGGTCTTCCAGATCCCTGCTGGGGACTTCTCCGCCACGGCCCCAGCTCAGCAGCTGCCGCGCAGCAGCCGTTGGGTGTTATGCTAATAGATGCGCCGGTGCGGCAGCCTTCTCCCCATCTGCTCAGAGCATCCACCTGCTGGGGTTTTTTTTGTTTTGTTTTAATGGCCAGATTAGGCCAGTGCAGTCCCAAAGCACTTCCAGCCTGCGCATGGGGTATGAACACAGCGCCAGCCAGCTCGAACCTCACAGCACAAGCACAGGCTGGATGCAGCCACGTTTGGGCCATGATCCACCTCCTTCAAACTTTCTGCAATTAAAGTCTCACCCTGAGCGTAACCACACTACAAGGTGCTTTTTTGTTGTTGTTGGAGTTGGTTTTTTTGCACCTGGTTTCCTTATAGTTAGCTTTATTTATTTAACCTTTTTGGATGGCCACATGAAGGAAGGAACATGCCTTCCATACCCATCTGACTGGGTGATAAATAGAAATGAAAGCTCCAATTTCTAAGCAGTCATATTCTCCACGGTCCATGCATAGTAGGCAGTGGTTTGCAAGTCTTTTTTTCTCCCTGCATGGCCACGGAGGGATTGCTTGTGACACCTTTGCTGCCACTGAGCATGGTTGCACACAACCGCTAGTTCCCCTGAGACCTCTGCAAGTATTCAGGGAGGAAAGGGAAGTGGAAATAAGACATTGCTCAGTGTGAAGAAGGCAGCCCATCCTTCTCAATAGGTGGGACAATCTCTTCTCAGTGTATTATAGGGCCAAACCTCTGCTGTGCTAAAAAGAGCTATTTTTTTCATGCACATGGAGTATGCCATTTAGCAGGTTTCTAAGAAAAAAATCCCCTTGATTTTGTTTTTTTTTTTTCAAGTTCAGCTTCTAAGAGAAGTACTCTCAGAGTGAGCAATGTTAATCTCCCTGGGCTCTGCCTTGAGTCAATGGGAAATGTTGATGCTTCAAAAAGTGATTTAGAGTTATCAGAATTTTGGTCTAAGTCTGCCGAGCAGACTGTCTCCAGGGAGAGCCGTTGGCAATTAGCCTCCTCAAGACTTCAAGTAGCCTTTGAGCATCCATCAAGTGTATAAGGTATGGGGGAAGAAGGGACCTTCTGCACAGCGAGGGATCCAAGCCCCGAGCTTTAATCAGTGGATGCCTACATCCAAGACGAATTTGTCCAGCTTTTGGAGATACTCATGAGTCTTTCATCAAATCTGGGTTCCTGTCTGAACTCATCATAATACCCACGTGTTACTAAGGAGGCAGAGGTGAAGTATTTGTACTGTGATAAAGCCGCAACCCGAACAAAGCTCCTTTGCCTAACCCATAGGACAGAAAACACCACTACACCCAAAATAACATGAGTAGTCACCAGGTGTCCCTCCCCCCACCAGTGCTGCTTAAAACACTTGAACTAAATTTGTTTTAAAGACTAAGCGTAGGGGACAGCATTGAAAAATCAAGCCAAGAGCGAAACAAAAGGATGCTCCTGAAGACAGCTCATACAAAGAAAGGATTTTCTTTCTTTTCCCTCCCTCTTCCTCTCCTTGACTAAATGAAAAAATAAGGATAAAAAGATCAATTTTTACCCAAACTTAAAGTACCAAAAATTTCTCTCCAGAAGGATATTTCAAGAAAATGATATGCATCTGGAAGAAAATGAGACTTATAATGGAAGTATTTTCTGAAGCATAACTATAGTGTTGCTAGCACAATGCTGTAATCAAGAATAATGGAGCCCTTCACCCGATATACAGGAATGGATTCAATTGTTCACCATGCACATACCTGTATTTTAAAAATGTAGTCGAAAGCTTTAACTGCCAGAAGGCTCGAGCATTAGCGCTCAGACACAAAGCAGTTTAGAAGTGGGCTCCTTCATTTATCACTCATGTAATGATTAATCTTAAATCTCAATTACGCACAAAAATAGAAGAAACCCAGCTAAACTTTTGATCCCTTACGAGTTGGTTCATCTGAAGGATAGTTCAAGATCATCCCTGCAGCATACACGGCAGTGCAGGATGATACCTGCTCTGTATTAACTCCTCCACAGCCAAGTGAGGCTTTGCAAACCTTGCAAAGGTTAAGCCTTGGACACAAACTGTTTGAGCAGGTTAAATCCTACCCTCTCCCTCTGCTTTCAGGAGAAAGGGGAAATACAGGAAAGAATAGGACTTACCTTCTTTTTGGAGTGTGATCTGTCTTCCTCTTTAGCTGCTTTGCTATTTTTCCCAGCTCTGGAAAGCTTCTGCTCCCCAGACTGCTTGATGGTGATTTTGATCTCAGGAGGGCAAATATAGTTCTCCAAGTTCTTTGGGGGCTTCTTAGCTCTCTTGGTGGTCTGGATCTTTAGTTTTAAACTCCCCTCCGTGAAGTTAGCCTCCTTGATGGAAAATTCCTGCTCTTCCAGGCCGTCTCCCGCCACCCATTTCTCACTGTCCGCATTGGAAGTGGAATCCACGTCTCTCCCAGAACCCAGCTCATCCTCTTCCTCGGGCTCCAGCCTCTCGCCGCTCACCGGGATCCCTTTCCCCGAGCCCGCCGCAGGCAGCATCGTCTCCCCCGCACAGCCAGAGGCAGGCGGAGGCTTCGCGGAGGTGACAGCGGCTGGCAGAAAGTCTGCCTCGCCCCCCCTTTGCCGGGAGCTGCCCAAAGTCTCCCTGGGCTCCATAGCAATACCGCAACACCCTGGAGTTTTGTCAGAGGGAAGGGGAGTGCAGGAGGGGATGAGGAGAGCGAGGGCAGGTACGATCCCAGGGAACGAATGGTAACTGTCTGCCGAATTCAACGTCCCGATCGCCCAGAGGCTGCAGGGAGCTCAGAAGAGACCAAATCTGCCACTGTCAAAAGAAAGGAGAAGAAAAAAAGGAAGTTAGCATGTGCACATGTATCAAACACAAGTGTGGAGATGACTGAAACAGGGCATGCTTGGGCTTCCCCTGTAGCATCTCAAGGGCCTTCCTTGAAGCAAAACGGGAACCAAGGCTGGCTGCCATTTCTGAGGCCTGGATCTGGTATCACAAAGCAAGGAACGGTAGCCACGTGTACTGCTAAAAGGATGAAAATGGTATATTAAAAAAAAATAGAAATGGTGTATAATTGCAAACTCCTGCAACTCTGGACTTGGGGAAATAAATGAGGGGGCAACCAGCTCTCCACACCCATGAACCTCCTTGTTACTTCAAAGTGCTCGCTGTCACAGGGTCTTTTAGAGGGGAAAAAACCAGAGGTAGACACTTGCTTGCCTCAGGTTAAAAAAATAACCCAGTGATCAGAGCGCAGAAAACATGGTGTTGCCCTATGAATCAAGCAGAAGAGTTTCAAACTCCCTATTTCCCCACTTCCCAGGCGAGAGAGATGTCCTTGGCTGCCAGCTATTCTAGGGGGGACTGTACTTCGGATGAACTATTCATTACACACTGGGCCAGACACACGTTGTCTGCAGCCCGAGATGCTCCCTAGGATGCTGGGGGTGCAGGAGGATCCACCTGGGTCTCCTGCAGGGCGTATCAGGGACCTGAGTATTGAGGGCAATGGAGGAAAGCTAAACTCAATGTTTTCCAGAGCTCCTCAGGCCCTTGGGTATTTGCTCTGTGGCAAAGGCTTGGGCTGAGAGAAGCAAGGACTGTGCTCTCATCCTTTCAAATGTGGGCTTTCTTTAAAACATTGCAGGTTGAACCCTGTTTTGGGTTTGTGTGGTGGGGTTTTGGTAGCAGGAGAGGGGCTGCAGGGCCGGCTCCTGTGAGAAGCTGCCAGAAGCTTCCCCGGCTCCAAGTCGGACCCGCCGCTGGCCCAGGCCGAGCCCGTCAGCGATGGTGGTCGTGCCTCTGGGAGAACGGATTTAAGACGGGGAACCTGCGGTGAGTAGGGGATCGGAATGTGAGAGGAACCCCTCTGCAGACCCCAAGGTCAGGGAGGAAGGAGGGGAGGAGGAGCGGGGGAGCAGGGGGATGGATGCCCCCAAGATGGCCGCCGCTCCCTGGGAGAGCCCGCGCTGGAGCAGGCTGGGACTGGAGGGCTGCGGCCTGCGGGAAGGCCCCACGCCAGGGAAGCTCATGGAGGACTGTCTCCCGTGGGAGGGACCCCACGGCGGAGCAGGGGCCGAGTGAGGAGTCCTCCCCCTGAGGAGGAAGGAGCGGCAGAGACAAGGGGTGAGGAACCGACCCCAACCCCCATTCCCCGTCCCCCTGCGCCGCCGGGGGAGGAGGGAGAGAGAACCGGGAGTGGGGCTGAGCCGGGAAGGAGGGAGGGCTGGGGGGAAGGTGTTCTAAGGTTTGGGTTTATTTCCCATTATCCTTGTTTCGATTTGATTGGTAGTAAATTGATTTGGGTTTTTTTTGCCCAAGTTGAATCTGTCTTTTGCCCGTGATCATAAGTGGCGAGTGATCCCTCCCTGTCCTTGTCTGACCCACTAGCTTTTTGTTGTATTTTGTCCTCATCCTACCAGGGCCAGGGCATTGGAGCGAGCAAGCAGCTTTGTTTTGCTTTGTTGCTGGCTGGGCTTAAACCATGACAAACCCTTTGAGATGGAAGCATTTGTATTTAGGACCTTACAAAGTCTCGGTCAAAGTTAATGGGAAAAGCTGATAATGTTCGGCTGAGGCAAAAGATGTATCACCCAATGACATAGGAAGGCTAAGCCACGTACCAAACATTTGGTTAAAAAAAAATCCACATAGGGTGTTTTTAAAGCCATTGAGGTGCTTGCATACACCCTCCCTAAAATCCCCCATACAGCCACCACCCATCATGGCAATCCAGTTCAGGCTACAAAATTAGCAGAAGAGTATCTCAGAGAGAAACAAAGGTATTTTCTGCCACTTTAGCAGAAACAGCTCCCTGGAGGGTCAGAGGAGTATCACTTCTGGCATACAGAAAAGGAAACAAGGCGGCACTGCCAGGAGTAGGTGCTGGGGGTGCAGACCTACCCTTTCAGCAGTAGCTCCCTGCTAGATTAGCCCTGCTACACTGCCAAACCGCACCCCTCGACCAACTGCAAGCAAGATCTGAGCACAGCCAGGGATTTCCCAGGTCACTATTAGTAGCAATAAACCGTAATGGAGAAATAAAAATGATCTTGTTACATATCACCAAATCATAACAGCGTTATCAGCGTAGACTACTCTACTTAAGCACAGCTCATCGAGAAAAGTCACATGTCCTTGTACCCCTGGCTTCTTTCTGCTTTTTAAAAATACCTTGCATGAGCTTAAAATTCAAAAAGAAGTAATAACAAGCACCTTTTATTAGTTATATATATCCACATTTCCACTGGAGTATGGCCATGGGTCACTTGTCAGACCCTGGCACATATGGCTACTAATGGAAAGTCCCAAGCATCCCAGAGTTCCATGAAATCATTGGGTGACCTCCACCCAGGTCCCAGCAGACACAAATTCAAATAAAGTTCCCATAAATAGCACAAGCTGACAGCCCAAGCACGGAAGAAAAAAAAAAAAAAAAAAAAAGGAAGAACTATTATGGAGCCTGAACTGCCATCTGGCCTTAGAGGTGGTTTCTGTAGCTCATAGTAGATAAAAGTACACCATAAAAACACTTATGCTTATGTTGCACATCTTCTGGCAATAGGGAGGAGACTCATTTCCCAGAGCTGCTGCCACTAGTCTCATTTAAGGTGATCCTGAAGAACTAACAGACCCAAGGACTCCTGTACGCCTGCCTTGACTCACCCTGAGGTCAGCAAGTCGCTCTATTTCACCGCCTGTTAAACAAGGATCCTGCTTACCTCATTCAAACCCATTTTAGGGTGGGTTAGTTAATGCCCTTACATAGTTTTGAACCTAAGTGTTTACCATGTGGTAGTCGCTAATTACTAACGCAATTAGTACATTAAAGCCACCCAGTTGCAAGGAGCTGCTCCACCTAATTGACCAACCTTGTACCTCACCTCTCCTTTGTGCCTATGGAGGTGATGGGAGTCAGGGTTACCTTCCTCTTCCAACTGGTCCAATCAGAAAAAAAAAAAAAAACAAACCAGGCCATCCTATTTATCTGCCATTTCGCATTGTTAATCTCCTTGGAGAGGGACGCAATGTACACACACTCCTGGGCTGCAACACAAACACAAGGTGGTAAAAGCTCGGCGGTGCAGCATTCCAGGGAGTTACTGCTCTGGTATGCACGCATGTACAATGGGCACTCTGTGCTGGCCTCCACCCACAGGCTTTTAACCTCTCTCACTGCTGGTAAAAAAAGAGAAAGCTTCTGGCAGACAGCATCTAGCTCAGCAGGCAGGGCAGCAGGATAAGTCTGCAACCACTAAGGGTACGGGGAAGGGACCACAGATGAACCAACCCGCTTGGGACCCTACATGGAGCGGGAGCTGAAATAAAATTCATGGCTCCGAGCTGGGAAGGGTCTTTCAGGTTTTGAGTCATTGGGTAATGTTTTATGGAGGGTGAATAAAAAGCCAGATTTCTGCTCCAAAGTCTGGTTGTGGGTCTTGGACCTAAGCTCTGGGTCACGATGCCCAAACACTCATCCCTGCTTGGCCGTGTGCCTCCAGGTCAGTAGAAACAAGCAACAGATGAATAAAGTTATTGCATTACACCAGTGTCAGGTGAGTTCATGCCAAATCCACCTTAAAATCCCACTTAAAAATATATTGGCCTCCTGTTCTGCTCAGAGCCTGCAGATGATGATATCACCAGACCCGCAGGTAGCAACAAATAACCCTGTGCTCAAACATCACGCAGAATTAACTGGGTCATTGTTTTAGGTATCTCCTTACTCTCCTCCAGGGTTAATAGTTAAATGACTTGGGTGCAGGGACATTATACTCGTCTTTCTTGTTTGGGCAGGCTACCTGTGCTTTGACTAATTAGGAAACCTCACTTCAGGCTTCTGAATGCGTAACCTCTTTTGGAAACGTCCCCATCTCCCCTCTCCAGACTGCCTGCAAGCAGAAGCGCCGAAGGGACGGCGATGAATACTTTTCCTCCAGCAGCTCTTCTGCCTTAGCTGGCAATATGCAAATCTGGAAATCTAGGGAGGAAGAGGATTTTCCAGGAGACCCTAGCACTATTTTAAACACCCGAGAGATGGAGGCTGTCTAGACTTTTAAGTGCTCACCCAAACTGCCCTTCCAGGCCTCCAAGGCTCACCAACATCAAGTCCTGTTCAATAAGCAACTTACAGAGGCATTTTACCGTCCGAATTAAGCTCCCGGAGGAAAGTGTTACCGCTAGCAGGCTTCCTGCAGTCAAGTTAAATTTGAGGAGGATAATTCACAGGTGAATGACAACAAATTTCACAGAAGTTGGCATTAGCTCTTAATTAGGGAGAGATTCACGCTTCCTCTGATAAGTACTGAGAAATAATCAAATGTCTGTGTGCTCAGCTTTGCTACAGCTGCTCACATGTTTCTTATCAGCTCCTCTGGGCACCTCAGACTCACTTCTGGAGGCAAAGGCCTGAAGTATAAGACCTCCCTTTGGGTCATACTAGATGCCTCCCATTAAGGGTTCTGAATATGCTCCCTTCTCCTGCCTCAGGCAACTGCTCATGCTTGCAAGTATTCAGATGCCAGGGCTATAAAGTGATTAAACTGAAAATTTGCTGAGGACAAAAACAGGTGAAAGCCCACAGCAGGGGGGAGAAATCCACCTATTTGGGATTCTCTATGAAGTGAAAGTGGGTATAACGCTTGGCACGGCTATTGCCCTACGCACAGGAGCAACCACATTAGTAACAAGCAAACGCTGATTAGACAAATGCAAGCAAGCCAGGTTCAGCTGCCCACGTTTGTGCTGTTGCTCTGATTTGTTCAAGCACTGGGAGCACCACTAGAGAGTTTGGAGCAAGATTAAGAGATGCTGCCCAAATCCCATAGTACACTAATCCCAGTCATGACTAGCTACTGAGACTGCATTTGCTTTATCCACAGAGTCCAAAATGCCTTAAAATGCAAAAGAAAAAAAGTTCTATTGAACAGGTTCAAGTGAGGGGAAACTGAGGCACAAATCTGAGAGTGTCATAGTGAATGTAAAGTGGAGGCCACAGCTTCTCAAGCCCCATGTCTATCATGTTGCCTTTGGATCTCACATTCTCTCATGTGACATGCAGTTAAATCTCTAATCTCTGCAAAATATCAGAAATCCTGGAAGCCTCTTTACACTCCATCTTTTTAAAACCATTCACCACAAAGCACTGGAGACTATACAGAAATATTTAATGATGAGATATCACCTTTCACTCCAAAGACTCCCCAGTTGCTTCCTTGATTATATATGCCACTGCTGAAAGGCAGCTGCCTCTGGGGCAGAGGCCAATGGACAACCCACATTACACCCGAGGGAAAGTTTTGGTCAGAAACCTGCTTTTATGAGAAGTGTCAGTGAAACTTCAGAATCCATCATGGGACATAAAAACCCAACAGCCTGGCATGCAGCAAGCTGCACTGAACTCAGTTAACCCACATTAGGAATACAAAAAAAAAAAAATAAATAAGAAGCCCCAACCTACTTCTTCAACCTAGGAATTTCAAGCGTGGTTGTGGTCGCGGTCCATGCACTACCAGATCACCAGCAGCACAAGTTTGGTGCAGATCAGGAACAGGCATCTGATCACACTTCTATCGAATGGACCAGAGCACACAAGATGAGGGTTAAGCCTTTCTTCATACCAACTTAAAGGCCGTTCCGGAGGATGGGTAAAACTTATGAGCCATAAAGCCACCATGGTGCAGACAAGTGACATAGTATGATGCAATACAATGTCTGCTGGGATAAAATTAAGTCACTGCAAATTTTTTCAAACAAATTTGAACCGGGAGAATGAGTTTATAATGGATCAGTATCATGCACCAGTAGCGTGTTTAATCTGCCGCTCAGAGCCCGGAGCTAGATTTATCGCATCTTTGGACCACAGCCTTAGTTACTTCCTGTGGCCATGATACGCTGAAAGAACAACCCAGCTTTGGCAGGGAGCTGGAAAAACGACTGTGACAGCTATTTTCCGTCCACACTATAGATCCCATAGGAAACACCCTCTCCCTTTCGCCAACTTTGCGTCAATCAGGACAGAAACAAGGCAGGACTTCCCCTTCAAGCAAAACAAATGAACGTCATCTCTTAATAAAGAATCAGAGATGGCCTGGTGAAGTCCAGATCCCAACCAGGCACAACCCTGAGCATCTTGCCCTAGGTGACCCTGCGCTGAGCTGCATGGTGGACTGGACGATCTCCAGAGCTCTTCCATCCCCAGCCATTCTGTGCTTCTGTGATGTATTATTTGGCCTCTATCTCCAGTGCTGGGCAAACAGGTCTCTCTACTGCACGACAGTTTTAAACACACTGCTAAAATTCCCATCTATAAGATATACCTGGGTATAGACACATATAAAATAGTTGTGGGTATACAACAGATACAGTATGAGATCCTCAGCTGATAAGAATAATTGGGAGTGGAATGACCATATGTGAATGCCTGTAATCCTCAGATTATCTATAAAAATAACTAACTAAGGCATGTGATTCGTTAATAGGGCAAATTAGAAGAAGGTGGTTCCCCTCTGCATGGTCCCCCTGTCTCCAACACTGCCTTTGTTCCAGTCCTTCTACCTCTGCCTCTGATTTTGCATGGGTAATATGAGGACTTTCTCTGAAGGGAAGGGATGCAAGCTCTCCCAGGTGTGGTCTACCCGCATGAAAACAAAGAGCAAGGATTAATGGCAGTTACCAGAACAACAGCAGAAATGTAATCTCCACTTGTTTCCATCAGATTGCCCCGAGTCGAAGTGCTTCCAGCCCTCTGCACCTCCGCCAGCGTGACTGAGTAACACTGACTGATGGCTCTGTCTCGATGTGCCCAAGCCCGGCAAAGGAAGCCAGGAAAAGCCACAGTGGAAGGGAAAAGACAAGATAACCTGAAGATCTCTCACAGCCAGATGAGGCTGCGAGCATCCCCCCAAGATAAGGAGACAGAAATAAATGAGAGCCCAAGTATATCCATAATTACGGAGGCATGTAAGTGTGCACATTACACACATGTGTATCTGTCTTCTCAACATAGAGGCATTAAGAGTAGATTATGGAATCATATTTGACTCCATAATTAGGTTTGAGACTCCATAATTAGATCAAATAGTCACCTTTCTATGTAAGTAACTAACTATCGTACAGCGCTGAAGGGAGGGCCAACTGAATGATTAAACAACTGACACGGCCATAAATCACAAGGCCCATAAAAGCAATACTGCCCAAGGTACAGCTGTGGCAACAGCCAGCGTAGCAAAGCACCCATCTGCGGTAGGAGGAGAGATGCCCGTCATGTTCCCAAGGACTTTTACAAGCTCCTGCCTGAGAACTGTGCCAAGGTTTTATAAATCTACTCGCTCACAACCTTAAGCTGTATCTGGGTGTCGGGGAAGGGAGTAGGGTCATCAGACCTGCAAACACCTCCTTGTGCTGATTTCTGGTCTCTAAAGGACCAACCTCCTTCCACTTGTGCCCTCTGAGACAAACACTGCTGCAGGACTGCTCTGAAGCTGGGCTCGGTTCACTGGATTTACACCTCTGAATCAAGGAATAGTGTTTGATCCTAATGACATCAAGAGCTGGCATGTCATTTTTACCCATCACCCTTGTGAAGATTAGGCCTCCGGGACACTAGAAAGCAGAATGAGATGCCAACTGTGCTCCAGCTCATTACAACACAAAAAGCTGAGCCGGGAGATTTGCTTACGTCAGGTCAACACCAGGTTGCTGAGCTCTGAGACCAAGCATCGTCACTCTCCACGTGATGTATAATCAAAGGTGACTCCTGAGATGATCCAAGAGAATACCCCGAGCTCTCTGCTGGGTGCAGCAGTGTGTGCCACTACAAGGATAAAACTTATTCCATTAACAACAGCCATAAAACTCTTTGGGGAAAAGCGTCAACGTGCAAGAGAAAGGGACTTCAAATGCTTACTCCATTCTAGCCACCTCTTGCCAAGCGCACCATCCTGGAGGTGGTGGCAGCCACTCCAGGCTACAAATGGAAAGTTTTAAGGGTATTTAGGGAAAGGTTTTTGGCACAGCGACCAGTTCACAGAAAGCAAAACCCTGCACGATTCCATCATCTGTGTTACCAAACTTTCCTAGATCGACTCTGCTCTTGGAGAGCTGCCATCAGACACAGTAGCCTCCTTCTAACACCATCGTGGTAGGGCAATAATCTCTCCTTCTCCCTCTGATCAAACATTTCCCTCTGCACCCTGAAACATGTGGAAAATGATTTCTCTGTATAAATCATTAACGAGAGGTTTGTTTTTATTTACTGCTGCTGCCACGGGACTCCTCCTTCCTCCTTTACTCTTTTTTTGCCCTCCTCCATTATTTCATTTTTGTTTGCACAAGTGCCAAATACACCAGATTTCCCTCCCTTCAGGAAAAACAGAGAAATAAATAAAATACAACAACATATCTGATAGGGAATGCACCAGGTCTTGGCTCAGCACCCACTCCTCAGAGCCGTAAGTGATGGCACAAGGAGGACCAAAAAGGCTTTGGTCCAGGATCTATCCTGTGCCCAGTCTAGAGGCTGTACAAACAACACATCCTATATTACTCAATTCTGCATGCTTCAAATGAGGCTAGGAATAAGAAAGGTTGGATTTTGTCCACGCAGGCTTGCACTGTGTGTTTCCATGCTGAGTAAGCAGTGGTGTCTTGCTTGGTGCTGTATAATGTACCAAGCATCCCCAGCACCAAGGGGTGACTGTGGGAAAATAGGGCATATAAAGGGTGTGCAAGAAGAAGAGCAATAATTTGGGGTATTTAGAGGAAGGCATTGAGACTGCTTTGCCTTGCAGAACGTATCAGTCTTTTGACTTTGAGGGAGGAGAGAGTATCTGGGTCAGCAAAACAAGAAATACCTTTAAAGCCTCACGGACTGCAGAAGAAAATGCAGGAGGCAAAAGCAGCACAGGACACAAGCGGACGTGGCTGGGTGCGTACAGGGCAAAGAGCAGCCCACGGTGCCAGGACAGCGATGTCGAGAGGCATGAATGTTAGTCAGGAGCGTGCCGGTGGGAAGACCCGAGGCCAGGAATAAAGGCAAGATAACCAACAGCTGCTGTGGGCAAAGGAAAGGAGTAGCTTCGCCTCTAATGAGGCTGAAGAGGAAGCGGTTAGAGAAGTGCTGGGAGAAGTTGAGTCAGAGGGGAGATAAGAGCCTGCTGAGTACCTGCACACCCGAAAGGCCTCTCCAGCTGAACTACTTCATTGTGCTCTTTGTGCAGCATTGCACACATCAGACTCCGTCCGAGGCGGCAAATAGGCTCAGGAGCAGCAGATTCACGACTCAAATCCCTATTCAAGCAGGACCAGGACTTTGGGTTGTTATTCCCTTGCAACGCCACTGACTTCAGGAGGATGCTAAAGGTTGGGATGGGGTCAGAATTTGGGGGAATCCAAGGTCAAGTCAGTCATGGGTGCCCCCTCTCTCCATTGACGACATATGGCTCTCTGGCTCCTAATCTGAGTCTTTCACTTAGGTCCCAGCCAAGCAGAGTTTGGTCTGTGGGCTCCGATGGGTCAAGATACCCCTGAACTGAGGCATCTGTACCACTGCTCCCCAGCTGGAGATGGATGCAGGTTTGAACAGGGTCCCAGTTCCTACTTAGGGCCACACTGCAGCTTATTGTTATTTTAATTGATGCTCACACTATTTTTTTCAGAGGTTTTCCTTAAGGGCCCTGGGAGATCCGTTCACTGAGCTAAGCCTGAAGAAAATGTTCTGGCCTGAAAGCCTCACTTAAACAGCAGCATATTTTAAGAGCAGATGTGTCTTCAACTCTGATAAAAGGATGGAGGAACAGGACCTATGTTTCTGTGACTACCTCTTATGACACAGAATTGGGATCTAATGTAGCCAGCACCTATAGCAAAGGCTATTTATGACACTTATCCAGCAGGATTTGTAGGGACAGTGCCTCTCTCTTTAAGCCAACAGACTGAAAGATCTCCATCGACTTTAGGATGCCTACAATGACACTTTTGATTTGTCATGGCATCAGAAACCATGACCTCCATTTTTTGGTCCCATTCACACACCAAAAGAAGACAGAGGCCTTCAACAAGCCCTATGTTTATATCCATTTAGCAGCTCAAAGTCAAGCAGGTTAGACTGCTGCCCTGTTTAAAAGCATGTGGTTAGAATAATTTAAAGGGGAAAAGTGTTTCCTCTTCTTCCCCCACTCTCACTTCTTCTGAATAAATTGGAAAAAAAAAAAAGGAACAGCTGACAGCAGGAGAGAATTTACTCAACCTTTCAGGAAGAAAATTGTCATCAAGCAAAGAGAAAGCATGACATTTTTCAGCCCATTAGGTAAAGGTTTATGCAAGTTTCAAAGATGTGAATATATGGCTTAATATTTTAAACTGTTTTGCAACCTTAGGAACAATGGGCATATATAATAGCACTTTACCCAGATGCCTGCTATAATACTTTACATGTATACAATCCCGTTCGAACACTTACTAAACTCCCCCAGTTAAGCTTCACATCTCTGATCCCTTCTGAAAAAGAACTGAAGAATTCAGCAGAGAATTATTCCCCTGTGCAGAATTCTATTGAATCCCCACTATAGAGCTCCATAGGAAGGCTTTAGAGAGAAAAAGAAAAAAAAAGGGGAAAAAAAAAAAAAGAAAAAACTACAGGAAGGATTTCCTTGTCTAGCAAACTAATAGGATTTCAGAGGAGTTTCAGTGGAAACCCCATCGCATTCTCCAAAGCCAAAAATTTAGCAAGACTCAAGGAGTGGTAGGCATGGATCACAGCATCACTCCAGAATACACTGAGTCTGGAAACACACAGGGAAGTTAGGCCAGTGTCCAAGTCTTAGAAATCACACCAGTAGGATATTCAAGATATGTGGATTCATATGGAAGAAAGACATGCCTGTAACGCCTTGCAGCTTGACCTCTGGTTTGAGTATCATCATTTTCTCCTTTCCATCTTAAACCCAACTTCCCCATCTGCTAAAATACTAGGACAGAAACAGAATGATTCATTGTATACATATATATCTCTCAGTTTTAAAGGTTAAGGCTAACAAAAATTTCAAAGTAACATAAAACCTCAGGCTTCCGATCTTTAACCCATCTCTAATTTTGAGGTATTTAAGTGAGTCCTGGGTTACCCCACGCTTGCCTACCACACATTCTTCTGAACAGCTTTCCCAAGCACTATTACAGGAGATACTGTACTACAGTAGAGGAAACTGCTCTCATCGCTGCCACATTCATAGAGCCCTTAACTGCCCAGGACTGCACAGCAACCCTTACCGAAAGGAATTCTCTCCTTCAGAGGCAGTGAAAAGCTAAGTTGGTCACCCCACAATGGCATTTAGCCATGACCCCAGCACCCCACTCTGCTGGGCACTTGCATCCCAGTATATCACGCATGGCAGAGCCAAGCCTTGGGCCACGCTGTGCTCTGGTATTCACCAGGGCAGGTCAGAGCCTTGCCACCACCTTCTGACCTCGCGTTTGCATGGAAATCGGTCTCCTCCTGCATGGCTTTTCCATACACTGAGCTTGCTTTCAAAAAAGCTCATCAGACTCACCCTCAGCCCTACATAGGGAAGACAACTCAGACTCATCCTTATCATCTGCACAACTCCATTTTTCCCTGCCAGACCCCTGTGCTGGATGGACATGTACACGAGTCCCACTGCTGTCCCCACTCATAAGCAAGAGTAAACCTGACCCTGGGATCTGTGAGCAATACCAGTGACTGTATTCCCAGAGTACTTCTCTGGCCACCTTCCTGTTTTGTCATCTGTGTTTCAGCCCCATCACTTTCCCCTTCATACCTGAAGTCAACAGGGTCATCGTCACACACGGGCAATGGCACACGGGTTCGGTGGACAGGCAGCCGGGCAAATAGCATAGAGATACAGAGGCCTGAGACCTTGCAAAGATCCCCAGCTAGACTTGGAAGTAAACTAGACCAGTAAAGATCATAATCAAGCCTGGATCAAATCCCCCCAAATCCTCACGGTGTTTGAAGTCCAGAATTTTGATTTGGCCTTTTGGAGAGAGAACTGACTAACCTGAGAACTCTTCAAAATTTTCAATTTCATAAAAGACAACAAAAGCCTAAATGAAATAATGTCAGAAGATTGCTTTTCATATCCAGCTGCCCCACAGCTTACAGTAAAAGCTCATCATTGTGTTTGGACAATCTGTGCTGCAAAGTAAATCCAACTCCAAAAGGGCAAAATAACCCCTAACTCTGCTCCCTCTCAAGAGCTGATAAACAGAAATTACCACCCCCTACTTCCTTCACACATTTCCTCAGCTCTGAAAGACAAGCTGCATTATTCACTGACTGCTGTTATTCAATTTAAGAAATGACTTTGCCTTCCTCCCCCCCCCCCCCCCACCTATTTATCCCCCTCACTCTGCTCTCTCTACGACCAGTTAAACGTGAATGCAGAATCCAGGTGCCTGTTGGGGAGCTGCGCTTGTTCCCAGCATCCAGCACATCTCTGAGCATGTCTGAAGACACAATGAACTTTTGAAGCCACATCAAGTGAAGGCTTCATGTTGGGAGAAGGAGAAAGAAACTGTCTCTAAGGATTTGAGCGAGCCTCAGAAGCAACCGTGCTAACAATGCAGGCTTGCAACCCGGTTTCATGCCCGTATCAGAAAGTAAAGCAGTCCCAACCTCAAAAGTTTGGAAATCGTTTTCAGATCTGACAGTCCCCTCAGGCTAAAACCTGGAGTTGAGGGGTTTTAAAGCCCATCTTTAATCAAGGTGACAATTTCCTAAAAGGATGAGTCATTTTATTTCCTCAACAATAATAACAGGAAAGGAAACTTTTTTTTTTTTTAATCAAGTGGGAAAGAGAGAAAGTAACGAGAACAGAACCTATAATAGCAGCAAAACCAGTCCCAGCAGAAACCACAAGCCCTGCAGCAAAACCCTGGGAACTTTCTCCGCTAAAGTTCTCCCACAGACTGTCGCCTTACTTGCTAGGCTTTGGACTAGCTCTGAACCTTGGATTGCTGCTGCCCTAAGAGTGCCTGGACTTCCCAGCACCAAGGCTAGATTTCACTGTGGGTTTCATCTGACTGTCTTTTATTTTGTACACAGATTTGACGCCCTTCTTTCACCCTCAAATGCATGCTTAATCGCAGCACTTACACGCTCAAAACCCTGTGTGCCTGCATGTTATGGTAGGCAAAAATGACACGCTGAGTTTTCTGAACATGGCTTAAATCTTATTCAATTGGCCCTACTGCAGACCATGCATCATGGAGCACGTTTTGGCAGTTATTAATGCTGCCTTTCAACATCATCGCAGACCCACAGATCACAGATACTCCATAGATGGGTAGTTAACGGGGAGCAAGAACGACCGCCTAGGCATATGGTTAAACAAATCAGTCATCAATTCACTGGGACAGCTTTCATTTCCATCACAGCAATCTGTTGGATCCCAGAACTGTTTTTACGTGCTTCATTAGACAATAGCCTTTCTTGCTACTACTTGGGTCAAGAGTCAAAATTGCTGTGTAATTGCAAGTCTCGGAGCACAAGGCAAGAGTTTTTCAGTCCTGGAGGGTGTTGTCCAAAGGGGAAAGAAAACAGAAGGGAAAGATTATGTGTGAGCAATTGAGCCCTACTGAGAGGGCAAAAAAAGTCACTGAAACTGGGATTAGCCAAATCTTGTAATGGAAAACAAGAGTCCTGTTGGTAAGCTGGCACTTACACCTAAGAGATGTGCATGCTGGGGAAAAGGAGCTCAAAGGATGGGTCAAAACAGACCAGAAGAAGAGATTAAGCAGCATCTGAAGCCAAAAACTGATGGTTGGACCTTTTCAAGCATTTAACTCCTTGAGTTAATTAAGCACGTGGCAATAGCAGTTGTTAAAAAAGAACAGTTCCCAGCTTAATCAAAGTACATTATTGGAAATGATACTGAGCAACCTCAGTAGAGAAACCCAGTAAATATCAAGTCAAGCTAAATAGCTCAGTTATGATCATTATTAATAATAAATCATGGCCACTGTTTCTTTTGTTTGCCAACAACTAGCATAGTTTATGGCTCTGCACAAACCTAACACACCATTTTATTACATTTCAGAGAGTGCATCCTCCTAAAATGATAATGTGTTAATAATCTATGCCGGGCTTTTTGGCAGGAACCAAAGAGCTCAAACAACTTGAAATAACATCAGCAAAAAATTATTTATTCCCCATCCCTAGTTGCAGAGAAAACAGAGGTTTTCTTGGCTCAGTTACTTCTCAATAGATTTCTGGTTTCAATTAAAACTTTGAGTCTGAGAAGTTAAAAAAAAAAAGCCAAAGCCAATAAGAGATGGAAGAGAAGTCTCCATTCACTGAGTGTTTCTGCTTCCCCCCCCTCCGCTTTTACATAACCCTTCTGAGCTAAGAGCAGAGATTGAAGTACAACTTCATTGTTAGGAGGGTTTTTTTCTCCTTTCAGCTAAAACCCAAATGGAGATGAAAAAAGTTTCTCCTCGGAGTGGAAGGAGCTTCTGACCGAGGGCGATAATCTCAGCGAAGGCCGAGGAAACGCAGAAAGGTGTGCGTGAAACAGCCACTTGCACATTTTCCCTGACGGGCATTTTTTTCTCCTGTGGACGATAAAAGGTCCTAGACACTTGTTTCCTCAGGTTCGCCCTATCCCTGCCTAACGTTAGACGGCCGATTATATCATTACTGTAAGCCTGCACCAAGTTAGTCCTGGCTGCAGGGGCTGTCGGATCAATAATTTTTCCCATTTGGCTCCCTAATATTCAACACGGGATTGAATTTGCCAGCAGTCCTTTACCCCTGAAATCCTCCTGTCAATACGAAAAGGATCACATTACTTTCCCTGACAGCAGAGGACTAGCAGGCTCAGCGCTTTGCTCGCCTCGCACATCCTTTGCCGTTTGACAGATGGACATATAAGGCGACACGGCGGGTGTGTCCCCCCCAAAAATACCCCCGACCCGGCCTGGCACGGCCCCGGCAGGGCCACCACGGCCCCGCAGCTAATGAAACACCTCTGCTTGCGGGAAGGGGGGGGGGGAATAAGAACACCCCCCCCCCCCCCCCTTCTCCTTCCCTCCTCGCCGGTCGCATTTGCTTGTAGCGGACTCCTCCCAGTGCCCAGCTCGGCTCGCCGGCCTCACGGCAACCACAGACCCACATCCCCAGCCCGGGGAGGGGGGCACTGGGATGGGTGGGTGGGTAGTGCCCCCCCCCCCAGCTCCTTCCCCATGCCCCCCCCCCTTCCAATGCACATTCTCCTCCCCCGCGGGGAATCCCCCTTCATCTCTGCTTGCAAACCCCACAGGGGACCGGGGACCTGCCCGCCCGGGGAAGGGGGGGGGGGTGGCCGGGTCTGGGGGTGTCGTCGTCCCCCCGATACCCCCCCTTTAGGCTGCCGCTGCCCGGGTGCGACTCCCCGGTGGTGTAAACGGCCTTTTAGCATCAGGCGTCAGGCCCGAGATTATCAGTGCCGTTTATTTGAAGCGGAAACGAATCGGAAATCCTTCTCTCAACTGCTTTTTTAGACATAGAAATACACCCAGGCGGGGGCAGGCAGCGCAGGGGACGGCCAGTGTCCGCGGTGATGGGCACACACTCCCACTCCCACACTCCCACACGGGTGGGAGGGGGCCCCCCGCCTCACCGGAGGGACCTGATTTCCCGCTGGGGGATAACCCGGCGAGGAAGGGGTGGGAGTGGGAGTGGGAGTAGGAGTGGGAGTGTGAGTACGGAGGTGAGCAGGGAGCCTTGAGCCAGGGCTGGAGTTGACAATAGCCGCCCGCGGCTGCAGGCTGCGTTTTGTAACCCCCCCTCCAAACCAAACCACCCCCCCTTCCCAATAATATAAGCGATATTTAAACCGCCCAAAGCTGAACTCCGCTTCCACCCGGAGGGGGGGGGGGGGGGAGAGAGGGGCCACCGGGGGCTGCAATCACCGGCTTATTAATAACCATTATTAACGCGCCTCACTTCGCTACCGAGCAGGGGGAGCGGGGGTGGGGGGGGTCCCACATTGCTAATTACTCCCCCCCCTTTCTCCACCCCCCCCCCCCCCCAGCTCTTTGCTCCTGCAAATTGCCGCTTTTCGGGGCTGCGTGTCCTTTTCAATGTCAAAACAAGAGCGGGGACCGAGGCGGCCGCCCCGGGGCACCGGCGCTTCTTCCCCCCCCCCCCCTCCCGGTCTCGCCCCCTCCAGCGCCGAGCACCACAGCGGACCCCCCCCCCCCCGCACAATCACACTCACACACACTCACACACACACAAAAATCCCCATAAGGTTACAGTGTTGCTCTCTAGCTCCACTTAACCTGCAATTTACGAAGCGGGGGGGGGCGAGAGGGGGCTCCCCCCCCCTTTTCTCCTTTCCACACGCACACACATAGCTGCCACCTACCCCCGGCGCTGTCGGGGGAACATATATAGGGTACCAAAGGGGTTGGGGGCAAGGGGGGGGGAATAAATACATTATGCAAACTCCTAGAAAAATTGCAACCTCTTCCCAGCAGCAAGGTTTTACCCCCCCCAACCACACACATACACCCCCCCCCCCCCCCACCAGCCACAAAGCATGAGGAGGGAAGGGGTCGGAGGGGGAGAGGAGGACTCGCATGCATTGCACAGCGGAGAAATATCCCCCCCCCCCCCAATAAATAAAGCCCTTTCCGCGCCATTGCAAAGTCACAACACGAAAAAAAGGAGACGACATTAACTTTTGCATGCAGAGGGGAAAAAGGGGGGGGGGGAGGAAGGGAAAAGAGAGAGGGGTAAGACCCTCCTGCAATCCGGATCATCAAGACAGACCTTTCCTCGATGGCTCAGGTTTTTTGTTGCTTTTTTTTTTTTTCCTTTTTTTTTTTTTTTCCCCCTTTACTAACCCATATCCCCAAAACGGCAGCGGGGGCTTCTTAGCAGCTTCCTCTTCTTCTTCTTTCTTCCTCCTCCTCCTCCTCCTCCTCCACCACCACCACCTCCTCCTCCTCCTCCCTCGGATTCCCCCCTTCTTGTCTCTTCTCTTTTAGATCCCGGTTTCAATCCCTCGCCACAGCCCCCAAAGGTGCTTTTGCTTGTGTTGCGGCAAACCCATGGCGGTGTTCATCTGTCAGATTAGGGGAGCGCACGGCCGCGCAGCACACGCAGAGCGGAGAGGGAGGAGGGCTGGGGGGGGGGGGGAGGAGGAGGAGGAGGAGGAGGAGGAGGGAAGGCACCCGGGGAGAGGGAGATGGACGGACAGCCAGACGGATAGATAGCTCGATAGATAAATGATAGATAGATAAATAGAGCGAGATAGAGCGAGAAGGGGGGAAAATGGCGTCTTGGAAGCCGGAATCCCGGAGTAAATCAAATTAACACGCAACACCCAGAGCAGTCCCGGCTAATTTTAGCAGGATCCAAAATAAAATGAAAAGGAAAAGGGGGGGTGGGATGGAGGAGAAGGGGGGGGTGAAAGAAAGGAGGGGGGGAGGAGAAAAAAAAGGGGGAGAGAAAAAAAAAAGAAAAAAAATCAATGCACTGGATAAAATCCTGGATTTGAAATCGATGGAGCTTGTCTCTGGCTTTCTGGCTCTCTCGCTTTTTCTTTTCTTTTCCTTCTTTTTTTTTTTTGGAGGGGGGGCTTTTTTTTGCTTTCTGTTTGTTGTTGGTGGTTGTTTGGGGGCCTTTTGAAGGGGGGCGAGGGGAGGAAGCGTTTTCGGTTTTGCTTTTCCCGGCGAGGAGTTGTTTGTTTTTTTTTTTTTTTAAAAAAAAAAAAAAGAAAAAGAAAGAAAGAGCAAAACCCCCGCGACGACGAGGAAAAAAAAAAGGCTGCTTTGGCGGCGAGGAAGCTTTTTCCTTTTATTCCGGCTCTCTCGTTCTCTCCGGAGCGGGCCCGTACTGGTGCCGGAGCTCCGGCGGGCTGCGGGGCTGCGCCCGCCCGCTCCCCGGGGGAGGGCAAAGGGGAGGCGGGGGAATAAGAAAAAAAAAAAAAAAAAAAAATCCACCCCCTTTGCCTAACGGGCACGGGATCGATGCTCACACACACAGAGACAGACACAGCCCCCCCCCCCCCCTCCTCGCTGAGAGTACAGTCTCGGTAAGGGGGGCGTCTGCTTTTTTTGCTCCCCGCTGGATTTTCCTTTCTCTGTCCTTTATTTTGTCTTTTGGTCTGGTTCCCCCCCCTCCTCCCCTCTCTCTCTCTCCCTTTCCCTCCCTGCAAGGGGCGGCGATTTGTTTAAGCAGATCTGGGGGCTGATGGCTCCGTCTCTCTCTTTCCTCTGTTTCTCTCGGAGTCCTGCAGCACTGGGGCGGGGGGGGGGAATAAATGGTAATGATCAGGCACACACACACACACACAGAGACACAGACACACACTCGGTGTGGCTGCAATGCTCAGCCCTGGGTTAATGTACTCAACAGTGCCACTACCTGACACAACAGCAGCAGTGATGGGGGCAGGGGAGAAAAGGCAGAGAAGGTGAGACTCGGGTTAGTGGCATTTATCCCACTCCAATCTCTCCCACGCCCCCCCCCCTTTAAGCCCCCACCCCATCATTTTCACAGCGCAGCCCCTGCGGGCTCATGACCTATGCGGGAGATTTTGGGGGTCCAGCGGCTGCTCTTCAGACCCGAGGTGAGGAATCCCTCTCCGGGGCTGGGGGAGACAAGCGAGGACCCCCAACACCTCTCTGAAGGATTAAAGCCCCTTGCCCCCCCCTTTCAGTATGAAGCAGTAACAATGCCCAAAATCCAGCACAAATTCAGCCCCGGGACAGGGGAACTGTGCAAAATCCAAATCCTTGGGCTTTTTCTTTCCCTGCTCTGCCAGCGGTCTTGATGATGCTGCCGTTTGCTTTGCCAGTTTGGTGAAGGTTTACTCACAGGAGTAAATCGTTGGCTTGCCTGAGTGATGAGTAGGAACCCCCAGAAAAGGGAGGGTTTGTGGGATGGAACTGTGGAAGTGGGCTTACAGGTGAAGGTAACATCAGGGGGGAGTAGGGATTACCCCCCCAGATACCTCTGCATGTTTGATCCCTTGCAGAGATGGTGCCACAGGAATCCCTATCCCAGAGTGCTGCAGGAGGCTCAAAGTACACCGAGTTTTTCCCTGTTGTTATGGGACAAATCGCAACCGCAGGCCATCATCCGAGTCACCTGAATTCAGGGTTCAACTGATGCAAGCACTACCTGGGTTGATCCCCACCAGCCACGGAGGCTTATTCATACGCCGCGATCCCTTAAATGTGTAGCGACAGATCTACGACACAGGTCCCAAGCTAACACCAGCTGGGTAGGAGAGCTTTGCGTGGTCCGCAAGATGCCAACGTAGCCCTCAGCAACTCTCAGCAGACTCAACTCCAAGGGTGAGTATGTGCCCTCAGCCCCACCGTGTTTCCTCGTGTTTTCTGGGAAAAGCTCCTGGATAAAAACCACACCAAGCCATTGTTTCCCTTTGGATGTCTCCATCTGACTGACCTCTGATGTGATACCTACAAATCCCAAACCGATGAGCTTCGGTAGAGGCAACAGGCTGTGCCCATCCTTCTTTTCTTACGGTCCTTTCCTCCCTCTTCTCTCCACCAATAGGAGAAAACAAATAAACAAATCAATAAAATACACAAAAAACCGATGGCCAACAGATCAACTCCACCTCCATCCCAAACAAATATGCAACTCAAAAACTTTTGAATTGGAAATGTCACACTGAAAATGTTGACATTTCTGATTGAAACCAAACAGGAATTGTCATTTCGAATCAGCGCTTTGACGTGGAAGGGAGGCTTGTTTGTTTAAATTAAATCACCCAACTGGAGCTACGTTTTGTCATTTTGCATCCGAATAAAACAAAAAGAAATAGTTTCAACATTTCTTGGCAGAGCTGCCAGTGACATTTTCCTGTGAAGAATTTTGGTTTTCAAAACTTTTGGCAGGTAAACTCTGTGTGTCGAAGAGCTCCATTGACCATCGTCTTCCTCCTTGGAAAAAGCCAACACATGGTTATGAAATAATTGATTTGATTGGATTAACACAGAAAACCAAATTATGGACCAAAATATTAAAAAAAAAAAAAAGAAAAAAATCACTTCTGATTTTCCTTTTTTTAGAAAATAGTGTTTTGTTTATATTTAATAAGTTTGGGATAAAAAGCATTTTGTGAGCCTTTGCTCTTTTTATCTTGTATTTCTTTTCTTCTGGAGAGTGTACATGTACATATAGAAATGTATTTAAGCAACCCCACTTAAATAATTTCAAACTGAGAAGTTCACTTTGGGAAGTAATCAAGATAATGACTTATTTAATGCTCACTTTTACTTTGAAAACATGGGGGAGTCTAAAATTATAATAATAAAAAAGCCTCAAAACTGCTAAAGGAAGTTTTTGATTAACCCAAAGTTATTTTTAGGCCTGTCTTATGTATAACTGGAAAAAAAAAAAAATCACACCTGGTTACCTGTAGACCTCAAACTCTGAAAAGACCCATCAGGATAAATTTAATAAGCAGAAAAAGACCCATTCCTTTGAGTGGTCACCTTGTAGGACGTGTGTGCATAAATCATTGTGGATCAGGGTTGACATCAAAGGTTTTCTTACCTATGGTTTTGTCCTCTAGATCTAGAACTTTTTTCTTTTTTAAAAAAATCTCCTCCCTCTGACTCTGCTGTGTGTCAAGGAGTTCATACAATGTAAGTGGATAATCTGAAAAAGGAAATTTCCTTCTCTTTGTTCTTTTCACTTAAAAAACTACTATGGCATTCATAAAGTTGCTTTGGTTCCTGCAGCAGACCTGAGATGAGTTTCCTATTTGTGTCTAACAACCTGTACATAACCTTGACTCCATGAGACAGGCAGATGTTTTATAATGAAGGCCATGAGCCTGTTATTTTTATATAAATAGCATATTGAGTTAAATATGCATATAAGACTTTCTAGGTTCAAGGTATGAACTAGTATTATGCAGAATTATGGGGTGATTTGTAAGTTAATGTGAAAGAAAATATGTGTCTTGCAAGGCTTCCAGTAAAATACTGGTAACACTTTATATGATTCAAAAATACAAACAAATCATTAAAAATAACCATTTGCAATTGTTTTAATTGCTTAAATCAGATCAGTTTTCTTATGGGTTTTAGTTTCTCAGCTGTCTAGCGCACAGTCCTCAGCTTTAAATAGACGATATCTATCTATCTATCTCATCTATCTATCTATCTATCATCTATCTATTTATCTATATACACACACATAAACTCTTAGACATAATTAGCAATTCATTGTATCCCACTACAATGTAAGTGATGAGCAATTATATTCCAGGACAGTTGAAAACAGGGGGGAAATGTGAATTCGTTTCAATCCTCTCAATTTTTGCTCAAGAATTGGAAATCCAACTGTTTGAACAATTGGCCCCAAAATAGAAATAACAGTGATTTTTAAAGTTGCCCTTTTGTTTTGTAAATCCCTCAGACATGTGCTATCAAGTTTCAACATTGTTTTGTGAACAATGGCGGGCAAGAATCAAAATTCAGGGCCAAGGGATTGGAAACCAAGTGCAAAACTAATTTTAGAAGACATAAACCCCATCTTTTGGTTGATTGTCCGTGGGTTTAGGATATTTATACCCCCAGCATCCCCAACCATTTCTCTCGTATGTTATTTGGATAACTCAGTACTGTTGTCCCTATCTCAGCATCTTCTTGGTATTGACAAAGGCTGTGCCATGCTAACTACTGTCCAAAACCAAAAGAAAAAGATTTTGTCTCCAATTTCTCAGCCAGGACAATTAGAAGAAAACCTTGGTAGCTTAGCAACATTGTATTACAGCGTGGGAGATGACCGCATGGGTGGCTCAGGTTCAAGTTCAGACTTTCTTATCTATCAGATCTTTCCGCAGCTTTCTTCCCCCTACAGAGCCAGTGACTAAACATTTCTCTGTAATCAGGCAGCACACAAAAGTTGTAGGGCTCAATGATGCCGCGCTTGCTGACACACCAGCAGAAGACCAGGACCTGCCCTTTGCTCAGGCTGCTCAGACATGCGAGTCCTTCTGAAAACCTTTGAATGTTTGCCTCCTGTAGCTCTTTCAACATCCATCAGTTTTGTTACCGCTCTTACAGTTGTGGTTATATTTCGCAGTCTTTCCTTGAGCAAACAAGTAACTCTGATCTTGTAAGAGCGCAAAATTCTTTCCCTCATAAATAACTTCAAAGAAACTAATTACTAATAAGCATAAAAATCTACCCTGGATTCTCATGTGCATTGTTGATCTACGATGGTGTGGATTTCAATCACAGTTTTCATACTGATTACAATTTTGCATATATATGTATATATAGCCTTGAATATACATAGTTATATATATTTAAGGCTTTATAAACTAATACAGAAGCAGTAACCTGAATAAGAAGCACAACACATTGGCAGAAACATAACATCAGTCAATGAAGCACAGGACCGGCAGGAGGTAATTTAAAGCTACATAATTTAGGATAGGGAGTGAATGGAAATACTGGATCTGCTTGGGAATTCCAAGTATAAAGAATTGTTTAATCTAGCTAGGAAAGTCATAAAAGGAATTGATAACTAGAAGTTGAATTCAGAGAAAAGATCACATTGCAATGAAGATGTACGTGGTTCATAGTGATTAATCATTCCAGAAACTTAATAGGAGGATTGGTAAAAATCACCATTTCATGACATTTTGAGGTTGGAGACTGCATGACTTTCTAGAAGATATGTTTTAGCCAAGCAAAAGTAATTGGGTTCAGGACAAGAGCAGACATGAAATGAGTTAAGAACTGCCTAACTGACAGATCTCTGAAAGTAATTGTCAGTGCAGAATTATTGTCAAAGAGGAGTGTTACTAGAGTTTTCCCTTATGCTATTCATCAGTGATCTGGAAGTAAATATAAAAGTACTCCTGATGACATTTGTAGATGACATTATGGTTGGTGAAATAGCAAAGAACGAGAGTCCAGGGCAGCCTGATGTAACAAACTGCACCGCCTGGCTTGGGCAAACAAAATGCATTGTAATGCAATGAGATGCTAGTTGCAATAAGGTGCTTCTTGCACACACAGACAAAAACCTGGACAAGCACTGCAGTGCCGGCTTTGAGTTGGACCATCAAATCTGAAAGTGCTGATGTGATCCTTGGCTCTGCAGCCAGGTGACTTGTGGTGTATGGTACTGGTAAGGTTGAACTCGAGAGGCTGTTTATGGGTCTGACAGCCACATTTTAAAATGGATGGTGACAAAATTGGAGAGGGTACAGAAAGGAGTCACAAAAAATGATTGAGGGCTGGAGAAAATGATTTGCAGGGCAAAGCATTGAAGAATTATGTTTAGCTGTCAGAAATAGATTTGATTCCCGGGGAAAAATGCCTTGTAGGCAAGGAAATTACATGGTACCAAGGGACTGGAGTTAGGTACCTAATTTCTCAAAGGAGCAGGGCTGGGACCATTCCTCTCTTCAACATTTCCTACATAACAGTTTAAGTGACCCCTATCCACTGTAAATCCAACTAATTTCTAACTCTGTCCACATATTGTAATTGAAAGACCTCACTTAAAGCTTTGGGGTCCACTTTGGGGCTAGCTGTTATATCACCCTAGTGCAATTCTCGTTTTGGCCTGGGATTCCTTTCTGGAAACAAAGTTTAACTGAATAAAATAAAACTAGCCTTTAGCCTAAGCCAAGCTGAAGCACTGATGACCTTGACAGGCTGGAGACAGACTAGGTGGCCTAGATGGTCCTT
The DNA here is from genome assembly GCF_026419915.1 of Harpia harpyja. Taxonomy (NCBI): domain Eukaryota; kingdom Metazoa; phylum Chordata; class Aves; order Accipitriformes; family Accipitridae; genus Harpia; species Harpia harpyja. The sequence continues at coordinate 111,449,582 of NC_068969.1, read as the reverse complement.
TCTGGCTTGGCAATCTTTGAAAAAGAATTTGCAGAAGAATCATGTAAATGTCTCTTGAACTTTGGCTGACAGCAACATGTACACAGTGCAGTTCTCATGAAAGGTGCCATAGAGATGGGTCTGCCATTGTATTTTATTGGGCTGTTCTGTTAGGCACGGATAACATTAATTGGATCAGAAATACTTGATTTCTCTTGTCTAAGTATGTTCTCAGTCCCATGGAGAGGGTATCAATTTTTATCTCTTATGAGAAAACACAGAATGGCCTTGGCTTTATTAAAATATGAAGTGTACTTCCCCCTCCCTCCCCCCAAAAAACCCACACCAAGAACCTTTGGAGAATACGAAAATGTCTTCCTCCTTTGCTCTGTATAATTTCACTGGGTCAGTCACACAGTAAGAAACACAGACCGTGAGATAACATCAGCAGTCAGAGGGTGCATTTCACAGGTGAGCTGAGGTTGGCCTCAGAAATTATTTGGAGGAAAAAAAATGAGCATGCTCACATGCTATTAGTAATGCGCAAAATCCTTCAGATTGCAATGGATAATATCCATGTGGATATCCATCCATGGATAATATCCGTATGGAGAATATCCAGTTCTCAGTATCTATGCACCTTCTTTATCTAAAACGTAAATCATCTTAGCTGTTCCTTTCCTCCCAGGGCTTTGCAAAACTTGACACATGGATGCTTATATGCTTAAATTATTTATCATTGTTGTGGGACACTTGAAACTTTTGAAGATGGAAACATGAGGAACAAGGTGTATCGCATTTCAGCACGAAGCTCTCCCTTAGTAATAGTTTACAAACATACTTTGGGGTGTTTGGCACTGTGTGTGTGAATGAACCTCTGCCAGCACATGCACGGTGAGAATGAGACCCCACAAGGCCCGGGTGCAATATTCAGCAAGAATCACTGCTGGTATTAAACCTCTGTCATCTGTGTTGGGTCTCATCTAAGGGACAGCACCCTTCCCAGCCAGGCAGTTGATGGCACCAGGTTGGTCAATGTCCTTGTGGGACACTTGAGCCTCTACCGCGGTAAACAGTAGCACACCCAGTATTATATTTATCAGTGCCAGGTCTACAGCAGAGTGTCAGGATACCTAATTCTGCCTTTTCTCCCTTTTCCCTGTTCATTGTCATTCCCTGACACCCCCATGGTGACAGCCAGCCTTGGCATCAAGTGGTGCAGAGATGCCCCAAGTCACAGGGAGCGGCACCAGGCGTCAGCCCGAGCGACCCTCCCTCCCCATCCCGAGGGAAAACCAGGCAAGAAACGCTAGGTCTGCAAAACCGACAGCTGATTGATTCCCTGTGCTCCGGGGAATGTACAGCGCAACTTTTTAATTCACACCTCGGTCATTTATCAATGTTTTCTTACCGCAGAATTTCTCTACCAGCCAGTTAAATTTGGAAAAAAAACCCCTCAAAACTACGTGGGTGAGTTTTTGCCCAGTTTCCCTTGCCTCTTGCCCCACAGCATCTTTTTTCTTGCCCTTTTCCCCACCAACCTGGTTTAATTTTTGAAGTTTTGGGTGGGTTTGGTTGAAGAGCCATGAAGCATTGCCCTCTGCCGGCAGGTCCCACACCTGGCTGTCAGCGCGGATGGATGTCCGTGCGTCCGTCTGCAACGGCTCCTGGCAGCGCTTAGAGCTGGGGAGGGAATTAAAAGGGTCAAGATTTGCAGCTCGGTATGTAGATTTTGGAAAAGAAAGGAGAGGAAAGGCAGAAAGAAATCATCAGCACCGAAAGCATTGCTTGTGTCCATAGAATTTAATACACAAATACGGTTTTATGGGGTTTTTTCTCTCTTTTTTTTTGTAGTTATGCTTTAAAATATTAACTGACAAAGCGTTTCTTGCTCCAGCTGCACAACACTGTGCTCATGCAGCAGCGTGTGTGATTGAGAGAGACTCGTGCAGTCCCGATGTTCATTAGGAGTGAAATGCAGACTAACAGCACAGGCGGTAAAAAGTCACTGACAATAAAAATTTGTTTGGGAACAGGATGCAGCTACCTTGATTATAACAGGATCTGAGCAGCTCATGGTCTCATAGAAAAACATTTATACTCACACTCTGCAGGACTTGAGGGGAATCCAGTGCTCCTATTTTGCAGACAAAGAGGTGAGACATAAAAAAAGGAAAATTATTTACATCAGGTTGCAATGGGAACCTTGGGCAGGAGGGCTTGAATTCATGTTTCTCACACCCTAGACTCTTCTTGCCCAGCTCACAGATGAATTTTCCCCACTCCGAAGTTTACACCATCTCTGTCCAGCTTAAGCTGTGAGTTTAGGTAGCAGGATACATTTTTAACTTTTTTCACTTTGACGAAACTTTGCATCTTAAATAAATTATATAACATAGAGCAGAAAACTTCTAGTGAGAGCAAGCTAAAAATATAAGATTTTTTCTTTTTTTTTTCTCTCCATCACAGCTCCTGTTCCCAAATTACACTTGCCTTGCTCAGAGTCTTAGAAAGCTGACACAGAACAAATTGTCCTATGTAAATTGCAAGTTTCCCTCCTGATTGACAGCAATCCACAAAGATGGACTAATTCCAGAGGAAGTCAAGCAAAGACTGTGTCATAACTATTAACCCAATTTTAAAGATGTTCCAAATTGCTGCTGAGTTGCCAGCACGTCCTTCATATAACGGCGCACGTAAATCCGAAGTAGGGGAGCCAGGCAGAGTACACGTGAGCAAGATGTAGCGGGCTACAGGTTGTATACGTGCAGTTTTGCTTCCCTGGCTACTGCAGCCTGTGTTGGGCAGGGACAACCACGTACTCCTCGCTCCCTTCCAGAGACTTTGATCTTGAAGACATGCAATGGGCAGTCAAGCATACGACCAGCTACATTCTTTCTGCCTGTTTTGGCTGCTGTTGTCCTTAAACCAAAACAAGTCATTAAGGAAGCAAGGAGAATTATTTTTTGAAATTTGGGTAAGGGAAAGGGAGAGGGAATAGGGGATGCTGTAAAATTGGTATTGTCATACAGCTGATTTGATTATGCCACTCCTTACTGCAGAGCCGTGACTGAGTTTATCGAGGTCTCCCTTTGCAAGTGATAATAAACCTAATAGCTGCCCACAGCTTAATATTTTTTCTTGCACTACATATGTTCACTTTTGGTCCTTAGATTATTTTTTTCTTCAGTCTCCATCTGTTCTTTTGCCTTTGAGGTACTTTAGTTACCATGGAAATGACAACATCATCTGGATGGGTGGAGCTTCATGCAGTGTAAAGTTGGTTTCCTATATAAAGTGGCTTGCAAGGTATAGGGATGGCTGACAAAAATAGAGCATTTTATGTGATAGCTTTTCATGGTTTAGGTGTGCAACAGAGAGATACCTATGTGTGCTCGTGAGGGCAGGAGGCACGATGTGCATCTTCCAAGAGGGGGCATGTGTTTCATTTTTGCTCTACCGGATGAAATCTTTCACTTGAGTCTTTCACGCCTGATTTCTTACAACCTTTAGTTGCAAGTTGGCTTTTTTTTTGAGAAGAACCTATTGTAAGACACTTTCTGAGTCCTATGATTGTCAGATGGGTCAGGCAAGGTGGAGAGCCGGTTCCCTGGAGATGTGCATCTTTTGTCATCATTGCCATGAAGAAGAATAGGAAGAGTTAATTTAGTGGGTGGTTGTCACATGGGCTTTATTATCTGGATATGTGTGTGGCATTGCTTCCTTGGTCTCTGGGAGGTGTCTTGTGCCTTCAACAAGTCCACACGACAAATGATCCATGATCAATACGATCCAGAGATCACTTAAAACAATTGTACACGCACATCACACGTTTCATCTCAACAAACCTGGCAAATCCAGGGCAGAGCCCTTGTTTATACCAAATCAGACCTTATTTCAGTAGTGACCCCATGGACGTTACCACAGTCCCAGAAGCTATTATCCACTATTAGCCCCTGTAGCACCTAGCAATATTGATTGTACAGCCTCATGGAGATGAAGGTACTTTAGATGAATAATGATTTTTGGCAAAGGATATTAAGGAGAGGGCCAGATATGTCAAAAAGATGAGAACTTGGCCCATGAAACTTAATATTAAGGCCTGTACAGTTTCCAGAAATCTTTTAGGCTAGTTCATATATTCAGTGGAAGTCTCTTAAAGACCCTGAAGTGCTCTCTGCTTGTCTAATCAGGTATGGGGATGGGTCCAGGGGATGTGTCACAGAAAAGGTTTTAATGCAGTTCCCACTGAGACCAAAGGAACAGGAAAGTGCTGAAATTATCAGAGCATATGCAAATATGGGTTCTTGATGGAGAGGATGTCTCAAACACAGGCGTGTCTGGCTAGCTGGGACAGCATTCTGTTCTTAGAAAGTTTGGTGGGGAGAGGGTGAGGATCCCACAAAACAACAGGGAGTCCCATGCAAAGTCCATGGGGATGACTTTGGTCAGTGCTTAGAGTTTGCTGAAAAGAGGAATCTAAGGTCAAAACCTTGGATCTTCTATCCTAAGCTTACTTTGTCATGTGCCTAGAGTCATGGTATTTATTTCTATTATGGTTATTTTTAGGTGCTCTAACTCCAGCTGCAGCCATTTCTTACCACAACAATCCTTTCAAGAAACAACCTCCCCAGCAACACTGGAAATCTTTGCCGTGGAAAAAAAAAAACAAAACCCAAACCAAAAAAACCCTAACAAACTCAGCAGCCGGCAGTAGAAATCCTTCTCAAAGGCACATGCCAGCAACAAATAAACTCATGATTTCCACAAAGCTCATAAACCAGTGGTGGTGCTGGAGGTTTTGCAGCAATTCAGGAAAATCCATCTCTTGGTCCAGCATGGATGGCAAACTCCAGGGTCAGGGACCCCTCAGCAGTCTCCCTTGATTTCTTTTTTGTGACTTGGCTGCGGAGAGCTGGGGCATTCATGTGTCAGGCACCATCCTGGCTAAAACATAAGCAATTGCACCAGTGAACTCTGGAGCGAAGAGCGTGACCTGTTATAATCGGGTGCCAAAAGCTTTTAGCCAGGCGGCGACAGGCTTGTCCTTGGTGTGAAGGGAGCACAGAAGAAGTGCTCCTCAGACAGCCTCATCAGGAGAAAACGAGGGCCCAGGGGAAAAAAAGACTGATTTCAGTCCTCTTAGAGATGGGGATGTCTGAAGCAACACCTCTGCAAAGGCTGCCAGCAGCCGGGGCCACTTCCAGCGTTGCGGTGTCACGCTTTTGGCGTGACAAACTGCTTAATAAGCCAGCAGCTGCTCCCAGCATCAGTTTGTCTCCGGAGCAGTTTCCATCCAAGCCTCGTGTGGAGTGTGTTGGAGTCATAGAAAAATAGGGCTCAGAGGGACCGGGAGAGGTCACCACCATCACCTCCGCCACCCGCTGACACAGCCTACGCAACAAGCGCCAGATCGGAGAGGACAGCTTTGAAACCTCTTGGGCAGACACAGGCAAGAGCAAAAAAACCAAACAAAAAAGCCCTTTCCTGCTATAATAGAGCAAGTGGGGATTTAGCAGTGGAGGGCCTCCAGGCATCTGAGTGGTGCATTTCAATCGTTTTTGCTGCTTGGCTTTCTTAAGCTCAAACTTAAAGCTGAATTTGCTGGGGTTGCTTCAGAGGTCCTCAATCATTTCTCCTAGGGGTCAGTTTTCCCAAAGTCTCTTTAGCAGGTGGCAGAATCTGCTCTCAGGTACTTTGTCAGGATGGTTGGCCACCAGACGTGGCCTTCACCTGTGGCAACGCTCCTCACAAGAATATGGGATCTTCCAAGGGAAGGGAGGAGATATTCCTCAGCCGAGAGCTCAGAAATCTTCAGCACAATGTACGCAAGATCCAGATCCAAAGAGAGATCAGGTATGAGGAGACATGGACCAGTCCTAGATGTACAAATGTGTTTTCCTTACATTAAACATAAGGTTGTTACAACCTAAATTCCAGTTGTCTCCTTCCCTTGAGCTGATTCACAGTAAAAATCCAGCCTAACTGAAGTTAATCCAAGTGCAGAGCCCAAAACTGAGATTCTTTCTTCTGATCTGCTGTCCATTTGAAGCCGCAGGGGGGTAAGCAGATCCCTTATTTCATAATAGGTCTTCCCCTCACACTTTTTTATATATGAGGCCTTTTACAGCTCAGACGTAGCAAGAAGAAAAATAGGACTTGATTTTTTTTTTTTCTGACTCAGACCTCTATAGGGATATGCACTGTAAAAAGTTAAAAACTTGGGAGTTTGTCTTTAATATATCTGTTTTTAATGAACTATTTGTGTTCTATGTTTGGATTACAGCTTTGTGAGCAATCAACTTCTTGATCTGCTAGCCAAACCTCTCAAAATAATATGAATGCTTTTCTTTGAGGTTATTCAGCTATTAATTCTTTTCTTGCTCTTTTTCCCATCAAAATGGTAAACTGGGGGGGGGGCGAAATGATTTTGAATTCAATGTGTTTCTTTTTGTTATAATTTCTTGATTTTAGACAAATTTGGGGGTTAGAGAATGTGAGAATAAGAGATTTTGACTTGAAGAGATAAGCCTTTTCTGACCAAAGCAATCAAAGCGATTAAATGAATGAAACATGAATTCACACATAGTTTCAACAGATATTAATCTGGTTTTTTTGTTTGTTTGTTTATTTTTAGGTTTTTTTGGGGGGGAAGTACATATTAGCTTGCAAAATGTCACCAGGATCTAACTAAGATCAAGGTGTTAAACTGGCATTGAAAAGTAGAGTGGAGGATCTGGTACGTGGACTTCATGTGTTCAGGGTTTCTTCACCCCTGCAGGAAGTGGGGAGAAGTGGTTTGTATCAGCTGCACCCTGTACATTGTTTTCTCATTCGTCACCAAATGCCAGGAGCTGCAGTAATCCATCCTGGAAGTGACAAACATATGATACCATGCGGCCTGATCCTGTGGGAGGAAGGGTGGAATTTCCTATGGGTGCAGATGCCTCAAGAAAAAGGACTTTTTTTTTAAGCCTGGAGTCTCTTCCTGGCTGTCCCAGGTTAGTGACAAATGGACCATGATTTCAAGGCTTTGTACCATTTCATTAGTCTTCTCTAGTAATTTCTGTTGTTTTTATTTTGAGTATTTCTCTATCGATTCCAAAGGGACCATTGTGGATTTGGACTGTGTTAAGAATCATTCCCGCATACAAAAGACGAGGATTTTTTTTATCCTTAATTTACTGATTAGGTATTCGCTCCATCTGCTACTTGTACCCTTGCTTCACACAATCCTGTATCTATCAGAATATACTCTGACCTTTAGCCACAGGAAAAAAATAATCTTATAACAGGATTTACAATGAAAATCTGTGCACGTTTGATGAAAGCCATTGGAATGGCAGCCATCCTCTTAAGGGCAGGATTAAGGTTACAAAGGCAGAAGGAACTTTATTATTTCCTGATCTGGTGAGTGTTGGACAGTCCAGCCTCCAGATTATCTCACATCCTATATGATTTATCCACAACTATGAATCAAACGCAAAAACTTGTTTGCTGGAGTTCTTCAACAGTTGTTCATAGTCCAGAGAATTTGGGTAATTTCCATGTCATGTGCCAATATCTCCTCTCCTTCCTCATAGCCCTTTTCAACAGCCAAGGCCGAGACATTTGGAGCAGAATCAGAGATGTACCCATCACCTCAGAAATCCTGCTCGGGAACCCAGCTATGAAAGTTGTAGCCGTAGATTTGTTTCTGCACATCCACACATAGTCACATGCAGTTACCCTGGTCCATGGGTGTCTAGTGACGTTCTGTCGTTAAATTCACATCTGGGGAAAACCCTGCTGAAATTAGTTTTGCCCCCCCATGTTGCCTGTGAGGTTAAAGGAGTCCTTGGTTGCCTGTTACATTATGGCTGGCAATTTATGATGCAGCTAACCCTGTATCTCTTCCTGAGGTTTGGCTGATGTACTTTGGGCACCGTCTTTCAACACGTGGACAGTGCCAAGGGTTTTTTGATGGGGATGGAAAGTGTCTACCGCAGAAAACAGAAAAATGTTTTGCCCAGACTATTGCCAACCCGTTGTGCAGCTGCACCACCAGCTCATCCCCTTTCAGGACAGACATTGCTGCTGGTCACAGCAGTGTTTACCCCAGGATTAGGCAGGGATGTAACTTCAGGAGAAGCAGAAAAGAACAACACAAGCTTCAAAGATTTACAAAGCTTGGCCTTTACATCACCCTGGGGACTGGTTCCCCATGAGCACTACATCCTTTGGTTTGTATTCTGGATACTCTTTCTGGCTCATCTTTTCTCCAGGTGCCTTTCATCCAATATCTAGCGTTCCTTTATTTGCTCTTCCTCTTCTTTTAAACTTACTCTTGCTCTCAGAGGAGCACCTGCAGTATATAAAACCACAACAAAAGCACTTAATCTAGTCTGACATTTTCACTCTGGAACTTTAGTTGTTTTTCTTGAGTGAAGTACCTTGTTTCCTACAACCATCAGTAGCTTTATGCTCAACAGAACTGGTAAGAAAACACATTTCCTGTCCAGGAAGAAATGTTGTTTTTTCAAATTTGTTCTGATCCAAAATTGAGCTTATAGAAAAATGTCTTTTCAGAATTTCCCATGGAATGAAAATTCTGATTAGAAAACCCCATCCACCACACAATAAAAAGCCCCAAACAACGAAAGGATTTGCATAGACAGAGTTCGGACTCTACATTTAGTATTGTAAAAGTAGTATGACAGTGATCCTGATTCAGTCATCCACATATGGATTTCTAGTGCTCTTTGGTATGTCAAAGAGCATCTGGGGTATCTCCAGGGGCCTGAAGGATATGGCACAGGACTTCTGCCCTTCTGGAACAGCCCATAAAAACCTCATAGGATACTCCAGGACATCTCAGATGCCAACAAACATCTGTGTACAGGTAAAGAAATTGAACTCTGAAACTGTGCACACCTCGTTTTGGAGGACTTAGTCTGTGAGCTCAGTCCTACCTCTGTCTCTTTGCTGGTCTGATCTAAGGAATCGCACTCAGTATCAGCACTGTGCTGGTTTCAGCATGCATGCCCATGTCTGAGATATGGTCCACTAAATCTCTTACATGCCAGTATTTCCAAACCAGGGTGTAGACCTGTGAAGCTTGCCTGAGTGCTCAGTGCAAATCTTGGAGTGTATGTTTGAGCGTGGACCTTGACTTAAATTTGACATATTTATCTCTGTAACACTGCTAACGCTGACAGCTCTTGTGTCAGGCCAGAAAAATTCAATTTATTGTACGTTTCCCAAAACCTTGCAAAGCCTGGGCCAGACAGACATCCTCAATGCTGGATATACACACCCTAGTATCAGTTCAAATAACTGGGAAAAAAAGAGGCACATAAATAAAAAGAACAGAAGAGATTAAAATAAACTGGGTTATAAATGCTGGACTTAGTTTTATTCAGAGTCTAGCTCATCGTTAGTACTGCCTTGATAGTGCTCCCCTTCCCCCTTTTGACCTTCCCTTTTAGGCCAAGCCTGTGACCTTGTGTGATCCAGCTCACTTTACGCCTTGGCCTAATTACAGCCGGAGGAGCAGAGGGTGGAATATGATAACTGTCCACATCTTTATCATAGGTGAAAACAGGCAGAGTAATCATTTAGGGTGGCTGAAGTAGGTAAGGCTGGGAGTAATGAGATGGAAAGTTTAGATTGAATATCAAGATAAAATTACCCACAATACATTCTTTTAGGCAAGGGGATGTATTAAGTCTCAATTAGTGGCAGTATGCTCTAATAGCACCACAGCTACTGACAATGTTATGGTCCCTTGGCCTATTAAATCATCTTTCAGAGAAACCACTGGAAGGCTGAACTGGACAAGCCACCAGTAACTGTAATATAAGGACTGATCCCATGATGGAGTCAGAGTGGAATAAATAGGTAATTTCCGTGTCACTCATGAGAAGACATTGTACCAGGTAATGATATCCACCAAGCTCTGTGTCTGTGCAAAGATCCTTGATGGCATTTGCAAAACTGCCTAAGTGACTTAGGAGTCCTAATCCTCTTTGGAAAACCAGTATGGTAATTTAGGTGTCTAAAACCATCTAGTGAGAATGAGATTTATGAAGCTCCCTCTCTTAAAAGTGCTTGGGTTTGAAATGCCCATCCAGACACGGATTCATAAATTCAGGGGAGTATTCACATGCACAGATTCAGTGGCGTACTGCAGGCAGACACAGGCTTGCTCTGCCTGTTCTTTGCAGCGAAGGACTAACAGAAAGCTTGGTACAGGACAAATTAGGCCCCTGTGCTTTTTTTTTTTTGGCACACAGCAGGGGCTTACCTGCAATTTGTGGTGCAAGTAAACCCTAAACCATGATGAAACTAGGATGAAGTCTCCCAAAGTGGCATTTTGTGGGATGTTTCTTTCTGAATTCATGTTCTGATGACACATGTACTACATGAATCAATGTATGTCACTGCCAAATGTAATATGTCTTCGATATAGAAACGAGTTAGTGGCGGATGAGCATCCAGCTCTGAATCTTCATGTCACTGCCACAAGCCTGAATGCTATAGAAATCCAGAGCATCAAGGGTATTATTGCAATTTGCATAAGTAGAAAACACAGTGATTAAAAGTTATCAAGAAAGCTATCGCTCAGTTGTCAGCTCCACGAGCAGATTCCAGTGATGTCTTTCCAGCTCCTTCATAATAATCTCCATAAGTTCTTGCTAAGAGCTGCATTGAAGTAACCTGTCATTTACTCTGTCTTTCACCAATTCAGCTCAAAGAGATGCGCCAGCTGTGATCACTTGGAGTCAGAGCTGCTGTGTTGCAAAGCTTCACTACAGCTGCAGGCAAGATATACAATTCGGAGATCTGCCGAACCCAAAAGTCATGGAAAAAGCAGAGCTGTACCACCCATAGCACCCTACCATCGCGGCAGGAGAAGTACTGCCCTGGGAGAGGAGAGCTCAGTCTCCGGCATGCTTTGCATGTGACGAACAGGGGCACGATGTAGGAAGGCGTTCCTTGTCTGAATTTTGTCTTGTCTTCTCTTTTCGTGGTTTCTGCTGGCCTCTGGTGTGGAAGCAAGGTGAGAAAACGGCTGTGGAAAACACCACGGATCGCTCCTCTTGGTGGATCTGGAAGACCACCTGATGTTTTGTTGATGATGGGTAAGTCTTCATCTGATTCAGTTTTCCCAGTATGTACTGCTGGGTGCCACAAAACCAAGGAGGTGTTATAAAGCTCCCTCAGGCAAGATGATATCATTACCAGCCTACATGTGCTTTGGAAGGATAGAAAATGCCATTATCAGTCAAACGACCTTTCAAGGTAGAAAAAGAGATTGAAACATAGTCTGTTCTTCCCATGGCCATGTTTCTCTGCCCTAGGAAGCATCTCCTGATAGACATGCTCTCAGGTGGCTGGACTTCTGTCTCCCACACTCAAGATTTCCCTTTTTTTTCTTCTCTCCTTTCCCTAATCTCCAAGTGCAAGTGTTTAATGTGGACCAGTTTAACTCAACTGTAAGTTAGTGCTATTTCACTGAAATTTCTAGAACTAACACCAATCCTGCATCTCTTTTTCTGCCAAGCAAAACTCATTTGCTGAGGCTAAAAGTGAGACCAGATCTCCTGCCGACACTCAGGAGAGGGGGCAGCCAGAATTGTCCTGTGGGCTGCAAGTCCTGTTGTTGTGCTTCACTCAGACATTTGTCCCCACTCTCCCTTTCATTACCCTTTGCCTAATGACTGGTATCTCTGGGTGTAAAACACAAACACCCCTGTGACAAGGTTGTCTCAAACGTTTGGGCTTCTTGGAAACCTCAGCCTATCAACAGCTAGTGGGTTCTTGGGGCTAAGTGGGATCATTACATTTTCTCCTACGGAACCAATTAGAGGCTGATAACATTATCACAATTATCTGATTAAACTTTTATTCGCTGTTCTTTAGTATTACTTCCAGTCCTCTTCAGACACTAAAAAGCATAAGCCTATGAAACAACTGTAGCAATGCTGGGAGCTTCCTTGGTGCTGTCATTGCCAAAAGACTGGGTGCCAAATGGTTCAAGTATTCTTCAGCTGGGAAATCGGGATGAGTCTGGAACCAAACAGGTGTATGAAAAAGGCATGGGGCATAAGCAGGCCAAATAAAAAAAAGACTTGTGGACTATTCTCCAGTGTCATGATTCCTGGCTGGTTGTCCAGGTTATGTTTCAAGCCACCTTTATCATGGCACACCAGAGTCAAACCTCATCCTCAGGACAGCTCGATTAGACTAAGGATCTGTCTCAGTATAGTTAGCCTCCTGAACTCGACTTTGTTATATTGCTAATCTCTAAGCCCATTACATCCAGAAGCATTTAAGACTTAATTTACTAAGTGAATTGTGAGAGAGAAAAACAACAAAGGAAGGAGGAAAAAAAATCAAATAAAAAGGAAATTCCAAGCTATTAAAGCATGCTTTTGGGGACCAGAGGTATGTGACTGTGAGTTAATCTGAGCGGTTTTCTCCATATAACTGTAATGGAACATAAGTCTCTTGAAGTTTGGAAAAGCATGTGGTCAGACTTGTATCCAGATCTTGGAGCCTGAGGGACTTATCTGGGCTCTATGATGGCAACACCTGAGCACCTCAGCTTTTATATTTAAACAGATGCAGATAACTGTATTATTGCCAAATGAAACATGGAGGCACAAAAAACTATTGGATTTACCCATATCCAATAGCAAATCTGTGACAGAGCCAGAAAATAAGCCCGAAGCCTACCAGGCCCACAGAGGCCGCCTTCTCATCTGTAATTCATCTTTCTGCTCTCCATCCAGGATTTTGAAGGTTCAAGCAATGCATGCAGAGAACTGCCTCTCTTTCCAATGAATGAAACACAGTTGCCCTGAGTTCTTCCAGAGCAGGACTAAAGCTCTGTGGTTCGTGCAGCCCAATTTGTCGGTGCCTCCTGTTTTGGGTTGGAGCTTCAAGACTGAACAAGCGTCACAATTCAGCTTGGCTGCTTGCGCAGCGACATCATGTGGAACCGCACACCAGCCCAGCGTGAGACCCTGACGAGCTCCCCAGTGAACCTGGCCCTGAGCTGGGTTTGCAGCCCAGCCCAAACCAACCTGGCTCTTCTGTTCTCCTTCTCAACTGCTTCCCACGCCTCCAGTGTTTACTCTGGCAAGAGATACCTCCAGTGCCCAAACCTTGTAAAACCGAAATGTGGTCCCAAACCACATTGCTTGGGTTTGGATCAAGATTTGAATTTCCAAGCATGTCTGAGTCCAGGATTTCTATTATTTGGCCTGCCATAGACATGAGGTCACCCTAGAAAAGCACATCTGGATAAAAGACAATTTCCGATCATTCAAGAGAGGTTTTGGATTCATGGGTACATCCGTTTCTGCATCTAGCACAGACACTGGTATTCCAATATTTCACTAATGCCTCTAAATGCAATGGGGTTTCTGGATCTTACTAGAGCGCTAATGGGAATGAGGCCCCTTTTTGCTCTGAGTTAAGATATGGTCCTCAACCCAAAAAAGAAAAAAAATTTCCTATATTATAGGCAGGTTTACTAACATTGTCAAGGTTATAAGACAATCTGTTACAAAACTGAGAGCAGGACCTGTAAATCCAATGTTTCATTAAGAGGGTGGAACACATTAATGGAATAGAGGATATTGTCTGTTGGCAAATGCTATGAATCAATTTATTTTATTCTTGGGTACATGTTCATGTGAAATTGGGCTAACTTTCCTCTCTGTCAAACATAATACATACGGTTCTGGCAACATCTGTTTTGTTTCACTTGCTAGAGCTGTGGGACTCTAGACTCAATAAGGTCTTTCCAATTCAAAGAATAAAAGCTCCCAGGAAAGCTAGCCAGGAGCCCCTGTTTTTACAATAGATTGCTTGGCTTGTTGCAATCCGTTCAGCCAAACATTTTTTTACAGAGTTTGAGAGCACTGTGTGAATACAAAGTACATGAATTGTGATTAGCAGCTTCCCTTGGAAGTCTCCTTCCAGGAGCTCTTATTTGATTTGATCTTGTCTCAGGTAAATAAAAGGAACAAAGTGGAAATGGCCTTTGACCCACTAATTAATCACTTGCTTCTGTTAACTATTCCTCCGTCAATGTTATTAAGTGGCAGCATTCGAGGGTAAATAGGCAACTGTGTAAAGAGGCTTAAGTACCATCTGTCCTTACCTGCTAAGGTTCTTTTGCCCTTTGGAGTTGATCCCTTGGTCTTATTGCCTTTTTTTTTTTTTTTTTTAATCTTAGGAAGAGATTTACATGCAATATGATTAAAATACACAGCTGGCCAATTCAGCCCTAGCTCCACGTCTGTTTGAAGGCACTCAGCAATTGCAAGCAAGTGTGGTTACAGATGCACTGTTTATCTCTCAGTGATCAGAGTAACGAAGACAATTGCTGTCACATGCAGGGCAATAGTGATTAGCAATAGTTAATGTGTGTGTTGAATATTAGCAGGGAAGTATTTACTCATACAGCCCTGGTGAGGACTTGCAATGAATGATAAATACTCCTTCCAAGAACAAGCCTAGAAGATCACTATCTGATAGTATTCTTTCTGTTGGACCAGTTAGAAGCATGGCTTTAAGTCTTATCCATCACCCCCTTCTCATGGCATACGTGTTGTCCTATGCCAGCGATCAGATATGTTTTCCACCCAGGTGTCATTTAAGTGGAAGACAACAACACAGGAAGATAGATTACATTGATCCATCTTTGGGATGTGGGTGAATTGCTCCTGCAGGTGAGTTGAAGGATGGAGAATCTGCCACTGATGTTTACAAATGCTCATGCAAAATGTTTGCACCCTCATTCACACATCTAGTTGCATCTTACTTTCTATTTCTATGCCTGGATGGATGCTGGCTTCTATGAGGTGGCCTGACACCAGCATTACTCTTCAGGTTTCTAGTTAATGTGTAAGGTCAGCTTTTGGGCAACCTGTTAACGTTATAACAAGCGTGCTCTGTACTGTGGCAGAAAGAAAGACTAAATTAGGTTGTGTGCAAGACTGCATGGCAAAATCTCAGAGAGAGCAATAGGAATTCTTCATGTTTTGCAATGCTCATAACTTCATCTCCACAAAAAATCAGGGTTGAACAAGATTCTGACACTCTTCATGTCTACTGATGGAGGTGGGAGTTGTGGCACTTGTCAGTTTTCAGGATCATGGGCCCTTATCTTTTGAGATTAAACTGGACCCTTGTATTGTAAGGGTCCAGTCATAAACCACTGATGTTCTCACGATGTTCTCAGTGATTTTTTTGTAGACTTTAGGCTGGATTTATTATTGAGCAGATCAATACTATTTACTCAAAATCCTTGCAAAAGTACAATCGTTGCTTCTTTGCCATGAGCTATCCACGAGTGTGGGTGGGCTGTTTGAAATCTGCATACTCACCGTGCAGAAGCAAAAAGTAGTGTGACTGGTGGGGTTTTGCAGACTGGTAAAATGACCCTTGAATAAAAAGTGGCCGAGTCAGTGGAGTTGCATTAATGTAATCGAGGTTGCAGCCAGGCTACCAAAGCAGGGTCCTTCCCTCTACCTTGATGCATCAGAGAGCAGAACCTGGCCCAGAGCCCGTAATCGGTTTGAACAATCTGTCAGGTACTTTGGGATTTGGAGGTGAAAGGTGCTATGTAAATGTCAGTCATCATTTGCTGGAGCACTACATCCAGGCAGAGAAGCACAGCCTGCCAGAGACACTTCAACAGGGTGTTAGGAGTGATCTTCTTGCGAAACATATTGCACTAGATGTATGGATGTTTGTTGAGCAGAATCATGTAATTCGGTTACTATAAATCACCTGACACACTTTCCTTTATGTCCCTATTTTATCTGATTTTCTCCCAAGTTTTCTTCATTATTTAAATAAATCAAACCAAATAGCCATGTACGAAGATATTTATTTATACAAAAGAGGTGTGATCCCAGCTTCCTAAAGCTTTTTATAGAAAATAACAGAGTGAATCGTTTAAGCTGGATGGTTTATTTGATTGTGGATTGCTCTTTTTGGTTCATGAAATGTTTATGAGCCAATCACAACATTCTCACATGCATTTGTTATTGAAAACAACCTGTGAAGCAATGAATAGCTCACACAAGGTCTGGAGAGGACATTCATTGCTGGGACTTCAAAACACACACTGCATCTATTACTTACACTAGTCACCTGATTGTCTTGCTGCTTCCTGATTGCATTACTTAGTTAATTAACCAACAGAGTGGGAATTTTGAGTATCATATTATTTACATGGCTTGATGGTTGCTCTCAGGAATATTCAGTGCTTCGGAAGACTTGAAGCTAGGTCCAGATAAACAAGTCGGTTCAGTGGAGGGTGTGGGCCATAAACAGCCTCCTATATGGATGTCATTTTTCCTTCAGTGAGTATTTATGACTTTATATTCCAGGTTTGCTTTTCAACAGGCTAAGCTTCCCAGAAGTGAGTGCAAAAACAAAGAAGGGACTAGCTTCCTATTTGGGTCCTCTGTGACACAAAGCACCTTTCCAGCAGAGAAACTGAACACAAATTCATTCTCTGAATACCTGCAGAATATTTTTCATGCCATATGGCACCAGTGAAGGGATTCCCCTTTCCTTCTCTGGGCGGAGAATAGGTCATAGAAGAGGGAGATGTCGGCTGTCTGTGCAGAAAGAGGGCAGCAAGGCTCGGGAGGGATGAGAAGGAGCTTTTCAACTTCAAGTCACAAGACTTGGGGAGACCATGGGGAACACAAATGTAGATCAGGTGAGGTTGCTCTCCCAGGTGCTCTCTGCATGCTGTGCTCAACACAGTTCCCCTCAGAGGGCAATTCAGAGCTCTCTTGACCCTGTCTTCAGGCAGACTCTGGGAAAACCAGGTTCAAGAGAGCCTCTGTGAAGACTTTCTCACCTCTCACTGTTCCTTCTTCTGCGATCTATTCAGTTCTGGATTTCCATTTTCCTCTTTTCCCTTTTAGTTTCTACTTTAGCACAACAAAATCAAAGTTAGGGGCTGCTTGTGTTTTTCACTTTAGTTTTGAAGGTGGAACATGCAAAATCCTTTCACCTGTGACATACAAATCCAAGTTTTCCTCAGCTAATAACATGTTCTTAGTATAATTTAATTTCAGTATCTTTAAAGTGAAGGCCTTTTTTCTCTTCTGTATCTTTACAGGTTTGCACATGTAAACAGCATCCAGTACCTAAGAATCTCAGCAAAATCATCTGCGAATAGGCCGACCTGTAAGTATCACTGTAAATTTTGTACATTCATTATTTCACATGTGTTTGCGTGCTGATGGATCATGGTTGTCCTTTATAAGCAAAGGAAAAAACAAAACATGGGAGAATGCTTACAAGCTAGAAAAAGGGAGATACAGGAAACAGCAGCTATTTCTGGAGTGGTCTTTTTGGGGCAGAGTTGTTTTGATTTGACCTATTAAATAGGAAGGTTAAGAAAGGCAAGAGAAAAAATAAAATTCCTGTATAAGACAGTTCTGTTGCTGGAAATGTAATACTAAAAAGTTGTTACTTAGAAAGGATCTTCTTCAGTTTTGCAGGTACCATAGTTTTTAGAAAGCTATTTTCCCATTTGAGGGCTGAAAAATAGATAGCATTCTTGGACACCAGTAACTTTTTTTCCTCTTTTTTTTTTTTCCCCCAATACTCTTAGAATCAAGGTTCAACTTTTCAACCTTGTGAACAGGGCTGAGAAGTTTTTAGTTATTTTAATGAAAAAATACCTAAAAATAATTAAAATATTTAAGTCACTCAAAGGCATCATCTTTAAAAATATGTTCTGGATGTAAAACAATAATTTAAAAATTTGGGGCAGACATGAGACATCCCTCCACCCACTAATCTTTGGTTTGAGCATTTAACATATACTGGCAAGTTTAGAGAGTGAACCTGGCAGCAGAGACCTTCATGAAATGTTGGTGATACTTATAACCAGCTTTTCTTGGGGCACCTTCTTGTCACAATCTCAGCTGAGAGCTTAGCACTAAGCCTGAGCAATTTTTCCTCATCAGCAGGCTTAAGTGTCCCTAGAATGAGAATGGTGATCACTTTAAGAAAGCATATGTGAATATAATAGGAAAGTGAAAGAAAGAAAAAATAATGTAAGTAGTAGCTTTTACTAAATACGATGTAAATTGCTCAGAGGGTACATTTAAAGGAAATTGGTCATAAATTCTTAAGTATTTTCAAAGTTTGGATGCAGCCATATGTTAGCAAAAAGAGTCCAAAATAAAGTCAGACTTCGGAAATGTCTTAAAAGTTCCCTTTTCACACAAACATGAACTCATAAATTAAGCACGGACTTAGCTGAATATCCCACCCACATCAATATGATCTTGTGTCACAACTAAGTGGTGTAAATTTGTATTATTCATATCAGAAGGATGAAGCTAAATGCCAGCCTCAAGTGAAAGTTATTCACGAATAAACCCTAATACAATATACGTGAGGCGCAGTGTTCCGCTTCAAAAATGCGTTACTACATAGAGATAAACTCCTAAGTTTCAAAACACATACTTACATGAACTTGTAAAAAATACATGAACCTGCAGGAATCTGGCCCAGCCTCTCCAGTGTGACTTTCTCTCCAGAATGACTTTCCAGTTTCATTCCCAATGCCCATCGCTAGCATCTTGCTTAAAAGACTTTATTCTCTGAACCTCCCTTCCCATCAGAAGTAGGAGAGGGTGGCACAGCAGATACTTCAAAGTGACCATGATGCTGGCAGACAGAAGCAGCATCCCCTCTATCGTTTGCTGTAGTTAAGAAATTAGCGCCCACCTCGGTTCCATGCTCTGCTCTTTCCATCATGAAAGAAGCTGCTAGGAGGTTTATGGCAATGCTTTTGCCCCTACTGCTGCCTCCAGAAAAGCCAGCCCTAAAGGAGAAGATAATAAGGCTTCTAGTCTCAGCCATATGATTATCCTGTGCTAATGTCGCCCACTTCCCCTGGAGTGCAGAACTTGTAACTATTACATGACTTTCATTTTTACATATGTAAGGAGAATGCCTTGATTCCCACAAGCTGTCAGTTAATGTTACAATGCTTAACTGAGAGGCTGCAAGCATCACCCACTCCTTAAAATGCTAATGATCTGCCTCAGATGTGTGATCACAGAAGCCCATGAGCTGGGCTGTTTTGTAGTCCCCTCGTATTTTTAGCTTATAGCAATGATCTTGTGCTGTGTACTTCTGGGTTTGTGGTTTGTTTGGGGTTTTTGGGTTTTCTTTGGTTTTGTTTGGTTTTGTTTTTTTAAGCCTCTGTGTGCTCACTAGATCGACTGGGGAAAAAAAAAAGTAGCTCACCTCTAAACATTTCTAAGTCATAAATATCATAAATAGAGGGAAAAGCAGGAATAAACCATCACAGGAAAAACAGAACGGGATACACTGCAGAGGTAGAGATAGGAAATGTCTGCTCTATTTAATCTTTGGCTTGCAGTGCCTAGCCCCACAGAGCACTCAGCTCAGTGTCTGAAGCTATCTATCTTGCTGTGTTATCGAGAGGCAAAAAACTGAAGTTCTGGAATTTCCAAATCTGTTTCTGAGACTCAGGTTCATCGTGCAACACTCAAGATCGCGTCTACTCTTGGTATGGGAAATTTAGTTTGGTGATGGGGCTGAGGTTACAGAACAAAAGAAAACATGCTCACCCACTTCCTTTTTCTCCAGACCTTCCTCCCCCAGAAATAAGTGTCTCTTGGTAAATACGAAATATCTGATTGTCGCCTTAGTAAGGGCTAGGTGCTGAGCAGCACAGTCCCACAGAGATTTTCAGGAACTAAATGAAAATTAGTTTCAGTACAAGCCTCAGTACATTTGCAACCCAGACTAAGGTCAGTGTTCGGACACCTATTTAGAGAAGGCGAAAAGTCAAATAAAATGTTGACTTGCTTGTCGGTAAAAGATGATAATAACTAAATCAATAGTCATGCTCTAGGATGCTGCTAGGGGGTTCTGAATGGCCCTTGTGTGTATCATCCTTCAGATGAGTTGTACTTACTAGGCACAAAACACGGTTTGGTTGCTGTACCTGTCAGAACCTTTATTTATTAGGGAGCTGGTTGCTGTTGACACTTTAATTTTAAATCCCAAACCCCAAAATAATAATATTATTCTGTGCAAAGTGCTAATATTATTTTGAGATGGGTATCTTTCCCTCTTCCCAGTGACTGACTTAACTGGTCTAGATGGCCACTATCCCATTCTCTCTGTGCCAATGAATTTTTATTTTTTATTATTATTATTATTTTTAATTCATGACTACCCAGCTTCAAATAAAAGGAGACCTGAAGTTTCAGAGCCTCCCCACCCCTGAACTTCTGTTTGCGGTTCAGTACAGACTGTTCCCTTGATGTGATACATTTGCAAAAACCTTCTTTAAAAATCCTGCCAGGGTAGTGTTGTATGGTGTTGGGATCTTGATGGTTTGAGATGTGGAAACCTGGCTGAGGTCTCAGGTGAGGCTTTGAGGGTTTGGGGATGATATCTACACAGGGAATTGAACTCCCTTCTTTTGGGTCTCATTCTTAGGATAGAAAATAATGTTCAGGCTGTCTCTCTTTCCTGGGGCAAGTAATTGAGCATCCAGTGTATTTCACCTTTATTGGTTAGGAAAAGAGGTGATAAAAGAATGTAGTCGATTCCTTAGGATTTTATGGTGTCATTTCAATGAAGTTAGATGTTAACTACTTGCATGAAACACTTTTTAATGGAACACACTTTTGCCAGATGGGAGAAAATATGCCGCTTGCTGCTATTTTATTTTTCTGCATTTCCCTCAGGCTCCATCTATATTGCAGCCATAACCCAATCCCCAAACCCAATCACAACAAGGGTGCCATTTTATCCTGTTGCAGAATGGTTAACAGTTCCCGAGCTGAAGGAATCTGACCACATTTCTGAAGCAAGGTAGGATGTTGAGGGTACCTTAATACCACTTGCAGTTCAAAGATTTAGCAAGATCAAAAGGAACTGGTTAGCGCCTCATCAGTCCTCCTGGTTCAATCATGTTGAACCATGTTTTCTGGCTGAGGTTAGTTGTATTTTAATCCAGGTTTTAGGTTCACATCTCTCAGCATGCAGCTGTGCGAGCAGTCATATTCAAGTGAATGCCGTTCCTCGTGATACTAAATGCTGCAGGATCAAGGGCCCAGCAAAAATACTAGTTCTTGTCACCCTTTCCCCTTCATAGGAGACAGAGCCAGGCTGTAAGCCTGACTTATAAAAACCCTGACGAGCTCCAAATTTTGACAAAGGTGCTGGTATGTGGGTTCATGAATTTTTTTTTTTTTTTTTTTTTTCCTTCAGGCACCTGAGACCACACAGGTCTCTGCCTCAAATTGGCTCATGGATCTGGGATATGGGAAAGGTTTAATGAGGGGGTCATGTATTTAATACTGTATTTTCAGCCCAGTTTTGGCTGTTGCTTGCAGTACCATCAAGGCTATGGTTGCAAAGACTCAGGGTTTAACTATCAGTTGTTATGAGCATCCGCTGCTTCCTGCAGTTAAATCTGCAGAAATAGGTGCCGAGTGCTTAGGAGTGTGAGCCCTAAAAGGATTTTACCTCTCCTAGCTTTTCATCGCCCAAGGCAACACAGTTGCCTAGAAATAGTTAATGGTGCTCCTTGCAAAGTCTCATTCCCCTTTTAAGGGTCATCCTTATCTCCATTTTAAGGCTGAACTGAGTTTTAAATTTAACTTCATGTTATTGAGATGCAAATCAGCCTGGTCTCATAAGTATTATATGTCTAAACCATATTTTTCATCATGAAACTCTCTCTCTTTTTTAAAAGTGTTTCCCTTTAAGTACATTTTTCCATTAAACTAAATATATGTTTAATTTTTTTCTCCTCCGAAGGCAAGGTCCTTTCAACTCATGCCAGTGTTATTATTTCTCAAAACGAGTTTCATCTTGATCCATAAACATTTTATGCCAAGAATAATGCCGTTTTAAAGACAATAAGTGCCTATTTCTGCCTGAGGCCATCGGAAACCCCGTAAAGGAGGCAGTAGGAATTAAAGACACTTAATCATATTTCCCCATTTTTAACTGTGGGGTTTTTTTTTTTTACACTCTGAAGCAGTTTTTCTATCCTTGCTGAGTCCTATTGAATGCCATAAATCTTAATTAAAGATGTAATTTTTTTTCCTTTATGAAATCTGAGCTGGAAAGAACATTTCTTATTTTTAAGTCTAGCACTGTGTGCAGGCTCATAAAACAAACAAGACTTTTACATTCGCAGGGTTTCAAAACCAGTTATTGCTGCCATCATGTCGAATTGGTTCCATAATTATTATTATTGTTGGGTTTGGTGTTTTTATGATTATTATTAATGCCCGAGCTTTGTATTTTCTATGCACAAGACATCATGGGGAAAATAATAACTTACACAATGTGCATATCTGTATGGAAAATTGAGGAAGGCTTATAGAAATATACCCATCAGCATAGGGATTTGTTTTTAATATATTCATTATAGGGCGTTGTGATTTTTTGTTGGGGTTTTTTTTTTGGTGCAGGAGCTATTTCAGTTAGGTAGACTTAAATAACAGCTTGTTTGGTGTAAACTTCCATCGGTTTATTGAAGCCAAGAGAATTATGTTGCTTTATACTGGGAGAAGTGCTACCTCTGATAATGTAATTTTCCTGCTGTTCCACATACTTTTCCTATTGAAAGGAAGGAGGAGAGCAAAGTGTCACTGTCTTATATGTATTGGTGGGAAGAAATAGGTACTCCATACCTCTCAAGATGAGACTATATTTGTAGTATCTTCCTGTAGCTGAAATGGAAAACACTGCAGAAAGGTTTTGATCTGAATCCCATTAAATTCAATGGGAAGATTTGTGTTGACTCTTGGTAACAAGCAGTATTTGCTCTGTTTTAATGGCACCCGCTGGAAGTATATCATTTGACAGTCTTGTTCTGAGCACTAAGGCATTTTAACAGCCTGCTCCAAAGTCAAGGAAAATCAACATGAATTTTCTCAATAATTTCACCACCTTTTTTGATTGAGCTTCTTATAGACTAATTGAGGCAGATACCATCGCAGTGAACTTCCCTTGCAACGGGGATGGTAGGAAGCACTGGCTACCACGTTGCGATGGCTTTCCAAGCACTTCTCACCACAGAAACAGACTGTTGCCATTAACGAGGAACCTATTAAACTTAACAAATTACTGAGCACTCCTGGTGTGGAGGAAGTAGCAGTACAGGCACATCCATAAAGGTAGTCCATCTATTCACAGCTTCCAGCCTGGCAGACGCTTAGGGAGCCCATTGACTTTCCATGGGATAATTTCAGACTTCATGTTAAGGTTAGTTATGTATTTACATACTAACACACTCGTGCTCCTGCTGGTTGGTAATGATACGTCCATTTAAATTTGGCTTTTGTACCTGGAGTTTTTCCAGTGAATGCTGGTGCGTCTCTGCATTTTGGAAAATAGAACAAAAGAAAGGCTAGAAGTATCGCACGCCAAGGAACAAGCTGTTGGTTAAAGGCGTGAGCTAGCATACGAAAATATGATTCTTCAGTCATTAAGCACATGAATAATGTTGCTCCTGTGAGTAACGCTGCTGAGTCAACAATGAAACATTCATGTGAATAAACCTACCTATGGCTAAGTCTTTGTGGGGGTACAACCTCATGCTCTCACCTTCTGCTGCAAGGTCACTGTGTTTCCACAGCTGCCAAGTCAACCAACGAGACACCAGTGGCTTTTATTAGATACTCATAGTTACCGTTCCTTAACATAACATGACCTTCCTCAATGAAGCCTGAATCAAAAGGCCATTGATTTACCAGCTGTGAAGTGATGTTTCCTCACTGGCATCTAATAATTTATTTAAAACATGGTTTTGCCGGGCAAATCTCTCATTATTTTAAATTTACATTGCTGCTTTCAAAGGCATTTTGGAAGATAGCAAAAATGCAAAGAAAATATGTTTCCCATCACTGACTAAGCAAGAATACCAGTTGCAGACTTTATTTGGTGTAGGTTTCATGCTTGCGGCTACAGTATCTCACTTCTACATGGGTACTGAATTTGGAAGGAAAGCAGGAAGCCAGAGAGGGGCCTTTTACAAGGGCAGTGATAGGACAAGGGGTAATGGCTTTGAACTGAAAGAGGGCAGATTAAGATTAGATGTAAGGAAGAAGTTCTTTACTGTGAGGGTGGTGAGGCACTGGAACAGGTTGCCCAGAGAAGTTGTGGATGGCCCATCCCTGGAAATGTTCAGGGTCGGGTTGGATGGGGCTTGGAGCAATCCTGGTCTAGTGGAAGGTGTCCCTGCCCATGGCAGTTGGGGTGGAACGAGATGATCTTTAAGGTCCCTTCCAACCCAAACCATTCTGTGATTCTATGTAATTTAATGCAGGTGAGCAGGGAACTGACATAGGTCATTTTGGGTTATTTTACCTTAATTAATTTTTTCAGTTCATGACATATCTTGTTGAAAGCTGATTAACTGTGTTTTTGATTGAGTGTTATACCACTTCTTTTCATCAGTGTTTTAAAAAAAAAAAAAACCCTCTCCAAATCATATTAACAAAACCTCCTTCCACTACGTCCGACAAAGGTTAGTGAAGTTTGCCCATGTTTTTCAGTCTTTTGCTTTTTCGTTGTTTTATCAGCTTTGCACACACACGCATGTATATACATACATATATATATACATACACACACACATATATATATAGTTATCTATTTCCTTGTTCAAGTCCTAGAGGTAAGTAGTGGGTACTGAGGTAGAGTATTGTTAAAGCTATGTTTTGAGGAGAGCTTAAAGCTGGCTTTTCCATACGAACATTTTGTGTACAGCTCACGTGTTGAAAGGGTAAATATGACTTCTGGATTGTTATGGATATGTACTTTATTCCAAACCACTGATGCAGTAATGCTGTTGACACCAGATGGCTGTTCAATATCTGCAGAATGGTCAAACATTTCTGATGAGTGTCTGCAGTTGATGAGGTTAGCTCTCCTCCTGGCAGTCTGGTGAGGAAATCAGTGTTGGTTTTGTTTTTGTTTCTTTTTTCGTTTCAGTAAAGCCTCTGTTCCTTTGCAGTGGTGAGCCTGGTACTACTAACTAAACCTGAAGAGAGTATTACTGTTTTCAGTGAGGGTTAGAATAAGCCTCAAAACGTGGACAGGTCTAGGTGGAGGACCTTAACTTATTGCCTTGTACTTATTCTGTGACTTAATAGAAATTTTATGTTTAGGATTCTGTATCAAGTTATTTACTAAATTCACTGGCACTTCAAAAAATATACTGCTATTCAGGGACTACTTCATGCCTGAAAACATCATCTAGGCTGTTCTAGGTATTAGAATTAGCTATTAGAATACAAAATCTCCTTTCTGTTGTGACCTCAGAAGAAGTTCAGATGAATATACAATGCTGGACTTGGATCTGTTGTAGCTTGGATTATAAAAGCAGAATCTGAAAACCATCAGACTTTACAGCTGATGGGATTCAGGTCTGCTCTGATAGCTAAGGTTTATGGCTCAGGTCCATCTTTATAATAACATTATGTTAAGTCTAAAAAAAGTCTTCCCAGCAACTTAATAGGCAAATTATAACAAATAATTATCAGTTCCCAGCTCAGTCTTTTTTTCAGTGGGTTTAAACAATGCAAGTACTTTAATTACATGATTGTTTATGCAATAACATCTTTGACAAAGTTAATGTTCTAATAAAGAAACAAGAATTTTCTGATAATTAAATAACCAACGAATAAAATTATGCGTTCACTGAGAAATGACTGGTCTGCCTTAAATAGAAACAGACACACTTTCCCAAGTCTATGAGCTGTTTGCGCTTCTGAACATAAGAAGCTCTGCCTCTGAGTGAACCGAAGGACACCTTTACCTCCTGGGGAAGGCAACGGAGGGAGCTGTTGACATCAGTGAGAAGGGGAGCGTGGTGCACAGCTGGGGAAGGGAGCAGTCCCCAGCTGCACAAACAGCCAGCCAGGTTTGCACATGTACAAGAAGTGAACCTGATCATCTGAGTCAGGTCCAGGAAAGGGCTGCACATCTGAAACTTTAGACTGCTAAAAAAAAGAAGAGAGAGAGGGGGGAAAAAAAGGAACCTATATACACCTATAGCAGTCTACCTAAGTGAATAGGACTAAGTTGTATAGAAAAGGCCTCTGTTCCAGTAAAAATACATCTTTCACGATTTCACCCTTTTCATGAGTGTATTCCTGACACCTACTTTTTCAGCTCTCAGTCAACTTCTTAACCAAATAGTATCTTCTGGAAAATACAATTTCATAAGTGAAAAAAATATTCCGGGGTTTGGCTGAAAATCCAGACATTCTGAGCAGGTAAAGGTGAGAAGCATCAATTGAAGTTGTTGCTGTCAGGTAAAATTTTTCATTTCAAGAAAATAAAAATATTTTCTGCTGACTTTTTTTTCCTAAATAGATTTTGACTACTTCAGAAAAATTATCTTTTTTTTGTTTTAGTGGAATGTAATGTCAGTAGTAACTCATGCAGTGTACATACATATATTGCATTCTTACCTTCTATATGTAAAAGCCAAATACACTACTTCATCAAAAATGAATTATTTTGTGGTTCCAACTAAAATATTTTTGAAGTCTTGTTCATCTCAATTTTTACAATTTTCGTGTAATTCCGAAGAGAGGAAAGAAAAAGCTTTTTACAATATTAGAGCTACACAGAGATTATTTGTACCTCTAAATGCTCTTCCTTTCGTTGTGCCTCACCTGCTCGCTGATGTTCATGATGGTCCTGCAGCTGCCTGGCACAGAAGCAGCGACCTGGACAAAGCTCTCATGCTCCTGGTTCTTCCGCAGCCTGACTTTGCACTGTGAGACCCAGCTTTTCTGCAAGAATTGGTTTATTATCCAATATATGACCTAGCTAGAGGGTTTAAAACAAGCTGTGGCTTCTGGCATCCAAAAAGACCAAAGTAGAGCTCAAGCTGTGTGTAAAACTGCCACCTGTCATTAACGAACATCATCAGTCTCCAGACCAGTGTAATACCACGCACCATGTTTTTGGGAACTGCGGATGTGACAGGAACTGCTGGGTTGGGGTTTTTTCACGCGACGTGAATTGGAGTATTTATCTGTTTTGTGTTACAGTGAAGCATCCAGTAAGCTGGGTGAACCCTTCCCTCCGGTTAGTTCGGATGCAGTGCGGTTGGGTGAATTGGACTCATCCCATTAGGGTGACGTGCAAGGCAGCTACAGGTAAGGGGAGCGAATGTGGCTGACGAAGCGTGATTGTGGTGGTCCTGCTCAGGGCTGGCCCTGTGGAAGGGAGCTCAACTTTGAGGATCAGAAGTGAGGCTTTGGGCATTGAGCTGAACCCAGAAACATTTAACGTGTCATTTCTCAAGAGAGGCTTGCTGCATAAACCACAGAAAACTCAGGTGTCAGCCTACCAGCTGTAACCATTCCTGTCGCCCAGTGTTGCACGTTGTATTTTGAAGGCAATAAGGCTTACGCTCATGACAGGAAATTGTCACAGATGTAATTATATGTACGGTATGGTTAAATTCCAGTGCAATATGTATTACCACCCATCAGTTACAATAATCACTGTACGGATACAATCTGTTTCCTGATAAAATGCAGAGGTTTGTAACACACTATACATTGTGCTTACGGAGAAAGCCCTGCCTGGGACTTAACGCCCTTTATCCACTTTAATTGTTATTACTTGTAGCTGCGTGGTACCTGGGGGATAATTATTCTCATATTGTATGTTCTGAAAGGGCAGAAGCCATTCAGGCTGCTGAATTGGTAAAATGAGAACTAGCGATCTGGATGGGGGAAGAGGTTATCCACTCTTGGCCAGGTTCTTCTTGCTGGTTGAAAAGCCGCCTGTGACTTGGATCACAGAATAATTCGGGTTGGAAGGGACTGCTGAGGTTCATCTACCCCAGCCTCTCCTGTTGTATGGGGTTAACCTATCCCAGATACTGGACTCAACTTTGCGAAGTTTCTGCCAGCCCATTTCTCCAAGCTGTTAAAGTCCCTCTGAATAAGAGCTTTGCCCTCCAGCATATCAAACTCTCAGTCCAGCTTGTTGAGAAGGCACCCCTTCCCCTTGTTGAGGTTATTAATAAAGAGCTTGAACAATATTGTCCCCCGTAGCAATCCCTGAGGTGTGTCACTGGTAGCTGGCCACAGGTTGGACTTTGTACCATTGACCAGTACCCTATAAGTCTGGAAATCCAGCTAATTTTCCACACTCATCATAAAATGTTTATTCAGTTTATATCTTGGTAATTTGGCTATAAATATATTCCAGGAGACTGTGTCAAAATCTTTGCTCAAGTCAAGGTATATAACACCCGCTGCTCTCCCCTTGCCCCTGAAGACACAATTCAAATCTCAAACACAAAATACCACATTAATTTTGTAGAGTGGGAAGTTGAAGCACAGATAATTGAATTTCCCACTGGTTTCTAGGGTCACAATGAAGGATATTAAGACGGTAGATATAGTTTTCTCAAGGGCTTTGAAGGGTTTGTGTCTTTTGCAGGGGTAAGGACTGCTTTCTGCATGTTGGTAAGAGTAGGTACAATGCAGCTGCTTGTATAAGAACACTGGATCCCAACAGCGCACCACCGATTTGTCTATGTGTGTCATGCACGATTTTAATTACCCTGGGTTTACTCTCTTTATGGGCATCCCTTCCATTATTCGAAATCAGGCTTCAGTGAGCCTGCCTACCCCACCGGCAAGGGTCAAGAATCCCAACCGAAAACATTGCCCTGATTTAACTAAATCAGGGGCACACGATATTTTTCAGTTAAACAAAGGCAACTCAGCATTTAAATCATCTTTCTTCTTTCAGCTGCTGCCCCTTGCCTGGCGTGTAAATTAAGAGCTCTTGTGCTAACCATTGATTTTCCTCCCCAGTACTAGGATCCCAAGGGGACACATCCTGCTGGGTTTATTCTCGAGGAAGCCCATTCCCCTGCTGCACAAAGCTGGCATTGTCAGGAAGATTTAGCTCCCGATGATAAAACATCTTTCATTGTGAATTCTTCTCATCATAAGGAGCTTACAAACCTTAAATCACAGTGGGGCCACCCCTTCTTTTGCTCTCAGTGCACCATCATAACCCTTCCACCTTAACTATCAGAGGAATGTTGTCTATGCCTCTTATCATGCCTGGGTCAAAGGTGAATATCTGAGCTTCTAGGTCACGGTGATACGAAGTGCTGTGAAATATGGTAATAACAATCTTTCGGGAATCTCTGAGGCCGTTCTGTAAACGTACAAGCGGGCCTGTGTGACTCTGTTTTTTGTCTTCCGCTGCAGATGTGATGCTACCTTGAAAGAAGAGGTTAAAAATCCTCCCGAAAGCAGCTTCTGTGTCCGGGGTGGTGAAGGGGAAAGGGCTGGGTTTTAGCCATTGGCAGTACTGGGGAACAGCTGGGAGGGGAGTTTACATAGCTATCTTTGGTCGGCAGTTGAGCTCACGAGCCTTACAGGCTTGATGCAGGTCACTAGTGTAAATAGACACTGATTACTCTGGGAGTCATTCAGTAACCTTTCAGCACTCCCTCTCCTTAAAAGAGAGTTCTTTGTTCATGGAAAGGAACAAAATAAACCAAGAGTCTCATCCATGAGCTAAAAGCTTCTTCTAATTATCAATTATCCTTCCCTGAGATAAGCTTTTTTCCCCCTTCTTGCTGGCCTTTTGGTTACCAGTCTTGGTTTCCCTACTATTTTTCTTTAAATAAGAAAAAGGGAAGGTGGGATACAAACGGGTTAACTAACCCCCACTGGCCTCCAGAGAGAAAGGCATCACTGGGGAGTTGCTTTCAGTCTTTCTGGAACCTGGACAAATCTGGGGTGTGGAGCATCAAGGTAAATGACAACAAGAAATCGAGGAGCTTCCCTGGGCTTGTGGCAGGCAGCAGGGGAAGGCTGGAGGAGCTGTCGAACAAAGTGCTCTTTATTCTGCGGAGCACGGGGAGCAGTGTGCGTGCCTGGTAATTAGAGGAGAAAGGCCAGCCGCTGCCGGTGTGTTCTGCACCCGTAATAATCATAATCGAAATAAAAAACACCGCGAGATGGAGCATGATTTCCTATTGCCGGACCTGCAGAGAGAGCACGGAGGCTTCCTCGCCTCTTGCCTCAGAGACTAGGAGACACAAAGGAGGTTTTTCCTCTGTGCATTTAGGCAATGGGCAGAATCTAAATAGACCTTCTTGCTGTAGACAGCCCCCCTGAAGCAGATGCAGGTCACTCCCTCCAAAACCTGTTGCATTTCCCTAACCCCCAAAGGAATTAAAATAAAGACGTGCTTCACGGTAGTGCAGCAAATGTGCTGTAATAATACTGGGACATTAAATTTAGCATTCACTCAGTAGCAGATATCAGTCCCATCGTCACATTCTGCTCAAAGCCCTTTTGGTCTCTCCCCTGTTCTTGCCCCTCGCACTCCCCTTCTCCCACCATATCTGACTCCTCCCCGGCATGCTTAATATCCAGAAACTTGCTCTCTAATTACTGTGGTTATGATTTGCAAACTGTCCAGTGGTGCCAGGAAGCGAAACGCAGCCTTTTCAAGTGTGGAGGAATCAATCTGGCTCCAGTCAAAACAGAGAGATGTGTTTCCAACTAATTCGGAGGTTCAGCGACGACAAGCCCCATCGAGCGTAGATGGTTGACTGTCAAGTGTGCAACAAAGTCAGGAACTCAACCCATGGGCAGGGAAAAGGGCTTTTTCTTTTTTACTTTTCTCTTTTGTAGTCAACTTATATGATCACACACCCCAAGGGAAAAAAAAGGGGGGGGGGGGTTGTCCCTGGGCAATTTTAAAGCCTGTTTTCAATCAAACTGATTTTTTTTTCCCCAAGGTCAGTGTTCCTCCTGCTCCCCTGGCCCTGCTTCCTACTCCTCTTTTCTGAGCTGTAGCGTCAAGTTATTTTTTTAAGGGTGGTGACAAGAGACTTCACAGACTTCAGATTTTTGATGTCGTGAAGTGCAATTGGATATATCAAGATATATGAGGCCTAGAGGAAAATAAAGGTCCTAGGCCTGGCTGTTTTTGTAGCATCTCTTGACTGAATTATAATTCTAACAGTTGCAACAACTTTATTATTAAATAATATTGCAGTGGTAAAAAGAATAATAGCCAAATGTAAGAGATTTAGTACAATATGTAGAAAAAAAAATAGATTCTGCATTAATTAAATAGTGAAGAAAATGTAAGAATGAATCCAAATTTTCATTTACAGTTCTGACAGAACCAGAAAATAACAGATTTTAAGGCCAGAAACAGACCTTAAACTGTTTGCTTTTTCAATGTCCTATGTAACAAAGCTTGAAAATTTCATCCAACTTTTTCAAAGGTTGAGAAATGTTGGGGTTTGTGTCCAAAGAAGGGCGATGAAGCTGGTGAAGGGTCTAGAGGACATTTCTTAGGAGGAGCGGCTGAGGGAACTGGGGTTGTTTAGCCTGGAGAAAAGGAGGCTGAGGGGAGACCTCATTGCCCTCTACAACTACCTGAAAGGAGGTTGTAGTGAGTTGGGGGTCGGTCTCTGCTCCCAAGTAACAAGGGATAGGACAAGAGGACATGGCCTCAAGTTGCGCCAGGGGATGTTTAGATTGGATATTAGGAAAAATTTGCTCACCAAAAGGGTTGTCAAGCATTGGACCAGGCTGCTCAGGGAAGCGGTGGAGTCACCATCCCTGGAGGTATTTAAAAGAAATGTAGATGTGGCACTTAGGGAAGCGGTTTAGTGGTGGACTTGGCAGTGCTAGGTTAATGGTTGGATTTGAAGATCTTAAAGGTCTTTTCCAACCTAAATGATTCTATAATTCTATGAAATAGTAATTTGATTTCCCCTTTCTCCTTGTTACATTTTAAAAAATGGAGAAGGAAAGCAAAGGCATGAAAAAGTCGATGCAAATTTTCCCCAGTGTTGGAATTTACAGGTGCAAAACTTGGATTCTTTGAATCACACTCATATATATCCAGCCACCAGGACCGAGGCAACAGCCTGCTCCTTATCATGAAGCCACAAAACGTTATAGCTGAGAAGATGTATTACATGCGATTGGCAGGAGGTCACTCCCAGACCCTTGTCCTAATAAAAGCAAGCTGAGAGCTTGTGAAGGGGCTCCTGTTTGCTTCTGTACGTGACATCAAAGGAAAAACCCGAGTCCTACCTCTTGTTTGGATGTATTCACCAGTCTTGCAGAGCAGAGAAGTTGTGGATACATATTGCAAATACTATGGATGGATGACCCCAAACCCACTTGTGTAAAGAGTAAGTAAAATGATGTGTAGCTGGTAACTTGTGAGTCTCCCCCGTGTACTGTGTGTGTAACTATGAGATTTCTATACGTGAAGATTGCTTTTTCCTTATGCTAATAATACTGAAACAATTGTATGAGAGGGACAATGACATGTGTTCTTATACTGACTGTGATGCTGGTCCAGTTGGTATCACTGAAATCTTGGGGGATGTTCTGAACAAAACAGAAAGTTCCCTGGATATTGAAGGAGTTATTGCAAAGGCAGTGGATATTTTTCATGTTTAACTAGGCTGTTCAACTGGTCTAAGTAACTTACTGCTGCATCTTTTTTGCAATCACGTGTATGGGCAAAATTATCTTGAACTGAAAATGAGCAATCACAAAGTATTATTGCCCTATAAATTGCTGTATATAACATTTCAGATGTATAGACATATAGTCACAGAGATGCAAATGGAAAGAAAGCAAACATCACTTTTCAACTTGAAGAGTAATAATTTGTGCTTTAGCAAGCTGTCTTTCATGCTCCAAAGGAGGAAAAAGGGATATTTTTGAGCTCCTTAACCTAATTAATAAAGCCAATGAAAAATTATGTGTGATCAGCCATAATCCTTTCTAGAAGATGTATTTTAGAAAAAGCAAAATTTTCAAGTGCACATAATCAACAATAGACTGGAATCACAGAATAATACAGTTTGGGAGGAACGTCTGGAAGTCAAATCTTCAGCTCAAAGGAAGATCTAATCAGATCAGGTAGCCCAAATCTCTGCTGAGGTAATGAAAAAATCAGTAGGACTTTGTCTCTTGAACTACCTTAATTTGCATGTCATTTCTGAATTTGAATCTAGCACCACTCAGTATTACCGATGTCTGTCGGGTGCCAATGCTGAGACTGCCTTAGCAAGGAGCAGGAGACCAGTACTGGCTCTGACAGGCAGTTCCATGTTCTCTTCAGCGTGAGAAACTGCTGAGCTACCCTAGCACTGCTCCCTCAGGAAAGATGTTTCTTTCAGCTTTAGACATCGAAGTTGTAATTGAACTAGTTTCTTCAAGCTCCTTTTCAGTCAACCAAGAGAAACAGGTCATTTGAAAGCCTGATCCATCTGATCTACTTTAAATGTCGTCTTTAGGATTTGATGAACTGCATTTTAAAGCTCTTCTTTCTCTCCACTGGCTGTAGGGGTGATACCTGTAATGCAGCAGGAACATCCATCTGATTAAATGAGGGTCTCCACAAGGCAGGTGTCTTTATCACTTCACTAGCCAACCACCTTTAGCTCACTTTATAGTCAGCAGAACGGAGGGCATGATTCAACTCATCCTAAAGTAAACATCTGCACAGGCAGATAACTGCCTAAACATATAATGGTTAGATGTCCACCAACAAGAAAGTGAGAGCGTGGTATATGTAGGTGCATGAAATTAAGTGGTTAATTCCATTTTCAGTGCCTAAATTTGATCAGATATATTCCAACCTATACATCTGGAACCTTGCTGAAGTCTGGGCAAGATTTACTTACAGGTTGACTCAAGAACTGGCTGAGACAAATGTCTTTTAAATAGCCAAGTTTGAACTTTGCAACCAAGATAGACATCTTACTCGAAATGCTTGATAGCCCTAATTAGGAAAATGCTATTTGAGCTGTATATCTTGTTCAGGCATACTTTTTAATGTTTATGTTAAAGAAGCAAACCTGTTAGAGATTGAACTAATTCCCAGGGAAATAAATAGGAAGTCCTTATAGAAAACCCAGAACGTGGCTGAGGTGGGGAACAGCCCAGTGTAACCCTCCCAGCTGCCATTATTTTTTCAGTTTCCACTCCTAACGCATTACAGTTGCTTCCACTGACTGAAACAGATACAATTCAGTTAAATATAGAAAGAATTATTTTCTTATTCTTGTTCTCAAGAAATATTAAGAGCTCTAGAGAACATAGTGATTGCTCCTCACGGGGTCTTGTCTTCAAGAGTGACCAAGGTGACATGTATTTCAGAGAAAGGGAGAAAATGATAACCTGCATGCAGTAGTTCTGACAGCAGTAGCCCTGAGGAGTATTTCCTCCACAGCTCCAAATACTTCCAGGATTAGTTTAAGCCATGGAGCAGGAAGGATTGCTTTGGTATGGTAATAGGAAGAATTGCACAGGCCTTCTGAGCATGTTGGTTTTGAATGTGGAAAAAAACAATTTCAGGTTAAAACAAAAGGAGATAAAGAAGCACCTTAATAAAGCTGAAGCTGTGAGATTCTGGCGCTCAAACCTGCCCACAAATTGAACTTATTTTAAATCGAGCATCATAGGATGCTGCCAAATTTCACTTCCTGGTGAAAGAAAACTGAAGCCGAAGCTGAGACACCTCTCTAAAGCAAAAGTTTGGACTGTATTTTTATTCCATAAAAGCTAATTTGCTCAGCAGTTGCTTTCTCCTGAGCTCATTCAGCTTTATTTATGACTGCAGCATTACCGACAAAAAACAAAAACCAAAACGCACACCAGCACAAGGCTGCTGTTTAAGGGGAAGTGTTTAAGACGTTTAGCTATTTCTTAAGAATCTGGGTGACTTTTGTATGAACAGGTAGGCATCTATTAGAGTGGAACTTCACTGAGCAGCTTAATTAGCTCTTTATGCTATTTAATGTTATGATAAATGACTTACCAGAAGTTATTAATTAAAGTATTAAAGTCTCATTATTTGTTAGTAATGGGGCATATGGGAAGAAGGAAAGGAATAGGACTTTATTATTAACAAATTTCAGGGAACAGTGAGTAAATTGGATAAACAGAAGAAATATACATCTGGCTGCTTCCATTTGTTGTATAAATCATTTGATAGTTTATACTTGTTGCAGGAATCCTATAGATACTCATGTATGTCCAAATACTTTAAACTACTAGTACTGTTGGCTGGTGGTTAAAATAAACCTTTCCATAGCCAACTTTAGGAAATCAGGGCTTCCTCAAAGGGAGTTCTTGGCTTCTCAGTGTACATCTGTCTGTATTTAGCCACACATTAAACCCACTGTGTGAATAGTCATTTTACTTTGGCATATTTTTAATAGTGGAAATTGCAAGTGATTTGCTTGTTACTAGCCTGATTAAATGCTGTGTGTCATGGTGACAGGAGATGAACCTCAGTATTTTCTCTGCTCACCCTTTCCCATGTCACACCTTCGGGGAGAGAAGGCTTGAACTTTCCACTCTTCCATCAAGGGTTGGTCTTCAAAATCTCATGTTTATCCAGGAGCTGAGACTGTGTTTGGAGACCAAATTTGCAGTTTCTCTTACCTGCCTTGAGGTGTCTATGGTGCATGTGTGTCTGAGTTAGGTTTCTAGGTTCCCACTATCTGGGCACAATGTGAAATTGAGGGTGTAATTCATCTCATTAGAAATTATGCCTAAATGTTGTCAGAAGAATTTGCCCCTGAATGCTATTGATAATAGTGTTAGATTTCATTTACCTGTAGTGGGAATCCAGATAACTTATACAGATAGAAATTGATACCACAGATATCTGCAGTCACGAGGGAGGAATCTCACCGTGGTTTTTAGTTGCCAGTGTTTTCCTGTGGTGCGTATAGTGATCAAACAGTTCTTTTGCAATGCAAATGTGGGTTCATTGAAAATGCGTGGGAATAACCCAATCTGACGGTGATGAAGGCTTGAATTACTCTGTCAAGTTCACCCTCTGAAAGGAAGAGTTGATGCAATGGAGGAAAATGTCCATGTTGGATAGCTCTGCAGCTTGTACGTTTAAGAAGTATCAGAGAAGCCAATCAGATCCCTTTTAACCTTCAGTCCATTTTCTTCAGATGACTTCTGCGTTGAGATCTTCTCATCTTTTATGAGTGGTTTCTCATTCAAAGCTCTGTCTAAGGGTGGTGCTCAGAAAGCATTACCTTATTGCTCTGATAAGGCAGAAGCAGTTCTGGTTACATACAGAAGCAGAGCGGTTTCGAACTTCCACCTGGACTTAAGTCAGGCATGCAAAGGAGAGAGGTGGAGACAGATTCCCTCAAAAGGCTGATGCTACTCCTTGTTTTAATTAAATGAGTAGATCTTTAAGGGATTCCATAACTTATTTGCACTGCTAAGTGCAAATGAAGCCTCCTACAGAAAATCTGAGCGGATCTTCTCAGACTTCTGCCGAAGCTCCCAGCAGGTCTCAAAGAGACCTTGAAAATTGTTCCTAATGAACGACAATCATAAAAACTTAATCAAAAGAATCAGCACAGATTTTGGTCTCTGTCCAAAGAGTGAGAGAGACAGTTGTTTGGTGCCGTTTCAACAATGAGATGAAAAGGAGAATTCTGGGTCCTATTGGACATTTCCTCCCCACCACAACATTATAACGACCTTGGGAAAAAAGCTAACAAGTTCAACAACAGCTTGAATGCATTGAAATTTGAAAAACTTCATAGGGTTTACATTTTGTCTAATTATGCAGCATGTCAGCTAGGACAAGAAGGAATGTTGTGCTCAGCTGGGGAAATATTTCTGGTCACTGAAAAGTATTTTGGCTAGGTTTTCTCCCCACAATCAGAAAGTGTTATGTGCCAAGCTGAACCACTCTATTTGTTGATAAATTCCAAGTATATGCATATGGAGGGAAAAAAGTGTGCACAGTGAAAGCACAAAGATGAATGACTACTCAGGAAAATGGTCTTGAAGTCAGTGTTGAACATCATTGACAATATCATCTTATGTTCAAAAGTGGTAAAAAATGTGAATAAAATACTAGAAATTACTAGAAAAAATAATGAAAAAAATACTAGTTATAGTATAGGTTCATGGATTATCTATATTTGAAATTAGTCTCAGAAAGGGTATGGGAGAATAGTACAAAAGGTACAGTGGTGCAGGCTGACTTCCATTTGAGGAGATGCTAGGCTGTGGTCTTAACAGCTTCAAAATGAGACAACCAGAGTGGATGGTATGTTGTGACTAATGTCCATAAAATCATGAATGTTTTATGGGGAAGGTACACAGTAAATAATAATTAGTGTTTTCACAGTTAAAAAATAACTATCAGAGGGCACTAAATGAAATTGTCAGGCAGTAGGTTTAAAGCAAATCTGATGATGAATTACTTTGTAATAAAATGCATGGTTAAACTATTAACTCATTGCCAGAACATACTGTAGAGGTCAGATATTAATTATTAAATACAGTCACTGAGATACAAGCTGCGGCTTGGAAAGTACGTAAGATGGTGGAAAAGGGAAGCTATACCAAGAGGAGGTACTATTCTACTACCTCATTGCTGAGATATAAATTATTTTCCTAAGCATCTGCTCTTAATGCTAGTAGAGATAATATAACAGGCTAGATAAGCCTTTAGTTTGACCTCTTATTCTTAAATTTCATGTTGTATTCTTATGCCCTGACTGCCAGATCTAGACCTCCACCCTGGATCACAAGAGGAAAGAGTGTGGATATCCCAGATCCGACTGTGCGTACCTACCAAGCCATAAGAACCTGTGTTGTGTAGCAGGGTGGATGTGGTAGGATTTAGTTGTTAGATGGTTGCAAAGGAATGAATGCAATACAGAAGTAAAAGTGACTAAAATGTATTTGACTGAGGAAGAGGGTCAGTAGGAACACCTTGAGCAAATAAAAGGGAAAATAACGTTTCTTCCAGAAGTTATTTTCATTACTTCTATGTGTTTTAATGTCCTCAAAGACGACAACCCACCAATGTTTTGTCCAATCCAAAGTGAACCCTTAAATAATTAATCTGATTTCGAAGGTACACCACTTCTCTGGAGATGTTTTGAAGAAATGTGTCCACCCTCTTTCAGCGGAACTCAATCCCAAAGCATTTTGTTGGTAATATTTTTGAGTACCCAAAGGTGCTATCCATGGATTTTAGGGACCCTGACCTTCCCCGACAAGTCAAGACTTAATGAGAATAGTTGAACAATTATACATCTGGTCTGCTCTGATTAGGTTATGTCATACTCTTTATGCAGCAGTAAAAAATATTTGATCCTCTGTATCTTTTGATTGTGTTTACTAATTTAGTTGCTTTTCATCTTTCTGTCATTCAAGTACAGACAAGAACAGCCATGCGAAACAGCATTTCAGTGCAAGCAGAGCAGAAGAGCACAAAAATGTTGTTGTTGGAATGCCAGAAAGCTTTGGGTATATGTGAACTGTATCAAAGAGAGGGGTTTAGTGACAAAATGCACCTTTGGCTCAGGAAATGGTGAATCCTAAGATTATATTAAGCCTAAGGGAATGCATAATAATAAAAAAAAGTGGTATTGAAGAATATTTGGCAGGGTGTTTGAGGAAATATCTTGCTGGGGATATTTATTTCTGGTATATCTGGGAGAAAAAAGATGGGACTGAGAGAAGCCAGGTATGAAAAGGAAAGAACTATGAACTTAAAAAAATCATCAGGATGGATGACACCAGGAATGTAAAGTTTCAGAAACAGATTTTTTATTATCTTACAGCTTCTGCAAAGCTCTATAAACAAAGAACTTTTTTATTTTTAAATGTGTACCTAGGTAAACACTGTATTAAAGATGTCAGCACTAAGGTATTGCTGATCTTTGTGCAGGATGGGAAGACATGAAAAGAATTAAATTTTGCACCTGTGCACATTCTGCACATTAGATGAGTAGTTATATTTTACAACAAATCAATACTTTTCATCCTCCAGTTTCTCAAAGAACTTCACACAGTAACTGTGTGTGTGTTTGGAAATCCTGCCACATGCATCCATATATGTCCCTGTATACTGTTAAGGTGGCAGGAAAATGGCCCATATTGCACAAACCCTGAGCAAACACTATGCCTATGTAAAGGGTCTCACTGACTGACACATGGAGCCCTTACCTGAAAAATATTTAAGCTGTTACTGTCCGTGACTTTTGAAACCACTGGCTGCCAAGATTACCATCCCCTGAGCATAAATGGCAGAACAGTGAGTATCCCCACAGCTCAGCAAACCCCCAAAAATGTTTGACAAAACAAACATGTTTTGTCAATGCCTCCAATAAGAGATCATTGAGACATATGTGCGCTCACACACGTTCACGCACACAAAGAAGGAAGAAACACTGAATCCTTTCCTCTTTCAGTATGAAGATGCCCAACTACATCACTCATCTGGCTGCCAAGAAGAGGCTTTGCCTCTTGCCTCTTCAGTTCCTTTCTGGGTTTCACTAATAATGTGTCATTATCTGTAATGATTATAGAAGGTGGAACTACTTTTGACATCCCTTTAGCCGAACTCCTTTATTTTCTTCTTGCCTCCCAGTGTATGGAAGACATGCTATAGGTAGATGACGCTGGAGACTGTTTTCCTAAAACCTGAATGAATCCTGGAAAAGCTACGGATTACAGTAAATTGAAGATGTCAGCATAGCTTGCACTGGAGTGGTGCATAATTCTGGTTATCTGCGACCAAAGGAGGTGATTCAAATCCAAAAGTGATGCAGAGTAGGGCTTCAGGGCTAGCAAAGGGATCGGAGGAGCTCTCAGAAGGAGGAACTACTGAGGGAGCAGAGATGAAATCTCATGGGATTGCTCAGCTCACTGAAGACAAAAGTGGCAGGGAAATGACTACAGTCTCTAAGGAGCAAAGAAAGAGAACTGAAAGGACAACAGTTACACAGGAAATGTGTATGAGCTGACCAC
Organism: Harpia harpyja; assembly: GCF_026419915.1. Taxonomy (NCBI): domain Eukaryota; kingdom Metazoa; phylum Chordata; class Aves; order Accipitriformes; family Accipitridae; genus Harpia; species Harpia harpyja. The sequence continues at coordinate 111,409,704 of NC_068969.1, read as the reverse complement.
ATATAAATTTTGGCTGGAAAAAACAGGAACTACAGATGAGAAAAGGAGTTCAGGAGTACCCTCTAACAGGAGAAGGATGGGACCCTCACACCCCTAGAAAGCACTTGCTGAGGTGATTGCTGGCAATATGAGAAACATGGCCTTCGTGACCAAGAATGTCTGATCTGGTCTTCTGACCCACAGTGGATGTCTTCTAGCACTTCAGCAGTGTGGGCACTGCGCATCTACTTAAACCAGTTTTGCTGCTGGCATCTCTCTTCCTCTTCAGTCCCTCTGACTCTCTGTCCCACCTTGTAAAGGTCTTGGAATTGAGACTGTCCCCCTAGATGCTTAGCCAGCACCTAGTCCGTTAGTTAGTCTTGCTTTAAGTATGACATTAAAAGACTACTGTTAATACTGTAATGATCATTACATGCTGAACTTAGTAGAGAACCAGAGCTTAAGTTTTCCATGTGGCCCTAATTCTGTCCTCCTGTGCAAATGAATTGTAAGTTTTAAATTATAAGTCCTCATGCTCTTTCTTTTTATAAATTCAGTTGACTAAAACAGCGAGTTGCTCCATTTTATGCCTGGATTTGGCAGATGCCAATAATCATGTTTCCTTTCCGAACTTGGGAAAAGAGTTTTCTGCACTGAACTGTAGTCTGTATCTTCTTTGCTCTGTGTACACATGTTTGTGTTCGGTTAGAGAATATGAGCAGCCCACAAGACCAGCCCTCCACTCCTTTTCAAGGAGCCTTATGACCTTCTTGCTGCAGGTTCTTCTTTCTGGTTTAGGTGACAGCAGGACAGGGAGCACCACAAGGCAGCCTCACTGGACAAATATTCAGTCCTCGTGTGTCTGCAGTAAGAGAGACAACTTCATTGACCATACATAATAAGCATTATAGCTTATTACAGCCAGGAGGTTCCCAGGGGAATACACCTCTGCCCCAGGAGGAACTCCTCCACCCTCTCTTCATTCACAGGTAGTTGTTCTCACGCTGAGCTGCTGCTGCTGAGCCTGTACTGGAATGAGAGCACAAAAGTTATTTAGTTCCGCTCAAAACTGGATCATATGACAAAACCTGTACGGGAATAGGTCTATAAACAATGTGCAATTCTAAGCAGCCAGCCGTAAAAAGTAATTAAAGAGGTAGTCTAAATCACAACAAAGTGCACAGAATTTTAAATAGCCTGTCTGTGTATTCCTCTCCTTTAGCTAAGTCATTCACAATCACTTGTTGGTTCTTTTAACTACATATTAAAACTTGCCTCTTCTACAGAGTAAGCATTCATATAAACAGAGATCAAATCCATTCTCCTAAATCTCTTCCCTTTAAACTTTCTGAGAGTATGGGAAGAGATTGCAAGTAACTGAGCTGCAACTTGACTTTCCACCCCAGCAAACCTATTGCCAGGCGCTGGGTCTTAAGGATCTGCAGGGATGAAGGATAATAATCTGCTGCTCTGAAAGAGCAGCCTCTGAAATGGTCTCTGAGTACTCCAGGCTCTGCCTCTTATCCATCTCCTAGCCATACAGATGCCATGAAAATAACCCGCGGACTTAGTAATGAAGGCAGCCAGTGGTGTATTGAACTTTTCGGTGTGCGTGGGTGCTGCTGGCTGGGGCTCTTCGGTTAGCAACAGAGGTGAGTCTTACCTTGAGAAGTGCCACAGTGCAATGCACAGATGGTAGCAGGACTACCAGCAGGGGTGGGTTCAAACAATAAATTTTCCTTTCATTTAGCAATGCCACACTGTCCCACACCCTCACAAGTAGTTAACGCGTGGGTTGGATTCAGCTACTGTGATTAACAAAGCAGTAAGTCAGCGAACCTCCATGAGCATCCATAGCTCCTAAAGGGTCCAAGGAGACGAGGTATTGTCAGTTCACCTCCTTCATGCGTTTGTCCTTGCTTTGCTTTTGTTTGCATTTTTCGTTAAGCTGTTCTCCTGGCATCAGTTTCACACCATTTTGTTTTAACTCACTACATGCCTCCTATCCACACATAGACACCCTTTTAACCTAGCGATGTACTCTCTGCTCTGGCCACTTTGGGGTTAACCTGGGATGTTTTGGTCAGACGGTAATTGCCACAAAACCTTCCCCAAACTTTGCAGACATGGAACTGATATTTTTACAGTCAGTGCTGAGTCGCTGCTGGTTGTAATCCACAGCAATGCACCTGGATGCAATTGTGCTTGGATAACTAAACCTGACTGATGTGTTTCACTTAGTGGGGACTCCACTTGTTTCATTGTAAAGATTAGAGAGTGATTCAGCATTCATGAGAAAATGTGGCAACAAAAGGTTAGCTGAACAGTGCTAGGAGTGGAGCCATATTGGGAGCAATTGAAGGAGGAAATGGTCTGGATTTATTGTCTGCATTAAAGATATTGTGGGTCCCATGGATACCAGGAGTGTCATGGAGACACAGCTAATAGGATTTTTATTGGATTATTGTCGGGCTGTTGCACCTGCTTCTGAAGGGGACGGTGCGGTTGGTTTTCTGGCACAATCCTTGAACAAGGAAGCAGAAAGGAGCTGCGGGAGCTGGAAGCTCCAATATTAATTTTTAAGGAAACTTTTACAATTGCCTCAAAGCCATTTCAAGCAAGCCACCAGCCAGTGAGTACCCCTTCTGTCCCTTTACAAAATGCTCATGCATAGAAAATGTATTGCTGAAATGAATGAAGACACCAAGGACCTAGCTGACAAGTCTCTACTCTCCACAGTCCAGATCTAGGCTAGATTTTATTCCAATTAACTTGAAGGAAGGTTGTTGGTTTTGTTTTTTTGGTTTTGTTTTTTTTTTTAATTGCAATTTTGATTACCACCGTATTTCTGTTTCTTCACGGTAACATTTAGCAATCCATTTGGTCTCTCCTTTCCCCTGTCCCCAGTGTGTTAGCTAACAATACTTTCCTCCTCTGCATCTGTAAGTATTACAAGATTTTGATAAAGGTTCAAGGCGAGTGCCCTTTGTGGTCATTTCATTCCCTGCAGATCTCACACAGTTTGCTTCTATGCTTCACATTCAGCAAACAATTTCCCAGCTCCCTGTTTTTCTTTTTATTTATTCAAAGCAATCAAAGCACATTTTATCCAACAGAGAACTGAGCTGATAGGAAAAAAAAGGAAGTTTCCATCACCAGTTCATTTTCATTTTCACCCCTGGTTTCTAATGAAAGTGAACATTAGAGAAACTTGAAAGCCATCTAAATTCAGGTCTCAAGCTAAACACATCTAGTGTTGATTTAAGAGTGTTTTATTAGATTTTAAGTAGGTTTGGATGAATAATTTGTAACAAGCGATCTCATGAATTGTATCTCATTTCTTTGTTCAAGAGTTACTTGCAAAGGGAGTCAAATTATTCCATCCAGGAGCTAATTCAAAGCTCTCTGTAGTTAATGGAAGGAAATCAATACATTCTGGATTAAGACACAAAATATATTTTATTGAATAATGTTGGTCTTGTAATTTATTCACAAGAACCCACCCCTAAGATCCTCCAGTCTCAGAGAAGTTGTGCTTTAATATCTATCTGTAATACATGCAGTTCTGTCCCCACATATCAGCATCCTGTGACATTTTTGTCTACATTTCCTTTACAAAGACAGCACCTCCTGGAATTTTCTACTAATGCCTTGTGAATATTTTGCATCTTTTACTTTAAAGGTATTGTTGTAGAAAGTATATTTGCCAGTTAGCAATTGTAGGTAGAAAACCGAGATTGTGGATCTCTGAAGTCAGATACTTTAACCTCCAAATGAATAATGACCTCTCATTTTCAGTTAATATTATCATCAAGGATTACAGTCAGTGGCTTCTCCACATCTTTTTTTCCTCCCTCCTTCTTTTTACTCTTTTCCCTCAGTGATGTTGTTTACTTGCCTGTATACTAGTCTCTTCTTCCAACAACTCGACCAACCCTAAGGATGTTTGTAGCTACTTCTAGTACTATTTTATCATTTAGTTCTTCACATGAACTGCCTAATCTTTTCTTTCTCATTGAATCAATTACTTTCTCAGCTTTCTGATTTTTTATTTTATTTTTTTAGCCTTTTGGTCCATCACACTCTACCCACTTTCTAGTAACCAGTTCTCCAGTTCTCATATTTTTGTTCCCTTATTTCCTTTTGTTTCATGCATTATTAGAACAGCAGTCAACATAGCACAGTATGCTGTGCCTCAAGAGTGACTAATTTCTGATTCTGATAATGAATTTAAAGAAAGCCCACAGATGAAAGGGAAGTCATATAGTTTAAAATATGTTTTGTATTGAAAGAGATATCATTTCAATTCCAGACAATTTTGAGGTTGTATCATGTCTTTGTGATCAGTTCCTCACCTCCAGGAAGTATATCACTAACAATAATGCTATGCTGGAGATGTAATATAAGAATTCAAATTGATAGTGAAAAGAGATAAGAATAAATTGCTTAGATAAGGCAAAACCTTCCAAAATCATGCTTGCATTTTAACTTTGCTTTCTCATTAATATGCTATTACTAATTCAGGATCAATCGAGTGACATCTATACTGGCACACTGCTAGAATTTTCCCTGATGTGTTATTGGCCATTGGCAAATAACTGTCCCAAGCACTTCCTCTGAAGAATTTGGGAATTTAAATATTACGGAGTAATTTTTAAAAGAGAGCTGATGGTCTCCCTAGTTTGGAGGGTAAAAGACCTTAACAATAAGTATGTAGGCTTTTCATGACATCCTCCCTCCTTGCCAGAGTGTGGTCCTGAGTGTGCTTAATTTTCTAGTATCATAGAATCATAGAATCATAGAATCTAGTATTCTAGTATTCTAGTATTCTGTATTCTAGTACAGGTGAATCCCACAGTACTTATTGCATTATCATCGTTTATAGTGCAGGTGCCTTCATGCAAGCACTTGGCTTTCTCCACATCTTCTGAGGCACCTATCAGCATTTCTGTTCCTTTGTAATGTCTAATAATAATAATAACATCTAAAATTATCCCACCTACTTTATAATTTGACTTGTCTTAATCCTAGTGGATTAAGCTACACCCACTTTAAGGTGTATTTCAGGAGTATACTTTTGCACCCAAAGAATGGTGATGGGTAAAATTTAACAGAAAGTCTTTAGATAAGGAAGTGCCTACTCTGAAATACTGTCAAGGAATATAAACTACCATTTCAGTTACACACTTGCTTTGATGACATTTTTATCTACACAGAGTATAGGTGTGTATTTACACTTTGACAATAATAGATTTTTATAATTAATAAAAGTGAGGGAAGACAATTCATCTCAGCATAAGGTAGGTCGAATAATTGCCTTCTGCAGCTGCTTTACGAACATAAAGGTGGCCTGAAATTACTAGCTCAGGGATCTAACTCTGAGACTTTTAAAGCTAGGTAAGGCAAATTCTAACCTTAACATTTCTCTGTCTCAGTTCTTCCACCTGGAAAATGAAGAGAATCTGAAATCCGTACTCATTATCTCACTAACATGCACATAATATTTAAGGTGCAAGCTTGAAGATGTGACGGTAGAAGGCAGTTTAGAACTAATTAGCCAAGCAAGAAATCTATTCCCAGTTTACTAGAGGAAAAGAGCTTGACCAGATAAAGGGAAGAGGGCAAGGTACTGAATTATCCTGCAAGTGACCTATCTGTTTGGGCTATGAGATGATTAGGATATGGATTGTACGTTTTAACGTGCCATCTAACTCATGCAAGGCAGAACAAACACAGAAGTTGGCTGCATTTAAATTAGAAATGTTAAAATATATCTGTAATCACTCAATTAGACAGTTCTGGGACAAGCTCATGGAGTTCCTTCACCCCCAAGGATGTGTTTGCTAGGGTTGGCACTGGTGTGGATATATCCGTATTTCATTCCATCACTTAGTTTGCATATACCCTCTGTGCCTCCAGGCACTCTCTCAAGGTAGGTAGTACTAGAAAAAGCTGAAAAAAGGAGATGAATGTGTACCACAATAATGGAAACTCGGCTCAAAAGATTTGAAGAGAAAAGAGGGATTGCTGGTATTCCATGCAGTGACCTAGCTCTGATTGTGTGTGAAGTTACTGCCTGTAAAATCTGCCAGTTTAATATATCTAGAGAATAGTTAGTTTTATTTATTGGCCATTCTGGAACCTCCTACAAAAAGAGCAGGAGAATCTTGCCAAAGTGTCAGCTCTGGTCAGGGACACAATATCATAAACAGAAAATGCAATATTAGAGAAACACTCATGGTGAACAACACACCACCTTGTATTGATATAAATGAGATTAAAAAGAAAAGTTTGTTTTGGGTTAAAACTCCCCCCCCACACTCCCGCTTTCTATTTTCTTAGCTGAAGTTTAAAGTTTTGACCATTTCATTCTTGTAATTCCAAATATAAGTAATAAGGCTGCTACTAGAAAGCATTGACTCATAATACTCACTAATATTGCTCCTGAGAGAATAGTAGGGTCATTAACAAAACACAGTCATCACGTCTATGGTCCTCTATGGCATCAGCCCAAGCTTTGTAAAAGAGTGTTCCTCCCACAGGGGTTGTGAGCTAATTCAGATTTCTGCCAGTTTCCAGGATCAAACCCATGAGTTCAAAGGATTTATCTTGACAATTGGCTGCCGATTCCAGTGCTCCTGTTCCTAGGTAAGAACAGCCAAATGTCTCACTGCTCTCAGACATGATGCAGGATATGCTTCCAGAGTCAATAGTAATAATGACCCATAAGACACAGAAATGCAGGAAAAAAAATCCCTATACATACATGACGTTGATGCATTTCACCCAGTCTTTTGACATCTAAAAGAGACACATTTATAGAGCAGTTGATTCCATCCCAGCAAGATGCCTGTAAGACTTCAGGTATATTTCCCTCCATGATGACAGAGGGAGCCTAGATGTCAAACTCTGAATTAGACAACTAGATACTGAATCCAAAATTAGGTGAGATGAGTCCCAGCCTAGAAGCAATACTTCATATAGCTGCTGAGGTGAAGGGAGAACTTTGTCCCACACATGCCCTCATCTTATTTATTTGTTTTGCAAAGCACTGCGTTTAGGTGTTTAGTTGCTATACAAAGACAAAGGTTCTTGATGATCAGCATAAATGATACGTATATCATATCATTGATCCAGAAGTCTCTCTAAATTTGCAAAAATGGCAAACAGCGTGGTCTGTGCAATCACTCACTCTCCCAAACATGAGTCTTGTCTTTCTTACTTTTGTTTTTGATTCTCCTCCCCATCCCACCGGGAGTGGGGGGAGTGAGCTAGCAGCTGCGTGGTGCCTAGTTGCCGGCTGAGGTTAAACCACGATAGCCTGTATTATGTTCTTAAATCAGCCAGTAAACCAGCTGGCCAGTGGTGACTGCGGTGGCATTTTCTCATCTTAAGGCCAGGCCACAAAATAATGAACAAGTAACAACCACCTTAGTTTCATCTGGGCTGATGAAATAAACAGAGTTCAGATATGAGATGGATTTGAACTGGTAGTTTAAAAAAAGAAAATTCCTCCTTATCTTTGCCATTATCAGACGTGAAGATTCAGTTGACAGCATAAGACATTTCTCAGAAAATAAAATTGTGTTAAGAAATCTCGTGCTGAGGTTAGATTTGCCGAAAGATTAAAAAAAGTTTCGTGAACACTTCAACAAATATAGGCAAAGTACTTACAGAGCTTGGCCCAAATTTTAAGGTAGAATGTGCCACGTCTTTTGAGAGTAAAGGTCATGAATATAGTTAATGTGGGCTGACATATAGATATACTTTGTAAAACATTCATTTTTCCTCATCATTTTTTTATATAAGAAACTCACAACCATTCTTTTAGTTGTTTTAATTTTAGTATTGTTGGAGTGGTTCACACCTGAATTTTAGATGACATGCCTGACTCACAGACAGTATGAAAGAGACTCTATTTAAAAAATATAAAAAGAGACATATGGAGATGACATTATAAGGATCAAAACACAAACTGTCTTATATACTAGATTTGAGTAAACCTCTGAACTTTCAATTGTTAACTTTAAACTGTTTAGCAGTTTCTCTGAGATTCATTTATTTATTCTTTGCATATGATTAAAAAAAAGCCCATGTAACTATGCATGTTATTAAAATGTTGTCATGGATCCAACGTGTAGTCTTAAATATCAGAGTCAGTACACTCAGTGACAGTTTATTCAATTACTATTAAAAAGTCAAATAGAATATTTTTCAACCATCTCATTTTGGTCTTAAGGACAAGAAAAGCACTGTTTCACATGACGTAGGAGGAAAAAAGAATTGCCTGATTCAAGGAAATAGGTCTGATGATGAAATTTTTGCTTTTCTGAAATCAACCCTCAAATTCTCTGAGTTCACAAAAGGTCAGTTGTATATTTTTCTCCAGTGATCACATAAAATCTTGGCCTTCAAAATAAGAACAGTCCTGTTAAAAAGTTTTGCTTAAACTGCAGAGCAATATCTGTCATATATGTTATTTTATTGGAGATGTCACTATTGCTCATTGAGCAACAACTTTTTTGATAAATAGTACTAAAACTATGTAACTGGCTGAATACTTCATGAGATCATTTGTTGAGCAAATCCCTTGAATTTTGTCAATGGGTATATTCATGGAATAGTGTAAGAGAAGCTCTACGATGAAGTCTTATGGTTGAGCAATACATGAAATGGCTCAAATGAACAAAGAAGTTGTTTGCATTTTTTGCTTCAAGTCAGTGCAAACGTGAACCAAATGTCAAGTTTTGAAAGGTTTGGTTGACTCATCCTTCCTCCTCACCTCACCGTTATTTTTCACTTCACTCTGCTTCTTGGTTTTGGTAAAGAGTAAAAACACATGCACAGCTAAACTCTGTAAAAGCCTTTCAGACTGCGTATTCTCTTAGAAAACATAGGACTTTCAGCCCTATTTTGCAAAATCAAAAAGCTCAGCTAGGTGAGGGTTTTCCTCCATATCAGCCTTTTGCCAGACATATTAATTTATTCTCCTGCCTCCTGCTTGCACGTTCAAGGAACTATCCACAGGGTTATTTTCTCTCCCCAAATACTGATTTCTGCCGAGATGATCTCCTTTCTTTCCACCTTCAATTAGAAACAGTGGAGACAGGCTTAGCTCTGCAGCCATGTGTTTATAAGCGCATGTGCGTTTACATGCACTCATTGCAAAATGTGCTTTGACAGCCCCCTGCTAAGGCTTTTCCCAGATTAAGGAATCGTAAGCAGCTTTGGACTGCTTGACCCTGCTGGTTCATCATTTATGATGTTCAAAACACGTACATGGCCAATTTGAGTTTATCTAAACACTTAAGAAGAAACTCTTCAATTAAAGATCATACTAAGTGACACTGACAGTAACTCTCTTACCAATATGGTGCAGCTAAATCACCATCAGATGCTGGGAAGAGTGCTCTTCCCTTCATAAGACAAATCAGAGAGCATCGTATTTGGAGCAGTTCTTTCTTAGAACTCATTTTTCATAACCTTGAAATGAAAAAGTGGTTTACCATCAAATGTTCCAGCAAGATTTCACTGCAGAGTTTTGCTTGGGATATAATTTCTGAATGCCTCCGCTTCAATGGAAAGAAAAATATATTTATATATAAAAAGGAATGCTACCATGTTTTTTTCAGTATCAATCACACAGATCGCTTTATCATTTTAGTAAATGATGCCATATAATCTTTGTGTCACATCAAACACCAGAGCAATAAATTCACTGGGGGATATTTACAAAGGTATCCAGGCTGAATTGAGATGTCTTCTAGTCCTTTTTCTAAATTGTCACATTTACTGCCTGCTGTAGAAAGGGGAAGCCACCAATTGATTTCTAATTCTGCAAACCCCAGGGTGTAAATGTGATTAGCGGTAATTGGAGAAGTTCAGCAACTGTTAATTTCTCCTCTCTTTGTTGTTTTTCCTATTTAAAATATTAACGAAATGCGTATGTAGGCCAAAACTGACTCCGATGCAGCTGAACAAAGGATACATATTTAATCAGAGCTGTGGGACCCCGATGCGGTTGTCTGAAACAAATGTGACATGTGCTTCCTCTCAAAAAAAGTCAGGCAGCTAATAAACAGCATCAGTATTTTGTTGTAATGTTCATTGTCTACATGATGTCGAGTTTAATGGCATTACGCTATGTAAAAAAGCCAGAAGTACACTGCTAAATTTGTCTTTCCCAGTTGGCTGTCCCTGAGGAGATTATAATGCAAGCAGTGGCTTTGTTTGTTGCATGCATAAGCGTGCACATGTTCCTAAGTTTTCAGTTGTAAAGGAAGGTGGCGAGAATAGACATTAACCCCTGCATGGCTGAGCGTCTCCTTAGAAAGAAGCAGTTTTACTGGAGCATCAAGTTGGAAAAAATAGGGTTTGCTCTCTAACAGCGTAATATCTCACTTGTTTTTTTCTAGACAAGATTCTCCTCCATCCATTGGTACAAAGGTTTGCTAATACTTTTTAGCAAGGAAATGGCTCTTATTTTTCAGCCCTACAAAGGAACCTATGTTTACCTTTAGTTCCTAGCATTAAATATTTTTCTTTACTAACCTAGAACCAGGAAGGTCACGTGCACAACAGTGTGTAGTCCTACTCAAAATGGTTTGAATATCTCAGGAAGCCAGCTGGAAGCCTTGGTTAACTTGGTGTGGATAGCTCACTCTTAGATGGCTAACACTAAGTTAGATGGATCTCATCTCTAACTCTTTTGAAGCAAGAATCTTATCTGGGAATGCCTGAAAGAGAGTTCAGTGAGTTAATAGAGATGTTGTTGACAAAGGCAGAAAGGTGCTCTGTGGAAACAGGTCTTCATAGAAATGCCCTGAGGACATCTTCCCTTTGCGTAGTGGTGTGGCCAGATGGGGCTTACCGTTTGGAAAGCTAAGGACCGGTAATGGCAGGTGCCAAATTCCATTTCTGAAAGGCTGGAAGATTGCCCCAGGTAGGCATAGTCATGGCTGGAGTTTGAACATTTCTAATTACCGTCCTGAAAGAGCACAGGTATTACAGAGATACACCCCAAAACAGATTGCTTGGAAAGGCATGAGTATGTTGGGAACAGGAGCCTCACCAGAGTCATCTGGCCCTAAGCTACAGGGCTCACCCTAAAGAGTTACCACCACCTCGCCACGCTGTTTACCACACAGGGACCCCCAAAACTTCAATTTGCCCGGCTCACAGGAGATCAGTAGTAAACTAAACCCCTTTGTAATAGTTCCAAAGATTATTCCTTAGCAGGTTTTACTTCTATACGAAGAGAAGGAAACCAAAAGGCTTTGTATATCTCAACACTCGCGTTATCTGACGCTTAAGAGATTCAGGAAACAAGAGTTCCTGGTGTTCAAATGCAGAAGTATTGATCTCACAGAGAAACTTCCAGTTTGGGAATATCTTTCCCTCTTGGATTGACAGTAATTAACACCCTGTAAGTATAACTTTTATGTCTGCCTGATGTTTGTTGTCTGCTCTGCTCTGTTGCGAGCTAAGGAAGTTTACGAGATGGAGCAGAAGTGCCACCCTCAGCTCAGACAGGGTGACCATAGCGATGTGAAGATTCGGCTGACACAGGGAGGGGCACGGAAAATAGATCCACATCACATTGTGAGATGGAATAGATATCTCCAGACTCCAGTTCTGCCACCTCTTGATAATTTATAAATTTAATTTGTCATTTATTCTATATTTCTTTCACTGGAAAACACAACTTTGACTTCTTTTGCAAAGATATGTCAAGAGACTCATTGTCTTTTTGCTCACTTGACCGTAACCAAGGTCATAAGGATCCCAAGTATCATGAGCAGAATGAATCTTCTGGTTTTCTGTATTTTGAATTGTGTTTGGCATTGCTGGTCTATTTTCATTTGGCAATCCAACCTTGACTTTAAAATCAGTATCTATTGCTAAAACATTTTTAATATATTATGAGATATATTAACACAGTATTAATATTATATAATAATATCATACAATAATTGCATAATAATATAATATATATCATATAGTATCTTATGCGTGCAGTACACATTTATATAGATTATTTTATTAATTTAAAAAATACATTCTTTATACACGCACACACACCTATAAACACAAATGCACACGTACACATTTGCAACATTTTCCATAGAACAAATACTGAGCTTGGTAACTAAATAGCTACAGGTGGGACTGCTTTCCCTTCTCTAGTAAATTCCAATGCTTGCTGCTATTTATTTAATGATTAATATTTCTAAGACACCTTTTTAAGTGTAATAGAGCAACTTTTTCCTTCTGTTTTCTCTGGATTACATCCCAGATACAGAGAGGCACCATCATACTGAAAGTCAGAAACTGGAAACATGCCCCCTTGCTGTTTTGTTATCTGTTATGAAGTAAGATGGAGTTGTCTGAGCGTTTTGTTTCCTCTTCTGGCTGCTGTTAAAAACAATTTTTGGACGGGGTGTTTTGTTCCAATGACACACTACACAGCCCTATTCTGTACATGGCACACCTGAACGTGGGCTTCAGGGAAGCATTTCGGACACTGCTGGGCACTTCTTTCCCTGGTGTGCACCCCAAAAGCTTACATCATGCACAAACCCACCTGTGACCTGAGCTACCTTTCAGAAATATGTGTTTCTCTCTGCTGAAAACTAGAATGACTATGCCTAATACATTTAAACGAAGTGAATCAAGGCCCTTGCTCTGCCATTGTCAGAGAAATAAATATGCTCTTATAAATATGCTATATATAAATATACCCCCTCTAAACAAACCTACTGCAGATTTCCTCCAAGAAGTACCTTCTGGAAGAAGTGGTACCATTCACCTCATTAAAGGATAGCTCCAAAGGCTGGAGAATAGTCACCGCAGTACCTCCATACATGCAATAAAAAGACATGTGTCTTCAGAGTATGAGTCAAATTATAGGACTCCAAATATCTTTCTGACTCCTCGATTCATGAGGGAAGCCTTAAGAAAAGGAGGGGTTGGACTCAGCTGGCTTAGCTTCAAATACCTAAGTCGCCTGTAGGTATTTACATCTGGGCTTATCCCTCTTAGGTTGCACTGATATTTGGAGGAAGGCTTGTCAGTATAGTCAATGGAATCATTATTCATCTCATGAAATACATACAAAACTTCAGTCACGTGAAAGACACTACAAGCTCCATTGACTGCATGCACTACATTTCTAGGGCAACCAACTTGGACGCGAACACCTACGCTGTAGACACCTGAGGTGGGAGAGAGGAATCTGACAAAAAGCTCCCAGCTCCCGAATGTAATTTTTTGCAGAGTAGAACTCATTGTCATGAATTTTGTTTAAACTCCACTTCTTTAAATGAAATTAAAAATAATTAAAAAAAGGAAAACCAACCCCTTCAGTTTTCAAACTTATCCTTTTTTCCAGTTTTAGTAGAAGGAAAAAAAAGGGAAAGCAGAGTAAAAAGGAAGCATTTTTCACAGAAGAGCTTGAAAGAAACAACAGTTAAGCTCCTCCTTTGATCAGGAGAAAAGTATAGTTCTTCACTGGATACTGTAGTAATGAAGTAAATGAAGTTTAATGAAGTGAAATTATAATAAATCCCACTCCTCGTAGAACAGTACCCAGATTGAAAACAGACAGACATACCGCATGAAATGCTGTCCTTGTTACATTCCCAAGGAAAACCCATTACTAAATAGTTTCTGGAGTCAGAGGTTTGAATTTTTTTGCTGTCTCCTTTTATGTATCCCTCTCTCCTCATTTCCATCTCTGCCATTAGCCATTATACCCCCCCACTTAGTTCTCTGCCTCCTTCTATTGTGTCTCCTTTCAGGGAGTGCTCTTACTAAGTCTTTTTATCATGCTAACCTTCAGCTTGTTTGGAGATCTCTCATAAGAACTCATTTTTCTTCTCGGTAATGAAAAGGCAGTTCTAAACAGAAAGCATGCAAGAAAATGCAGTTAATAAAGATGCTGAGAGCTATTCATACCTGAGTGAGGCGTTGATATGTCTAAACTGCTGAACAAAAGAAGTCAAGGACCAATTTCTGGCCCAGGGTCTGTGTGACAGTGACTGGCTCACATCCACATTGCTGCTATAGAGATCTCTGTCTTGGAAAATTGTCTTGGAGAGAGTTTATTGCCGTGGTCCAAAGCCGAGCCGAAAGAGGGCTATCAGTGATGTGGCTTTAGTTCTTATGCTTTCTTTTTGATTTATTTCATGGTAAAGGTGAACCCTGTGTCTCCTACTCAAGCCAGCTATGAAGAATACCATGGATTTTTAAACCTAGATTATAGACAGATGAACAACACTTGGTTACAATACTGTCCACTGATCACCATAATACGTCTGAAAACACTTATTTCCCCATGTGTCACTGACATACTCTTATTTCTGCTTTTAGGCTGCTGTTTAGATACCACGGAGATGGGTTCTATATAGCTTTGTATGCAAATAATTTTAGAAAAGCTTGCACTTCTGTAAGCATTTGGCTCATATTTTTGGTCTGAGTGTTCACAAAAATGTTGGGCTTCAAAGCTGATAGAAAAAAATTGTTCAGCCACAAAGAACGTCTTGGTGGAAAATAAATGTTGTGCCTTTTATACAAGATTAGCAAGATGAGAGGAAATTTTTACTTTAGAGCTCTTCAGCTCCTGTTACAACTAGCCTGTGTCTTTATTTCTCAATTTGCCTATTTTCTCTCTTCTTACAGCCTGCTCCACCCACATTTTCTCCCTCGAACAACCATAAAATTGCATTTACAGCTAATTTGCTATGCTCAGAAACGCAATTTAGATTCCTTAAGTGAGGCTGCCTCTTTCAAAAAAGAGAGGTCTCACTGCTTCTTTTTTTACCTGGCATACATCTAACCCTGCTCCTCCAGAATGGCAAGTATGATAAATGTGTCAAAAACATTCACATCAAAACCATGTGATATGAGTTGTTATTTTGACTTCTGTTGACACCTCCTGTTCTCTTTCACCCAGATGTTTCCATGAAGTAGCACAAAACTTTTTTTTTCTTTCTTTCTTTTTTTTTTTTTTTTTCCCTCAGAGTAGAAACAGGCATTTCTGTTTCTAGTGAAACTGAAAGTCTTTCCTTCCTCTATTACTCTGTATGTGGGGGGGTGCTTTTATGCAGGTGTACATTTCTGTACTGGAACTGTCTTCAAGACCTGGGGAGGCTTTCTGTCTAAACATATCTTTGATTCACAATGAACTAGCTATAGATTTTTCCATTCATGCAAACCCTGCATGCATCTGCAGATATTTAGCTCGAAGAGATTGCTCCCCACCCAAAGAGATCAGATTATCACAAGATAAAAAGTCAGTATTTTGGAGGCCAGAAGATGCATTTTTTATGGCTTTTAAGTCATAGAGTGTTAAAGGTGTCTAGACGCCTGACTGCTGTTGAAGTAATTGGCTTTTAAATACCTGCAAAAGGATAATTCTAGTGATTACTGATGGAAAAGTTCAAAACTGCAAGAGTTATCCAAGGCCCTGTGCCCTGCGGGACATCCAGCCATGACTTAGAAGCTCAGGATCCTGCTACCAGGTACTGAAGAAAGAGATGCCTATGAAAGCTGCTGTGGCCACCAGCAAGGAGCTGCCTAACTAGCCACAGGGAATGTCCAGGAGAGGAGTTAGGACTGCCAGGTAATCAGCAAGGCACCTAACTATGGATCTGAAAGCAAAGTCTATTTTTATTCAACATTTCCTAACGTGACTCTCTCCTGAAGGCAGAGTGCCAGCGTGGGCAACTGGACAAAGGTGCCCTTAAATCCAGTAAATTGAACATGAGTGAGGATGCTCCTTTAGCAACGGAACTCTTTTCAGGCCCTACCTGTACCTGACCTGAAGCAAAGACTTGAATCCTGACGCTCTTCGTCCCAGTGGGGTGCCCTACCCATGAAGATACTGCATGTCTGGGGCATATCCCCCTCTCTTCTCCACATTCCACACATTCACCCCAGTCTGCAAAAGAGTATGTCCTAAAAATGCATATTCTAAAGGTTTTCACAGCATTAGGACCAGGGGGGATCATTGTAACAATCTACTTAAACCAGAAGATTTTACCCAGTGTTTCCTCTGTTAAAACCAATACCCTAAATTAGACCAATCACACTCAGAAGGAAAGACAGACAAGATTTAAAGATTCGCATGATGGTAAATCCACCATATCCATTGGTAAAGCTGTTCCAGTGATTAATTGCCCTCACTGTTTAAAAAATTACATCTTGCTTCCTGTTTGAATTTTCCAGTGCTACTTCAATTGTTTCAGTCACAAGTTTCTTAACTTCTAGGTTCTGGCCACAACAGGAAACAGAAGTGCCAAAATACCATGAAAAAATATTTTTGTCTTGTTTTTCCTCCCTCAGAAGGAGAAGGAAGCAATGAAACTAGTGAAAAAGAAACTAGAGGTTTGCTCAGTCTGGACACAGCTTCACCTCTAATCAGAGTCCGCAGAGGAATTATTTAAGCTAATTTCTGGTTATCAAATCTGTCTCAGCATTTTTTTCTCTAAAGTTTCTAAATCTAAGATACCCGGTAGGTGAAGTAGCTCATCCCAGCTGAATGACTGAGACTGCGATTCAAACAGCATTAACAACTGTACAAATGCTTATGTGTTTTTCCACTGCTGTTCAAAAATTTGGCAAGTCACACAAGGCTGGGATTAATCAGAATTCTGGCACGTTTTGATTTGGGTCTAAGTGATGCACTTTGTTGTCTTACAGCATTTAACTATTAATTCACCTACTTTCTTCCCATCTGATTGCGGGGAAGCTAGCTCTGCTCTGGGCATGTTATTCGATGGTTTCTGACTTTCTGCCTGTGTGTTTCTCTGCAGCAACTGGCAGGAAAACATGCAGCAAGGGCACTTAGTGCACCCAGGGAGAATGAAGCATGTGTTTACATCTCTTCCTGAGCCAGGGTCAGAACGGCGGTACTGGACTAGCTCGTTTGTTTTATTCTGGCTTCTTAACATCAGGAGCTGAGTTTAGCTTCTCCTCCAAGAAGTGTTTTAGTGTCAGCTTGGATTTAAGGGTAAAAGTCTGGTCATGTGTAACATCATCCACAATATTTGAATTGTTAGTAAGATGAAAATTCTTGAGGTTTCTTATGACTTTCTTTCCTCATTCCTTTCCTTTTAATGTGCTGCTTTAATAGCAGGATGAATGTATGTTGTCCATTTCAGTTTACACATGGTTCTACCATTAAGCACCTGGATTTGAAGTAGTTTCTTCCCTGAGGATTTAAATTAATGTATTGCCCCAGTTTCAGGATCCAGGTTACTACGAGTTAGCTATGTGCCACAGGAATATTAGCTCAGAGAACGCTGTAGCTGCTTGTACTGCAAATGCAGCTCTCTTGCTGGTCATAATAAAAGAAATCAGCTTGTATTTCTTTAATGACAAAGCCTCCCTGTGTATTAATTTGATTCTACATGACAATACATCTTGTCAGAGCAGCCTGACAAATGTGAAAACATACACTAAGAGAATTGTCAGTAAAGTAATTTATGTCAGGAGGTTGATGATCTTTTGCTCTGTGTTGCATGGCTTTACTGCTGTTTAGAAGCAGAGCTCAGGAAGGGTCCCTAGAAATGAAATCACTTATAAAATCATTTGTTGGCAAAATCAGTTCTAAAATAAACTTGGATTTCCGGTGCCTGTTTCAAAATATAATCTAGTACTCATATTATATGCTGTTATATTAATATATAGACCTTGATTCCCGGGCTAAATACCTGTTTGCATCTTTGGTTTAGATTCATTGTATTACAGAGCTGGGATTTGTACTGTGAGGGACTCTGTTCCTTGCAGCAATTTGAAAAGGCTTTTTGTATTAATCCATAAACGTTATGATAGTCTAGCAGACAAAGAAAGGCACAGTAAACTGGATACTGAACTTATGACAATACCAAATTGGAAGTAAAATGGGAATACAAAATGGAATTTGGATTGAAATCTGACATTTGGTTTGGAATTTAGTTTGAATTATTGAAACAGTGTAATTTGCCAAGAATTAATTAATGCCCTATCATTTTACTCTCTAAAATCAAGACTGGTTCTTTTAGATAAGATATGCCATACTGACAAGTTACTGATTTCTTTTTTTTTTTTCCCTTTTCACAGGTGGGAAGAATTTATCTCGTCTAATCCAGGAATCTCTGGGTAATGTTATGTAGTTAGATAAGTTTATGCCACAGGTTAATCTTGATGATTATAATAGCCCTTTCTGACCTGAAAGCCTATAAATTTCGTACGCTGTTATTTTAATTCACCTTAAGTAAGATGTGCTAGCATATATCCTTTGAAAAGGCTTGTTCATATAGGAAAACATGTAGCAAGTGAACTGGCACTATGCTGCTGTAGAAAACACTTAACATCTCATTCTTTTGGATGGGGATGATTCATCAAGAATCGTTTGCAAATCTTTGGGATTTGCAAAGTGGTGTCTTTGTGTAAAAGAAAGCAAACAAAAATCCAGAGTGCTAGTGCTTGTCAGCTTGATGCTTATAAATGTTTCTATTCTGAGGATTGGGTTTTGAAAAGGGGAAAAATAACCCAAAGCACTGCAATAAGGAGTGTGACTTCAAATATGAGCTCTGTAGTCACCCTGAAAACAGACTGTGGAGTGAAAGGTGGTACCATCCCAACAGCAGATTAGCTACACAGGCACCTTTTCCATCACTAAATTTCTCAGAGGGCAGGATTCATGTTATGTGGCTCGATGGCTCCGGCCAACAGGTTTTCCACATAGCCCATTTCACCAGCTGTCAGGCTTACAACGATCAAAACATTAGTCCTATGCGGTGTTCAGTTTTAAATTCCTGTCTGCTTGAAGTTATGCATGGACCGAAGTGCTTCAAAGGAGTGTGGCTTAAACACGCATGCCCACACCAAGAAATCCTGCCGTGGTTTCTTGCGTTGGTAACTGGTGGTATCTCAGACACACCTCAACGTTTAGAAGTGACCTCACGTTGGAGGCTGAGATGAAATCTCAGTTGCTGACATATTGATTTGGCTTTAAAAACAGTAATAAAGCACACACCAGAAACATATAGCCAGAGACAACTATTCAAAAGAGAAGAGCCCCTTTCATTCCCCTTCCCAGCCCTCTGGCCCTGGAAAAGCCTATGGTTTCCCTGCAGCCCAGGCTCTGTCAGCAAGTCCATCACTGCGCTCCGACTGTCAGAGCTCACTTGTGGGAAATTTTCAAGCCATGCTTGTTTGGTTTTCCTCTTCCTGTTTGACTTGTATCTTTAAATAATATGTGGTTACTTCACAACAGCTTGTTTTTTGACTGGGGCACAGGGCATATTTTTCTAGTAGATAAAAAAACTTCCCACAATTTGCCTTGTGTTATTTCCCCTTTTGAAGGGAGAGCTGATAAATTCAGGGTAATATGTAATAGATGCTTTCCTGTTTTTACTTATTGCTCTGTCAGGCTTGTCAGCCAGAAATTTATTAGCTCGTTTTGTGGCTGTAACGTTTAAACAAGAGAGAGTAAGCAGTACACTTACTCTAAAGAGCAAGTGTGAATAACAGTGCTTATGTTGCTCCATAGACCGGCATTGGAGAGGGACAGTAGCTCTTTTCCACACCAATAAGCCCTTACCTACATACCTATCTTCATTTTTAATGTTTATTCTCTCATTTCTCCTCTGTGCTCTTCTCACCTTCTGAGTAATTGGGAAACCAAAGGAGGGAGGGTAGGAGTAACCGTTGGTCTTAATTTCATCCACCTAAAAGTGAGTTGACGTGTCTGAGCAATCACTGAAGCTTCTTCTGTAATCAATGGAGCGAAGAAATCTCCGTGAGCTGATCTACCACATTTATTTCTGGATAGGGTAGATTAGCCTCTAGATCTTTTTGTCTCTTCATTGCATGTAGGGAAAGCCTAACTGATTAAATAACCGCAACTGAAATGGCAAAAGTCAAGGAGGTGAATGCCTCACTTCATGAAGTGGCCGTGGAGAGAAGAGGAATCTCAGGAAAAACCCAGGAACCGAGGCTGTCTGCCGAGTTACCCCAGCAGTGCTAACACACATCATTCCTCCACCTCCCCCTGCTTATTCTACTGGTCATATCAGTGCCTGATGGATATATTCCCTTCACCTGACCGAGACAGACCTCACCTGAGGAATCAGTGCCACGGCCCCTCTGCCATTCAATAAAGACTGCATTTACCCAAAGTGAACAACTCGGATCTAGTGAGGGACTGATACTTGGTTGTTTTGTTTGTTTATTTGTCTGGACCCCAAATCCTTTTTTATTAGAGGGAGGATGCGAGTGAGCATGTCCCAGGTTGGAAGTTGATATGATGATGGGTTGGGGACAAGGAAAGGAAGTAGCTTTTGTGGCACAGAGGGTACATGCCACACAAAATGGTGATAGGACAGTAAAAGGACACTACAGATCTCTTCACTCTGTGGTAAACCAGCTTCTGAATACTCTCAAAGTCTAGAGAGGAGTCAGAGAGTTGACTGAATGTAGCAGAAAATCTGCCTTCCTGAGCTGAGTCATTAAAAATCTTGCAGGAGTCAGAAGCATTTGAGTTGAATTTTCCCCTTTTACCCAAACATGGGGAAAAATGCTAGTGTCCCCTTGCACTTCACAGCAGCGATCCAAACGCTTCCTTATCTGGAGTTTCTTAGTCATTTCAGCCTGCTGCACTCAGCAGGCAGAAGGAAACGCTGGTCCCGCAGAGCAGCTGTGCAGATGGCACTGGCGTGCTGTCAGACTCATCCCCGCTGGAGCGGTGTCAGTGGAAACACCAACCTGGCCAGGGCAACAGTCTTGCCAGCTGGGTGGGGACTGACGAGGCGATGTATTGGGCATTTTCTGTGGTTGGAAAACACCCTATTTCCTGCGCTACCCAAATAACACCCACCTAGGGCTTCAGAGCTTGCACGTTGCATGGAAATCAACTTTCTTCTACTGATTTTGCAGCCCAAAATTGTGCCCTACTACGGTAAATTATCGACCACATCCCTTCTTCCATCCTGCTGATCAACAGAGCAGAGTCATACATGGTAAACTGCACTGAACACAAGAACTTTGTGGCACTTTTGAGACAGGAGGGGATAAAGAGAAAGCAAAACCGTAATGGCCAAACTGAGTCAAGTCAAGGGTCTCTTGTTATTGGTCTCCTTACTTTAACACCTGGGTGGTAGCAAATGATAAAGAAAAGTGTAAAAAACAGAGTACCCCCAGAGTATCTCCAAAGTGATCTTTCCTTGGTGCATCCAAGGTCTTATTTCTGGATCAGATAAATCAGCATCAGCCTCCAACAGTTGTTGTAGGAACGGGGCAAGAGATATCGCCCAGAACACTGTTCTGAATCAAAAATATATGTGTTACCCTCAACCAAACATCTGCTTGCCCGTGGCATCACGCCCTTTTGGAAACTAAGGTCTTTTCCTTCCACAGCTTCTCCGTGTGAGTGCATCCAGACCGAAGATAATTTTGTTCAGTAGCTACTGCTGTTCTGAGTTTGATCAATTTAGGCACTTCACTTCTTCCACTTTGTTGACTGCAGATCCCGCCAGTATTAGCCCTGAGTGAAACACCAAAAGTGGACCAAACATTTGTCCTCTTTCTAAGAACTTCTTGAAAAGCCAGACAATGTCATTTACTTCACCATTTTCCACAGCCAATGTCTACTATATTCCCTGTGCCATTGCTATACTAAGGAACTGGCCAGGAAGTAATTTCTATCAGATTTTCTAAGGTGGAGAATTCCAGCTCTGAAAAAGAAATCATCTACAGACCATTTTATAATCCAAACAGATACTTGTAGGAAAAATGAATATCCCTTTATCCTGGAAAAGTGTAAGGAAATGGAAGCAGTTTTGCAGTGCTACAGAAGGAGGAACCTCTGCAGTGCCACTATAATAAACTTCAAAGTATATTAGAATTTACTTTCCATCCTTATACTCAGACACAAAGTCTATACATTCTGTCACTACACACATAAAATGAAAACACTTTCCAATCCAAAGCAGGAAAGGGCTTTGCTCCTTGTTCTGCAATTAAGAGCTTCCCTTATGGAAACATTGTGCGTTCTTCAATTTGAAAAGAACCTAGTTCCTTGTGGTGCCTGACGTTATTAAATCCACATTAAAAGGACAAGGCTTCCAGAAACAGTGAAGTCATACATCTGAATGGAATAGCACCATAATCCATTTCTATCACATGTTGTGTTTTCCAAATTACAGCTCTTCATGGTTGTAGATTGAAGGTTGTATTATTCTATTTAGCTAACAGAAAATAATTTCTACCAATTTTCTACCAGCAGTTTCTAAATCACCATAAACATAGATCTTACCTAGAGTTTTGTGAACATATACTTTTTCAATTTAGTGGCCAATAGAAAAACAGCCAAACAAACCACTCCCTTTTGGTCTAAATTAAATTTTTCACGTGACCCAAACTGTACAATTTCCTTTTCTTTTTCATCTGTTTAGTGATAATATGCCATTTTGAAACAAAAGTATCAAAACATTTTGGTTTTGAAACTATTAAATGCTTTATGCAGAAGTTTACCACTTTCCACACTGAACTACTCATTCCAAAACCATAGAAGAATTTATCAAGGTGGAGTCAGGGTCTTTATGGAGATGCATGGTACATGGATATCAGGCAATGACCATAAACTCAACAGGGCAGATTCTGACTTGATACAAATGAAATATTTCTCAGCAGAAGGACAGTGAAGCATTGACAAAAGTTCCCCAAAGAGTCTGTGCAATCTTGGTCCTCGGAGGTTTTGCAGCCCAAACTGGACAAAGCTCTGAGGAACTGGGCTGAATTAAATGTTGACCCTACTTTGAGCAGGAGGTTGGACTAGAAGTCTCCTGAGGTTCTTTCCAACCTAAAATATCCTATGATTTTATGAATTTGGCAGAAAAAAATAATTTTGATTAGCTCCAAACTGTCTTGCTCAGGAAATAAACCTACTCAACCAAAGACATCTTATTTAAAACTGGTCAGCCATGCACCCATGATTTTAACCAGAAGTACAACAAGGAACATTGTAATGAGTTTGCTGGTTGGTGACAGCACAGCAGGAGATAGCGTGTCAGAATTGTTAGGACTGAATTTGCTACTCTCATCTCCCTTTTGTTCCAGAATTCATGACTTAAGGAGTCTTCAGCAATATTTAGGTGAGAACTGGTCACAGATACTCAGGGCTCAGGTTCCTCTTCCAGGAAGGGGATGTTATTTTTAGGTAGTTGCACTGGAATATACTAGAGCTTTAACAGTGAATAGTCTTTTCTTGGATGTGGTTAAAGCTGGCTAAAGCAACAAAATGTAGATTTTTTTCTTTTTTTTCTTTTTTTAATAAGAAAATTGTACTCAGTTTTTTGTTCTCAAGAACAATTGTTCTTGTACTTGTTGCAATTACAATTGTAACAGTTCTGAAGAACATTTTCTGAAACGTTGTTCTTCCTTCACAGATTGCTACTAAAAAAAATTGGTGAACGTTGTTGTGTTTTACTGCACAGAAATGGAGGTGCCTAAATGGGTTTTTAGTATAGTCACTGTCTACATAGGTAGCTTTGGTTACTGAGTAAGAAAATGAAGTTAGATAAATAATATTTGATGGAGAACATTCCCCAGCCAAAGCATGTAAGAGTGGGGGCCTCAGCTTCTCATTCAACTAACTCTTGAGCGCTACTAGCAGGTTCTGGACTGATTTAATTATAGGATGAGGCAAACTATGTCCTGATGGTTTCCTTCTCCTTGTCACTCCTAATGAAATAATTTGGAAATTTATAACACTTTCAAGATTTTGACTCCAGTAAGGGAAAAAAAAAAAAAAAGTCATGTTACAGAATTAATTCCATGCTTTTGACCAACAGTAATTAGTCTACTGGCAAAATCTGGAAGAAATAGGCCAGCTGCTGGATGTTAGGTGTCTGCTCACGGTTTGACCCATTATCCTCCCACAAGACAGAGCCTTCTTAAGAGATCCCCAAGCCTTATTCAGAGACCCCAAAACAATGTTGACCAAACTAGCAAGTCTGGCTATGGTTATGCCATGCTGTTTTACACATAACTAAGAGAGATAAGAGTTTGCCCAGTAGTTTTCAGGGCCCACATGGCACTTTGTGACACAGTATGGATGCCGTGGCTCCGGTCAGTGCTGATTTCAGGACAAGCTGGTGTTCCCTTATTAAACTTTCCACCCTATAGAGTGAGCATGAACCATTTACTACCTCTTGTGCATCCTCTTTGTGTTTTGTATACTGAGTTGCCATCTCTTGTTGTGTGCTTGGACCATGATGGTTCATCGGGGAAGGACTAAGGCCATCTGGTTGTTACCCATCTACTTGCATTGGAGTGGGCATTCCTGAATTCTTTGGTGCAAATAAACAATAATAAGAACATAAGGAAATCCAGGCTGGAGTCTATAGGCCAAGGAGCTGGGGAAAACATGTAGCCAGAAAGACATTACAGGAGTAGGGGATTACTTTGCATTATTCCAATGTTTTTTTCATTACTTCCTGCAGTGCGATGTGACTGGATGAGTCATCACAGCAGCGAGGACTAAATTTAGGACATCTTTGAAATAATGACCCTTCACTGCCTACGCTAAATAGCCTCTGTTTTCTAACTAAAAGGCTGCTGATTCAAACTGTGAAAGGACAGAGACTTTAACTTTTGGCTTAATATGGGGTCATTGGAGTGAAATCATGATATTCAGGAGATAACCATCTACTGGTGTCTTTTGGCAGTAAATTCTTAGAATCCATACTATGTAAAGCAGGAGTTACATTTTTGTTCTATCTTCTGAGACAAACGCAGTAGCAGTCACACTTCCTAATGTATTCCTGCAACTGTAAACTAATTATTAAGGACAATAATTGCAGTGATAGGGTCAGTTATAGTTCTCATCACTGCATTTTCATTAGCTAGCATGCATTCACTAATGATGCTAGCCATTAGCATAGCATATACGAGCTATTGGAGATCTCAGGGGTATGATCTGCACACAAATTGCAGGGAAAATTTCAAATCATTTTCTTTTAGGCTCTCCACCTACATCCTCATGCACCCACTTTTGTGATGAAGGAGTCCCAACTTATTTTTTAATGATGGGGAGTTATACCTAGCAGCCAAGTATCTGTGGAGCTGGAAAGACCAGAAAAAGCTGTCAAGAAAAGCTGGCGTTTGGCAAATGATGTCAGCCACTAAGAATCTTACAAGGCATATGATCAGAGTTCCCTGACTATGCGCCAGCGACTCCTGAAAAAGACCAGCTGTCGGCCATGAAAAGGAGAATGGCTCCTGGAATGGTGGCTGAGAGCTAAAAACTGCAGCAGCCTTGGGAGATGCAGACCTTGGAGCCTTGTATTTGCTCAAGCACCTGCAGAACATCATCAAAGAGAAAGGAAAAAAAAAATGAGGGAAAGGAGGAAAGGAAAAAAAAGGATATTAAAAAAGGTTGTTAGGACTTGCCTGGGGCTTGGGGAGCGTGAAATATCTTCCAGAATGGATCACTCTGATAATGAAACTTTAGAACCCGATTAAAGCTCACAGCAGTGGGGAGAGGCAGCTCTATCAGCTCACAGCTGCGGCTGAGCCTGGGAGGAAGGGGAGCTCTGCCTTAAAATCCACCCAGGGAGAACACAATGCAGGGAACATCTGGCACACCGGAGGAATTAAAAGGATTGGCCAGAGTGGTAAGTAGGGGAATGCACCTGGCAAGACCCAAGTGGAATTAGGTCAAAGCACCATGTAGCATATACCCAGATATATAGCAGGTCCAGCCCCCTTCAGACTGGGAGCCCACAGAACAGCAAAAGAAGGAAAAAGGATTTTCATGGGCATGACTGTCTGGGAGGGGAGGGAGAAATCTGAAACCAGGTGACTTTTTTGTAACAAATAGTTCACAGGACATACTAAACAAGAGGTCCGCAGGGTAAATTTCTAATGTCGTTAATGCAAAATACATCTTCAGGAAAGTAGGAAGAACAAAACTTAGAAAGTGAAGATAACCCACATTTCCTGAGAAAGATAAAAGCATAAAGCCCCTTTGGAAAGTGAGTGTGGCAGGTTAAAAGAAGTCCTGAGAGAAAGGGCACTTGATCTTTTCTTCCTCCTTTTTTTTTTTTTTTTTTTTTCTCTCTCTTGCATGCCAGAATCCTTGCAAAACTCCTGGCCTTCTGAGAAAGGGCACAAAACAGACCTGCAGGTAATATGGAGTGCTCCTGGGGATTTCTAAGGCATATTTAGAAGGAAAGAATTTTCAGAAAACTGCCGACTCGGAGAGAAATAGATGATGTTTTGTCCTTATTGAATCCAGTGGCTTCGTATTGACTATTTGCTCCAGGCATAAGGGCAATTCTGAATAAAGGACAAGTAGAGGAGGGTGACCACGAGTATCCATTCTGAGAAGTGGCAACTCTAAGTATTTGTGTTTATGTACCAGGTCAGCTCAGGCTGTTTAGCATGACAGTGGACATCATTAGGTCTCATAATAGTCTGGATAACTGAGTACAACCTCACATGTTTGAAGATTCAGGTTTTGACTTCCTTTGTGATAAGCAAAGAAAGTTAAATCCTGAAGAGAGAGATTCAGGGAAATCTTAGGATAGTTTTCAACACCTTAATTTTTGGGAATAGCCAGAAAGTTGGAGAGGCCCCAAAAGCAACTGTCACAGAATTTAGTTCATTTGGAGCGAAGCTCAATTGGTCCAGACAGGAATTGTCTTAGAAGTTTGGAAGAAAACTGTTTTACTCTCTTGTTCCATAAAACTAGTCTAATGATGGATGGTGGCAGGGCAAACTTTTGGGAAAGGCAATTTCACCTAAAAAAAAAAGTTTCCCCCAGACTGCTGTAGAAACCTGGACTCTGGGGCCTCCGTTTTCCTCCCTCCACCCTACCTAGAAACTTTATACAGTTGAAAAGAAATCTAAACAATCAGAGAGAGATTTGGCTGGGAATGCTGAGAGCTGGCAAGGGCCTGCTCCCTCCCTAACTTCAGTGGTTTGTGATCATTAAAGCTAGTCTCTCTAGGAAAAAAAAAAAGGACAAAATGTGGAAGTGCATGAATCATACATTCCAAGCAGTAAAAACATAAAATTATAGAAGTAGGACTGTATGATTTTCCTGTCCCTCCCCCACTTCGCCTCCATTCCCTGACTTAAAATAGAGAGAAGAGAGCTGCAGAGAAGTAAGACCAGGGATTAAGCGAGTCAAGAAAGGAATCAACAGAGCTGCTCTGAGATCTGTAGGCAAAGCAAACAGTCAGCAGCAAAAGAAATAACTATAGCAACATGTAGGGGGAGGGGAGGAAGCATATTAGAAGGGTCACAATGGATTTATCTAAATTTATTTAGGTACCTTATTCTGTTCTGTGTCTAAGACCCTGAAGTGATATTAGGATCTCATACATACATTGCAAGAGAGAATCCTTCACCTTTCCAGTCTAAATAGACAAAACAGAGCAAGGTGGAGAGCAAAAAGCCAAATAGTAAAGACATTTGTGACCCACCACTGTTCAGGGGGCAGAACAGCCTGGAGCCCTACAGGGATGACAATTCAATTTTGAGAATACAGTGCCCTAGTTATATCATAGATTGCTGTATTGACCAGCGCAGTCTCCATGCACAAACGCTCTAACTTCCCAGAGATACACATCACCAAGAAAAGTGCACAAACCTACCCATTTTTACAATTTCCTTTGTGGATCTGTGTTATTCTAATTTATGTTTCAGTTAGTCGAGTTAAAATTGAGTTAAACCCAAGACTAACAGCAATTATAGGGATAGCTCTTACCTCTGTTTTAACCATTTGTCATCTTAGCTTTTGGAGGATGTTTTTGCTACAGCTGATGACATTTAGGTCTGAAAGACTTTGTCAAATGAAACAAAACCAAGCACAGCCAATGCAAAAAGGGCAAGCAGTGTTCTGCTCATTTTGCTTTCAACATTTCTTTTCCTATTTGGAAAAATCTGCACACCCAACTCAGTGAAACCCTATCTCCAGGTGACACAAACCATCACAGATTCACCAAAATGAATGGAGTTTACACCTGCTGTGGATCTAACTCAATGAACAGAAACATATGAAAACTTACACTAAGTAGGAAAGCGGGCAAAGTAGTGTAGCATTATTGTCAAGCCTCTCTCCCAGCAGGGGCACGTGTGCTCTTATAGAGGTACGTAACATGAGTTTCCCTCAGATGAAAGAGAAGTAGGTTTGACCAAGCAGCTCTGATGAAGAAAGCCAAGAAGCTGCCAAAGCTGAGAAGGTGGTGTGAAATAGTCATCAATATGTTAATGATGGTTCTTTAGAAACAAATCCATTGGAAAGGGCAAATTTTAGATTTTCTCTTTTCTTGCCACTTGCAGAACTCAGCCTAAATCCCTATGCTATTTAATGGAGAGGTTTCATTCAGCTAGAGGGTTGATGATGTTCCTATCAGCTCTTCACTTCATTAAATCAAAATGGCTATGGAAGCTGATTTTGACTAAACCCCTAGGTTAGAAGTGCCAATTATGGAAGCCTGATGAAGGGGAAATTTTAGAGTCAGAACAGCCTAATAAAGGAGAGCGCATTTGAGTCCCGCAGCTTGTTGCGAGCCCTAGTACTGCCGTGCTGCGTGATCTTGAGATAGCCCCCTCACCTTGCCATGCCTTACTTCTGTGCTTCCACTTTTAATGCACACCTTCTATAATTGTCCTTCTTTCCAAAGTAATGAAAAGTCTAATGAAAAGCAAAAAGCAAAACAGCCTTGTCTGTTCCTGCTCAAGAACTTTGAGATTTTAGATAAAAACCAGAGGTTTAGAATGAAATTTATAGCCTAAAACCTGATCTTAGGGTAGCTGAGCTACTCTGAGGCTTTGCATCAATACTTCAAATTATCCATTTAATGATACTTTGCATGAGGAGTTTTGTTCAAAGAACTGTACTTTTTTTAAAGGCAGAACTAAGTCTCTTAGGAGAGATTTGGGTGATCTGTAAAAAAAGGATGTCTATGCCCAAATCAAAAGCCAACATCCAAAACATTATGACAAAGGCAAGGTTCATCTTCCTGTTCTGGGCATGAGAAAACATAAAAGTTCAGTGACGCATCCCAAAAATATGATGACAGCATACGAGGACAACTGCCTGCAGCACCCAGGCTTTGGGCTCTCACATGACTCACAGCAGAGGATAATAACTGGCCCCAATTTTGACTGAAAGCTGAAATGAGGAAGGTGATAGTGGTCAATGGTCTAT
This sequence comes from Harpia harpyja, assembly GCF_026419915.1. NCBI lineage: Eukaryota > Metazoa > Chordata > Aves > Accipitriformes > Accipitridae > Harpia > Harpia harpyja. Next base: position 111,380,519 of record NC_068969.1, on the reverse strand, counting down.
GGTAGAGTACAACTTTTAATAGTTCCCCTGCAGGGACCTGAAAGCCTCTGGGAAGGTGATGGCACATGTGCAAGAAAACATCTTTGAGGACATTTGGGAACACTAGTTGCAGCAGGTGGAGACATTTTTGTCCGTACTGCAGGGCTCTCATTTTGGCACCCCCTGAACACCCCTTTTCCTCTCAGGTCCCATCTGCCTCTTCATAGCAATGCTGAGGATCATGAGATGATGTAAAGATGGGCATCACTAAATCGTGTTGACCAGAGCATGGTCAAAGAGGGAGGAACCACTTGTGTGCAACATCTAGGAGAGTTTGGTGAGATGGGGAGTAGGAAAAGGCACAAAAATAGCAAAGAAAATGAGCATATAAGAGTAAATATGGGTAATGTGTCTAAAGCTTAAATCCGCATTTTATTTCTCCCCCATTCCTTCTACTGCAACTGCTGAAAATACCAGCCTTACTTTATGTGCTGTCAGCGGTAACTGCTGATGGGAGGATGAGGCAAAGGTCCCAGTCATAGTTTTGTTGAACAGGGTGCACTGGCGTGACACAGCTTGGACAAACCTACCAGCAGGGATGTAATCTGCAGACCTGTGGAGCACTTTTGTTCTTGCAGTATTGCTTTGCTTCACAACTCTACAGCACTGGTGGGAAAAATAAAAAATTAGTCAAAATTGGAAAGATTAATTTCTGATGCAGACAAAATATCAAAAAATCAGTAATTCTTGCATTTGAGAAACAAACTTGTTATGCTTCTTTGATCAGTGGCTAGTTAGAACAGTACTGCGTATCTGTATATCTTCTTCTGATAATTTCCTGTGCCAATATTATAGAGTCCTCTGATATGCACATTAAATCTAAATTAGTGTATTAAATGTGTTAAACTGCATGCAACTGTCAGCTAATCTGACATTTATCTCACGTACCTGATATGCTGCCACCCACATCTTCAGCAGAATCCCGGTTGTGTTACACTTTTAGTATGGGGAATAAATGTATTTTATACAATGCATTATAAAAATTCTTACGGCTACATACATATAACTGGAGTTGAATATACCACAGTTGCAGTGATTATATTCAGGATGATCAGCTGAGATTAGCTGGGATTCTGATGTGGATCAACACTTTCTGCCTATGTCTAAGACTTCGCACTCCAGTGTCAGAGCATGAATTGCTTGATAGGAAAGTGCATAACTATAGAAAACTCCACTTCTGGAGACCTGATTTAACAGCAGGTAGCCTAAACAGTCTCTGTCCAATGCAGCAAAGAGATATTGTTGTATGCAACTATACTTGCAAAATTATATGGCTTAATCAGTGGAAATTTGAATACAGCCATCACTTTGAGTGCCAGGAAGTTACTCAAAGTAGCACTAAACTAAAATGACAACCAAAGGTGAAATAAGAACTAATTTCTATAACTGGATTAATTTGATTTAAACTGTGCCACGACTTAGTTTGACAAAACCGTGTGGAAGCATTAGGCATGTAGTGCATGGGACATTGTGCTACAGATGGGGACAGATCTTTAGCTGCTGAGAAGCATGCGGCCTGAAGGCAAGAACAGGCAACTTGTGATGTTGCCATTGTCCTGTAGGGTTCCCTTGGGCAGCTCAGCATGCTTTTTTGCCCCAATTTCCCACTCTTTATTGAGGACCATTATGCTATCATTTGTTGTAAATTACTTAGAAATAAACTTTTGAAATATGTTGTAAAAAACTTGGATGAAAGTTACTACAGGTTTTATAGACTATAGATGATGTATAGATCTCTCTGCAGACTTAAGGACAGCATCTCTTTGGGATTTCTCTATCCACTCTGAGTTGTCTGGCTCAGATACAAATTCAGTGGCACTGCACTAACAAAGGGAATGGCTTCCTACCATGGATGAGCAAGATAGTCCTTTAAGAGAGGTATCATTTTTAGAAATACTCTTCTGCCACTCATGAGAAACCCAAGGAGGCCAATGGCAACCAGGATCTGCTCTTATTGGGACAAAGATGACAAGGTATGATACTTACAGCAAGCTTGCCTGAGTTACTTTCACAAGCTGGTCTTACAACAAAGGACACGTCTTGCACACAGCAGACAGCCTTTTGGTTATTCTGGACACAAACTAAGGAGGTTTAGGGAAGACCACCCTAGTGAATGCCCAGGGAAACAGAAGAAAGCAACTGCCTTTTGTAGGTCAGATGGAAAAGAAGATACCTTTGTTAGGAAATGCTCCTACCTCCCAGTCTCTGCGTGTCTCAGCATCAGGACAATTACTAGTGGATCTAAAAGTATGAACGTCTACCAGCACCATCTATGTAACATTGTTTTACCATCATGCATAGGTTAGACAGCAAAGCAGAGGTAAAACATGTGTCCAGATTGATATGGAAAATTCAGCTATTAATACTTCCAATTAAAAACCATAATTTACCATAGCCTAACTGAAAAGGGCATCTGAGTTTCCAGGCTTTTATCCTCAAGCAGCAAAGGGAGCCGAATCACAACTGCTGAATAAGTAGTGGGAAGACATGTTCACTGGGATGGTGCCAGTGGATACTTTCAGCCTGTCTCTGTTGACAACCATGGCACAGACTCTCCATGCACAAAATTTGGGTACTCCCTTCCCTAGAAAAAAATGAACATTAAGACTATAGAGAAGTGCTGAAAAGGCTTTGAAGAAGTGGCAGAGCTCTTCTCACTCTCTCTTTCTCCCTCTGCTCTCAAAGGAGCCTTGGTAACACATCCCTCCTCGGCTTTTCCGAAGGAGCTCCCTTCCATTTTGAGAGATGTTACTACACCAAGGCTAAAACTACCAGTCTCACTGACACGCTCCTTTGTATGATATACGGACAGTCCAACCTACAGTGGTCCAGCTCTTCCCATGACTTTCACCTGTACTTGAGGAGTTCCTCTGAGGATGTTGGAAGTTGCAGAGGTTGCTATCACAGCACTGAAGTCTCCTGTGGGTTTTGGGTTTTGGTAAGCCCCGGCTAAGGAAGGGAGCAACACCAATACTTCTGCTTGTGAAATGCCACCTCTCCATTTCATAGCAATGTACCCATATTTCAGAGCATTCCTTCATGAATATTATTCCTTCAGTGGCCCAGTTAATCATTGCATGAGGGAGGTGGGGAGCAGAGTCTCCTCAGAGCTGTGTGAAGTGGATCCTATCCCTTACCCACAGTTAGGAGAGTTTTAGCCATGACACCACCAGGCTTTTGTTTGTTAAGAAAAAGTTTGCCTGGCCCACTCTGGACGCTGTAACTACTAAATTTCAAGATGACAAAAGAGTCTAAACTCAATTTCTCCACACAGTGATCTAAAAAGTTCTAAAGCATTTTCCAAAAGACAGCAACGCACAATGTGCCATTAATCACAGCTGACAAGTTCTCCTGAGCAGCCCCTGATTGATCCTGATGTTGTCAAACTTTCTTTTTCTTTTGACGTGTCTCTGATTGGCATCTCTCTTTAGTGCTTTTGTGACCTTTCTGCTGTATTGATCCACACAAATCATAGGGAAGTGAGCAGTTTCATGAGGGGGGCAATGTTGATAAGAACAGGTCAAATGGTTGCCGGGACCTCCACACACCACCATTTTAATGATTGATTAGTGGGACTGTGGAGGAAGAGCCAAGGACATCAAAATTAGCAAATGATAAGGTCTCAATCAAGAGGTTCTTATAGTCTCTTTTTATGGCTCCTACTGAAGTCTCTTATCTTCTTGGGTTGATTAGTAACAGACTTTGTGTTGCACACAAGGATCATTTTTAACAACAGGTTTATTGAAAGATCTGGCCGTTGCATGCAATGAGTTTGGCGGTGCCAGTTCTGCGGAGGCAGGTCTTGGCATCAGAAACTGCCCTTCCTTCAAGATAGTCTTCACACTTTGGGTGGCCCCAAGAGATGAGGGTGCCCACCGGCAGGGAAGCTGAATGCTCCGTAGTTCTGGTGTCAGGGCTGCGCACCTTCTGGGTATCTCACAACATGTTGCAGCAGGATTGCTAGACGGGGAATTGTCTCCAGCACAAAACTTCCTAAGACCCAGACGTGCACAAACACATAGTAAATGAGCAAACTCTTCAGATGAACTGATAATGTCCACCACAAACGCACGGATTGGAATGTGGGAGTGCGTAGCAGGGTAAGCCAGGAAGAAGCATGGCTGCAGCTGAATGCACAAAATCCCCAAGCAAAAAGAAATACTCCACAGACTTAGCTGTCACGACACAGAAAGTATCGCTTTATTCCATTTTCTTCCTTTTCTCCTCATGCATCACTCCAGAAGACATGCTGTTCGGGGGATATGTTAAGCAGGGAGAACAGGCTAGTTGAGAAATAATTTGCAGGCTGGATATCTGAACACTCAATTTTTAATCATTCTTTCACTTCAAACCCCCGTGCATTTAATATGAAGAATACATATATGAACACGCAGTTGAGTGTCTCCCTTTCCTGAAAAACAAAGTACTTTATAAGCATATTAAATTAGAAGTGGCCAGGGCTATTAGTTTCTGTGATAAACCTGTTGCTGGTTTTGAACATTTTGAATTCTGTTGCAGAGCCATCAATGTTATTTTATAACGAGTATAAATATGGGTTCAGTGCAAGGATATACTCACAGCACTGAGAAAAGAAATTATAGTCCTTCAAAATAGGAAGAACACATTTTCTTTAATCTATCTTTAGCCCTGCTTAGTGTCTAACACTGATCAATACCTTTCAGAGTGTGGTAATGGTCTGTATTTAGATATCAACCAATTTAGCTGTACTGTATTTTGTATTGAGATAGCTGGTTCTTAAATTCTCGTATTGTCTTCCCACTGCACAACCTCAATAAATAAACCAAAATGTTATTTCATGGGAAGCCCTGAAAATTCTGAGGAAAACAAAAATCGAGACTACTAAAAATAAACATTTTTTTCATGTCGTATCTTCCACCTCAGTTGTGCTTCTTCCTGTCAGATGAAAATATGTAGTTTAAATTTTGTCACTGAAGTCCAATCCAAACACAATAAAATAAATTTTACCCTCCAACTCTTCACCTCACTAAGAGTTTCGCTGAAATCATCACAGTTTTGCAAAATGGTTCCATTTACTCAGAAAAGGTTTTCAGCAGGCAGTATGCTGATGCTTTTTAAAACAGGTCTCAAAGTTTGATTTTTGGGAGGTGTATTTGTGTCAATAGTGCTCCTAGGGTGGTAAAGCTACACTTTAGCAATCTCATGGTGATGACAGGAAAGCCAAATACAATGATATCTTAAGCTGATATTGATTTTACTTCCTTTCTTGCACAGACATAAGACCTGCTGTTACCACTCTCACACTACCGGGAACATGTGGTGGAATCACTACTCGACCTATTGTGTGTAGACACAGACTAACAATTTATTGGACTTTTCTGTTTTGGGGTTTTCTGGTTGCTCAGTGGAGTTTAACAATATGAGATGTCATTTTCAACACAACCCAATGTCCTTGGGCAGAATAAATCCGGAGTCAGAGGAGTGCAGTGGTTTACTGAAGATTTATAGGCCGAGTTTTAAAGAGTAATAAAGAGTAATGCAATAATATGTGGCACTTTGAAGCCTGGAAGCAAAACTACCCTGATGTCTGTACTACTAATCCTAATTATGTTCTACTATTAAGTAATGCACTTATAAACTGTATCATAGATAAAAGTGTTTTGGTTGTTTTTCTTTCCCATTTTCATTCATTTAATCTTCTGATTTACCATTTCTACTGGCAACAAACATATTTCTCTTATTTTAGACCTCGAGTAGCACCAGGCACAAGGAAAATTCAAGGCATGACCTTTTGGGGCAGCAGCAGAAGTGACAAGTATCTTCAGCAGTCTGCAAGATCACATACAGATCTGATTATCTCAGGTGCAATGCAGCGTTAACTTGGCTGGATTGCTTCCAGCTCTGGTTTAGCAAAGGGATCCACTCATTCAAGTATATGCATTTCACTGCCATTTTACCGTAATGGCAGCTCTTAAATATTCTTCTGCTTAATTGCTCTGAGGAGCTTGTTTCGGTACTAATCAATTAAATGCACCATGCAAGAATCCTGCAATTGCAGCTTTTGCTTTTCTTTTCATGTTATGTGGTAACACCTATATATTGCAGCTATTTACTCATGAAAAATGCACAATAGTTGCAGTGTTTAGATAGGATTATAAACTTTTTTTTTTACCTGAATGTATTTTTTTAAATGCAGCAGCTCAAATTACTAGCAAATATAATGCTTCGTGAAAAGCAGAATAAACAAACTTTGCATTGCCTTCTTTCCCCCTTTGTTGACCTGTGCAGGACACTCGTCATTTCAGTCATTTGTTAACAGATCCCTTTTTTTTTTTCTTTTGATGAGAATTAATTTAGATTCAAACCAAAGAAACATTTGCGAGATAGACATTTATTATTTGTTTTAAAATAAGCAAGACTTTGAAATACACTGGACTGTGACAACAAAAATGAAACCATACTATGTCCAAAAGCTTCCAGCTTAGGATTTTGGGGTTTAGGAATGAAAAAATGGTCAGGTAGCCTAGAAATGAATAAGATAGTAGTCACTGAACCTGAAGTGAACTACTTCTATTTTAGCTCTGAAAGGGGGCTTGTGTGCCTACAAACTGGCTCACTTTTTCTTGACTATAGCAATTACTCCAATCAAAATATTATTTTTTCCTGCCTATTTTGCTTCTCTTATTGTACACACTGACATTAGTCAGATTTCTACTGAAAGGTTCTATAGAGTGCAATTAAAAAGTGCTTTTAAATCCCTTGAAATTATTATATCAGTGGGCACAGGATTTTTGCCATTTACCCTTTATATTTCCAAAACATTTCCAATTTAGATTTTGATTATGCCTTTCTAGCTAAACATGTATTAGAAAAATTAAATTACAGAATTACAACAAAACCAGATTTAAAAAAAAAAATCTTTCCAAATAAATGAAAAATATCTTAAAATTTTCTTTGGCTTTTTCTTTATTCAACCTGCTAATTTCCATACCTTAATATGGCATAACTTCACATAGGCAAATCTGACCACCCAGGGTGGAGCAATTTATTACAAAGATAAGAGAAAAATTCCAAACTTAAAGGGAATGATGTAATACACAGGTTAGCGAAGTGGCCAAAATCTGAGTTTTCAGATATAAAAACCTCTTCCCTGTGTGGTATGAGTTTTATAGTAGCTTGGCATCCTGCATGAATAACCTCATGCATTCTCTTTATTGACTCCAGCTTGATGCCAAGTATCATTGTAACACAGAGGAAGAAGGTGATGGACGATGGGATGAAGACGCCAGAGAAAGACAAGGAACATAGAAGAAAAGAAAGTGGTTTCTAGTTAGTTAACATCAGAAAGCCTTTCCTTCTGGGACAGGTTCTTAGACTCCATGGCAATGCGTGCAGGGTGAGAACCCAAAATAGGTGCTGGCTCAGGTGGCTGAAAGCCTTACCTGCCTTTGTGTGCCTTCCTGTTGCATTTCTCCACGACATTTCTCCCTTTCTTCTTCTTTCATTTGAAGTTTTATTTAATTTCCTCCTTCCTCTTGGCTCTTTTTCAGTTTTTCACACCTTCTTAAGGCTGATAGAGAACAATCCTGTTAAAACTACTAAATCTATGCTTCTTTCTGGCTTTCCCTGTAAAGACCCGTACCTACCTTTTGTCCATCTCCATCCATAGGTGTCCCCCAATCTCATGACGCAGGAGCTGTGACAGGATCTGCTATTTTCTGATCAGGAGGAGTGTCAGAATACCCTTATTCCTAGGCACCAGGTATGCTGGGCAATATAACAGGATGTGATCATCACTTGATTTCAGGGAGTGAGGGTCCAGACTTAGCCATTATCTTAACTGTGGCTTGGGTCTGGTTCCAGCTCTAATTGTCTCATCTTCTACATTCTCTTTGAAAATGCTCTGTAGGATCAGGCACTTTTAACCGTATTTTTAGGTATACCTCGTTTCCCTTTGTATGTATTTGGTAGATCCCACATTAGGATCTTCTCCAGTTTGCCTTCAGATCCATTGTATGGAAATTTCCATAAAACATGATTTAAAAACTACTACTACTGAAAATTCAGAGATAGGGCTCTTGGTGGTGCAGATCAGGAGGACAAGGCATAAGCTAAAACAACAGGCATAAGCTAAACCAGGAGAAGTTCAGACTGAATATCCTATGAATTTGTGCATCTTTTCTTCCAGATGTAGCTATCTACCTGCTGTTGAACTTCTTGGTGTGTCATTTCACTTCCATTTCCCTAAATTTTTCTGTACATAAGATAAGCATAATTATGGACCTCATTTCCTTTGGAGTGCTTCAGAGATCTGTGGGTAAAGTAAATCAGGTTATACAGCTACACGCAATGAAAGGAAGAGACAAGGCAGAAAATCACAGCAAGACTTTTTATGAAAGTGTCAGAGCATGTCTTTGGTTTTAGGCTTCTTTTCCTTGTGTTTCTTCTTCCCATCAGGAAGATTCTCCTGTTGAACCGTCAGAGCTATGCGATGATTTACAGTTTGTTAGAAAAGCTTTGTCTGAACCCTTGCAAATCTTACATTACATGGTCTTGTGCCTCTCAGGATACTGGCTTGTGTAAACATAGAAATAAAGCTGAGGTTCAAACAAGCTGAATTTGAAATTAGATACAAGAGACACACATACACACTTGTACATATCCCACAGTCTGTGTTCACCAAACTGCTATGTGAAAGAGAGTTATCTCCATGTTTGAATGGCTTCAAATGTGAAAAATGTCTTAACCAAATAGTTAATTGGGTTCTTCAATGTATGAAGAAGTATATAATTCTATGGCATGTATTATATATGACTGACTGGGTGGTTTAATGGTCAGTCTCCCTCTTAAAATTGTATGACTTTTTCCCATTATGGGGCAGAAGTTTGGAATTGCTGTATTTTCCCAAACTCAAAATCAGATCAATTCTGCCTTAGTGAAATATCCAGACTGGGGCAGCAAAAGGCTGTGAAATATCACCGGACCTGTCCTCAGAATGCCACCAGTAGTAAAAAAATTGAAACCAGATGATATTTTCCCCTTCTTCTCTTTGCAAAAGAGACAGGAAGAAAGTAAGGTGGCGACTAATTCCAGCCCACTGGTGAAGGTAGAGTTCCCAGGGAAGCCCTAGATGGTGAGGGCAATTTGTTTATTTTGTACTAAGGAATCATTAGATAAAGAAGGTGAAATAAGAAACTGAGACCTGGAAATACTACCACTAGTACAGCCAAAAACTTCTGCTCTAGCTGAGTTTTTAAATGAGTTTTTCTGGGCTTTTATTAGTAGGTAAAAAACCAGCAAATTTCAAATGTTTTTAAGTAAGGAAGACACAGAGGAGACATGAAGTAGAAGCTTTTAAGCTCTAGATGGTGAAATTCTGGTGTACCTTAGTTGGGGATGTGTAAGTCTTCATCACTGCTTGTCTTGAGCAGCTAAACAAGGATCCATCAGGATTGGCAGTAAGTACTGCTCATCTGGTGGAGAAGGGCAATGGTTTGTAGGAAGGACCTTGGTCTCTTTTAGCTCTGTGTATAGCTGCGCTGCAGCAGACATCTGGACAACCAAATGAGCTTGCCATTTTACCTTCTTCAGGAATCCTGCTAGGTGAAATGTTTCTAGACAAGCATTTGGTACGACTTCTGCCATGAGCTTATAAACCAATGCATAAAATACTATGGTGCTTATTAAACATGTCCTTTCATGCACATATATATACACACATATAGTTAAATTAGACTGTGCTTTAAACCAGCATCTCATTAACAATTGTATATTTAAATTACCTATGACAAATAATAGCATTTATAGCGAGATGTGAAAATGTGGCTGAGGATGGTGTGGTGAGAGGCAAAGCTGCACTAATACGTCTTGTGAGTCAAGATAAACCTTGCACCGGGCAATACTCAGTGGGGTGCGAAGGGGAGAGGAGCTGCCAGGGCTATACACCCTCTCCTGCCTCCTAATTTCTTAACTGTTTGGGGCCAAGGTTAGTAGAAGGACTCAGGATCTGCAGAAGACTACCTTAAGTACTAGCAATTTTCTAAGCAATCTTTAAGATTCAGGTGCCTCAGAGGTCCCTGAATTTGGGTTTCCCCATCTTCAGAATACTGGCTAAAGCCAGGCTAATGACTTTAAACTCTTCTGCATGTCTTCAGTGTACTGTAAAAATTCAGAGAGTTCAGTAACCAGTCCTCTCTTACATGCTGTCTACGCAAATCAGTCCCCTGTGCTATGTTTGGAGAACAGAATCAGTCTTCAGACTAACACATTTTCCCCTGACACAATTATACAGTTTTGCTCATCTTCAAAACATATGAATTTGATTTTCCCTGATTAGATGGGAAAGTTTCTTGAAATTATTTAAACTCAGTACAACAATATGACACTTCCACTCCTCTCTGCCATCAAAACAGGAATGAAGATGTTAGTTTGGGGAGCAATCAGGCAATCTAAATTATTCAGATCTGAAAGTTTTAAGTTAGAACAGTTTTTCAAATTCATTTGTATCTGGATTACAACAGGCTCAACCCATGTCTGTCTAATGAAGCTCCTGCTGAAAATCTCAGCTGGAAATTCAGGGAATCAAGTCTATCTATCATCTCAAAGTCATGATTATTTCATAAGCAACACTCAGTGTTCAGTCAAGTCTTTAACTCATCATTCGAGTTACCATAGTTTAACCGTACAGGCATCTTTTAGAAGAACTCATGCTGAACATTACTTGATGAAGCTAAATCCCATTAGCAGAACAAACAGAACAAAAGTCTGTGTCCTGACACCACAATAAGGTATACTTAAATATTCACAAAGGATACAGGTGCAGATCTCTCATCACATATTGGAGCATATCCAAAGCCTCTAGGAAGAATATTAATAACCCCTTCTCTTGCATTTCTGCTGGAGGAATAGCTCAATTAGTTTCAGTCTGCTGTCTTTCCCTTATCTATTATACATTTGAGTGGTTATACTTTGTTTCTGAAAGTGCACATGGAAAGATATGCATTAACAAGGTAACAGTACACAGGGGAGCATATGGGCACCCTATACCAAGTTTCTTGAGCTGACAAAGACCTCCATCCACTTGTATGTGTAAGTACACTCTTCGCTCTTCTGCCCTTTCCCTGTGTTGCTTTGCACATTGAGAATTCTCAAATGAAACCGGTTGGAAAGCCCTGTGCCCCAGGTACAGCCACCCCAGTCTGCCTTCTGGGTATATGTTATGGGTGGAATGAAATGAAAACACAATACAGGGAAGGATGAAAAGGGTTAAAGGAAGGGGAGACCTGAAATGGAGAGACGGGATGTTGGTGAGGAACATAAGCAATGTGGGAGACTGCAGCTCCAGCGAAGAAAACGGAGGTGGGAAGCGAGAAATGGTTAAACCTGACAGGAAACACAGAGAAAGGTCACTTCTTTTTGAACTGTGCTCTGAACAATTTTATTTATTGTAATATATCTGTGGGCCTGTAAAAGAATGGGTCGTCTGTTAGCCTTTTGCCTTTTGATTTCCACTCCTACTGAGTCATGAAGGAGACTTGGATGATTAACGACGTAGAATCATAATTTGTGGTATATGCACATTCCCAAACACCTTCTAAAGTTCAGTGAACAGGTCAATTAATAACACCTATCACCCCTTAAAAGTGGGTTAATCATCTATGGGGGATAATACTGTACATATTTCAAACTGTAATTACCTAACGTGATGTTCTAACAAGGTTCATTTTCTATCATGCCATCTACCATAAATGTTTCCCATGTGATATATATAACATGATTTGACTTTTGAAAATCTTATAGACTACCATTATCTCCTAGGATACATATTAAAAAAGAGACTAGAACACATGTAAAAAATATCAAAAAAATGTCATTTAAGCTGGCCAGATACATTCAGTTAATAAATGATGGCTTAAGTTAAAAAATAACCATAATAGCTGTCAGAAAAGGTTTATTGAGTTCTACATTAAAATAGTGTAGAATTTCCTAGGCAGAAAAAATATATCTTCCATTCAGCTTGAAAAAAAACCAACCAAAAACTTCACAACTTTGTGGTTTGCAGAAATAACACTACAGAACTCCTTCTCCAAAACACGAGACTATTCAACTGAGGCTACAGAAAAAATTACCACCATCTGTTATCAGTATAGAGCATATAACACAACCAAGGAATTCTGTTTCTAGGCAGAAGGAAGGGTACCATGTACTGCAATAACAATATCACAATGCTCACTGGGAATGAATATTCTAAATATTCTAAATATTCTGTTTGAGGTAGCTCTGATATGAGGCTGGGGATGTGCCTTGAATCATCTCTCGTTCCTGTTCAGAAAACACATTGCTAGGGAGTAAAACAGTCTGAAATGCTACTGGGACTGCTTGCATAGGGGATTGAGCTTTATTTGTGCTCTATTCTAGCAATTTCTCCGTCAGAGCACTGAACTGACTATGTGAATTTATGATTCAGTGTGGCTTGGCTTTATGTTTGTGTTTCTCGTCAGAACAGAGTTGAAGCAGGAATATCACCATCACTAATGGAGTACCCCTTCACCAAGGCTCCTGAGTTAGGGACAGACCCAAGTCTCTCAATTAATAACCTAGAGCTCTTCTATCTAGACCATCCTTTTTTCCTAGCAAGCGCACTCTCCCATTTTAAAGTGCTTTATGAATTGCAACAGCCTGAAAGTCTTCTTGTAGAACTAACATCTCAAATGTATTTCTTCTTTCCATGGCTGTTGCCTGTAAAATGCTAACTGTTTCTTGGGACATAAGCCAGAAACTTCTCTTTTCCCTCGACGGAGAATACTGTAACCTTTAGGCTCCTTCTGGGCCAAGAATTTCTTTTCTGATGGATGGAAAATGTCTCTGCTCAGAACAGTTAGGAGCTGCCAGGGATATCTACCTCCAAGAGCAGGTTAGACATGGGCAGAAGCAGGGACTGAGTCTAGGACTCCCCATTCTCACTTTGAGAGTCTCTAACTCAGGAGCTGTTCTGTTCCCTTCTCCCCTACATGCTTTGAAAGAGGAGACAGGTATCTTGTTCAATTGTTTGAAGGAAAGATCAGAGACACCTACTTGCAGAAGAATGCTCTGAACTGCAGCTTCCCTGTGAGCAGAAGTGTCTCCTTCAAATATAGAGAAAAGCTTCTGAGAGGGAAAATTTGAGACTTCTTACCTGCTCAATATGTAGAAACACCGTTGGGAAACTCTTGGCTACTCTTTGCTCAGATTGCTGGCTGATTTAAATCTCCTTCTAAAGTGTCTGAACTCTTCTTCTTCCCTGTACATTGAGCACTGGAACCTTACTCTATGACATAAATCCCAGTCTGTAGAAAATTAAATCAGACACTGTAATATTTGGGGGAGGAGGAAGACAAGAGGCAATGGAAGGGAAATTTTACTTTCATCCTTCCCATCTAATACTTTCGTATCTCCCAGAGCTGTGATTGAGACCCTCAGGGAAGCATGTGCTATACTACTCTCATAGCAATCACGTAACTACCCACAACTAATAATGAAGTTTTACCTTAAAAGCATATATGAAATAAATCGTGTACGGCGATGGGAGGAGGATCACATGCTTTGTGTTGCTGATAAAAAAAGGTTACAGGAAAGGTTAGTCCCCTTGAACCTGTGCTATATTCACCAAACCCATGAAAACATCTTAGACAGATATTTTTAAGACATCTAAAATGGTTCTGGACAAATGAGGCAAATGAGTTGAGCTTCAGGTCTCCACTGACAGTAGTGGCACCTATGTCCTAACTCACATGTGACACATATATTAAATACTTAAATTTGATACATAATATGGACATGGATGCAAACTCAACTGACTTGCCCAAGACAACAGAGAAAGTATATGGCACAGTAGGAGCTAAACTCTGTTGATTCACCAAATGATGTAGAGTATTAGAAAGGAAGCTTCCCACTGTGCCACCACCATCTACCTCTAGCCAAAAATGAGTTGTGCTTGAACTGGTGACTCATACGGTTTTATTGCCTGATGTTATCAGACTAGATATAAGGAAGAAATGGTTTACAATGAGGATGGTGGGCCACTGGAAGAGGTTGCCCAGAGAGGTGGTAGATGTCCCATCCCTGGGAACGTTCAAGATCAGGCTGGATGGGTCTCTGAGCAACCTGATCTAGTGGAAGATGCTTATTGCAGGGGGGTTAGACTAGATGACCTTTAAAGGTCGCTTCCAACCCAAACTATTCTGTGATTCTATGATTCTATGATTCTATGTTAAGACTGTAATAAAGAAGATAGTTAAGATGTTAGTATCACAACAGTGAAGCATGGTGGACGACATCATTAAAACTCAAGGAAGATTGTTTTGTAGCAATTCAAAATGCAAAATTTAAGTGGTATAATTAATTTATTTTATTAGGCTGCTTGTGTAAGTAGTTGTTTATTGTTGAAGAAATAATACCTGATCACACAACAGTGTTATAATGGAACAACAGTGCCTTTGGTGTGCATCTTGTCGGGGATTGTTATCCAAGAAAATATTTATGCTCTGAGTTCCCAAAATGGAACACAATTATTCACATACTTAACTTGAGGAATATTCTTGTGCTGGATCAGGGTCTAAAATGCTTTGGATCGAATGTAAGAGTAAAATGAGAAAGAGTCTGTCATCTTTATGCTAGAGAGTGCAGTGGTTTCCATAATAATTGGGTCCCCACTTAGTGGGAGTAGTGATAATTGGTTGCAAAGGGCTGGCGTGGAAATCAGAATAAGCCATGTTGAGAATCAGGGCGCCTTCATCTGACAGAATCACACTTACATTGAGCGGTTTGGTGTTATCTTTAGTGTAACAATCAAGTGAATTACACACCTGCACTACCAGACTGGTAATATTTTAAACGGAGGCCAGCATTAAGTGCAGAGCAAACACCCACCCTGCAAGCGATCCTAAGAGGTAAACAGACTGGATCAAGTAGGCTGAATCCAAGCTGCTGAACAGCTTGCTTTGACATGCAGGGTCCTTCACTGTGAAAAGAAGATTCCTTTTGAAATTGTTGACAGCTTTCAAGTATCTCTAGTGCCTCTTTGCCTAGGGAGGGGACTTAACCTTTGCATTGCTGTGACACCTCAAGAAGAAAGGCTCTGAAACTGGAAGGAGAGATCAGAGCAGAGAATAAGCCACTTATGTCAGTAAAAATGGCTGAGTAGAAAAGAGGGAAAAATTGTGCTCTATGGGGGAAAACAAAACAAAACAAAAAGAACTTGAGCATATGGCTCCAAATCTGTGAGTATGCACATATTCCTATCTCTGCACTAGCAAATGGTCTTATTAGCACCTAAGGATGCTGCTGGTACACAGCACCTTTGCAGATCTGGGTCCAGTTTGTAATGTTATAATATGTCTCGGGCCAGAGCCCATGAGCCATCTGGATGAGCTAATAAAACAAGTCTCTTTTTCTTCTTTGTTGTTGTTGTTTTTCTTTACAGAGATTTAAACTGTTCCATTTGTTTTTTGTAGTGTCTTTACTATTTGGTCCAGGGTGGAAAACTGAACCTTTGTGATTTCAAATATCTATTCATTTTACTTTACTTCATATTTATCTGTGTCCATTCAGTCTTCCTCCAAGGAATAAACTCCCAGTGTTGTTCTTGGGATCTTTTTTCCCCTTTCGATATGAAAATCTGCTATTTTTCTATTGACAGGTGTCATAGGTGAAAAAATGGCTGAAATTGTGAATACAGGTGCTAAATAATTAGGTTTCTCTCTCTATATATACACACACACATGCATGTGTATATGGGCAATGTCCAAAGTTAGCTTCTGAACTCATAGGCAGGAGACTGGTACTTGCTAGCTACACCTGGTACAGCCTAGTTGTAAATTTTGATAACACCTAGACTAACCAAAAGTGGCATTTCTTGAATCCTACAGTATATAAGGAGACAAGAGACAGATCCACCAGTTTGGAGTCTGATCATGTGATGTGCTTCTGCACAGACTGTTTGGACTGGGAAAGCTGTGGACTGGGTGCCTGGAAAGAAGACTTGATGCCAAAATTAAAAAAAAAAAAAGGAAAAAAGAGTGTTCCTGAAAGGAAGAAGCAGTCTCAGAAAGAAGAAGGTGAAGATCCTGGTGGGAGGAAAGATTCAGGAGCTGGGGGAGGATCCTGGAGGTCCGGGAGGTGTGTGGGGATGAATGCTGCGTGATGCCCAGGGACCTGGCCAGGGATACCTAAGAAGTAACTGGAGGAACAACACGGATCTGCATGGCTTTCTGCCTGACCTTGCTGGGCCAGCGGCCACCTCCCTGTGGCAAAGGGCAGCTGAGATCTGGCGATCTCAACGCTGTCAGAGTGAGCAAGTGAGCGTGTGAGATAATCCATTCGGGTCAAACTCACATCTCACTGGTTCATACATAAACTCTGGGGTCCAGGTCCCCTATGGGCTGTCACTCACTCACCCATGGCAGGAGGGAGACCGTGATCCCAACTGTGATTCCTTGGTGTTACAGGAAAACAGGTCCTACCAAAGCAGTGCTTAACAGCTGTGGGTTTCATGAAAATGACACAGCTGGGGAATTAATGGGCTGGTGGGAAGAATGAAAAGATTGTATAACAGGAGAAAATGTGATGTTCTAAATTAGTAGTCATGGAGGTTAGGGCATGTGTAACATGGGTGACCTGGTGACGGGTGTAGAGAACAAATCCTTTGAGGAGCAGCTGAGGGAACCGGGGTTGTTCAGCCTGGAGAAAAGGAGGCTGAGGGGAGACCTTATCGCTCTCTACAACTGCCTGAAAGGAGGTTGGAGCAAGGTGGGGGTCGGTCTCTGCTCCCCAGTAAAAGTGATAGGACAAGAGAAAATGACCTCAAGTTGCACCAGAGGACGTTTAGATTGGATATTAGGAAAAATTTCTTCACTGAGAGGGTTGTCAAGCATTAGACCAGGCTGCCCAGGGAAGTGGTGGAGTCACCATCCCCAGAGGTATTTAAAAGACGTGTAAATGTAGCACTTAGGGACGCGGTTTAGTGGTAGGCTTGGCAGTGTTAGGTTAACAGTTGGACTCGATGATCTTAAAGGTTTTTTCCAACCTAAATGATTCTATGATTCTATGACTAAAGGGAGATTCAGGGCTCCCGTTTTGCTATACTTCCATAATGTGGGGTTGTAAATATCCAGTGAAGGTACAGAAGAGGAGCGGTGGCTCTGGTCAGTTCTCCTACACACTCCCCAGGCCTATCCCCATCCTAAACTTACACAGTAGTTGAATACAACCTGAGTTCAGTTGATGTATCCCCCTGCTAGATTTTACTAACCATAAACTGAGCATCTGACACTTTCTATAGTCGATGGTGATGTAGGACAAACTGACCTTCAGAGGACTTGCCACCTTATCTGCGGACGGTACAAGACAACCAGCTTGAAGTGAGATGCCTGCTGAAAGGCAGCTAAAGTAGGTACTGGCCTCATAAATGGCTTCTGATAAATACAGGGAAGTTTGTTGGCTTGTAGAAAAAAAACCAGCAAGAGCCTACAAGGTCTAACAAGTCGTCAGCCAAGCAGAGGGGTGAAAATTAGGCCAGATCCACGGCCAGCACAGCCTCTTGACAAGTGGGAAGAAAAACTACTGCTGTTTTACACCTACAACTGGGTTATTTATGTGACATCCACCACATGTTTGCACAGAATTATTTATCATTTCCTTGTAATTAGAGATTCCCTTTACTCCTCTGTTCCTCACTGTTTAATGTGACACCATATCGATTAGGTTTCCAGAGCATACTGCTCCAGACATATTTATACGGGTGTTTCAAATGATTTACAATAACTAATGTTGCAACAGGAATATCATTTTGGAAATATAATACCAGTCAATAGCAGTAAAGATTCTGCTAATGGCCAGAACTCCTTGTACCATGGGAATAAGTTGCCACTAACAACTTATCACCTGAAGACCCTATCTTCAAGTTGATGTAAGCTGGCATAGGACCAAATTTCAGTGCTCAGTGGAGCTCTACGGAGTTATCTCAGCTGAAAGTCTATCTGTCCTAATTACCTGGATAGTAAAGCTGGATAAAGCACAAGCAAGATCCCTGCAAAATAGCAAATTGGTCTGAAGCTTGTCATGGTGCAGGAAACCCAAGTTCCTGCTTTCCCTCTTTCCAGGGAATTCCCCTCCAATGCAGAAACCATTTGGATCAACAAGTATTGATTTATTTCTATGAAACATTGTCCCTCCAATAGGAGAGAGGGAGATTGAGCTGGTTTTAATCTATTGTAAAAATACATTTTCTAGAAAGCTTTGAAATTTTGTCAGAAGGCTAATGCCTCTATTAGTATTATGTTGTCCTAATTCTTGCATTACCTAGACACAGAACAGATGCTAATGATTTTAGCTTTGCAAAAGACTTATCAGAAGAAAAAATATTACAGATTTGGGATTATCCAAAGTTGATGGGGGATTTTATACCAGAACCTGGAATGGCATCCAGTGCTTTTACCGAGAAGTGAATTCTCCTTGTAGAGATATCAGCATAAGAAGGAGTAATTACATAATTTAATTGTTAAGGTTTTATCTATGAAACCAATGTGACTACAAGAAGTATATTGCTCCTACCTGAATACCAGCTCATTTGTAAATATCAAGGCAATGACATTTTTTTGCATAAACCTGCAATTTCTAGTTTGCAAAATTCACAAGAATGAATGAAGTCTAAACGAATGAAGTCTACAGTCTGTCAGAAGAGCAAGTGATCAAAGCTTTGCTTTGTAGACTGGTGGTTTTATTAATAAATGAAAGAAGTTCCCAACAACCCTTTAGCATTAATAGAACCGAGCTGCTTTATCTCCAGATCTATTTGTAGATCTATTCGCAGCCTCTCAGTACATTCCGTAACAGTTGTGGAAAGGGCATCTTTGTTTTCCAAATTGAGGACAGCCTCTGCATTATGTAGGGGCTTTTGGTTACCTAAAAGATTTTTGCACAAGAGACAAAACCTCTCAAAACAGCAGCCTGAAATGTTTGCAGGATTTCAAAGCAGTGGTTCAAGAGGTAGACCTTTTACTCCACAAATATAGCATGTAAGTGCTATGGACAGATTTGACAAAATCTCAAGTTTCTGCAGGACAATTGCATCAAGAGTAAAATCTTCAAGTCCATGTAAAGTAAAAGTGTTCAGGGAAACCTGACCTTTCAAAAAAATCTTCTTCTTCTTCTTCTTATCATAGGCTCTTTCATCCAGAACTGATTAACCCAGTTGATTATAAACATCGATAACTATAAAGTCTGACTTTTAAAATTCCAAATGCATTTTTTGCTGTCAATGGGTTAGAGGACTGGATGCATTTAATAGCCTATAACTAGGTGATGAAGACCAAAAAGTTACCTGAGTGTGTTAAATAAATTTAAAGAGTACTGCACTCCTTGAAAAGGTCTGAAATCAGAAAGCGCCAGTTTCTCATGAGAATGTAAAAAACAAAGAAACTTTTGAGATTTGTAATATATTCAGAATAGCTAAATAAACCATGTAACTCTTCAGGGTTTGTGAAATGCCTAATCTCTAATTTAAGATCAGATTTTAGATCAGATCCCCAAAAGGAAGAAAACGTTTGTCTTCTGTTTCAGATTTAAATTTTAAAAAATCTATTTCAAAAGATGCATAGTATAGCCAGAACAAATACAAATTTTTAGAGGAAAACACAGACTCAAAGATACATGAGGCAAAATAAATGCAAAATATTCAAAGATAAATCTTCAAAAATGCAAATAAAATTCAAGCAATGTGAAATATCAAATATAGTGTGGAAGCAAATATATCAAAGCAGTGCTTTGTTTTTAGACAGAGCTTCATTTATTTGTAAAGAGAATCCATTGTAGGAAAGTATCAAAAAACTAGAGTCTGCACACACACAGACACACACATGCAGATTGAAAAAAGAAGATTTCAGAAGCAATGTGCATGAAGGTCTTGAGATGATTAGTAGTACTCCCAGATGTTACTCCATATCTATTCTTTAAGACAGCTACGTCCAGTGATCAGAACACTCCCTTAATCACTAGTGAATATCTTATGACTTTTTGGTTGAGCATTGGCACACAAATCATAATGACAGGACAAAGTTCACTTGATTTTGTAGTTTACTCACAGATGAAAAACATGATGATATTGAACACACATGAAAAAAGCAGTATATACAAAATATGATTCATACATGAGCATATAATGTGATGAACGTTCAGGTAGAACCAAACTATAATCAAATAGGTATGAAGATACATAGAGAGAAATGTAAGCTAGAACCAAAACTAAAGGAAATAGAGATGAAACAAGTCAGTAAGCCAAATTCCCATAAGGAGAACAATATTATGAAAAAAGCTGGGAAAGAACAAAGGAAGAATAAGTTTCTGACATTGAAAGATTAAATGTGTTTGTAAAAGTAGATCTATGGTCCACAGTTGGCATAGATTTTTTTGTGTATGCTGAAAAAAATTACAAACTGGTTCTGGATTGTTATTCTTATTACCTAGAAATAGTACTGTGTTAGAAAATACAGCTGAACATGTAATCTCAGATATAAAATCTGTATGTGCTACCAACTGTGGTAATGATAGATAACGGACAACAATTTGATTGCTATGAGTTTAAATGTTTTGCAAGATTGTATGATATTAAACTTTACGTGGAGTCTTAGCCACAGTTTAAAGGTATTATAAAAAATATTTTAAGAAGATGTTAAAAGGATGCTTTAAAAGGCTTGGGAGTCAAGTTCTGATCCCTATTTGACACCATTAAATTACAAGGCAGCATCCCAGAAACATCTGTGAGCTAAAATATTGTTTAAGAGAAAGCTTGGACTTGGGTTTCTCTGTCATGAGATCATTTATGTTAAAAATAGGGAAGTTGAACATTCTTGTAAAAATAAAACAGGTAGAGGATCACATGAATGAAAACCTTCCAGCCACTTGACTGCAGATTTGCTTCCATGAAGGGAGTAGAAAACAGTAAATGTATAAAAGAAACAGAGCACACCTTCACCAATTTCTAAGACAAGGAAAGGAAACGAGTTTCCAAAGTACGACACAGAAGAGACGTTGGAGAAACCAGGGGATCAGATAGTGTCAAGGGAAAAGACAATGCAGAACATTGCAGCAGTTGAATTCATGAGATGTTTCTCAGAGAATGACTGAGGAATACTGATGCATGCTTATATTACTAATACCTATTTCTTCATTGGAGAATGGCAATAAAAGAGGAAAGGGGCCCTTGAAGAGGATTAGGTTACAACATACCAACCCCTGGAATACATGGGTCTATATCCAGGTTAGCTGCTAAAGTGAATTGTTATTAGGAACCTGAAAACATACCCATATGAAAGAAACACAGTCAGACATAGGGACTCATTTATCTCCCTTATAGGCTTTTTGCTGTCACTCTCTGATATAAAGAGCACGTGCACATTTAACATCATCTCTATGGAAAATTCCTATGTACTTTTAATAAATAATAAGTTCTGTTGGACTGTTCATTTTATATATAAATTTACAGAGAGGGTTTGTGTATTTCTCCATCCACATCCACAAATTTTATTCCCACACATGTAGAGGTTATATATATTTCAGCCACTGTGTCTCTGGGATACTAGGAAATGGAATGAATTTGATCAAACCCAACAAATATTAGTAAATATTAGTAAACAAAAGAAATATATTTTTCACTGAAAATGGAAATTTAATATTGAATTCAACTAAGTCAAGTTACACTTCCAACTGAGCTCCAAGAAAATCACAGGTATAGGGCTTACCTGGAGGAATTTTGGGGCGAAGTGGACTGGATTAATTATCTTTAAGAAAAATCCAAAATTAAGAAAAAAGTTGAGAAGAAAGTTAACCATTTAAAATTTGGTTGAACACTCTTGTTAAGGAAAGGAGGTATTGCCTGCTATTTATGCAATTTTATTAATACATACCTCATGTAATATACAGAAACAGACTTTTCCTCTTTCCTACATTGCAGTGTCTGTTAATCTACAGAAGGAAATTCTTAATTCTCTTGAAAAGTTTTCAAATAATGGATGGAAAGTGAAGTAGCAGGATGCTGCCCAGTCCAAATGTTGTTCACAAAAAACTCCAAAGTAATCTTATAATTTCCAGTATGAATATATCTTCATTTAGATAATTTAATCAATGCACCCCCCCCATCAAAGAAAAAAAAGAAGAAAAAAGAAAAAAAAGGGGAGTTAATCCAAAACCTCCTGAAATCTTTAGAATCTTTGGAATCTTTTTACTAATCTCAACATATCTTGTATCAGACCTCTAAAGGTTCAATACAAATTGTTAGACCCATAAGTACAGTTTGCATATAAAAAGAAATTAAACATTATTAGGATAGTTCAGCTCAGTAAGAAAGGACATCAGAGCACATTATCAAGTCAATGGCATAGGGGAGGTTAATCACTTGCTTTATTTGTTTTCCTAATACAAGAGGAGAGAGAACTGCTAAGAGTGGCTTTTGTCAAACACAGCACACAGTTAGCTTGCATCTTACACCATTAAGTGCTTGCAGATGTAAACAGAAATATTACCTAATTCTTACAGAACACTTTTCATCAAGATATCTCAAAAGTGCTTTAAAAATGATATACCATCATCCGTTCCACTGCTAGAAATAGAGGCATGGAGAAGAAGTGAAGTGACTCACAACACACAGAAGCCCTGGAAGAAAATCAAGATTTCCTTTTCATCCAGTTAGTGTTCAATCCTGTAGGCTGCCTCGCTTCCCCGAGCCAACGTGTACCATTTCTTAAGAAATCAGAAGGAAAAAGTGATGGGAAGCAAGTATAAAGAATGACTACAATAAATAAAATGAGCAGACGCTGTAGCTGTTTGCAAAGCAGCGTTAAAAAGGCTGTTTCCAAATGTAAAGGGCCAGTTCCCAGGAAGGCACACTGGAAAAAAACCTAACATTGCTGTGAAGTGCAAGCTTTCCTATGGAGAGCAAATCTTTTCTGGGGAGTGTGAGTGTCCAGAACATATGTTCAGTCTGTATCAGGGCATTACACTAAAGGTTATACTTTAAAGGGTCTTAGTCAGACAGTTTAATGTTCACTTTAACCCCTGGGCTTAGCCAGAAGAGAATACAGGCACGTCTGAGAATTCAAAGGTTTAATTAATGTCCCTGATTTAAGAGTCTCCCAGACCCCATCAGACAAAAGCACCAGATACAGGGATGTAGCTGGGTCAGCTTGAATATGTCTTTGTGTCTTTATTGATCTTTCCTAAAAAGATTGATGTACAAATACTGATCTTATCTTCAGAAATGGAGAGAGGCTGATACCAATCCTGAGGAACTCAACCAAAATGGTGTTACCTGGTGCTTCATAGTTGTCAGGCTCAGGTTCAAGCTGCATATAAAACTGTGCATACAAGTGATCTAATTATGCATGCAAATACCTCGTTAGTGCTCCAGCTGATTATTTGCCTGTGTAATTCCTGCAGTAAGGAAGAACATATTATACCCAAGCATTTTTATACATGCAGTTCTAAAAGGCTGAAGCTCATCAAGCAAACAATTTCTTCTCCAAGGACGATAAAACTGAAGAACAGCAGAAGCAGCAGCTGTATGATCATCCAGTGGGGGCCAGGGCCACCTGCTCTGAAAGGCCAGAGACCTTGCAATTAAGGCAAAATCTGCTCAGAGGGCAGGGAAAGTTTCTTCTTGATTCTCAGTAGCTAAAATGTGGTGCACACCAAGGAACACAAGAGCTTCGACCCTTCCAGAGCTCTGAATATTTTATCTAAATACATGCCAGACCCTTTGTAATCCTCAGAAATTCTTGGCTTTAATAATAGACTAGGGAATTATTGCCACCGATTTCAGAGCACTGTATGGAAATACCCTTTCTTTAACATATTTTAGATTCTAAGTCCACCTTCAGTGGATATCCACTTAATCTCATGTTAAAGAGGAAAGGAGAGGCGATATGCAGGCAAAGACCTGAATTGTGTCTATTTACATTTTTGCAGAATGTTCAGGAATGCAGCCTTGACCCTAATTCAGGTTTCTACATTTTAATTATCAGTTCATACCCCTGATTCATGCCTCAAGGATATCTTTTCAATTTAGAAAAGAAGTGGATGGAGATATATGTAGGCTGCAGAGACCCAGTTTCAGCTTAGTTTTCAACAGATTGTCTTAGTAAACATTGCAAGGACTAAATTATTTTAATTATTTCTCAGATTGATTTCTACTGAAGTTCGGAGATGGGGGCTGCTCTGCCATCATCTTTATAAATGGAGAAATAATAAACAATAAAATAACAAACAATAAAATGCTTCTTTGTCGCAGTTGTTTCATTGTTTATCACATCTGGTTTTTTCACCTTGCACACAGCAGGTATCAATAATTCACGTCTGAGTGAAAGCATTTCTGTAAAAGTTTACGTACCTCGTACCATTAGCAATAGATCACTTTTAAGCATCTTTAGAGTCTCCCTTCCTATTTCATGATCTTGGTTGTTATCTTCATTTCAATAAAAAAAGATTTATTTTAAAAAAAGCAACACACCTCAGGCAACTCAAAAGGCACAACTCACGAAGAAGAATGTAATTCAAGTGTAAGTACCTTGCCAGCATTTCCAAGTGGATCTCATGTATAAACCAAAAGCCAAAGCCAACATTTTCAAGAACTTTGCAGCGTTTTAGGAGATGAATTTCCATTTTGTGGAATTAGACACTTGATGTTGTTCAGGGCTCATGTTTTAGCCCCTGCTCACCTGGAGAAAAGTTCAAAACCTGGAATTAGACCTGTGTAGCTACCATATGCACGGATTTACTGGAAGGAGACGTGCAATATCCAGACCATAAATTAACACAATCAACATCATGCAACCGGATCCTAACCACACAGAGCATTTACATCATGGCCATGAGTTGCCTATACGGTGCCAGGCAGATTTAGGTTCGTCAATAAAGTGACTGCACCCGGGGAAAGGGGAGCAGCCTCCACTCGATGCCAATGTTGGGCAAGGAGCAGGTCACAGATGCCTGGCTGAGGTTTGCAGGCAACTATCTCCCTCTGCTCTGGGTTCAGAGCTCAGATTTGTTCTTCAAGGATGGCGTTTATGTCTCTTCCAAAGACCTGAGCGAGGATAGGGCTTTTCTTTTAAAACACGACTTCTAGAGAAGGTGGTGCAACCAGCTCTCCTATATATTGTCGTCAAAGGTCCCCAGGAGAGGAATAGCTCACCGTTTTGCATCTGTGAGCTGAGGAGAGCCAGACTGTCAGCTCCTTTACCCCAGAAGACTGAACTAAAAGGCTATGGTGCTGGCTAAAGAAGGGGCAATCACCAACCTCTTACAGCAAGGAAGGACACTAGAAACTGTTGAGCTAGAGAGAGACAAGGAACTACAAGATGAGTGAGTGCATTGGAGCATGTTTGCTCTTTTTGTCCATTTACCCACCTACCTCATTTTCTAATGTGTTCTTGGAAGTGAGAATGTGTGGAAAAGAAAATGTAGAAAGATAGAGGAATTGCACCCCCAAAAGGGGCCCAGTGTTCAGGAGGAGATGAATTTCTGCCTGGAAATGAAAGCAGGGTAGGGGTATCTATTACAGAAAGCATGTTGCCGGTGGACCAGAAAGTGCTGTTGGGATCCATTTCTTAGAAAAGGATGGGGGGTATCATCTGTGCAAATATGCAGACAGCATAAGAGATGCTAACATGCAGAAGAGCTGTGGGAAACAAATCCAGTCTATCTAGAGCAAGTGTATATTTGTAGCAGGTGATGACACTGTTTCAAATTCAGCAGGTTCAGAGGTTTTCTTAACCATTCTTTTCCAGCTTTCCTGAAGCTTTTGCAGAATTGCTGATAGTACTCCTGATAATTTCATTTGAAATCAGAAAAGAAATGCTAGCAAACATAATACTCCACAGAGGCACTATTTTCTCCTGGGGGTGATAGCTCAAATGCAATATGTTGATGACTGTAAAAGTGATGCATTGCCTTAGGGAACGGAATGTTCTATATTGATAGTAGAGATTTGGACATAGGAAATTTGAACATATATTCTGCTTTTATTTTGGTAGTGCATAGGTGCAATAATGATGATCAAATTCCTCAATGTCCCTTGCACTGCACAGTGCAGCATAAACAACATGTATCACTCCAAAGGACTTAGAGACCATATTTTTAAAAGCCAGATGTTAAAACCAATATTATTTGCTTGTAATATGGGAAACTGAGGCACAGTGAGAGTTAATTCTTCACCCACAAGCTCAAAGACTGTTTGGCAGAGATGGAAACAGAATAGTTTTCCTGTGTCTAGGCCTAATACCTTTAAGACTATCCTCCTCTGTTTTTCCTATATCTTCATTTCTAAGCATATTAGTAAAAATAAATGCTTGGGTTTGGTTTTGGTTTACATATTCTTTGACATAAGCAGTACTCAAATACATTTTGTCTAAGCCCACCTACAGCACAGTGGTGTGTGTTTGCCATTCCTTTTAATTGAGTTGTTCGTGTGTTTCAAGAGAATGCTAGACTTCTTAGAAATTAATTGGTGCACTTGTCTTTAAATGAATTTTTGCCTTTTGTTTTATCTTTATTTTGTTTCGAATGTTTTGAGTCTTTGCTGGCAGGCTTGCTGCCTTTTGGATTGTTCTTTGCTTCCTGTGGAAACTTCATGTAGTTTGTTTTGGTTCCTTTCTTTTCTTGCTTGTAATAAAAGGGTGTCTGAATAGCTCAGTGAGAGCTAGGTCTAATTTTTATGTCACATATGAAATTAAAATTGCATCCCACCAAAATAATTAAGTGTTAACTAGTCACTGCTTCAGCTTTATGCAGTAATAAACCTAGATACACCCATGTTTTAGACCATGCCTTCCTGACAGCCATTAGAAGTTGCATATAAGAGGAAAAAGTGACATTACAATCCCTCCTGTCTAAATATGCATTATGAACAGTCTATCATTTCCCCTGTGCACACAGGACTGATGAGCAGCCAGTGTTCAGATTTGTTAAAGGAGAACAGGCTAGAGCCTATAATCTATGACTGAGATTGCCCAGTGTTATATACAGATCAAGAAAGAAATGTCTAATCTTCTGTGCCAAAGACAAATAGAAAATAGGTGCAAATTCACTTTTGTCTATGGTAGGAAAAATATTCCACAAAAACCACTTGAGCATCTTTTGCTCAATCAGAGCTATATGAATATGGAGAAAGTAGCAAAGTTAATTTTATCTATTCTGACGACCGTTAGAGCTTGCCCTGGCACACTGGGGTTTAAATATCTGACCGTTACTGCAATACAGATACATGTGTTGAAGGCGAGATGTGTGGATGCCTCACAAAGAATATGCCTTTTATTTTGGAAAGAATGTGCCATATCTCTGAGTTAAGAAGAATTAATACCAGACCAGAGTTTGTACATGTACTTTTTAGACAATCTTATTATCTGTGGTTTAAAGCAGATAAGATAATAGCCTGTCTCGAAGGCATACATACAATTTTAATCTACAAGAGGAAGACAAACAGACTTAAATAGGCAATATTTTCCCTAACTTTAAAGAGCTCAACATTTCTGCCTCTTAGACACTCAGGACTTGCTTTAAATGTCAAGCCCCAGTTCTTGTTCTGGCTCATGGCCTAGAAACAGCCTGTCCTCCATATCCATAATCATGGCACGATTTCCACTTCGGTGTGATGCCATTTTATTAGGCCATGTGAGACACGATACATTTCACTAGTGTGGAAATTTCCAAGACTACTGTACTGAAGAACAATAGATGTTAGAAGGTGTAAATCGTGATATATTCCTGTGTGGTCAAAGGGAGATTTCAGAAGGTTTGGTAAGAGAGAGAGTGAAAAAAAATTAGCTGGCCACCTTTCTGCTGGATTTTTGGTTTGAGAAAAGTACTTGTATTGCTCTCTGAAGTACTAGCATGGAGTATTGCCATATGCAAACCCTTTCAAACACCCAACAGGAGAGTTTCCTGTGGAAGAAAAAGCCACTCCAAATTAACTCGTACATGCAGCTGCTTTCTTTCCCTCTGGAAAATAAAATATAGTGGCTTGGTGTGGTCAAAGGGTCTGAAAAATTTCTCTTGAAGACACTCCTTTATGAAAAGTTTCTTCCTTTCTCCAATAAAACAGTTTTCATGACAGCAGAGCCACCTCCATTCCCTGCACCAGCTCTCTTCTGGGATTACAGCATTTAAAAGGAAAAAAGTCTGGGGAAAGAGTGACTTATACTGTATCCCTATGTGATTCAAGTCTCATGACGAAATCATTCCTTTGCAGCTGTAATGGGTTTTGCTTTTTCAGTGCTTTACCTCAGAATTCTTGCCTGCGTCAAAAACTTTACAAAGCAGAGCATATGCTTCTTCAGGACTTTCAGACAAGTGAAAATCCTCCCTTCTTTCCTCAGAAACTACATGCAAGCAATTCAAACATCCTTTCTCCAAATATGTGGCATGGCACCATTTCCCCAGCTGCAGAGTGAACAGTCATAATGTTGTGTACTTTGAGGAGGTGAGTCAAACAAGAGAAAGAGAAAGAGAAAGAAAAAAAGAAAAAGAAAAAGAAAAAGAAAAAGAAAAAGAAAAAGAAAAAGAAAAAGAAAAAGAAAAAGAAAAAGAAAAAGGAAAAGGAAAAGAAAAGAAAAGAAAAGAAAAAGGAAAAGGAAAAGGAAAAGGAAGAGGAAAAGGAAAAGGAAAAGACAAAGAAAAAGGAAAAGAAAAAGGAAAAGACAAAGAAAAAGGAAAAGAAAAAGGAAAAGAACAAGGAAAAAAGAAAAAGAAAAAATATCTTACATAGTTGCTTTAATTGAAACTGGGACTTAACATAAACCTGTTTCCAAAGCACCCTGTCCTCTGGAGACGAAACAAACATTTCCCAGACCCTTGTATGTCACGACAAGTAGAAGTGTCTAGCTAACCTCTTCCACCAAAGCCAAGATAAACAAAAGTCTCAGACTACTTTTCAACAGGCTCTAAAAGCAACCCACATTCAGCTATATCTGAAGTATTTACTCCATGGGCAAAACATTTCCCTTAGCTTATTTGCTTCTCTGGATTATACTTAGCAACTGTCCTGTGAGTCCTTATTCCTCCTCTTCTCTATACGCCCCAAGCTGCCTTCCAGAAATACCAGTGGGCTCTGCCTGACCTCCGTGCATGGTTCCTACTCCTTGCCCAGCACCGAGCCCCCCTTTCTGCTGAGATGAGCTTCTTATGCCAAGAGAAGCTCAGATTATCTTGTTCTGATAGTTTGCTGTCAGACACAGCTATTTCATCGAAGTAAGAGTAAAAAACATTTCACACTGTCTCCATGGAAAGGAGTTTTCCATAAGGACAATAATAACCTAGGAAAAGAAACGAGAACAGAACTTTAAAAATTCACTTTAATTTACTTGATTGTTTTGTTCTGTTTTGTTTTGTTTTGACATGATTTCTTGGTAGGTAAACAGCAGTTCCAGTGCTCTTCATGGTGTCACAACATGGCATACCAATAGCCGTAGTGCACAAAATGATATGCCATAGCATACTGTGAAATAATATGAGCAGGAAAGGCTTGTACTAACATGTTTGTTGTTGACTGAAAATCTCATTTTTTCTAGATCAAAAAATGTCTTGTTTGTGTAGGAATTAAGCTGTGACACTTTGAACAAGAAAAGGAATAGGCAGTTTGTGTACTAATTAGGTTGCTTTTCATATTCAAGGAAAATAAAAGTACACTTGATTGATGGAAAGGCACAGTAAAGGCCTTGGCAGATCCAGGTTGAGCATCTTTGGTGGACTCCTGAACTCTGTGTTATATGATGATTCCTCCTACAGCTCAAGGGAAGGATTTGGAGCTGTTCCACTGTTAAGAAAATAAATAAGAGTACAGTTCTCCAGTGCAGTGATTTACACATTCACTGCAGGTGGGGGAAATCAGCTTTCCTTATTTTGGAATTTTTAATGCATCGTACATTCAATACTCACATGATAAAATGAAATAAGTATTCTTGAAGCAGGCACTGGCCCCTGGAGCCTCCCTGGGTGAGACCCCTCCAAGGCACCTGGGACCCAGTGATTTTTGTGCTTTTCTCTGTGCTGCAGAGAGCAGGAGAGCTAGAGTTTGCCCACTACAAAATGTGTTGAAGAAACTTTGGTGTTAAGTAATGGAAGCATGTCTGAATCCGGCAGGGGAGCTGGGATGTGAATGCCCTAATCCTTGTCTACAATGCACATAAAGAGCACTCCCACCTCTCCCTCAAAGAAAAGTGACCATAATTGCAGTGTCCAGGGCTCTGATCCTGTCAGTTAACACTGATTTGAGAATGCTACTGGATCCTGTTGTTTGGTGGTGTACAGGGAGGGAAGGTCTAACACCTGGATTTCTCGTTAAAAACCTGCTGAGTAATTCCCTTGGGGTTAACATGGGCTGTAAGGATCAAAAGGGCAAGGAGTTGGTTAGCTATAGAAATTGTAAGCTGGCTGTGAGAGGGCTTTTAGAATTGCTATTGTATTTAAATGTCATCTAAATTCTTTGCAGGGTACCTACTTCTCTTCTTGGCTCATCTTGCAGAAACTTGACTATTTTGACTCCAAACCAGAAACGAACCAAAACGTGATTTTTTTCCAAGAAGTAGAGAGTCTGTAATACCCCTGCTTATCAATAAAAGCAAGACATCCTCCTCCCATCCAACATACAGTTATGGGTTTACAGGGCCTTATTTTTCTGGAAAAATAAGAAAACAGCAACAATGACTCTATGTGCCTTTTTCCAGCTGCCATTCCCTTTAATGACAGATACTTCTTAATAATTCAGGATTTAGAGCCTCCCCAGTATGTCAGGCCTGGAAGGACCATGTGGGGCTGAATAGTCTGAATGGAGTCTCAAGGAGCTGATACCGTGGTGTCATCACAAACTACCAAATTAGCTATTTATTACTATTTCTCTACAGAGTGCACAGTCTCTTTCCATGGCATAAGGCTGCTGACCTCTGCACCCCTTGAGGGTAGGTGCAAAGGCAGCGCTGAGAGCCCCATTACCTATAGAATAAGCTGCAAATATCTCTTGGAAAACCCAATGAATCTGCTCAGGAGTGGATTTCTCTTTTAAATTAAGGACTGCCAAATGAGATAGAGACTGTGGTTAACTCCCTACCATCTCAGTTGTCTATATCAGCTATGTGTGACAAAAAGTGGTGCGGTCTGCAATGAAGTGGAGGATTGCGGTGGGCCGTGCAAGAGGAGAAGGTTATATGGTCTGAGTGCATCCTCAGAGCTCGTGAGCAATGTGGCTCCTTCGAACATGGGGTCTCGGCTGGTATTGCAACCCCAGGTCTATAGGTGAGAGGTCCCGGAGCCACCCCGTCGCAGGAGATACCCTCTAAAGGTGGAAGCTTGTAAAGGGACAGTTGTGTGAGTCCCCTGCTTCATGGGTAGGATTTGACCATTCTGGGAAAGGCCACAGCTGACATTTTGTCATTGGGGTTGGAGTTTCATCTAAGATTTTATATAGTAGTCCCTCTGTGCTGTTTGTTCCTGCTGATATACTGAGGCCCCTATCTCTTTTTTCCCTGTTGCGCTTTTTAAGGGCTTCGAGGGAACTATTCCCCAGCCTGCTAAAATAAACAAGTATGTCTCCTGGATTGTAAAGATGCTGAATCAATTACTGAAACTGTCTGGGAATCTTAAATGGCT
Organism: Harpia harpyja; assembly: GCF_026419915.1. Taxonomy (NCBI): domain Eukaryota; kingdom Metazoa; phylum Chordata; class Aves; order Accipitriformes; family Accipitridae; genus Harpia; species Harpia harpyja. The sequence continues at coordinate 111,348,839 of NC_068969.1, read as the reverse complement.
CCTTTAAAATATATTGTCAGATCTGTTCAAGAAGAAGCAAGGGAAAGCAAATCTTTACTTGCAGTTAGCCCAGTGAGAAAATGCCTTCCCACACAAATCCTCCCATCTCTGCCTCCCTCCTTTTCCCTCTTTCTCTCAAATAGTGACACATTGTAGGAACTAACAACCTGAACAGCCGTAAACTATGGCAGTAACTTCCACCCACACACCTCATTAGGCCTTTAACACATTTTCCTTTGCCTTTCCCCAGCACTACTAAGTGGCACAACTGTGAAGTTGCCCTTTCACATTATAATTGGACGCAGTCAGTGTTTTTTATGCTCTGTAATTTGGTAATTATATGGTCTGTCACTTACTGGACACTGGTCTCTCTGGTCATTTCGGGTTTTGGGTCTGTCCAGTAATCGTTAATCATCAAGGAGTCCTCAACAGCCCATATGCCTCCTCTGTCTACAGAATCCCTTTATTTCTGCAGCCTTGTTTTTTCTTTCTCTATTTTAGGTGTGAATGGAGAAACTATGACTTGTTCAGTGGAAACATTGATATTACATCCTGTCATGAGCTCAGAAGACCTGGTTCTATATTTTACCCCAGGTTTATGCTACTGAAACCCTGCAATTGCCCACTTGGCATTATCCTGAGTTTGCCTCCATGGTGTGTCCCAGCTATCTGATATGCTGCTGCTTACATAGCAGTTTTGGGGAATATTTACAAAAGCTTAAGTAAGACTTAGCAACTTGATTTCATCGCATTTTACCAACATTTGACTGCTGACTTGTCCTTTCAATGTCTTGCATTTTCCTAATTGCTTATTAACTCTAGCCATTTTAGTCTGTGTTCTTTTTTCATGGAGCTAATTCACTTTACACACCTTTGCCTAAAGAATGGTCTTACGGGCTAAGCCAAAACTTTGTAGTCAAATTTACCAATTCTTCATGCCATTTTAATTTGCCCTGTGAAGTGGGGTACATCACTAACTTATTCTTCAGAAAGATATAACACTTTCTTAGTTTACTGGTGAGATGAAGTTTAGCTGGTAGTGATTTTGGATGATGAATACAAAGAAAATTAGATACATAACATTAGGAACCTAAGGAGTTAAAGGACTTAAGGATTTAAACAAGTGTAATTGAAGCTGACTGTGGCAGGTTTTTCATAAATATTGGACTTAGGAAGATGTAAATTAAACAATAAGAAAAGACGGAAAGGGTTAAAATCTATGAAACTCCTACAAGGGCAAGTGCTGTGATAATGTTAAAGTTTGTTCTTGGGACTAGGACTATAGCTGTTGTGATAGTTAGGTAGCAGTTATTGCATAAATAATAATAAGAGTAATAAGAATGTATGCATTTATGTATTTTTGAGAGATAATGTAGATATTTTTAAAACACAGGCACGTTTTTGTATATTCCAGAAAAAGTGAAAACACAGAAGGATCAAGGCATAAGGGCTAACATACCAGTATGCAGTGTAGGAGAGTACAGTTCCCTTATGTAGCTGCTTAGCATCCTACCCTCGTAACATGGTGAGCTAGATTAATTTGCTGAACTGCTCCTGCAGATGGATGGAACAACTTAAGGGTGGCTTAAAATTAGTTATTACAGTGATGAAACCTAAGCCTTCCTTGTAAATGGAGCCCTAGTTTTCTTTATACAACAGTTCCCTGTCTCTAGTATAGGGCAAATATTTTTAAGGCTTTCTCCAAGGTGATTTGAAGGCAAAGGTACAGGTGCTGCCTGAAAGAGATTTTGTTCTGTGAGTACGAGAATGCCCAACTGATTTCAGCTATATTCAGGAAAGCAGAACAAACGTTCTGGTAAGCAAGTAGAAAACCATCAAAGGTACTTTATTGCGTTGTCCATTTCTCCTCCTAATCTGACCATAGCACTAGGATATGGATCGTGATGGTTGCTCAAGTCAGATGCAATGCTATTGGTTTTTGCCTTTGTGTTTGCTTCAAGGGTTTCTTTGTTTCAGAGCTGAAAACCCATCAGTTCCACTTTGGCCATGAAGCACAAGAGATCCCAACATTCTTCCATTGTCCTTCCTGCCACTTCCTTTAGCCTCTTGTTTCGAAACCGATCATTGGATATTAAAATAATAAGAAAGTGTCTGATTTTCTTAAAATCTTCTTTTAATTATACAGATGCAAATGCCAAAAGCTTGTTTTGTTTTCTGCAAGGCAGAGTAATTGATACCTACCTGCAAGCTGGGGAATTGGGGCTGGGGTCTCATGCTGCTCAGGTATAATTGAACTAGGTGGAGCTTCTTCAACTGTAAACATGTATAGAAACTCTAAAATCTCCTTCTACTTGCAATGCTTTTACTATGTAGCAGTAAAACAAAACTTCAGTGTTTGCAAACTGGTTTAATAACCTCTACAGAGCTTCAGGAAGGAACAAGGGATGCAGGAGGGCAGGTACTTGAGGAGGTGTCAACAAATCAGACTACATGCACATGACCAGAATGTTAAGCTGTAGTTTCAGCTTCTGTGTTAATTGGTGCTGGCAAAGCACAGCCCCAGTGCAATTAACTTTTCTGCAGTGGAAAAGGAAATCTTTAAACCTCATAAGTGCTGTGCCATGCAACTCCTAAAGGTATTCAGTTATTGCAACAAAATTGTATAGCTAACAATGCCGAGTGAGATATAGAGGTCTGAAAGTGACAACAGGGAAATCAAGTACTGATATGTTGAGTTATACAGGTTACTGCAATCTGCAATTTACAGAGTATGAATATCTAGTGTCTTCAGTGAGATTTAGTTGTCTTCTCATGCTCTTCAACGGATTTTGAATCAAAACTTAAATGAAGGAAAGGGGACGAACTGAGTACAAATAAAGAATGCTTCAGAACTCTTTCCCTCTAATGCAAAAGTAGGACATCTTCGATAAAGGTGGAAGGCAACAAAATTGGAAAAAAGGAAGAGAAAAACTATTTATTGTGTTCTTCATTAACTTGTAAAACTGACAAGTGTAACAGACTATCCAGGACAAAACCTTCTAGACATGCAGGTGGATAAATAAGGACAATCAGAGAGTAAACAGAGCCTATGAAGGGAATGACAGACAGAAGAAAGCCACTGACAGAATATATTAGTTATTTGTAATTATCCTGTATGGATTTTCTTAATTATCTGGCCCTGGACAATGTCAGAGAAGACTTAATGAAGAGGAAAAGTCCACAGTTCAGTTGGGTACAGATGCAATTATTTAAAAATGTATAATGGGAACAGACTGTGTTAGAAAAAATGGAAGCGTGAAGAACTGGGACTACAACTCCTCAGATGATGCAGAAGATGTTTCGCTTTCTCTTGTCGGAAGTAGATCTCATGTCCGGGTGTCTGTGGCTCTGATCCGACCTTGGTGTTCTAGGATGACCCACTGCGAGTTACTGCATCCATGCAAATTGATTATGGCAGTTGCACGCAAGTATTAACACAAATCATATAAAAAAGTCACAAAGTGGGTTGCAACTTCCTCACCTGCCTGTTTCATAACATTAGTAGAAGTAGGAATTAAGAGGGGTAGGATTTCCCTTTGAAGTTGTAATCTTTTTTATTATTCTGCATATTACCGTAGCCTTTATCAGTCCCAGTGATAGTCCATGAGCTCACTATTGTAGATACAGTATGAATATAGACTTAAAAGTCTATCCTTCCCTCCAGAAACTCATGACTGTTCTTTCCTCATGGAAGGCCAGCAAGAGAGGGAACATGAACCACCCCAAAATTTTATTTGTGTGCATCATCCCTGAGCACAGAGTTACCACAGAGCTCTGAAGCAAGGAGCTGGGCTTTCAAAAAACCTTGTAGCCATTAGGTGGTTTTGCAAGGTCATATCCAAAACCCACAGAAATCAGTGAAAAGAGGGGTAGGCCCAAAAAGCACTTTCCTAACAGGAAAGGTATCAAAGTGGTTTTCATTGTGTGCCACAGACTCAGAAAGGTATTGATGGATCTGCTACAAAGGCCAGCAGGTAGACATACTGACAAAGAAAGATATCTCCTTAGCCGGGAGCCCAAGACATCCCTGTTAAGATCAACAGAAACCTCCTTGGTGTGGGGGTAGTTGGCAGGACAAAGAAACCTTGATAGGTACAGGACAAAGAAACTAAACCCAAACTGATCTTCCAGGAAAACAGGATTCAGCAACAACTATTCTGGCAACTGATGTCCTACAACTCCACGTGTTTCTACACCAAAAAGGTATAAAAAGTAACTTGCTACCTACCCAAAATGAGCTTCTCTGCAAGAGCTTCCCTGCACAAGATCTCCCAGACAGACCGGACCCTCGATGGAGACACTTGGCTGACTCCAAATTCCATGATGCAGGTCATGTTTGAAGTGAGACTTTTCTGTTGTTGATTAGCCCACCTTCTGGGAGTGGTTTGGTGCATGATGTACCGGTAACACTTCACATAATATATTTATAGGCACACACACAGGTAAAGGTTCATAAGTATAGTTTTGCTCCACTAGTTGGAATTCTGTAATAACTTGTAATATATTTGCTTTACCCTGGCAATACATATACTTGCTATCCTAGTGGTAATTTAGTAGTGGCTTATAGTATAATATACGTATACACAAGCACACATACAAATATGTACATTTTTATATATATATATATTTGGGTTTACTAATAGTAGTTTGGTAGTAATTTGTAATAATGGAATTCTCAGAAATCCAGCCTCTATGTCCTTGTGTATTTATTGCAGAATCTCGAGAACCCTGTGGTCACGATCTTTACACACCCATGGGTTGGGTAACGCTCATAGGTCATGACTATGCTACAGGTGTTACCAGCAAAGCTGTTATATACAGTGCCACTGTCATACAGCACTTTTCACCTGTAGATCTCAGAGAAATTTACTGAGGATGCCATTACTATCATTTACATGTTTCAGACAGGGAAGCTATAACGCATGGCAATAAAGTAGCTTGTTCCCTGCTGACTCTGCCACAAAGATGATAGCAGAGGTCAGATCTTTGGAGTCTTAGACTGGGACTTGAAGACCACCAACACTCTAATTCCAAACCAAAATTGTCAAGGGAATAGGGGATTCAGGTGGTAGTGAATTGTGTACAATGAGCAAAGAAGTTAATCTGCAATAATCACTGACAAAATTTTAGCTATCTTCCAAAACTAGTGTTTGAAACTTAAAGCCACTCTCATGTCCTATTTAAGATGCTTAGAATAAAACAAACTGTTTCTTGCAGCTTCTGGAAACTTCTTGCTAGCTCACCAGCAACAACTATTGTAGATACCCAAGGTGTGACCGATCCCTGAAGGTCAAACATGGGAAGAGAAAGAGGAGATCTCAACGAATCATCAACTGCCTAAATGTCCTGTCATTGTTAAAGCTTAAATAAAAATAAAATTGTGTTGCATAGAAGTTATGAGCCCAAACTGGTGTCCATACGTTGAAGTTCTACAGAAAGTTTTGACCTAGATGGGAAAGAGCTCTAAATACATCAGGCGGTTGAGGCTATTAATGTCCTTGAACTGAAATAGAGGAAACATTACAAACTAGGCAGGCAAATTGAAGTCCAGTCTCCTGCTCCCTCATTCATTCTCCTTTCAGCTTTTTCAGTCATACAGGTTTGATTTCAATACACCTGGAGGGAAGACCATTGAACCAGTAAATTTTACTTCAGTTCCAGCTCGTCTGTGACTGAAACTATTTTGGTTTAGCTCCAATTCACACCAGTCAGAAACTCCTAACCTTGAACTAGTTAGAAATTATTCCTCTTGAAAAATATATTTAAAAATGAAAAGTCCATATGATGAAGACATCACTAGAGATGACAAACCCCACCAAGAAGGGACTTCAGGTTACTTTTTCCTGGTCCTCTGTCACAGTCCAGCCAATGTTTGTGTTCCCAGTAGTTCCAACCACACCACTGCTTGTTTAATTTAAGAAATTTAAGAGAAACTGAGCTGTTGAACTCAGCTACTGGTTGTACCAGAGCAAAAGACAGCGGGAGATGGAGTTTAATGACTGAAGGGGGTCACAGGCTTGCAGCCATGTGCACCACTGAAAATATATTTAGCACAGAAGCAGGAGGACATGGGTATTTCTATATAATGAGGTACATGATGCTGGCTGAGAGGGAAGCTGTGACACACAGCCCTGGTGGGCTGTAGCGGAGTAACAGCAATAACACCACCAAAATCCTCCAACATGGCAGAATCACAGAGATTTTCAAGAGCACTGCCTGGTGGTAGTGGCAGGGGGATTCAATTTGGTTTTAAGCCCATTCAGTTCTGGCTTAGCTTTATCAAATAATTTCAATAATTGCTCCGATTGATTTCTGATATGGGGAAAAATAAGGGTTTGGATTGGTTTTCACTTTTGGGTTTGGGTTCACTTTGTTTGCCGTCTTGGGAGTCCCACATGGGCATTTTACTGGATAAGATGGGACACCTCAGGTTTGTGTTGGAGATGAGACCCTGCTCCTGGCTCTCCGCTGAGGAGCACCGGAGGTGTTAGGGTCTGGTAGTGCTTTGAGACAAGTGCCTGAGCACAGCCTGAGCCGCTCTTAGCTCTACTGAGGGGTGTTATAGTAGCCATAAGCATAGAATAAGGAAAATGGGACAGGAGCTTACCTGCACCTCATTTCTCCTTCTGGACTGAGCCCTGGGACAGCATTGAGAGGTATCTTTCTGCGCCAGATTGTACAGTGAAATCACTGAGAAAACTAAGCATGGAAACTAAGACACTCAACACCAAGCCCATTCAGTAGGATTTCTGAAAATTTGCTGTGGGTCTATCCCCATGTTGCTGGTTGATGCAAGCTGGTTGAGGAAGAAGGGTCGTTCTCACCATGGCTGAGTCTCATGCCATCATGTCATCCAGCTGCTCCTGGCCAAGTGTCTTAACCACGTGGCATCTCTGCCTCTACTTCTGTTCAGTGCCTTCCTGCATTCTTCCACTTTTCATCTCCAACTTCCACAGCATTGTTTACTGCACTGCCAATGCCAAATAGGATTAAACCTGATAAAGAGAAGCAGATGCATTACATCTGGCAGAAAGCAAAAGATCAGCGTTTGGCACAAGGGTTTATTGTTTGTGACAAGACTTTGGAATGTAATTAATTTTGCAAAGCCCTGCCAATGAATGCCATTCAAACTCACCAGATGTGCCAGGGAGGGAGATGCCAACTCTTCTTCCAAGAGGACGGCTTGATGCCTGCTGACTCTCATTTGTGCAGCTCCATGGGTGTCGAATAAAATAATGTCTCTTTGGATGGCAACAAAGAACAGGCTATTCTCTGCAGAGCTACTGCATATGCAATGACAAAAGGGGTTTTTCTCTTGGTGATGGTGTAGTTTTTCTGGGTGAATGTGTTTTCATTTATTTATTTATTTATGTAGAGTCTTTGTCTACAGTCAAATTCTGCACAAAACCAGCACTGGTCTGAAGTCACAAGCAGTCAAACACACAGGCACATGCAGACTAAAGAACCTGTACATCCACACGAATAATTGCTCACGCAGAATGGGAAACATGAGATAAAATGCAATTTCCTCATAATATGGCTTTATATTCAATTTTTGCTCACTGGGAAAACTTCTCCAGATGCACATCTTGCTTCTGGCAAGGGGGAAGTGTGATTATTTTTTTTTTTTCCCCCAGTAAACTTCACTACAGCACAGACGGAATAATACAGGACACAATATGCAGTAACAGGCAGCTGTTAGTGTTTCATTTTACTGGGATTTAAAGTTTCTGTAAAGCTGACAGCAGAGGTGACAGGCTTTTAATGGGGTAGGTAGTTTATTCCTGCCAACTGGTGGCTGCTGTTAACACAAAGCCTATCTTCTGCACTTGGCTCTGCGTGTCTGTGGGAGAAGGCTGGGGGAACCAGGTCAAGATGAAGCCGAGTGGGAGAAAGAGGCACACACACCAAAAAAGCTAAAGAGTCCAAGAAACTCAGTCCTCCATAATGTGGAAGAAGTTATTTCCAAATAAACTCCATTTTAGCACATTAGCATAATTTTTATAGCACAGCTGATGTTTCTGGCCTGCCAATCTTCTGCCTCCTGCACACATCTCCTGCCTTACACTCCTGCACAGCAACTGTGAGCTTCTGCCAAAGGGATGTTTGACATGAGTGGAGACGGGGAGGCAGCAGGGACGGCAAAGCAGCTCTGCCCTTGCTTCCCTCCTGGTTTGGGTTTGTGTGGGGGGGGTTTGGAAGTGGGGAAGGGGCTACAGGGACAGCTCCTGTGAGAAGCTTCTAGAAGCTTCCCCAGCTCCAAGTCAGACGCACCTCTGGCCAAGGTCGAGCCCATCAGCAATGGTGGTAGTGCCTCTGGGAGAACAGATTTAAGAAGGGGAACCTGCGGTGAGTAGGGGGTTGGAATGTGAGAGGAACCCCTCTGCAGACCCCGACGTCAGTGAGGAAGGAGGGGAGGAGGAGCGGGGGAGCAGGGGGATGGATGCCCCCAAGATGGCCGCCGCTCCGTGGGAGAGCCCGCGCTAGAGCAGGCTGTGCCAGAAGGACTGCAGCCCATGGAAAGGACCCACGCTGGAGCAGTACGTGAAGAACTGCAGCCCGTGGGAAGGCCCCGTGCCAGGGAAGCTCATGGAGGACTGTCTCCCGTGGGAGGGACCCCACGGCGGAGCAGGGGCCGAGTGAGGAGTCCTCCCCCTGAGGAGGAAGGAGCGGCAGAGACAAGGGGTGAGGAACCGACCCCAACCCCCATTCCCCGTCCCCCTGCACCACTGTCGGGAGAAGATAGAAAGAACCGGCAGTGGAGTTGAGCTGGGAAGGAGGGAGGGGTGCGGGGAAGGTGTTTTAAGATTTGCCTTTATTTCCCATTATCGTGTTCTGATTTGTTTGGTAACAGTTTAAATTGATATTGTTGTTTTTTCCCCAAGCTGAGCCTGTTTTTTACCCATGACCGTAAGTGGTGAGTAATCCCTCCCTGTCCTTGTATCAACCCGTGAGCCTTTCATTATATTTTCTCCTCTCCATCCCACCGAGGGGGGAGCAGTGAGCAAGCGGCAGCATGGTGCTTTGTTGCCAGCTGGGCTTAAGCCACACCACCTCCCCAGCCCCTACACACCTCCTGTTGTATACCACAACCATAGGACCAGCTTTGATGACCATCAGCAGGTGGCACTGCATATAGAACTATAGGTTTCTTCCTGTTCTTCAGCTTTCTGCATCAAGGACATAACAAAATTGTCCTTTCCCACTGGTAAGAATTGAAGTAAGTTTGAAGTAAGGATGTTTAGGACAGAGAAATATCATCAGGGCAGCTAACGCTGAGGGTGAGAAGAGAGAAAACAGTCACAGGGCTGGGAAAAACTCCAGACTATGGTGACATGTCCAGGGCTGAGTAAATTAATCCATAGCCATGAGACCTTCCCACATAACTCCCTTGCATTCCAGCCCTATCCCAAACTGGTACTTGCAGTAGCAGGTACATGCCTCCACCTCATTCTTCCCTACTAGGTTCAGACCTCACCCGTTATTATTAGGACATTGAGTTGGTAGACACAAGTTACAGTTTAGGTCACATTAATATTATATAGGGAATTATTCCTGCTGTAGAGAATACACTGGCCAGAATTCAGAAGAGAGAAGGGACAGACAGGATGCCAAGCTATCTTCCATCATCAAATGTATGCAAAAAGAGCTAAGGATTTTTGTACCTTCTAGATATGACATGGGAGGCCAGCTCTTCAATGACTTTTTGTTTACACATGATGGCATTTTGGTAATTAAAGATGTTTTCTTTCCTTGAGCGCTTTTTCATTCAGCAGAACTGATTGTACCAGTGTGATTCTGCTCCCAGTCTCCCACTGGCCCTGTACAGGCTCTTTCCAGTCCCTGCAAACCCTGCTTCAGCCTCCAGCCAAAACTTGGCAGCTCTGTATTCTACAAGATGTGTTTTCCCCAGACTAATTTTCAGAGAGGCTTTATCAATTTTAATTAAAATGCTGCCATCTCTCTTGGTGCTTGCTGCTTGGACTACATGTAAGCTGCAAAACATAACTCACCCTTTACAACATGGAAGTGTGAAGTGAAATCTGATGGCCTGTGATGACGGTGATAATAAAATAAATGATGCCTGATAATTTCTTTAATGTTTTAGAGTCTGTTTCTTTGATCTGGTCATTGTTTATTTGGGATTTCTCCTCTGAAGATATTAGCATTTGATTTTGCTGAAGGAAAGAGTCCCATGGAAGTTAGTGGCACAATCAGACCTACTCAAAAAAGCAAGCTTCATACTTAAACATACAAACAACGGTATTTTCCCCTACAATTTTCAAATGGCATAAATCTTCAGCCATGGTACTGTCACCATTTGGGGCCTTAGACTTTGAGTGAAGAGTGGACCAACAGGAGAAATTCAAGAAGAGAGCTATAGGAATGGCCTGAGATAGAAACCACGACCTATCAGAAAAGATTGATGCACATGAGGATGTTAGTTCAGAAAGGAAATTACAAGAAAGAATTGTGAGAACCTTAAAACATGAAAAAAACAGTTGGAAAGAAGACAGGAATAAGCCATTTTCCATGTCTACTGAGGATAGGAGAGTCAGCCTGGTCTTAAATTGTAGGAAAGGAGATATAGCTCGGAGATGAGGAAAATGTTTCCAGCTGTTAGGGCAATGAACACCAGGGAGACTGTGGGCCTCCATTGCTGAAGGTTGTTACAAACTGGTTAGACAAATAACTGCCATGAATGGTTTAGAAATAATTGGACCTAACTAAATAACCTCTTGAGACTTCTTCCAACCCATGGCTTTCCCCTGGATCCACCCATCTTCCCAACCCGATCCGAAGAAGGTGACAGGAGTAAAGACTGCTCATGTGAATGAACATGTCATGGAAAAATTTATTTATTACACAAGGACATAATCATTAGGCCAGACCAAAACTCATTTTAGGCCAGTATCCTGCATCTGACAGTGATCAGTAACAGATGTTTTGGGAGAGAATATAAGAAACAGAACAAGTGTTGAGTGGTTGCTTGACTGGTACATCTTCCCAGCTCTCAGCAGTCTGCAGTTTAGGGATTTTTGGAGACAGGGGAAGCACCCAGAGTTTGAAACCAGTGTCTTGGCACCACATGTTACAAATCACCTGATATGTTCTGCACAAAGTAATATATTAATGACAATTAGTATGACAGAATTAATAAAAAAATCTTTTCCCATGAGATTATTTAAAGCTACTCCTAATTTCTTCTCCAGGAGAGCAGCTAAGGTTTTAAATGCATTCCCACTCCCTGGTACTCTTCAGAAGCCAGCTGGGAGCAAGGAAATTTTCTACAGAGGAGGGAAAATGTTGAGGAGAGCTGGGAAAATGGTACTCAATGTTTAGAAATTCAAAACTGTGACTTTCCAACACTATTTCTTCCACACAGTTCTGGATTTTGATAAATCATTCTGGAAGATGTAGCTCAGACCCTTCAACCTGTCAATTTAAAGCCTTTTATGCTGGGTTTGAAATGAGCTTAATCTCTTCATCTCAGGAAGTCTTATTGATGACAGAGGTAGCAGTCACTATGTGTGAAATGCTAGAGAAGAAATGAGGGGCTTGACTCATAGACATGTAATTTCATTTTATTTTATGTCTGTATCCTGGTTGTCCTCCAGCTGTCACACCAGGAGGGTGAAGACTACCCATAGTTTGTGCATCCGATCTGTGAGCTCTGCAAAGATGTTCTGAACTCTCTAAGTTATCTCAAGCGGCATTATAGAACTAATCTGTGTGCAGCTGAATTAAACCCAGAGTAAACGTCTCTTCTATGCTCATGCGTAATGATCTTTTTGTCCCTGTGATCATGGGGATGTCTGTAAATCCAAGGAGGTTCTGAACACAGTCATCTCCATTCACGCTAATTTGTTGTAAGGAACCCCTCCTATATGCCTCGTATACACAAAGAACTGAACTTCCTCAGAGACATTGAACTCGTTTCCAGTTTAGGAAATTTAAACTGGTGACTTTGGTGACGCTACTTAATGGTCTTATCATGCTGTCCCTTAGGTAAAAACAGGTCAAAATAGAAACCCCATAATGCAGATACTTTCCTTACCTTTAACTTTTTGTAGTGCAGGGACTTAATAATGCTGTTGGGTCTCTCAGTGCCTGAACTCTCAGTTACATCGAACGTTGGTTGAGGTAAGAGGCACACAGAGGTGACGTGAACCTGGATCACCAAACATATTTGTGGCAGAACTGAGGATTCAAGCAAAGTCTTTTTCTTCTTAGTCCCTTAAGGCCATGGGCCATACTGCCTTTCTGCAGGTGACAGTTTTTCCATTAGAGTCATTGAAAGTATTGAGGAAAGCAATTTTCATGTGCAGTATTTCTTTGTTGCAAGAATAGAAAGGAAAAGGAAAAAAAAAAAGCCCTCAAAACAATCCTCACCTTCCAGCTAATCTTTACAATGCCATTTTAGCATTTTATAGTATATAAACAACACCTTGATGTTATTGCTCTGCCAGAAGGCTGATTACGACAGAAGGCAATAATAGGCCACACATGTGCCAAAGTCCAACTGCTACTTCAGGCTTGGTTTTTATAGAAGGACACATTTTCACATTCTTCTTTATTGACTCCCCCTGCACCCCTCCCTCTATGTGCTGTTAAAGAAATGCCAACATAAAACTGGCTAAAAATAAAGCCAGTTGGGGCATATTTTGTATGTTATTGTAGGATAAATAAAGCTGTCTAAAGAAAGTATGCTATTAACCATGAATCATGGGGGAAGCATGGCTCTTACTTGACTAGCGTTGGAAGGTATAAAACATTCTTTAAAAACAACAACTCTAACCCTATTTTAGGAACTATATATATATAGGATTTTATTTTCAGGTACTTCCAGAAAAATAATAAATGCAATATAAAAGAAAATTGATGTTAGAACCTGGGCCTAGAGTTTTGGAAAAAAAATCCCAAGTTTTTATAGACTGTTTTCTAAGTCTCCATCTGTCTCCTTTTGTCACTCCTGTCCTTTGCTTTCTTTCTTCTCATTAATAATATGACCCTGCTGCTGGAACTTGAGCCTTCCATCCAGACTCATACAAGCAGGTAGGAAGCAACAATTCACATACATACACAAAATTGCAGAACAGGGGTAAGAGAGAAACATAGGTACAGAAATTCAAATATGAAGGGCCATTACATGTGACAGCCCTAGCCCCACCTTCCATTAACCTCAAAAGGACCTCCTGGTTGGTTTTATCACACTAAGCATTAATCAGACCATAGTAGCAGAGACTGAGATGGCTCTGTGAAGATGGGTCAGACTGAGGATTTTTGCTAAGATGCAATACTGTGTAAATGGAGCTGTCATGCTTTCCAAGCTTGCCCAGATTCAGGAGCTACTTAGCTGCTTTCACGGGAGCGAGCTACTAAGTCATGGGATCATGAGCTCGTTAGTGTTCACACTGGGTGAATTATCCAGAAGGAACTGTAGAGACTCGTGAGGCAGGCTTCAACAGCAGATTTAGGAAACTAAATTTAGATGATTTCAATTGTGTGCCATCCAATTAGATGCCTGAGCACTCAAAGTTATGGAGAACTATCCAATAAAGCCAATAGAGCTTGGAGAGTGAGTCAGGTGACACTGGACACTAATGTTTTGGCATTAGTCTTTTCCCTAGTGGCTGGTCAATAGTCCAGTGGATCATCGCAGTTGCTCACTCAGCAGGCATGTTGTACTATTTCAGAAGCTCTAGGATGTCTTGCATGACCTCCAAATGGCATTCTAGGAGCAAATGGGTGTATGAATGTCATTTGAAATATCTAGCAATACCTTGCAGATATCTAGCATACAACAAGACATCTCAAATAGCACTTGAAACCTATGTTTAATCAACTGAATCACTTGTGACTTACAGGTATGACATAGAACTTTTAGATGTAGCTATCTTTACAAGTAGACACCAAAACTTAGTTTTCTGATTTTGTACCTGAATCCCACTTCTTATGCATGAGTTTAGCCAGGGGTGGCAAGATGGCACTAATCCAGACAATAAGTCCAGTTGAACCAAGCTAATTTTGCATGGAACCAGAAATCAGAAATTGTGATACCAATAAAAGAATAGAAAAAATTATCAGGACAACAAGTTCCAGCCATAGGCCATGATAGTAAGAAGTCAAGATGGAGCTCTAAAGAACTATTTATAATCTGCTTTCCAACACAAAGTTTACGCTCTTTCCAATTCAGGGTGGTAGGACGTGAACCCTACCTAAGCCTGAATCTCATCACACATCTTTACTTCTTCAGTCCCAAGACCACGATACTAAGATAAGAAGCCAGCAGAGGTGATTGCTTGAAATAATATTTGATTCTTACAGCAGTTTGAGAACTTTCAGAAGAAAAGCTCCTAAAAACTGAAACAAGCAGAAGCTTGTTTGAACTGATTTTAAGAATAATTATAATTATTCTGTCATTAAGTAAAATTTTAATCCAGGATTTTATTCTTGCAGAAAAATACAAAGAAATAAATAGTTCCTCCAAATAAGGTGCTTTATTCAAACTCTGCCAGGCTGCTTCAGCATAATTCTTTAACCGTCTTTGATTTGAGTACTTAGAAAGTTGGCTTTTTATGTGCCTTTTCATGAGTACTTTTTTCTTCAAAAGGTTATTGCTGTTGAAATGTATTGCTCGAATTTTCTTGACAGGCATCCCAAAATACATGTATGTGATCAGAGAGATGGAGAGGTAGTGAAAATACTGTGCTTCTAAAGCACTCGTAATTACACTAAAACACAGTACTCATATTCTAAAAGGAAAATTTGCAGATACTAGATGCACTGTAGTAACCAGAGTATCTAAATAAACATCGACTATGTCTTAATTAATTTTTAAGGTCTTCAGAAAAGGGGAATAACCCTCCTTTGAGCAAACCCCCACTGTTTCTGTTTATTTGTTTGTTTGTTTGTTTTTGTTAAGCTAATCTTTCCCTGAAAAATCTCCTTTTGGATGTAAAATTCTTGATTCTTTATTGATTTACATAGTGATGTACACACACAAAACAAGTACAAGTAACGAGGAAATAGAAATCTTCATGTGTACTGGATGTGGATATTTTTCTTATTGCTAATTTGTACCATTTCACTGAGTGTCATATGAAATGTAAGGGGGTTTGTTTGGGGGTTTTTTGTTGGTTTTTTTTTAGAAAGTAATTCTAAAAGAAACTTAGCAAAACAATAAAGACTTATGTTGTTGGCTGTGGAATGCAAAAATAGGATCTGCAACAGCCCTAAAACCAACCAGCAATGAAGCAAAAATGCTTAAAAGCAAGTTTAAAATCTTGTGATTTTTGAAAACCTGTGGCTGTTAATAAGCTTCAGATGTTGTAGAGTGGCTGTTGTGGTTTAATCCCAGCTGGCAACTAAGCCCCACACAGCCGCTAGCTCCCTCCCCTCCCAGTGGGATGGAGGAGAGAATTGGAAGAGTAAAAGTGAGAAAACTCATGGGTTGAGATAAAGTCAGTTTAATAGGTAAAGCAAAAGCTGTGCACACAAGCAAAGCAAAACAAGGAATTCATTCCCCACTTCCCATGGGCAGGCAGGTGTTCAGCCATCTCCAGGAAAGCAGGGCTCCAGCACGCGTAACGGTGACTTGGGAAGACAAACGCCATCACTCCGAACGTCCTCCACTTCCTTCTTCCCCCAGGTTTATATGCTGAGCATGACGTCATATGGTCTGGAATATCCCTCGGGTCAGTCGGGGTCAGCTGTCCCGGCTGTGTCCCCTCCAACTCCTTGTCCCCCCCAGCCTGCTCGCTGGTGGGGTGAGGAGCAGAAAAGACCTTGACTCTGGGTAAACCCTGCTCAGCAGTAACTGAAACATCCCGGTGTTATCAACACTGTTTTCAGCACAAATCCAAACCATAGCCCCATACCAGCTTCTACGGGAAAAAATTAACGCTATCCCAGTCAAAACCAGCACAGTGGCAAAAAAGATTCTCAGATGAGGGCAATATTTTTTAGTGACTACGGGGTCAATCCAGGCTGGTGGCTGCGCGTGCTTGACTTCAACACTGTTGGTGTCATAGTCTACCTTGGTAGGGTACTGCTTACCCAGACTTGGTTGTCTGAGTATTAGAAATGCAAGTCTGAGCCAGTCAGTCCAGGCTCTGTTTGAAGTGAATAGAGAGAAATCGGCACACCCAGAGGGTGACTCATGCTTCGTCTTATAACATGCAATGAATTGCTTTCTGAACATGCCTGCTTTCCTCCACCAAATGTAAGTGGACCTGAGGGATCTACTGACTGACTCTAAACACTTAACTTGTAACAGCTTAAGTAAAAGCAGACAAATCTTGCCTATTATATCTGAGTTCAAGAGGGTGATGAACAGTACAGGCTGCCTCCTCTTCAGCCCTGCCAAAACCTTGCTGTATATACAGCTGATAGACAGAAGCAATCTTACGGCCTGGGTTGACACTTGTAGTAGGATTTTACTGCCCTTGCTTCTCAGCCTTGTCTTTATAAGTCTGTGCGGTTCTGGTGAAATTTTTATAAGGAATCTGATTTTGCTGAAGTTCTCAATTTCCCTCGGGGAAGTGGCAAGAAAACATTTCATTTCTATTCATTTTCATACATTTTTGTATGTATCGTCTATATGTCTGTATTGAAGTCACAATGGCTGAGGAGGATTAAAATGTTTATAAATAAACATTTGAAATGAATCTACCTGAAGTGTGCATTAGCATGGTTCATGTCTCTTCTTTTCCGTGGCAGCAAGTCCTGCAACACATAACTGTAGTGCGTTAGTGGAGCCTCATAATACAACATGGGAATTAGTCTAGTTCGGTTGCTAAGCCCACTGTCAAGTGAGGTAGGAAAAGGTTAGAAAATTTACACCCATCATCAGGCACTGTGTTAAGATATCACCCAGATCCACTCATGTCACGCAGAGCAGAAAGGTATTAGTTTGGTATTTCCACAGCAGTGAAGACAACTGAATATTTACAATCTATTACTTTTTTTAATACAGGAAAACTACATACTCTGCTTTATTTTCCAGTTAATTCTGGGATTATCAGAAAATTGACAAAAGCTGAGAAAGGAAGGAAACAAATATGACAATAACAGAGTGTGAAAGCTTAATTATGAGTATGCATGCTTTTTCTTTTTTTTTTTTTTTTAAATGAGATTCATCTCCTTCAGTATTAGCCATTTAAATGTTAGGTACCTAGTATAAGCTCATCTGTTCCTCTCCATCACCAGTGTAGTGAGACAGGTATACGTACAAACCTCTCTGACCTTTATATTATGTTGAGTTCATCTCTGGATGTGTCTGTTTCTCTCCCTTGACCACAGAGGATAACCGACATGTAAATAGCTGAGGCTAGAGTCCTAACATTTAAATGATTAGCACCACTAATCTATTCCAAAACAGTTAAGCTCAGTTAAACAAGTTTGAGATTTTTATTAACTGCAGTACTAATACACTTGAAAATGCTTATTTCCCTGTTCTCTGGTTGTGTTACTCGCCGTGTGATTATTGTACTAGTATATGTTGTTACAGAGCAAGTAAGTGAAATTTATGCACAGATTAGTGCCAGAAGACCCTTAAAATAGTCATCTGCTTTAAGATGGGTGCCAAAGGGTTTGGGGCACTTTTTCACCAAGAAGCAGATGCATACCTGTGTTGAGAATAGTAGACTGAAACTCTTCAGAAAGACAAAACACTTCTGCTGGGACTTTTTGTGCAAACTAGAAAAAAACTAAAAGTAAAGCATGTTTCCTGATATTTTGGTATTTCACCAACTAGTCCTGATTTCACAGAAGGGGCAAATAGGAAAAAAATGTTCTTTAGAACCGAGGATTTTACATCTGTGGTCAACACAAAGTCTCATTCTTATCACATCTGAACTGCTTTTCTCATCCTAGTATGGATGGACACCACAAGACAGTTCAGAACATCACTACCTATAACATTTATATAATAGGTTGGTGGCAGGGCTACCACAGTGATTAAAAATATGCGCTACATGATAGCACATTTTCCCAGATTTATTCCAAGGAAAACATCCATCCAACTGCTCCTGGAGTAACATGGGCACACTGATTATCTCAATTATTTCAAGATACTGTAATTTGGCACCCAGCTGAACATTTTCTAGGAGCTTTACTGCAACACGTAGACTATTAGAGTTGGCTGTAATCAGTCTAGTGGCTTAAGAGATCACAACTAATTTAGTAAAAGGCAGTTCTGCAAAACTATGGAATGTGGTTATTTGTTTGTTTAGGGGTTTTTTTGATTCTGGGGTCACGATAATTACTTGTGCATGCTTCTCAAGTGTCATGCAGCTACACCCATCAGCCAGAAGAAATTTGGCCTGAAAAGTTTCATTGATTCCAGCAACTGCTTCATGTTTTGGGGCGATTCTAACTAGTGAACAAATAAAAACAGTAATCAAAGTAAATTTTCCCAGAATTTATCACAAAATGATAGCTTATGGCTACATCAGCCAACTCATCTGTGGTAGAGATTCACCTTGTGTAGTTTTAGATGTTTACACTGTACCTGTCTACTACTGATATGGTTATTCTGTGCTTCCATTATAGCCAATGAAGATCAAGAAACTTTGACATATGCAAGAGATTCATTTTAAGATTGAATGTAGCTGTGGAGGAATCTTATCATAGTCCTTCACCATCTACCAAGAAGGGCTATAGAAATGACCAAGCCAGATATTTCTTCAAAAGGCTCAGTGAAAAAACAACAGTTGCAACAAGGGAGATTTCGACTGAGTAGTAAAAAAATGTTTCCCAGCAAGGGTGGTTCACCACTAGGACAGGAGCATAGAGAGGCTGTGGTATCTCCACAAACTTGGGAGTCCACAAAAAGCTTGACTGGACAAGTGAGCAGATCTTTCTTTGAATTTGGCCTGGGTTTAGGCAGATTTGGACTAAGTGATTTGCATAGGTCTCTTCAAACCTAAATTTCTCCATGTTTCCATGAATTGCATCCCTGATATGATGACTTCACCCCATTGAGTCCCTATGGTGACTAGCTAGGAACAGACACAGTAGGCTGTAGATAATTATCTTTTATCAGATTAATCTCAACCTTCACGCCTAGAGCAGCAGCAGATTATCTTCACAGTCTGAAAAGGAGACCTTCCATCTTTTATCATCTGAAGTGATGGTCTTTCAAAATCTATTATAATTACTATTAGAATAGAAGATCAAGTTTAAACTTTTTTAAAATTTTATTTTATTTTTTGTGCACTTGTACAGTCATTTGCATCTATAACCACAAGAAACTCAGGTCAGAGTCTTAGGTGGAAGTATAGACTGAACAGTGCAAACTAACTTTTTCAAAGTAACAGAAAAGCATCAGGAACTGAACTCCCAGAGTAAGAACATTTTAAATTTCCAGCCATGCTAAAACTAACTGCATACCAAAAGAATAATTCTGCATTGGCAGGTGGAGGGACTGGATGAGTTAATGAATGCCTAGTATCTGTTATTCTCTGAAGGAAGAAACTATACACAGAGCTTTAGATGCCTACAAAGGATATTCTGTGTAGTAACTAATGATATTGTTGACCATTCACTCAAAATGATGAATCATGTTGAGCAAGGCAACTTTCTTTCTTTTCATCCTTCAGTGCTCATTCCTTTTCACTGAACAGCCATTCTCAGGGCAACCTCCTCTACTTTGCCTGTAGGGGAGGTTTATAGTAGCAACAAGGACCATCTCCAAAAAATAATGAACATCACTGGATTGCCCATCTATTGAAAACCTGTATAAATAACTAATAATGGATGCCGACGGCAGCTAATACTTTTTCACTTGTAACGATTTGGTTGAAGAATAAATCAAGGAACATTTTATTACAGAAAGAGGGAATAAAAAATCAAGTTGGAGGTAAAAAAAAAAACTTAGCATGAATGAAAATCTCTCAACTCTCATACACAAATACACTGCAGTATCTTTGTCAAAGAAGGATGATGAGGATTGTAACAGCTCCTATATGAGACACTAAATAGATCAAGACTCGTCTTCTTCCAAAGGAGATAATTGAGGAGGTTTAAAAAAATCATGAACAGTATTGATTGTTGACTACTGAAGTAAAATAGTGAATGAGTTTCTACTGTTTATCACAGCACAAGAACATGATGAAATACCAGGCAGTAAGCGTAAAGTGACAAAAGAAAAGTTGTTGGTTTCTTTTTCCCTACAGGATGCAACCGTATTTTGGAATTTGGTGTTGTAGGATGTTATAGATTACAAAATTTGATGAGACAAAGTTTTGGAAGACAGGCCCAGTATTCACAATAGAATCATTTCCTGATGATTTCCCTAACTAAGGAACTTTTAAACAGAACTGGCAGATAAAGAAGGATAATTCAGAACCCTCTTTCTAGTCATTTTCTTTATGGATTTATTACTGATTCCTCTTGGCACCTGGTTCCTGACTAAGTAGCATTTTAAACTGGTTGAACTAGGATCTTGTCTTGTTCACTTTTTGTATATTTTCTATGGTAGAACCACCTTTATAAAATCAGTTCTAGAAAGGCATTGGCAGTATACTGAACACTTCACTAAACTGTTTATGAAAAGGAAAGATACCATTTTCATAATTCCTTTGGTAAATTGCATTGCTGATTTGACAATCCTAGAACTTTGGTGAATTCCTAATGGCTTAGAGGATTTCAAACTAAAAAATGGCATACATGTAAAATGTCTCTGCCACTGTATTGCTCTTCTTCTACAGAGGACAGCAGACATCCATTCATTGAGGATCTATCCATGCTTCTTCTGGTTTGACATCAGGAAGATTTTTGTAAGGAGTAGGCTCCCAAGCCAATATGAAATTGTGATGGGCTTTTCTCAGAAATTAGATGTCAGCCATACTTTAATTGTCTTAATGAAAAAAAGTCTAGAGGAAAAGCAGTAATGAGATTTTTCCCTTTGGCTGGAGATGTTGAAATGTGTGAATACTGGAGGCCTTTCTAGAACCAAATTCTGGGGGGCTTTCACAATTTTCGCTCATTTCATTCACTTTTAGAGAAAATTTTTATTATAACCTGATTCAAAACCCATTATAGTCAATATAAAAAATCCATTGACTCCTGTAAGCTTTGGCTCAAGCCCAGAATAAAAGGCTTCTTAATTTAGATCTCCAATTTTCATGAGAAGTTATTTTATAGCCATTTATATACGCAAATTAAAACTCTGAATATTATGGTTGCTGTTTATCTTGGTGACTGTTTACTCCAGGTAGCTCTCAAATTTCTTTAATAATTTGTGCTATTGCCCTCTAGAATTACAGAGAGAAATCTTTCATCTAATTACTAGACTATATATGCAAATGCTGTCAGATTTAATTAGTATTTTTCCCCCTTGAAATGATGAACAAAGCTCAAGAAGTTTTAGACGGATCATGTTCTACAGATATTACATTAGAAATCCAATGCCTTTCCACAAAAGATATTATATCTGCATCTTCCCAGAAGATTAACAAACATGGGCTTGGCCTGTAATGTGTCTATTGGTGCACACAGTTAAAAAGGTCATATCTAAATGGCACAATGGAGATTACTGAAATCTGTATTATTATCCACCTGAATTGGTAGTCTACATAGTATCACACAGAACTATACTGAAATATGAGTTTAATCAGTAAAGAAACATAATTGTACCAGGAGCCTCAATAGGAATGTTCAGGAGCAGAATTGATGTCAATAGATTATGTGAGCCTATACTTTATGTGTGTATATTGGTTTGCTTACAGTGTGTGTATATATATATATATATACACACACACACACACATATGTTCATAGACACACACTTCAGGTTATCTACTAGTAAGCCTTAATCTGGATTTTCCATCCCTTACTGTAATTTCCATTGTCACTATCAGTTACATGTGGGAGGTGCAACGTATATACTATAAAATGATCTTTGCAAATGCTCTGTCGGTATACCTAATGGATCTAAACAGGAATGAGGCTAAATATCTTCCTATAGTGTACCAGGGAGAGATCACACAACAGGAAATACAATGTGTTCTTGATAGAAGTAAGGTGCTTTGCTTTGCTCTAGACTGCACATTCATGACACAAATTGATCTTCCTTGAGTAAAGCATGGGGCCTGACAGAAGAATGAACATTTGGTTCAAGTCCTTTGGGGATCATATGACCTTCCTTCATTCATCCTTGTTGGCCCTTAACACACCTATTAGTGCAGAGTTGCTCATGAACAGCAAATTTGTATCCAGCCTTAATGTTTACTTTCTTTTGACCTGGTACTGTATAGGTTTTGTATTTCTTGAGACAGGACAAAAGTTTAGGTGTCTCTGAAGGTTGACTCAGCACACCTACTAGTGATAGAAGGAACCAAGTAGACTAGTTAGTTATATTCCTAAGTTTTATACATTTTAAATTCAGTAAGATTCCTTCCATCCAAGCACTATGCTCTCAGAAGTGTATTTGCTTTAAAGCTGTATGCATGCACATAGCCCATCAGCTTCTTAGGGAGACAGGTCCTTAGAGAGATACTTGATACTGCATGGTGTTGTACGCCAGTGTAATCCATGTCACGATCCATTCTGTTTATGACACTTTTCTCAACGCTGTGTATTTTAGACACTTCATACTTTTGTTGAACTGGAATCAGAGACTTCCACTGGGTTTGCAACCATTTATGAAATTTGGCCCAAAGATTCAAGTCAGTGACAAAGTTATATGTCATATAAAAAGATCTCTTGGCTTTTTAAAATTTTCATGTAAAAGTCAAAGGTTGGAAGATAACTAATAAAAAGTTCTTTTGGGCAGCCAGGAAGCACAAAAACTGACTTCTCTACTGGTGCTTAACAAGCACAAAACCCACTTTAACAATGTAATTCTGAGTCAATGTAAGCCATGTCTTACACAAAGAGTCATGGTGGGTTGACCCTGGCTGGACACCAGGTGCCCACCAAACAGCTCCATCACTCCCCCTTCTCAGCTGGACAGGGGAGAGAAAACATAACGAAAGGCTTGTGGGTCGAGATAAGGACAGGGAGATCACTCAGCAATTACCATCACGGGCAAACCAGACTCAACTTGGGAAAATTAGTTTAATTTATTACCATTCAGATCAAAGTAGGATAATGAGAAATAAAGCCAAATCTTGAAACACCTTCCCCCACCCCTCCTTTCTTCCCAGACTCAACTTCACTCCCTAATTCTCCATCTTCTCCCTCCCTGGCGGCGCAGGGAGATGGGGAATGGGGGTTGGAGGTCAGTTCATCACACGTTGTCTCTGCCGCTCCTTCCTCCTTGGGAGGACTCCTCGTACTCTTCCCAGCTGCTATTTTGCAGGAGTTTTTTCCCCTTCTTAAATATGTTATCACAGAGGTGCTACCACCATCACTGGCTTGGCCTTGGCCAGTGGCAGGTCCATCTTGGAGCCAGCTGGCATTGGCTTTATCGGACATGGGGGAAGCTTCTAACACTTCTCACAGAAGCCACCCCTGTAGCCCCCCTGCTACCAAAACCATGCCACACAAACCCAATACAAGAGTCTTCTATGTGTTATCTACCATACCTTGCTGAGAAAAGATATAGTGCTGTAGATTGCAGTTTCAGCAGCTCTCTTAAAAGAGCCTCTGTAGATTCAGAAGAAATTCACTGTATGGTTAACGATATCATTTAACCTTTTGATCTTTCCTTTCCCTTCCATCTGCTGGAGGGTCAAATATCAAGTCTGTCTCAGGTAAGACACTTGAGACTCATATTTCTTTGAGTAACCAAGAAGGCTCAAAGAATCCAGACCCAGAAAATGTGAAGAAGTGGAGAAAGATAGTTACATCTTAAATTAATCCCAATAGGACTGTAAAGAGTAGTCAGCACCTCAGTGCATGCCTCATATTTGATAAGTAGGTTCATTACAGGACCCTGATAACACATCTTTTTTTCAATATTGCCTAAAAGTCTAATAATCTGCTCAAAGACAGTCTTGTACATGGTTGCCATATGGTTTACAGAGTTGATTGCAGTGTTAGTGGCAGGATGGTTAAAAACACCAACCATACAATTATTAATTACTAATAGAAATTAATTACATTGGAAACTCAAATGTAGGGGGAGAACTTGCTTAGTGAATCTCTGCTGGAAGAACATAAAAGGTTGCATAGGAAATGTGTGCAGGGTAGACTGGGAGTTGAATGAGCTTTTCAGATTCAGTATGTTTTGCAGAGTGTCAAGGGAAAATTTTAGATCTAATTAACTTGACTTTGGCTTTTTCATGGTCTACTAAGATGACATGAATTATACCATAAGTATATTTATTTCTGCTTTGACGAGAAGTGATTAGCTCAACTATAAACAGTTATACGGTACAAGTTTAAAGTTAGGTGAAGTGAATATTTCTCCTATTGGTTTATAGGCAATATCACTTGCTGTCTCAGCAATGCCAACCTTTATGACCTTCTTTCCTACTTCCCTTCCAAACACAAGGGTATTTTCCTTCGAGCAATACCTAGGTGGAAAACTCTGTTCTGGAAAAATATGTAAAATGGATTCAATATTTCAGATGTTTTCTTCGCAAGTACTCTGTCTGAAGGAGCTGCCAGGTAATAATAGTGAGGCAGCGTGGGACACAGGGGCAAGTTATTGCTACATCTGTTAAACTATTACTCAATTTGAGGTACCTATGCCAGAGACACTAGCTAGCTCACTGCATGTATTGATCCCCAATAAACTCCATCGATTTAAAGAAAGTTTTAGCCTAGCTGCAGAGTCAGACTCTGCATTTAATCCCGAGGGCTGGAGGAGCTGAAATTCTGACCTTTGAAGGTGAGTGGGGTAGGAGCAAATCTGCACAGAGGCCACAGTTCATTGTCTGTCCACAGGCTAGTAGCAACTGTTATTACAGTATGCTTTTGATCTGAGCTGTGCATGTTGGGAAAAATCAGTCCACCTCCCCTGGCAAGCAGAGGTACATGTCGGTAAGTTTAAAAGTTGAGTAAGCTTACCAAGTTAATGTTTCAGGCAAGGCAATAAAAAAAAGCAGGTGAAATTTCTAATGCCTAAAGTAGAAGAGGGTAAACATTAGTTACCTGAGCACAACCCCGGTTTCAGTATGTTCTTTTTGAAAAAGAGCTTTAGCATTAATCTATCAACGTTAGCCTTTTGCATAGGCAGGCATATGCTTCACATAAGCCCCATATCTGTAGAGGGGTCATGGTGCGCAGTTAAAGGAACCATCCTGGAGCTCATATTTATCACATCCAGCTGTGGGAAGCGCGAGAAGTCACCGTTCCCTGTCCCTCATTTGGAGGCTTGTCACACCCTTGCCACCTGGTCCTGATGGTGCTGTGCTCAGTGAGGAGGTACTCTCCCTGTATGATCCACCCTTGGAGTTTCATGAGATGCCCATATGATATGGTTACCCAATTTTAAATCTCCAGGCCACACGTAATATTGATCTTAGTTTTCCAGATCCAGCTAGAGCTGCAATAAGGAAAATAATTTTGTAGAGCTGGGCTGGATGGAGGCAAAAGGATATCATATTGAAAGCAAGGAATTATCCAGCCTGATTTAGAGTTGACCCCCTCAGGCTATTGCTCACCAGCTCTGCACTGCAAAGGAACAAAACAATTCCCTTGTTCATCCTGGAAACTGGTTTTATATTCTCATAACAAACTACTTTTCCAACAATCCAAACACTCTCCTACTGGGAAACATTATCGCCTGAAACAAATTTTGTTCCATGCCTGTGAGTCAAACCTTCAAAGCTTTTCATAGGTGACCCTGTAATGGGGTGAAAAAAAAAGCTGACAGAGTAAGCAAGAAAGTACTCAACTTCCAGATGAACAATACACAAAAGGCATATAAAAGAGGCAGTAACTAAAGACAAAACTAACAAACATAGAACAACTCACTCCAGACAGCCAGGGTTATTTTCAGGTGTTTTCTACACTAGACGAATCAATTGACTGTAATGTCCTTTCAACTGTTGGTAAGTGCTCTCGAGTCCGAACAGATTTGCTACAGTTAACTTTTCAGTGACTAACGCTGGTAGTTCTCCAGAATTTGTGTGTCTAGGAGAGTTCACTTCACTACTGGAGTAGATAATACACATCCCACTGCTTTACCATCTGCAGCGGCAGAGCTAACCCATCTCTCATCTATTCTCTTTGCCTGGTCTGAAGCCATCTAACCACAGCCATGGTATCATATGTTTTACAGAGACTACCTTGGGAGTTATTTTCTTTTTTTCAATAAGCAGTTTCTGGTACAGAAGTGCCTTTTTTTCCTTGTCAGAAACCATCTAGTGCCTTCCAGCTGTCCCTTTCCTCATCTCCAAGGGTTGAGGAGCTTTGCCAATTGCTCAAGTATATGGCACCTCAGCTGTTCTAAGGAATATTGACATTTTTTTCCCCAGTGATTGAGAATCAAAGGCTGAAGAGGGGAAAGGCCCAGAGACAAAGCCACAAACTTCTGAAAACTTAGGTAAGTTATAATGAAAAAGGTATAATATCAGAGCGAGACCATCTGTCCTCAATCCTTCCCTGAAAATCCAGGGCTGCTTGAAATCACACCACTAGTTCAACAGGCAGGCAGCTTGTGATAACTGAAATGCAAGATTGAGAAGTTTGCATGTAACAAGTCCATTTACACTGATGCTTGCTTTTTTTTTTTAACCTTACTTAAGCTGCCTCAGTGCATCCAGTCTGGAGCTTTGCAAAATCAGCTCTTCAAGAAATGTTGCTGGTTCTGCCATTTGTACAAGGTACAAATAGAGACTTGCATCTCTTCCTTACTTTCATGGTCTTACAGAGGTTAGAAAATGGACAAGAATGAAATGGTGCACTGTACTGATTCTTCAGCCATGCTTACTTAGATTTTCATGGGTGAGCGGTAGCATAACTAGGACTTAACGGGGTTTTCGAATTGTCATCTGGGACAATGGAAATGTACTAAAAGAAAACAAAAAAACCCCATTTTTGTTGTTTAAGTCTCTTAAATGAAGATCTGATTTTGTTTTCATAATAATTGAGTGGAGCACATAGTCATTGCCATGTATATTGTAGAATGGCTGGAAACAGACAAATATTTCATTCCAGGCCATTTTGTTAACACTGCCCAAGTGGACCTTTTGCTGATGTTAACATCATTAAACTCAGCTGTAGCTCCAGGGTACTCCTGTGTGTGTTGGATGGAAGATATTTTCTTGGGTGGAAGATATTGTCCCAATACATAGTCCCAGCATATAATCGGTTCTTTAAGTGCCACCGATGAATCTTTGTAGAACTTCCCATGTAGTTTCTACAGTCAACACAGACCTCAGAGCAATGTAACTATAACTTTTTCCATGAGCAGAAAGTGGGAACTGCACCTTTGTTTATTTTCATCACTGCCCTCAACATAATTTGAAAATCCTCTTTAAGACTTGGTAGACATTTAGAATTGTAGCTTGAGTTTTCTCAAGAAAGGGGAACAACATGACATCTCAACATGAGCTCAAGCCATCTTCCATAGAATCTTGATAGACCAGGCTTGAGCAAGACCAAACATAAAATGGGGCAGTTTTCCTTTAGTTATTCCTAATTTTAGCTTCTCCTGGCAGCCAGGAAGGTGAACAGAAAGTTGTAGCTCATGGGGTTCAGTGTAGCCTGTGCTTCAAGCATACGCAGTAGCTAGTGTGTTGTAAATTCATACGCTAATCTAACTTCTCCATGTAGACAAGCTGTGAAAGCAAAACCTACTAGGAAAGTATAAGTGCATATGGCCACATTGAACTGAGGCCAAACTGGCTGCTTAGCTCTTCAGAAAGCAGAGCACTTACAAAACGTTAAGGCAGAGTAAATCAAAAACATTATACATATACAGGCAGTTCCCCAGTTAACGCTATGGATACCTGGGCCTGACAGCAAGAGACACTAGGGAATAGCACAGTGATTAAATCTAAATCCCACTTTTTTTATTTTATTTGGAGCTTCACAGTGGTGAAAGAGGAACTAACCAGTTTTGAGTTTGATCCAGAGCAAGTTTCTGTGATGTTAAAACAGTACTTTTGCACTCAAGTAATACAGTTATAGGACAGACTCAATCAAACAAAAATGATTTTATTTGTGCTATGCTTCAGCCTCTTTGATGGTACCTCAGTAACAAGTACTCCACAGAGATGCTGCAGGCCCTTTGTATGAGTAATTAAGTCACCGTACCCCTAAGACAGGACAGCTGCCATATCTGAAATGCTGTGTTCTTCCCATGTACCTTGATTTCAGGCTTCCTGTGTAAGAGAAAACTTGTCACACACCTTTGTGCTCAACTAGAGTTCAGGTCCTTCTTTGGGAAAAAAAATATATGATGTTTCCCCAGTATGGGTTTCCAGGAGGGCTTGAACCTACATGTTTCAGCATCAAACAGTTTTGTAAAATCTGGAGGGACAAAATGACTTCCACATCAGTTATTCTTATTGGGAAGGAATGAGTTTTGACTGTACCAAAATCACAGTGACATTTATGGGAAGAAACATAACTTTCAGGTACACACTTTCCATCTGTTGCTTTTATTCAGCAGTTAGTCTTAGGTACCCTCACTAAAAGGGACAGTAATTTCATTCACATACAATATATACCATTCCCCAGAGTTACAGTGACTCAAGGGAAATTTTTCAGCAATGCAGGAAGTAAAAAAAGTAAGCAATATTTGCCAAAAAGATCATAGGTTACTTTCATTTTTTGTTTCCCCCTCTAATGATGACCATGGGTCAGAGTTCTCTGGTGTTCAGGGTGGTGACACAGGGTCAGTATTGTTTCCCTTATTTTAAGAAACCTGTCCTTGACTTTGCTGTGTAAAACGTAATGTAGTAGCTTGGTTCAGAACAGTTACTGTAGGAGAATACAAGGACAACCAACCTGTCCTCGCTAAAAGAATAGCTCTTGAAAAATAGTATCTCACCTGCCGCTGCTTCACTTTTTTTCTTTACCACTTGTCACTGCCACTGAAGAATTTCAGCTGAAGAAATTCATAAATCATCACTGCCACTGAAATCAGAAGGCCAGATAGCACAAATCAGCATTTTTTTTTTGTTCAGGGGAACCAAACCTACCTACACAGTCTGTGAACCTGTCCCAGAGTCTGAGTCAATAAAAGAGTATTCATTTTCACCCACATGGCTAAGCATGTCTTCTAGCATCCTTGCAAGATAGTTCTTAAACAGCAAAAGTTCATTCAGTCTGTTGAAGCATACAGTCACATTTCAAACCTTGACCACTGAAACACCTTCTTTTGTATATTACTGCAAACTACTTATATCTCCCGGTTTGCTTAGACCCTAAATTTACATTTATTTATTTTAACGCAGTTAGGAGACAGTCATTTCATGGGCTTTGGATCAGAAGAGTATTGGTCTGTGCATTTTGCTTGCACAAACGCAGTCTCCAAAAGCCTTGAGAGGTGTAAGTGAAGGTGCTGTGATGCTGGGTTCATGCAGAAGAACTCAGACATGGTATGGGGATCTTTTACTTCCAGCAGCACATGCAAAAGGCAGAGAGAGGAGTTGCTTCCAAGGCAATAACATGTGGCAGTGAGCAAACCCAATCAAACTTGATATTGCTGCACATGGATATAAAAAATTTATAAGATCAATTTTTCCCATTGAAACTGGAAAGAAGTAAAACATAAGTTGTCCTGTGTTCTTTGTTATTCTGGAAAGCGTTGGCAGCAGATAAGAGTGACTGAAGGAAATGAGCAGCTCCCTGATTGCCAAAATGTGGGATCACTGGTGGTGTTGATAGGGCTTGTAGGCACAGAAACAATCTTAATGTCTAGAGATTTAAAAGCTAACAGGTGAAATCCTGGCTCAGCTGAAATTACAGTGTGTTTTGTTACCGGCTGGAGAGACAGAATTTTTCCCACCCTTCATATAGTTGACCACTATTTTCCCTTGATGGGCTTGAAACATCCTTCCAAAGGTGACTTGTAAAGGACCAGACATCCTGGAAACCAGCCTGATCTCGGCTCAGCATTGCCGAGTTACACATGCGAGGATTAACACGGTGTAAGATGGTGAGTAAGAGTTACCACTCAGTTCATTCTTCATGTAACGCGCCCAGCTAAAAAGAGCTGTAATTTCCATTATTAAAGGCTTTTTCTTCATCCAGTATTGAATGTAAAAGCTTTGAGAGTGTTCTCACACACCCAATTAAAATGAAATTGTCTCTAAAATGAGCTGATGAGCTCAGCTGCGATTGCAGTCCTGAGGTGTCATTTGTCCATATCGCAGCTCTTCAGTTTCATCATAATGGACATCCTTATTAGCAGCTGCCGTATCTAACCACAGAGTGATTCATGCCACCTTCACAAAGGTTAACAGAGCAGGGAGCGGAAGGAGAAAGGGAATGAAGTAGTTTTGAGGCACTGGGATTGCTCCTTCAAACAGGGTTGGTCCAGAGAAAAAATATTCCCATTGACAAACTCCTCCAACCTGAATGTAATTCAGCATAAATTGATACTAGCCTATAACTCCAGTGAAGATGGATAATTTTGGTTACTAATGGTTTTTATCCTCAGACTTGCTCTTTTTCAGCTCTAATTAGGCAGTATAAATGGGTGCCTGCCTAAAGACAGACATGGTGCTGGAGAGCACCCCAGACTCCACAGTGTTTGAGATGTTCAGCTGTTGGTATACAACTCCCATGAAACACAGCACTGCTTGGACAGATGAAAGCTAACATCAAAACTACCAGGAATGAATCATTTCACTTCCTATATAATTTCTAAGAAGATTTCATCCCATGAAACATTTTAATATTTCAACTGTTTATTCAATTCAGGATGAAAACACATGTGAAAACACAGTGATTCTGGTCCTCCTTCACTTACTGAGTTTGTGAGCCAAATACACCTCGCAGACATTTCTCATAAAGTTGGAGGAATTTATATTGACTCTGGTGGACTTTCTCCAGATTTCAACTGACGTAAATGAAAGCAAGTTTTGGCCCAATGGCCGGGAGTCTGGCGCGTCTATCAGCAATTAAATATACTTAGCATGTGAAAAGACACAGATCACTATCAGTGGTGACTGACACTATTTACTTTTGACATGAAAGATCTCTCACCAGGGACAGCCAAAGCCAGCAAAACAAATCTTATATTTGCTTTCCAACCCTTAACACTGAAACAATCCTCTTTCTTCACTATCCGGGCAGTGACGGGTCCTCAGCAGCTCTTGTGACCTCTTACTTCACCCCCGTGACGTAACACAAACTCCCCCACCAAGTTCAGTATTAGAAGTTTCTTAGAGCCCACAAATTGCCTCATCTTTCCCAAGGGTTGCCGTGTCCTTTACTCCAATTTCTTTCATAGTGAACAGAGCAATACCAGCCCTCAGGAGCCTTGCTCCTGCATTTCTTGCTGTCCTCCCCTCATTCTGGCAGTGAGGTGCCTTCGCTCTGCACCAGCAGCTATTGTTTTGCAGCTGGATTGAGCTATTTTTTCAGTCCCTGGAGTAAAAAGTTAAATGAAATGCTTTAAATATTTTCTAGGTGGTAGATTTTACATTTCAGGACTACAAGACAGCCCTTCACCGGGTGATGGCCTTTTTGTGCAAAGCTGTGGAAGAATCTCTTTGGGTCAATGGCAACTACAAGATTCAGAAATTCTAGTCGACAAGAAGAACTTTCAAGGAGGTTTAATGCCTTGAAGAAACAACGGATATAAAATGAAAACATCCAGTTTTCTCACAGCAGAGCAATTTGTTTAAATTGCTAATGGCTGAATGGAACATATGCCTGTGTCAGGACACAGCAGGAGCAGGGCTGTCTTGTGATGAGGGACAAGTTGAGAGCAGAAGACAACCCAGTGCAGGCAGTGCCTTCATCGACAGGGCAGTCTCATGGGGCCCCATCATGGCAAGCAGAACTGGGGACCAGTGACAGGGTCTGCCAACAGCCCTGGATGTGGCAAGGGGATGAGCCATGTCAAAGGTTCAGCCAGGGAATCCCATCAGGAGCAAAGGACAAGGGGCTGCACCCAGGGCTGGAGGCAAGGCATAGTGTATGTCCGAGAGGTCCGTACGGAAAATGAGCTAACTACAGTGCAGGTCTGAGGTCTGCTGAGGAAGAAGGGTTGGAAGCCAGTGGTAAGCGGGGTCCCCTGGGAACCTGGTCAGGACAATTAAGGCCTATTCGTGTCCTCAGGTTCCTGACAACTTGTAGCAAAAAGTGGTCATAAAACTACAGGGTTGATTTTCCTGGTATTTGTGGAGCACAGACCCACTGTTGATTTTATGTAAGCCCAACCAAGAATCATCACATTCGTTCAGCAACACACCATTCCTAGAATATTGTACTCAAAGGAGTTCAGCAGCACACACTAATGATGCCTATCATTAGAAAGACAGTATCGCATTTATGTATTTTTCAAACACATGAAGGGACCTGGCAAAGAATATGGAGTGAAAAGGAAAACTCTTCCACAAGTGCAAAGCGCCATGTTAGATACTCGAATTCAATAAAGGCGTTACTCAAAGGGATGCTACTAGCACATTTGTCAGCTTGAGTGAGAAGTCATGTTTTAGTGTTTGGAAGAGACAAGAGAACAGATATGAACAAGCTAAGGAACTTGGAGCACGTAGAGAATTTGCAGTAAGGAAGGTCTGAAGCCATAAATCTGAGGCAGCTATGGAATACTTTGCCCAGGTGATAGATACCTCAGCTGACATAAATCAGTGTAACCCTGTTGACTTGAAATATTCAGGCAGATGCTCAGGTGAAGTAAAGAAGGACAGTTGCATTGTAGTCGATACAGACACTAATTTAGATTAGTCTGCCCACAGACTACAGTTACACTGAACAATTTACAGCGGAGAGTATGGCACATAAAGTGTAGGTGAATGAAATCTAAGCAGGACCAAAGAGATCAAAGACTTGTCTTGGAAGATGTAGGCAAAAACTAAAGAAAAGCCAGGTTTTCTGAAGAGCTGAGCACTCTTTTCAGCAAAGATAGACTGTTGAACTGTATGAAATGGAAGAAATTGCAGAGGTATGTGAAGGAAATAAGCCTGGTCAACAGGCAAAATGTCACTTGTCATTGAAATGCAGGGAAAAAAAAAGTCTGGTCAGAAGCATGGAAGAAGTTACTATAATGTGTCTAAATAGTCTTGTTGACTTCTACAGAGAGTTGTATTCATCTGCTAAAGGCACCAGCTCTTTACAGATTTGGCACTTGGTGTCACCAGTTCTCAAGTTGATCCTTGCAGCTGTGACTTGCCATCCTAATTTGAGAGTTTCAAAATATGTTTTGAATGGTAGAGGCTCAGCAAGTATCACTGCTCTGTGCTGTACATTGATTCACTGCTTTCTGAGGAGACACAGGACAGTTCCTGTCATATCCTCTTGAAACAACTGAACATGATTTCAGGAGCAGAAGCAATTGAGCCTGTTGTAGTAAAGTGCAGAATTAGGTTTTGGACTGTAAAATTGGCAACTAGGTTAGAAAAAGGGAAAAGAAGCTTTTCTACCAGAAACCTATCTCTGTCCTTGGTTGTCACTGTTAGAACCTCACCATGCTATTCCCATAAATTCCAAAATTCACCCTCTCCATGACTATTTCATAATACTGATTTGTGGGCTTTTCTGAGAGATTAGTGCTTAGAATATACTTCATGAAGCAACATCCTCTTCCCTGATCTGGCTCACAATGCAGAAACTATTACTAACCTCTCAGTGTGTTTGCAGAAGTCACCCTTTTTTTTTTTTTTTTTTTTTTTTGAGTACGTAGAATCTAGTAACAGCTGAGAATTTCCTTCTTTCTATTTCTTAACTTTAGGAAATATTGAACAGTTGAATTCAGTAGGGAGGAAAATAATAAACCATACATTATCAGAGAGACTACTCCTTCAGGGAGCCATAAAGAAATCTGGACAGTTCCTATACTTACAGCAAAGCTGTTTTGTCTAAGTGTCTCCAGCCAGGGTTACATAGCTTGTACATTCATAGTTTGTGGATTATTCTATAGTTGAACATACAGTTACTTTTAATACCAATTTTGTCAGTTTCTGGAAGTTTTTTTTCTGGTGGCTTTTTTTTAGGCCAGAGAGCATAATAGATCTCAAGAAGCCACTTGGTGAACTAATCAGATAAAAGAAATTCTTATGTAAGATACAAATGTGAATGAGGCTTCCGTGGTGGCATTTATGAACCACATGATGGAAAACGCAGTAATTATATTCATGACTAAGCAATGTTTAGTATATTACCCAGGACAAAGAAGGACACAAATGGCAAAAATACTGTAAAAAATATGACAGAGAACACTGTACCAGCAAACAATGGAGGAGATGAATACAGACATATTTTTCTCATTTTTATGAATAGGAAGGACAATTAAAAAAAAAACCAAACAAAACAACAGCACACAAAACTGCCATCTGATAGAACAGTTAAGGTAAGATCAGATAAGATAATAATCAGGGGGAAAATTGAGGGAGCACAATCACTTAAATACAGGCTAGTACAAAATTTTGCACTGTAGTTTAAATCAGCTTACATTATGATATTCTTTTAAACAAGTTGAGTCAGTGGTGCTACTTATTATGAGCAAATGCAAAAGATCCTCATTTGCGGAACAAGAAAATAGTTGTTATGTTATTGCAATTGAAAAAATAACAGGTAACAAACAGAATTGATAACTGTATCCACCTATCTATCTCTGTGATAGATACAAGTGAGAATCTGTTTAAGCCAAGACTAGGAGTTATTTAATCAAAAGCACAATACAAAAGAACTATAGAATATTCATCAACAGTTCACAGTCAAAATGGAAGGACACAGGAATTGGAGTTTTACCTTAATATTCCTGATATCAATGAAGTGTGTGGTGGAAGAAAATATGACTTATAAATTATTGGATCAGAGATAGGTGGGAAAGTCTTGAAGTGTTTTGGTGGAAAGAAATTTTATTCAAACATCCATGTGATAGTGAGTGAAGTCAGGGAACAAATTTGAGGTGTGATCAGGCTGACAAATGCATACTCAAGGCAAAACGGCTCTAAACAGTGAATGTTGCTAAGGAACTGAATTTTCATACCTGCATCAGGCTACCTATCTCACATATTCCTGTTTTATGTATTACATCTGAATCAATTTCTCATAAACTGATTTTTAAGTTAAAGCCATGAAGAACTTCTGAATTACTTATTGTGACCAGAAGATGCCTGAGCTTGTTTTATCTCTCCTGCCTTCTTTTCCCTTCCTCTTTGTCTTTCTGGTTTGTTTTTTTTGTTGTTGTGTAGGTTTTTTTTAATAAGATACCTTCACTTGAGCGTTGTTGACATGTAAAAAATGTCAGCATGTGAAGGAAGAATCCATGGGGGAGTCGTATCTTACAGAGTACTTTCTCTTATTACCAACTTTTATGTAGGACATAGTGTTGAAATAAAAATGTAACAGCTCTCCTGTTGAAGCTCACGCTGGTAACCATAGCCTGTTAAAAAAGGCAAGCAGCCATCAGATAAATACCTAAGTCTTTATGGGCAAAGGGTTGAAAGCAAAAAGAATGCACTTCATGGGTGTTTTTTTTTCAGTTGGTTGATGCTTTTCCTACGCATGAAAGGAGACATCAATATTCTTGGTTGAAAAGAGTTTGGAAAGTCAAGCCAGCATTTTAAAGTAGTTACCTATACCTAAATTTGTGTCTTGGCTTCCAACTAAGAACTTCAGTTTTCAGTGTTCAAAGCAACATAACTGATGTTAGGGAACCAAAGAATTTCTCAAATGGGTATTATGAGCAATGTTGTGTAAATTTTATGCATAATATAATTGTGCTTCTGGCTCAATAGGTGGATGTTGTGCTTCTGTCTCATATCTTACAGCTTCTAGTATGTATGATAGTTATTTTCTCTACTCACTGTGTCTGAAAAATTATGCCACTTACTTAGAGACAGTTTTCCAGTTACCACCTTTAAAAAATGATGAGTCCTCAGAAGTCAGGAGTTTGCTCAAAATATCAAAAAATACAGATCTTCTTTTATATGGATTTTGGGATTAAAAATTCAGGCCATTTATGATATATTCTCAAGCTTCTTTCCACAAATGCAAAACCACCTTGCCTTGCCTTGCCTTGCCTTTCTGCCTGTTCCCATGCCCCTTTCCTTCCTGCAGAACCTCTCACACCATCCCATGTTTCCTGGAGCTCAGACTTATAAAATATCAGTTGCTCTGAGCAGTTGACATCATCAAGCTCTCCCTAGATGTTAATGTAGCACATAATTTAGTGTGGGTTTTGTGTCATTTGGATCCTCAGTTTAGAATTTTCCAAACCGGTGGTCATGACTTCTTTTTTGGTCACAAGCAAAAATGTTTAGAAAACATATGCTTGACTGTATGTGATATAATGAATAGCAACGGTGAGCATAGTCGAAGAGAAATCATATTTCCAGGTGTGCACAATTTCTTACTTGCAGATTCTTCTGCATTAATATTATTATATAGAAATATATGGTAGAATATTATTTGCAGTTCTATATTTTGAACTCTGTGCACAGGTATGTCTGTGCACGTTTCCACTTTAGAAAACTAGAATGAAATATTTCCATGTTCCTGAGATCCTTGACATGTAATAATCAAGCGAGTCAAGATTTAGTCTGCTGTTTTCTGTTAACACGTACAGTAAGAGAAATAAAACGATCCTTGTGCATGATTCCTGTGTATAAACTCCTTGTAGCTATTATTGAACCATCAATCGGTTCTCCAATCTTCTATTAAAATATCAATAGTATTTTTCAGAGCTTAAATTGAGCAGTGATTTTATTTAAGGCTGCACCTAGACACCACTTTTCTTCGAAGAATCTCTTGTTGTTGCTAAAAATGAAAGCCATTCAAACGAGTGTGATTGAAACAGGGACAGGGAAAGGGAAAAAATCAATAGAACGTTTTCCAGGGTACTATCTCTGCTTTTGAAAAGAGACCATTAATAACATGCTTACAGTAAAAGCAGCTGCTTGTTCAAAGTGCATTCAAGGGTGAGCTGAAAGGATGGCTCTCTCTACACAGCCTCCCTGGAGAGAGAGTTTGTAAAGATTTCAAAACCCGACCTCAGACTATGGACAAAAGCCTTTCCTAGGCATTTTAAATATTCTTATCTAATATTAGATTGTGAAGCTGGGACTGAAATGCCTTCTAATATTTTGCTCCCTGAAATGCCTTCTAATATTTTGCTCCTTATGAAAAGCAATGTGGGTCAGTGAATGAGCTATTGGTATGAAAACCGCTTTACAGACAAAACACTGCAGGTCGTATTTGTATCTCTGAGGACAGTAGGTACCACGCTAACGCAAATTGCTACAGCCCTCAATAGTGATGGGTAGCACTGTGGGGCATGTACTGCAGTTCCTGCTGAAACGGAGGGCTGGATCAGTCCATTCAGAAAATGATGGTGTCTTAAGACAAACTCAAATTAAGGGTTGGGGTAGGACTGAAGCTTGGATCATCACCTAACTTGCTTCTAATGTTATTTCATGTGCTGAAAGGTATGCAACACTTTAGAATACATAAAAGGGCAACAATGCAGCTAATATGTAAGAGAACTCTTTTCACAGAGCTTAGTGATCTTGGGTGTAATTTTGTAATCTCTTTCACTTGCTCTGTTTAGATAGTTGAAGCAGATCTATCGGTTTTCAGGAACATCAGGACAAAATATCAGGCATACCTGTAACGACAAGCATAAGAGGGGTGGCCAAAGACCTACGCTCATACTATAATAAATTACTAATTAGAAGTTCCTTACTATGCACTTAACTGTCTGCTCTATGGAAACAATATAGTCAGTTGAAGAGCCTATAACCTTCCAGTGTGTGAATGTTGTTATCTGTGTTATACTGTTGATTAATCTAGCTCTGTCCAACCCTTGCAATCCTGGTTCTGGAATTTGGGTAGCTGGAGAAGCTTTGGTATCTCTACCTTCAGTGCCTAAGGGCCAGATTCATCTC
The DNA here is from genome assembly GCF_026419915.1 of Harpia harpyja. Classification (NCBI taxonomy): domain Eukaryota; kingdom Metazoa; phylum Chordata; class Aves; order Accipitriformes; family Accipitridae; genus Harpia; species Harpia harpyja. The sequence goes on along the minus strand of NC_068969.1, from coordinate 111,310,912 downwards.
ATCTCACTACATTAAGGCCTCACTTGATAAATTAAGATCCTACTTGTCCTTGTTCTCTTCCAGAGTCATTGAAGAGTGACACGAGCCTACAGAGAACAAGTCAGATCTTAGGTTGATTAAGAACAGACCAAATTCTACATTTTGTAGGGTTTTGATCAGAGACGTCTGGAGGGAATATCAGACTAAGGAGTTACAGCTGTTCCTTTCTGCCTTTGACTGTTTATTCCTTTACACTCACATTACAGGAGGAAACTGGTCTGGGTTAAAAAAACTCAATACTACAAACAACAATAACACAATAGGAAGAAATTCGCCTTTAGAACCAGAGGGAGAAAACTCAGTTTCCTGATCTCTCTCACACACAGATGCTGTCAATAGTTGGCTTGTATCAAAGGAGGAAAAAGCAATGATGTGGAAAAGACATGGATGCTTCTGGCTCTGATTTGGCCCCTAAAGCTCCTACTTATGAAATCGTAGCATAAAACTAGCAGGAAATTCCAACACGTACATTATAATGGCATATATTACTCTAAAACCAGAGACCATCACCAAAATGTTCAGTCAGTCCTTAATGCCCTTCTTCCTGGTCTCAGCCCTGCTGACTACAATTCCATAGATTTTGTACAGCAATAACAATTTGGCATCCTTTATAGCAATGGATTCGTGTGGGCACTCAGCATGCCAGATCTCATTGATTATTACATCTCTGAGTTTCTATTCTAAGGAGATGCTACTCATATAATCTGCTGGGTTGATAGATGAGGAGATGGCATTATTGCAACAGGCTGTCCACAGCCCCTTTTCATCATAGTTATAGCTACGGACTAGCAGGAGTCCCTCTGGAAATGAATGTTGGAAATCATAATGGCACTTTGCACGGTGCAATTTTATTTAGGGAAATACTATTCAAGACATAAAATAAGGAGCTCCTGTAAAAAGAAATAAACAACTGGAAACTTTAATATGATGGTTTCAATAAGGATCCTTATTGTTTTCAATAAGAATTCTGATGACACTTTTATATTCTAGATTTTACCTTCATTTGCTTCAATTTTGTCCAAAGATTAATATGAGATGTTCATTTCAAAAAGAGAGATTACCACAGTGATTAAAATCTCTTTTGTTATGTGTAAGCAGAAGAAGCAGTTATTAATACTGAGAAATATATTACACATGTCTCCCCTCTGCTCTGATTTCTTGTGAAAGCTACTTCTACCAAAAAAGTAGGCTTTTCTGGAACATCATTGTGATTTATTTCTCTTTTCTACCACTAGCTTCGAGAATCATCAGTTGTCTATGGTATTTCTGGTGGTCATTTTGTGCAAAGGAATAGTCTCCCATTCAAACAAGCAGATAGGAAAAAAATCCCTGAAAAAATTTTGATAGCACTTAGACATGAAGGGTTAGACCTCATAGCTGGGGACAGGGTTTTAGCCTACCCAAAATACCTACCTAACCCTCATTAGCATCTTAAAAATAATATTTATTCTCTGAACTGTCATTCTCCCTACTTAGTAAGGGAAGTGTTACTATCCCTATTTCACAAGGGGAAACTGAGACATTGAATTATTGAATGGTTATTTAAGGAAGAGAGGGAGTCTATAACATTAGACTAAAATTCCCCCTTCCCAGCTGCTCATTAAATACCCTCCACCCTGTCTGATTTTCAAGCGAACTTATACACTGAGGAATCCTGAAAATTTTGCCACCTTTTTTTAGTGAATGAACAGGATATTAATTTGATCAAAAAAAACCCAACCCTGCTGACGTCTATCAGACTTTGTTTTTCATTCATGTCAGAGATTTTTTAGTTCAGCCCGTAAATTACACCCACTAACCACTCAGTTGCTGTTGCAGATAGTAACTGCACACATCGACCATATGGACAAAATAACCATTTTGTGCATGTAATACAAGTCATCTTAAATAAGGGTACACCAGAGCTGGCAAGATTTCTATTCTGAGGCAAATTTTGACTCTTTGGATTTTAAGCATGACCCAAATTGAGGTTTAGATGTTGAAGTGTCTTGAGGGGGACTGTCCAGGACTTGGGACCTCAGTGGGTTTACCTATTTGATGACTCAACCTCATGATTGGAAACTTGGGGGTGAAGACCCTTCAGGCTCAGAGTGCATCACTGCAGATTCTTCCCATATTGCAAAAACAGGGTTTCAGGGTACGTCACCCTTCAACAGACCTGTCAGAGAGCAGAGAAAACCAGAAAGCAGGATTCCTGTTTTTGTGGCTCTCCACCAGCAGTTTGCACAGTCTGGCAGAAACAATACGTGGGATACAGCAAAAGTCTGTCAACCCCCAAATCTTTCAAACAAAGTAGTTTGATGCTCAATAAATCAGTGTTTTTAACACTTCTTTGTTTAGTCAAAAAGGGTTTGTTTAACTCCATTTCCAACATTTAATCAGGGGAAGGGAAGATACTGACTGTAATCGCAGTCTGTGGTACTTAGCTATATTCATTACCTGAGCAACATCTCAGTTGTAAAAATAATGGTTTGTTTATACTGGAACGGTCATTCTGCAACAAGAAAGCAAATGTAAGAAGACAGGCAGTGGGGCTGGGAACAAGGTCAGGATATGGAGTGGGAAAAGCAGCTGCAGGATCAGGATGCAAGGAAAAAAAGAAAATGCGGGGACATTCTTTAGGAAAGACATTAGTCTGGCAGAATATATGGGAGAAAAAGGGAAATTGATTAATCTTGAGCATAAGAAAAAGTGAGGAGATCTGATGATGGAAATCTAGGAAGAGCTTTAGAGAAGTAGAAGAAAGAAGGGGATATGAGAAGGGGGAAAGGAGGTAAAAGAGCAGAAGACAGATATCTCTCTTCTTGTGAGGCATAGGCACATCCTAGCAGCTGCAATGAGCCTTCGCCAGTAACCACAAATGATATGTGTGTCATCTATATCACATCTGAATGAAACTAAGCTACTTCACTGATGATGTCTCCAGACAACTTTTCTTGAATGAAGGAAGTGTGATGTGATGTGTATTACACAAGCCATACAGTTTTCTTTGTCTGTTGGATGAGTTTTGATTGCTCCAGTTGCTGCCTGCTGAATTGAAAACATCATATCCAGTTTAACATCCCTTTATCGCACCAAGTTATTAAGGGAAGATAGAACTTTGGTACCTGGCAACCAGGGTGCATATGATAACATCCATCAAGTTAGACTCATTTAATTACTCCATTTTTTTCTATGCACATGCATGTGTTAAAAATTAAAACAATAACAACAGTAACCAAAATCGTCAATGGTGGAAACTTCTCCATGTGAAGATTAATCAGGTTTATTTAATTGCAGTGTATTTCTTCTCTAGTCTCAGTCCCCTTGTGAGGACACTGGGGGAATGTTACTACCTGCTGCAGATTTATTCTGTAAAGTTTTCTCAGTTTAACACATGTATATGTACATGTTTGTATATATGTATAATCCTATGTGGGAGGATTATTCAGGAGCATCCATTCAAAAAGCAGGAGGTCTTTGTCCTTTACCAAATTTTTGTGAGTCCGATACTACAGAACAAAAAAATGAAATGTAGGTCAGAAGGACAGAACAAAAGGTCTAGAAGGACAGAACAAACAAAGGGTCTAGAGAAGTCTAGATAGTTCCACATAGCAGAAGGAAATGGGCAACAGGTAAGACCTTTCGTAATGCAACTTGACAAACAGGAAAAATGTCCTGGGGAAAAAAAACAAAGCCCCATTAGTCTTTAGGAAAAGCCATTATTTTGTTTAGATGTATTAGGAGAACACAGTGGTCACTGCCTTAGAATGTGAGAAAAGAGTGGTCTTGTTTAAGTAGGTGGGATGGGTCAGTTAAATACCTGCTCTTTAATGAGATTCACCCTTCCAAACAGTCACATGAAAATTTGGAAAGATATTAGAGGAAACACTCAACACTGACACAGCAAAACACACATGATACAAATGTAACCTTCTTTGTTACCACATTGCACAGTCTTTTAACAGTATAAATAGTAAGGACTTTAACAAATCTGAATAATTCACTATCATATTCCCTATACCTTTGGCTTAGTAGCAAGATGAATTAAAGATACTGTATAGCTCAGGTAGCTTGAGCTTTTCTTTCTGGATATACCTCTTTCCATTAAACCCCTTGGTTCTGCACTTCACATTCTACTTAATTTGCTTTTGTCTCTCAATTGCGTGACACTTGTATTAGAATATCACCAGACACACAATGTTGTCGAACACTAACTTTGCAGGCAGCTTGAAAAATGCACCCTAACTTTGTTAACGTCTCATAAGAACACTTGACACTAAAAAATCTTCATTACCTAGTACAAAGATTTTGTATGTAACATACAGTGAATTTGCATGGTTAATTGCTTCGATTACTCCATTAACAGGGACTATGTGACATTTTCCTTGTATGTCCAAAAACCTAACATTCTTCTGCCTTACAAAAAAGCTTACAATCACTACCAAACATTTAGCTAGACTTTTAGTTCGCAATCCTTGGTAGAGAGATGCCTGTAAGTCAGAGATTGGTACCAAACATGACAATCCGTCAGCTACAGTCATCTCCATATTTCCATGCATGATACTGGGTCAGCACAGTAGATTTCCTGCAGGGTACTTTTAGGTATTTACCTTTCCCTGGTAGAGGTAGATACACTCCCTGGTACACGAGAGCCTGGATTTGGAAACCTGGGGCAGGAATTGAAGAGTTAGAAGATGCAAGTCTGAGTCATACAAACCCAACTGGGAATTAACCTAATCCAGATGTAGTTGTCTGAAGATAGTTGAAGCTGAATTTTTAGACTTCTGTGGCCAGGGAACAGATGCTGATGAATCCAAAGGAACCAAGGGATATATTTAAATCTGAGAACCAGTCACCTTGCCTTTCTCTCCATTGACTCTACATAGAGCTCAGATGAACCACTTTTAGGCAGCAAAAGTTAGACATAAATTGTGTGCATAACAATAAACACCCATAAATTATGTTGCTCTCCAGCTACATGAAATGCATGAGCTAAGGAAGGTTAGATGGCCATTTCAGTCAAACAAATCCAGGCATAAGAAAAAAACCTGTATTTACAACACACCAGAAGTCAAATATGAGGTTGAACACAGTTAGAATAGCTAACCACTGGAATAAATTTTCAAGAGAAGACCTGGGTGGTTTTTTTCTTTAAGTCAGATAAAAGATACTGAGTTCTGCATCAGGTGATAATTTAAGGTGTGAATTATGCAGGGTCAGACTAAAGGTTGTACTAGTCTTTGCTGGACTGAGTGAGTCTGTTAATTATAGTCTTTGAAGCAGGATAGCTTATGCAAATACTTATAACAATGGAGTCCAAATACAGCTTCAATGACTACTCTGCTGTTTCCTTCCAATACATTCCTATTAGGAAGCTGACTGAAAAAAAATGCCCTTTTAAATTAAATTCAATGGCAAAATTCACTGACTGGTGAAGAAAACTAAATTTACTAATTCATGAGAAAACTTACTTAAAAATGGAGCTATAATATAATAAAAGCAAAACTGTGTAAATGGTCAGAATAATATTTTTGAGGTTGTTTTTTTTTTATGTGATCATTCAGTTCCTCATGTAACACTGAGGCTGCCTATAAACAAATCCACTCCTAGATTGGTGTGATTCAAAAGAAAAATTTGCAACAGCTGTTGTGTGAATAGCACCGTTCTGAGATTTGAGTTCCTAAGCTGATTACAGGCGAACATCTGGAAAATTGAATTGAATCCAAATCTACTAAAAATTACTGTGTCTGTTAGTTTGTTGTGTTCACTTCAGGAAATGAGCAATTTTATCATAATTTAAGGAATTTCATTGCATGGTTGGTGGCATATACATTGAAAGAATGAAGTAATCTGTATTCCTTTGCTATGGAGAAAATAATCTTTACAAAAGTGGAAACCATCCCACTTACAACTCCACACATCACCTTGAGATCCTTCTCATGGAGTCTGGGCAACTAAATGAAACCCCAGACCTCTGCTTACTGAAACGGGAACTTATTTATATACACAGATACAGATTCATTTAGACCCATAATCTGTGAACTGAGTCCTGCTTCGGAAGTTAGGATGGGCTGAAGCGCACCCAATGTACATGGGATTGATTGATATGCAAATGTGAGCATAGGTTTTTTACATCATGGATGAAGAGAAAAGCGAAACAAAACAACTTTTTGACAAAATCAAAGGACTTTGTTTTGAGTTTTTTTAGCTTAAAAGATTTAGAAATGTATAAATGTTGAAATCAAAAGTTCTTTTCAGCCATTGGAAAAAAATGCACAAAATGGACTGTCTGGGTTTGCTTAACAACTTTATATTTTCAGTTTCAGAAAAAAACCCCAACCTGTAAAATCATCAGGCATTTATAATATTTATCAGTGTCATGTTTTTCTGGGGGAAAAAAAGAAAACAGAAATTAAAAAACACTGATGCAGAAAACGCCACCCAGGTCTAGTTACTACCATAACTAACAGCAATAAGTTAGACTCTGGGGCAAAGCATTAACTATTTATTAGCCTACTTATTCATATTTTCTTAGTATCCTTTTAAGTTACCTATGGACACTTCAAAATTAAATACTAGAGAAGACTTAATATGAAGGGAACCTGCCAGGGTTATTATAACTATTTAAGAATTTTGTTTTATTTTTCAATGGAAATTTGGAAATTTAAACTCAGAATATTTCACTGGTAAGCAAAAAGTGGCAGTCTTGTCTTTTATTTCTCATTTTGTGTTTGAACCCATTGACCTCATCAAAGATTTTCAATATTCAGAAAACATGTGGCACTGTAGGTGTTCAAAAAGCTTGATCTGAAAAAATGCCTTGCCATTCAGGGGCAAGTCCCATTTCAGTGGAGCTGTATCAGTGTACTGCCAGAAATATGAATTAAGTCAACAGAATTTACACCAGATCATTTTATTCATATTAAAACAGAGGTTTTAAATAGACTCAATTTTAAAATAATTTTTCAATTGATGCATAATAATAACTTCAAAAGGGTCCCCAGCACAGGGGTTTGAGCCAACAAATGTTTAGCTGTACCATCTGCCCAACTAAGGACACTTTCCTGAAGGAGGTTTAAGGTAAAATTCTTCTTTAGGTGCAACAAATTACTGGGGAAGATAAGGCAATGCTGTGACACTCAGTGCAGGCTGCGCCGTCTCTGGAAGATTTTAGGGTTATGTAAATTGTCTAAAATTTTGCACAGAAGTGCTGTAGAAACATGCTCCCTCTGTCATTTGGTTGCATTTTTGGGGTAAACATACATCCCAAATAGAGAAAAAAGGTGGAGTTTAAATGATGGGCATGGTCACATCACTGTGGTCCTTCACAGGCATACAAATAAATGGGAAGAATTCTAAGCAATGTGGTTAGGGGGAGCATAACATTGGTTGGCTTCAGTGAAGGGCAAATATGGGAATTGTTTTATGTAACAATAGGAAATATTGCCTTATTTAACATGGGGGGGACAGGAGGGAGGAGAGAGAGAAAGAGAGGAAGGAAGGAAGGAAGGAAAAGAATTAGAAAAAGAAAGAAAGAAAGAGAGAAAGAAAGATAAAAAGAAAAAAGAAAGAAAGAAGGAAAGAAGAGAGAGTAGGAAAGAAAGAAAAAGAAGGAAAGAAGGGAAGAAAGAAGGAAAGAAAGAAGGAAAGAAAGAGAGAAAGAAGGAAAGAAGGAAAGAAAGAAAGAAGGAAGGAAAGAAGGAGGGAAGGAAGGAAAGAAAGAAAGAAAGAAAGAGAGAAAGAAAGAAAGAAAAAGTCAGCCCTTGCTATTACAGCTTCAGCTTAGATGACAGAAATAAAATGCTGGCCCCAAGATCTGCATGGAGTCATTCAAACAGTTTAATAGCACAGGGGATAAATCACTATTATTATTATGAAACAGGAGACAGAGTTCTTGGGACCTGGAACTGTGCAGCTCAGCTCCAACTGCTGTTCAACATTCAGAACTACCAACTTCATTTCCTCCTAGCACGTAATAAATAACACATCTACCCAACATAAAAGCATTTTTATAATAGCAGTAAAGGAACTGCAGAGAGTGTGATTATCATGAACTAATAACACCCCACAGAAGATATGCAGCACAGATTGGAGATGACCTGAAAACGAGACTATGGTTCACGTGGCTGGTACTGTACCTGACCAAACATTGTCCCATTTTGACCGTGCTATGCCAAACTGCTACCACATTTTAATATTCTCCCCCCCCCCCCGCCACAGTAATTTACACAGAGGGAGTCCATTTATCATTGTGGGTTTCCTCTTTATGCAATGGCTTCTAGCACAAGAGCTAAAATGAATGCCATGTTTTAATTCATGGTGCTGTTATCTCCGTTCGTGCACCAGCTCACACTGCCTGTAGTATTTTCACAGCATCACACATCTCGAGGAAACAGAAGGGAAGCTCAGCTGGTCTCTTTTTAGTGATACTCTAGCTTTGCAGAGGTGATGACTATACCTTCTAATGGGAGAGAAGGGGTTGCCTGGTGGTTAAAATATACAGCTGGCTATTAGCCAAATCGGATTTGCTCCATACATTTGCATAGACTTGTGTGACCAGGGACTTCGTGCCTCACTCGTGCTGCCCGTGAAGCGGATCCTGCCTCATTCTGTTCTTGCACGTGACTTTGTTCTTGCACGTGTTTTACAAGGGACCCCAGCACATGTCTCGGTACTGGTGCTTGAATACCTGCACAGGGGGAAACTCTTCTGGCTACGTACTCCAAGGGAGTAATGTCTCACTGGAGACACTTGCACGTGCTCTGAAACAATGAAAAATCAGCCCAACAGCCCCACATCTGGTATCATTGGGAAGGAATGAATGGGAACACAGAAACAATAATGTAATGAAAGTCCATCCCTCAATTACAGCCTCACATAATAATTCTCAGGCAAATTTTAATAATGTATGAAACTCACATGAACTACATAATCTTCTCACATCAGGAAAGAAGCCAGAAAAGTTGTATTCCCATGGTTGAATTGCCCTTTAATTGTACTCACCCCTCTAAATGACTTTATCTCCTTTATGATGGGTGTTTGATGACCAGAAAATAGCTGCAGTGATCCAGAGCGGTATTCTATGACAGGAGCTTTTAATCTTCGGTTCAGTGTTGGTGTCCCTATTCCTGGTGAATGCTTCTTGATAGTGTTGTGCAGCAAGAAAGCATGGGAAGCTCTGGTCTTAGAGTTTTCGGTCTGAAATTCAGCCTTTTATGGGATTTTATCGGATTTTTGGGACATCTATAGTCTTGGTATTACAGATCTAAAATCATGCTGAGCAGAAGACAGAAGCAGTCATAAGAGGAAAGACTAGCCACATCTTGATGGAAAGAAGACAGATCTGTGCTCTGATCCTCCTCAGCCATCTACAGACAGTGAAGAACAGACCAATAATGGTCTGTTTGTTTATAATAATCTTGGTAGAGCCTCATTAAAAAATTCTTTGTTTTGTTTTACTTGGCATTTGAATTAAAAACTGAAAAAAGGAGCTAGGTTAATCAGAAAGAAATTTTGGTTTTTTCCATTTTCTCATTAAAAGAAAATAAAATAATACACAAAATCTGGTTTGCACATTTGTTCCACTTGAATTGGGAAGTTTTATTTTTGAAGGAGAAAGGTGGTTTAAATGACCTAAAGTGCCTGCCAATCCCATTTTACTAAAATTTATGATTTGGGTCATTTTGACACAATTCAAAAAATGAAGGGGTAGATTAAGCAAGAGGATATTTGCCTTATACCAACTGTTTCACACATTGTAAGTATTTTACAGTTTTGAGTTAGGGCAAGCTTTAATATATATCAGAAGGATAAAGAGTCCTTAATCCTTTCTGTTGATGCTATTACACATTGTAGGGACTATTCAAATATCCATCAAACAAGAACAGTGAATCTGCTTGGAAAGACAGAAGAGACATCAGGCAAGGTAGAGCTATGATAAGGTGGGGACTTGGCTCAACCTCAAAAGAAGTCTGATATCATGTAAGAAATAAATAAGAGGGAAGGGAAGTGAAATTATCTAATTCAGAGAGTGAAGTGTAAGCCAATCCCAAACTTACTGCAGTGGGAACAGATTGTCGGTCCCTGAGGGAAGGAAGCAAAAGAAGCAACTGTATGCAAATGAGTATGATCATTTATGCAAATTATATTTACAATTGGTCATAGGATTTTTGTGGGCCCAGATGATTTCTGTGGGAAGCAAAACAGCAGGATCTGGGCTAAATTAACATACTAGTCTAGTCAGATTATTTTTTTCCCCCATAACATAGAGATGTAAGATACTGGATCAGGACAAACATTTATCAGGATGTTGTTTCCAATAATAGCTACAGCAGATGCCCAGAAGAGTGTAAGAACAGCTTAGGGGTGCAAAAAAAAGCATTGTGATCCCCTGGGACAACTTTCCACTTTCCAGCAGTAAGTAGTATAGGGACAGTTGAGCTGGCGGCCGCAGATGGGCTGCTGTGTTTAATAGCTGCTCGATCTGTGGACTTCCATGGATGTCTAATCTCTTCTTTGAACTCATGTATAATTTTTGACTGCTGCAAAATTCTGTGGCAGAGCTTCACAGTTCAATGTGCAGCATAAAAGAAAAAAAAAACATACTAAAACAAACAAACAAAAAATCTAAACCCAAGCAAAACAAAAAAAAAACCTTTTAAATTTCCTGTCTGATCATTTCCTTGGGTGTCTTGCAGATATTGTACCGTGAAAAAGTGAATTATTTCCCCTCCTCACTTTCTTCACACCATTCCTGATTCCATAGATCTCTGTTATATCCACCATAATCATTTCTTTTCATTTTCTAGAGGGTGTTTTATGCCTTTGATCATCTTTGTCACCTTCTCTCTACCTCTTCCAGTTCTACTATATCCTTCCCGAGACAGTGTGATGAGAATTGAACATATTATTCAGAATACATGAATGAAGTACAGTGATACAAAGCTTATTTGGAGCCATCACTGAATATGTATAGTTAGGGTTATTTTTCCACATGTGCATTACTTTGTATTAGTAGAAATTAAATTTTCTCAGCCATTTTATTACCTAGTCAGACACCACTGCAAGATAATCCTGTGACTCTTTGCAGTCAGTATTAGATTTGACTACCCTGAATAATTTTTAACACCTGCAAATGTTGTTCCCTTTTCAGATTAAGTGTGGATACTGTGTGGGCCTGCCTGGGCAGAGCAGCAAATGTCCCCAACACAGGGAGAGCTGAGATGTCCACCAGCACCTGCTGCCCACCGCTGCCCAGTCTGCCCAGTCTGCGCACAGCAGCCCGGTGTGCAGGAGTGCCCATGCCTGGGGCAGCGCTGCCCTCTCGTGTCTGCTCCTCACAGCGAGCTGCCAACCCACTCGTGATGGAGATGGAAGGGCACCAGCCCCCTCCCCGTCCTCCGAGAAGGGGGTCAGCAAAGAGGTGGGTGCGAGCGTATGATGTTGTGACAGAGCAGGAGACAGTTCGCATCACCCACAGTTAGGTCTGCTGGTGCACGCTAGGACTTCTGTTGCCCCTGAATTAAGAGAGATGGCGGAAAGGTTAGCTGAGCTGGTCAACAGTTGTCTTTTGTCATAGAATCATAGAGTCATTTAGGTCGGAAAAGACCTTTAAGATCATCGAGTCCAACCGTCAACGCAACACCACCGTGCCCACTAAACCATGTCCTGAAGAGCCACATCTACGTGTTTTTGTTAACACCTCCAGGGATGGTGACTCCACTGCTTCCCTGGGCAACCTGTTCCTTTTCATCCCATAGCCTTACCATTAGTTGTATATATATGTATACTAGCTAATGCATGGGAGATAAGATGGCCTCCCTCACTCAGCTGTAAATGAGTGTTGAAACTGGACAAAAATTGGTTGCCCTTGAAAAGTTTCAGAAGTTGTGCTGTTTTCCAGCTGATAAAGATTAGGCTGGACTTGATACCTTGACATAAAATTAGGATGAATTTCAAGCTTCATATTTTTCAAGTCTTCCGAGCCAGAAGACACGTTTTCATGCATTATGGCAGCATGTAGAGGTGCTTAATATGGTATTAATTTCCTACCACAGCTGCAGACTCCTGGCAGTTGCCTGAAAGAGCGTTACCTGTGCTGCAGGATGCGGGCACTTGGGTTGGCTACGAGGAGATCCCACTGATTAGCCCATTTTCAGGAGGGCCTGAGAGCACAGTCAGCTCTACTTGGCTTTCAGCACAGAAGTCTCCTCCTCAGTCCCAGCATAAGCTAACCCCCATAACTGCAATCAATATCAATAGTCTCATTGACACGCAAGAAGTGTATTCCTAGATCTTGAATTCCTAAATCCGTGTCTGCCTACTCTATTTCTCACATTACTTTCACATTACTGTGCTTACAGAAAAGATGCACCACGCAGGGCTGATTCTTCCTTATTTTCATCTAGAAGGGCATTGCTACTCATAAAAAGAATAATTCTCTTATGTTAACAGTCACACACTGGTGTAAGAGCAAGGAAAACAAGGGCAACATACACTCTTGGCTCCATTTTGCTCTCCCAGGAGGAAGAATGGATTAGATCTTTACCACATGATGGACAGAGAAATGGCACTGTGTTGACTGAAGCTACTCCTGATTTACACCAGGGAAGAGAGCAAACAGCTGCTCGCAAAGTTGGCAAGGAGAAAAACAAAATACAAAACAGTTGGAGCTGACAACAGCAGTGCTTTGTTTCTGGTCAGCATAATCACATAGCGACTGCTTCAGGGCTGTGTTCTCCCCTTTTGAAGAAAACACATAGCATTTACGAGCTGCAACAGATCCCAGCAGGCTAAACAGCAGATCCTCTGATTCCTCCCTTTGGTGTTTGCTGATTCATGAGTGCTGATCTTACTCCGGGTTAACTATACCCACATTTATGCATCCACCAGAAGCTTCTCGTGTTTAACACGTTCTCTAAATCTGGCTGTGCGTCTTTTTTGTGGTCTATTCTGGTCGCCTTTGTGTAGTAGACTCTCTTTTCTGCCTGTATTACCTCAAGGACCAGTTGAATGACATCTTCTGTGCATTCTTTCAGTGCAAGACGTTTGCCAAGCACACATAATGTATATACCAGGCTTATGGCAGCAGGGATATGCAGCCCTACAGCTAAGCCAAAAATAATCAGTAAATGTTTGTTGAAAACACTTACCAATGAAAAGTAGTTTTGACTAAAATGAGCAAAATGAACTGTAGACAGAAGATGTTCATTTTGGTTAAATATTTTCTGTGTTTAGATAAAAAAAAATTCTCTTTTTGGAAACTTCTAAAAAGATCAGGGGGAGTTGTGGGGTTTTTTTCCCTTTTTTTCCTCTATTTAAAAAAATTAAAATAATAATCTATTTCCTTATCTCTTGCAGGACCAATAGCCAAATTGTGCCTGGAGATATTGGGGATGGGACAGGATTTCTCAGTCTTGCAGGACTTCTCACATCATGCGACTGAGACTGTGCAGCAGCAGTGGGGAAGGAGGAAACTATTGTCTGCTTACCTCTTCTCCCTGGTGCCCATCTACTTCCCTTCTTTGAGGTGTGAGGGAAGGGATTGTCATTGTCTCCTCCAGCTGGAAAATGATGTAGAAGCACCACTAAAAAGACAGAGGGCTATGCATTGCCCATAGCTGAGATTAGAACAATGCTGTGGATGGTTGTATTTCAAAATGTGATAAGGATATTGTATTCATTTGTCATTTTTTGGCAGTTCTTATGAACTCATGCTGAAAGTTTTAAAGGCGGGCTCCTTGCTGTGTGTCCCCTCCTTGCTCCAGAATAATCTGGTTGGGAAGTTCCCTGAGTAAAAAAACAAAATTCAGCGTTGTGGTCTGTGGGTAGCACCCACTTCTTGATATCATTAAGCTTGGCTTTAGGGCACTGGCTTCAAATGATGATGACCTTTAAGCCTGGCTTGGCACATGGAAAGACTGGAGCAACTGCTGTGGATATGTCATCAGCAGAGCTTTATCAGGAGTCCTTCACAATGTGGAAGTTTGTGGTAGGAGAATTCCATCCAAAAAGAGCCATGGGAGAGATTCTAACAAATCTAAAAGAAACCATCAAACCACAGCGTGATGCCAGCCATTGCATAAGAGAAGGGAAAGGAATTGTAAAAAGAGCTTTACATTTCACTGGTGACTGTCAGAAGTGGGAGTTGGCTGAGACAGAGAAAGGATTTACTCAATTTCTTAATTTACTTGTTAATAATTCATTAGCTATGACAGTGGCAATTAAGCCCCAGACTAGCTTTTTCTGTCCTTTCATCTTTCAGCCTGCAAAGATGGACTTTGGCTAATCCATTCCTAGACATCTTCTGTCTAACTTTCATTTCTCTTTCCTCCATTCATTCATTGCAGCTCTATTTCTACTTTCAATTACATTCAATTCTTCACAGCTTCCTTTCCCAGCCACGTAGTATTATTGCTCTTCTATTTTCCAGTGTGATCCTCCTAGTGCCTTCCTGACATTATCACCCACTTTCCTGCAAGAAACCTGGTCCTTGCTCCATCATGCTCTTAATTGGCTTTTGACCTTCCCATACCATTCTGGCCTGCGTGTTTGTAACTTTGATCTTCTCCACACTGTTCTACACTCCATGTTTCCAATTCTGCACTTCCCTCTCTTCAGTTGTCTTCCTTAACGTATTGGTTTCCTGGAATGCCTGCTCCTCAGCTTAATCAAGTGCTATTTTACTAACCCCACTTTTGAAGGAAAGGCTGTTTTTCTGAGTCTGCATATGTAGATGGCATTCGTTTCACCTCTCCTTTGCAAAGTTAAGAGGACATTATACGGTAACGAGAAGATGCATTAGAAATGCAGTGTGTTTGCTGTGCTCTAAGAGATGGGCTTTGTAGACTTTATGTGATAATCAGTCCTTAGGTCTTAGCCCATAACCAGTTAATTTAGCTATACACACAGTATTGTCTCGGAAAAGGATAATGAAGAATATCACTGTAACGTTAAAAACACCAGTAAAAGAAAGGAAATCATCAAGAGTGTAAAATATCTCCGAGTGTTTCTGTGAAACTCAGAAATAATACATGGCTATCTTTCACACCATTTGCCTATTTTCCTCTGTTTTCTTTACTTATATGCAGACATGAAAGATAATTTCAACTCTACTGTGCTCTTTCTATATCTGTTTATAATCAGAAATACAAGCAACTTGTGGTTCTTCTCTTGGCTGGATCACACAGGCAACGTCTCGGGTGGTATAGATCACGCTAGCACCAGTGATACAGAGATATATTTATTTGTACCAGTTGAGAGTTAGACACCAGGCATTTCTCTGCCAGTGGGGAAAAAATAACACTGACTTTCTCCTACTTCAAGTGAAACTGGACAATAACAGGTTCAGGAATTGCCTATTCTAATTTTCCAGGACAGGATCTTCCTGTCTGGGTATTTATACAGCAGCTACCACTGTGGTATCTAAACCCCCTATTGATTTATTAAAGTGCACTCATAAAGCTCTCTGTATTTTTTTTTCTTGCTCTGTTATTTTATGTGGTGTTATTGTGGGAAAGCGAGGTCAATGGAAGAATGTTTTACATTTTGTTCTGAAAGTGCTGAGGTTTACAGTCACTCTGATGTGTTCCAGAAGCAACTATCACAATGTGGACCAGTAGCCAAGAAACCTCTGTCTCCTGCTTTCATGAGCTTCCTTCTAGCAGTTCTTTGTGAGGAGTGGAGCTCCCCTGTGCGATCTCGCCAATAATGCAGATAAATCAAACTGGGATTCTTGGAAACTGAGGAGCAAATTCTTGATTTCATGCAAGAAGTCATCAGCATCAGCTCAAATGCCGGTTTACTTTCAGCAGTTACTTGTTCAGCAGATGGGCTGTTGTGCTTTCCATCAGCTGGAGGGTGTGTTTTGTTTTGGTTTTGGGGTTTGGGTTTTTTTTTTTTTCTAAGCTTGGCAGTCGCTTGCCTATCTACAGTTTGATATAGTCACCAAAGCCAGGAGGTGTGGCGGTGGGTAAGCAGATGTGTCACTCTTTGAAGTTGGAGCCAGAGCTCACAAGATGAAGTGCAATAGCACCCTGGTTGAGTTTGAGACACGCGGGACACTTTGGGTGCCCACAATACACACGGGGAATATGAGGCAGCACCTTCTCTTTAGACATGTGAATAATAGCAGTAATCTTTAATGGAATGGGAATACCACTGGAAAGGAAGCATTGCCTCCACTTTTCTCAGCTCTGGCCAGAACAAATTGTTCTTCATTTAACTGTGAAGCCAAGAGACTGATCACCTTGAGTATATTCCGGGAATGGTAATATTTGAATGAGGTGATCCAGAGGGAAAACCTGCTCATGTGTTTCTGGTGTTCTTGTCCATGATATGTAAGAGTTTTCACTTCACAGCGAGGTTGGACAGGATGGAGATGAAAGCAGGGCCCGAGTGGAAGCATGCACAGATGTAGTCTGGAAAGAAAGGGGCAAACAGTAGTTACAAGAAGGCATGAGGCATGGCCAAGTTATGGTTTTCCACCATCTAAGGAAGACAGCAGAATCTCAGCTCACCTGTGCCATGTAGACGTGCAGACAATGGAAGTATACATATCAGATACTTGGAAGAATGGATGTCAAGCCTCATGCTTTGCAGCACAATTGCTAATAGCAATCACTAACAGCTACAGTGTCACTCCAAAGACTTGCAGTAGGTCCCAGGCCCCACGTAGCTGTGCAATAACTGATGCCCGTCCACGACTTGCTATAGGAAGGGCCAAATATTTATTGATGATACAACTAATCTCTGTAGACATTCCTGCCTGTCCTCCAAACCCTCTAGAGTCCTGGCTGACCTGTAAATTTTCTGCCATGGTGGTGAGGATGGGAATGGGATGTTTGTAGGGAAAGAACTTCACTACTGGGAAGAGCTGGTTAGTACAGCACTATAGAAGATTTCTGAACTATGTGCGTGGATGAGATTACACGTGGTCGTTTTGTACAGGCAGGAGCAGCAGGACTAGGTCATCCAGAATATTTGCCTGAAACTTGCATACTTAACAACAAAGCAAACCAGTGATATTAAAAATCTGTAAATATTTTTTGGCATTTTAAAATGAATTGAACTTAAATTGGTATCTGCAAAAACCAGTATGTTGTAAATTAAAACCTTCATGAGAAAAAATTATGCCAGTGCTTTTTTTTTTTTTTTTCCAATTAATGTGTATTAACTGCAGCCAGCACTTGTTCATCACTGTGCTGTGCCGATACTGGAACAGACATAAATATAATCAAAACCAGGTCTCTTTCTTTCTCTCTCCTTCTTTTCCATTCTGACCAATGCATTTTAATTCAGTCCATATGAATGAAGTTCAACCATTAATTTTATATAACCTGATCTATGCCACAGAATAAATAATACAGTATCTGTTGCCAAATTAGAACAGTCTAACTGAAATAGATATGTGCATTTAGTGAAGCCAAGGCATAATTTGCTTGAACCAATATTAGTACGGCAGCCAACATATGGGATTTTAAACCCAAAGTACATTTGTATATGGGCTTTTATAATGCAAATGGATATACATTTTTCCAAACCAGTGTATATTCAATAAAACCCACCAGCTTCCTGAGTGTCAGTTGATACAGCAGTGGATAACATGCTATCTTTCCTCCTTTCATTTTCATCTTTAATGAACATCTTTCTAGCTTGTTTGGTTTGGTTTGATTTATTTTGTCTCTGGCAGAAACATCTTCAAAAGCAGAATTCTTTCCTGTGATTCCAAGTTCACTCTTTTATTTCTCAGTAGCAGTCCAATGTCATAACTAAATCTGGAAGGAAAGGCAAATTTCCAATACATACCTGTAATTATTTTGCAGTCCTTTCCATCCTTGGGATCTATGCATTCTGAAATAATCATGGAATTGAACCACCCGAAGGAAGAGTTTTCAGAAAAGAGGCACTGAGCCAAATCTACCTCAGTTGGTCTAAATAGGGTAACTTATTTTGAGCTTTGGTATGCATAAGCAAAAATGTTACTATCTTTGTTGAATATACTAGTCTGGAAAAGTGCTTTTATCATTCACATTTTCAGCTGCTGAAAAGAGAGTTTTATTAGTGCATCCCTTGCAGGTTCTGCTACCAGATGAAAAAACTTCAGGTTGAACTGTTTTGGTGTGGTTCACCAAACCAAGAAATATGTAGCTGATGGTAATTTTGGAGGAGGTGAGAACTGATGTCAGTGACAATAAACTGTGTAATTGTATGGCTGCATAGAGAAATATCTTCCTAGCTCCAGATGTTAGTGTTTGGCTTATGTTTCTGGTGAGAATAAATAGGCAACCCTCACTGCATAAGTGTTACTGAGCCTGTACAATATGATCAGGCACTTTGTGCTTGAAGAAACCTTTTGAGTTTCTGTTTCCTGGAAGTATCATATTGGGCTAAAATAAACACTGAAGATTGACCACCAAAACCTTGGACTGCTTGTGCTGCAGGACCTTCTCCAAAAGTTCAGTGAAGTAAAATGCGAAGCCTCCAAGGACTCCAACCAGCCTTGGCTCTTCCCCCAGATTTTGATCTCTGGCTCACGTTACAGGGGATGTGGCTTACGGATAGAAGAGACTCAAACCCAGCTGAGTGCGCAGAAATGTATTCCAGGTGCTAAACTATATTACACTTTTCCCTCACTTTTGAATGTTGTGGAGATTGCATTTCTAGGGTATAAAACCTGCTGATATCTCTCATTAATCCTGTGTTGCAGAAATGCTGAAGAGGATATTTAACTTTATTTTTTAACGTCAGAAATTAAAAGTTTGTTGTGGGTGATTTTGGTGCAGTTGCAAGACAAGTGGCTCACTTTGCAGAGTTTGCTTGAAGATAACTGCTACTTTGACAGGAAATCAATCAATATATCTCTACAAACTCCATCATGAATCTCTTCATCCACGTTTCCCAAGACTGTTATATATATATATATATATATATGTTATTCCACCATATGAAATTTTTCCCTCCTAATCATTGTTTTTACCCCAAATAGCTATGTACTTAGAATATTGAAAGTTTTAATTATAGTGATCACAAGCTTAAACTGAGTCCAGAACTGGAAATAACATAAAAGAGTATTCCTCTACCCTTCATCTGTCTTACATGGAAAACAGGCTAGTCTCCTGGTCACCAAAAACATATACGTTTGTCATAGTTTAACCCCAGCCAGCAACTAAGCACCACGCAGCTGCTCACTCACTTCCCCCCACCCAGTGGGATGGGGGAGAGAATCAGGGAAAAAAAAGTAAAACTCATGGGTTGAGATAAGAACAGTTTAACAGGACAGAAAGGAAGAAAATAATAATAATAATAATAAATAATAAAATGACAATAATAATAATAAATGAATTGGAATATACAAAACAAGTGATGCACAATGCAATTGCTCACCACTTGGTGACCGATGCCCAGTTAGTTCCTGAGCAGCGATCCACCTGTCCTGGACAACTCCCCCCAGTTTATATACTGGAAGATCCCTTTGGGGGATCCCAGTTTGGGTCAGCTGGGCTGGCTGTGTCCCCTCCCAACTTGTTGTGCCCCTCCAGCCTTCTTGCTGGCTGGGGATCAGAAGCTGAAAAATCCTTGATTTAGTCTAAACATTACTTAGCAACAACTGAAAACATCAATGTGTTATCAACATTCTTCTCATACTGAACCCAAAACATAGCACTGTACCAGCTACTAGAAAGAAAATTAACTATCCCAGCCAAAACCAGGACAACATTTGAAGGGATGTTCATCTTACGTGCTTTCATGTTTCTACTGTGTAAGTGTCTACATCTAAATTAGTCTTGATTCTCATTGTAATCAATGGAGATACAGTCAATATAGTAATATGGCTTAGAGCTGTATAGCCACTGGACTTTCACCAATGCAGGTGATCTCATCCTATTTTAGGATGAGATGAGTTACATTCTCTTGACCAGACTGATTAAGGGTTTGGATCAATTGCGTAAACATATGTCTCTCGTGACCGCTGAGACAGCACCACGGGCTGGCAGATACAAGACCTATGGGAGACCCATGCTGTAGAGGAGAGCCAACTGGGCAGCTCTAATGGCACTAGATGTCCATGGTTGTACTAGGCACCTCTGCTTAGACAACTGAATCAAGTCATTAGCTAACGTGTTGAATAGGGTCAAAGGGAATTAGCATTTTTCTGTTTTGCAATATTATTGAGAAATGAGAGCGTTAATTCTTCAACTAAAAGGCAGGCTAACTAGTATACTTGTTTGGAAAGATCAGGGTGAAATGCTGACCTCGTGGTGCCTTAAGGTGAAATTTGTACTGACTTTAGTTCCCAGGAGTTCCTTAGTTCTCAGGAAACGTCAGTTCTCGCTCAACAGTGCTACACTGACACTATTGGGACTATGCCAGTAAGCATCATATGAGGATTTGGCCCTGAATTACCTATTTATGGCATGAGGGCAAGTAGTAATAGTACAGACCCACATCAGAGAAGGACATTTATTTCTTATGAAATCAGTTAACAGGCACGAAAACCACTTGAAATTAATAGAAACTAATTGAAATTAATGGAGAACTACCTGAAAATGTAACACAAGTAGATTAAATTAATTGAAGATAATTGATAGTGACTGGAATTAATAAAAAATGGAAACAAATTGGGCTTAATTGAAATTTATTGAAATTGAATTAAACTGAATAACTCAAAACCTATTAAATTTAATAGAATCTAATTGATATTAATTTTATGCAATGTTTAATGGTAACATAACATTCTGAAAAGGGATTTTTATTAGATGTTTTATTTGTATAACACTATTTTCATATAATAGTAAGAATAAATTTTAACAGAAAAAAATGATGCAGAGCATAGAAACTTCAGGGTCCTTTTGGAATCATTATATGGATGGCATGTGATACTGACAACAAAAGTACCTGACAGGATTTAGTACGATAAAAAAAAGTCTCAGGGATTTTATATCATGGTTGAGGCTTTTATTAGAGTTTAATGAGAACATTGTACCTGTTAAGATGTTGGCTTTGATTTGATAAATAACTCTTTGACCAGATATTGAATCCAGCATCTGTCTTCTTTATGACTACACTGTGAGAACCCTTATTTGTTGTCTTTAACTATGAAGCATTTTAAGTCTTATGAGCTTTCTTACAGACTTCCTTCTGTTATATCACTAGTGTTTTTACCAACCATTTCCACCTCCCTCAACATTTGTCAGTTGAAAGAACTAAATACTTTCTCACGTAAGGCCATTAATAAATATATTCAGCTCAGTGTTTGAATTATGATTTCCATGGATGTGTGTTCTTATAGTAACTTGCAGGAAGCTGAGAGATAATGTGAAATAATACTTTTTACTGAACCGGCACCGAGATCCCATTATTTCAAGAATGTGAAAGAAAGATGAAGAAACAAGAAAAATCAGGAAGAAAATTTAAAAATAAACCAGAATGTATGTTAATTGATTATTTCTCAAACTGGAAAAACTCCTTACTTATGGTATATGTACGGGCTCTAGTTCTAATTAAGACCAAAAGTGTAAGTGTACGTGGAAGACCAACATCTTTCAGGAAAACTGAAAAAAGAGATGCTACTTTTGAAAAGCAAACTTATGTCCCTGTAATGGCAAAAAAAGAGACATATTTTAACCTAAACACAGGGTTTAACTTTTTTGTAGTTTTGTTTTTTTTTTTTTTTCTTTTGAGCAGGGACCTATTACTCTGTGAAAACCTCAGGGAGGGCTAGATTTTGTAAAATGACTGATAGGTAAATAGGTATGAATGCTTAACACATGCCTGCAAGTATCAGTGGTGTCAAACAAATCTGGGTTTCCTATTCACACATGTGCAAATCCCTACTGTTTGTACACATCTGCTAATTTGATGGAAAACTTAGTCAAAGGCAGCAGAACTGAATTTCTTTACTTCATATGTCTGTCTTTGTGGGACTTACACAACTGGTGAAGTTTAAACCTAGTTTTAGGAGACAAACAAGGTGGGATTCAACTTACAGACTAAGATACCAAAGTTTAGGAGACTGAATATAAGTTTTTACAAACATGCTTCTGGCATCATTTCCCACTGTAGTCATCAGAAATCTAGTCAGTGCAGTCAATGGAGCCTAGAGTCGTCCAGCTGACTAAATGCAGATGTCTTCTTTAGGTCAGGTTGATTAGCTCTCTAGAATCCACTGAATATCTTGGGGCTTGATTCTGTCCTACACATAGCACCAACTGCCATTCAAAACGTGTTGGGGATCCAAGTTATCCATGGCAGCCATTACACAGGATCTACAGGATACTTGTGGTCAACTGGAGATCATGCGGGATGCCTTAGGACATCTCAAAGAGCACTCAGTGCTTATGTTAAAGCTACTGAAACATGCCCCTGACAGTAATGGGAACTTACACACTTAGGTCACATTTAGTCATCTATATGTCAATGTCTAAATGTATGTACTTTAACCAACAAATTGAATCATACCACTAGTTGGACCCAGTAGTGAAAATCAGAGTAGACGGTAATCTGTGCATTTCAATGTGGTTTCCACTCAACAGTCATTAAGTGGATTTTGCTGGCATTTCTAAAAAGAATTTTGTTTGAGGGAAGGTATTTGTTTAGGATAAAGTGTAGGGATGTTTTCTGAAAAGAAGGACAAATTAAAAAATTGAGAAGTTGGAGAACTGAGGGAGAAAAGAAGAGGCATGAAAAAAAGAAGCAAAGGAAAATAGGAGACAGAAGAAGGAAAAACAAAAGAAGGAGCTAGAAGGAATGAGAACTGGATGAATAGATACTATGCAGTTGCCCTCCTGGACATATAAACACAGGCTTCACATTCTTATGCAAATCCCCAGGAGTTTGCTGTGACATCGGTAACTGGCCATGTATTACCCTCCAGCTCTGATGCCATGCAGAAAACTAGGCAAAATTGCCTCCACGTTAAGGTTCCTGAAGTGTAAATAGCTTTATTAACATTTGTCAGGGAAGTTCTGATGGGAAACAAAGCACATTGTGAAGCTCCGGAGAGAGCCGTGAAATGCACCTCAGGAATGAAACCTGAAACTGAAATCCATCTATCCCTGTTTGTCATCGTGAGTAAGTTAATGGTCTGCTCTGCCTGACGCACAGCAGCAGACAAGCCTCTTTGATGTACTGATTATCTGGGTGATGTTTGAACCACATACACTGCTAGGTAACACTAAAGATTCTCCCTGCCCCCTCCAGCCTATTTACCCACTTCTGGCTTCTTGCTGAGACATGATTTCCTTTGATTAAGCACTTGAGTTTAATTGTAAAATGGAAACAGAAACATAAGACACATAAGCTCTCTCTGAGCTGAAAGAAAACACCAAGTGACTTTTGGGTGGAAAAATGCACAAAAATTGATTTCCATGCCTGTGCTTTTGAATTCAGCCAGAAGTATGTGGGATGGTAGAGGAAGAGAACAATAAAGTGAATCCTTGGAAGATTTAAATTGGTCTGCATAACATGTTCCAGTGCTGCTATCTTACCATCTATTGCCTCTGGAAAGAGTATAGCAACATTATCTTCGTGACTCCCATCAAATAGGCTGCTGTTGGACCTCCTCTCAGCCTCCTCTTCCCCAAAATAAACAAGCCCAGCTACTAAGCTTGCTATAGGTCATGTAACCCAGGACCCTGATCATCTTGTGAACTCCCCAGTGGACCGTCTCTAGTTTTTCAAGATTCTTCTTTAGCTGAGGAACCCAAAACTATACATAATAGTTGCCCATCCGGTTGCCCATCAGATTAGTCACTGGCTTAATTTTTTGAGGGCTTGCATGAAATAAATAATGTCTTAAAAATAAAATGGAGGATAATTGAAGGGATGTCTAAGTGTAAGAGATGCCAGCAATCTGTCTGAATAGAGTTTGCACAAAAAGAAGTCAATCAGTCAGAGACAAATAGTGGTGACAGAAAAATTTTTTCCCCCCATTGGTTTCTGGGATGAAAAAAAAAAATTAAAACTAGCAGGTTTATCAGATGCTCAAGGTTCCATTAACAGGCCTATAAGAACATTTGGGAGAAGGAATAAAACTTGAAGAATTATGAATGTGCTAAATCACCTAGAAATATATACTGCAACAGTTTTGTGAGCAATAAAAGCATGTTGCAACTTCAATGCATTTCTCAGTCCAGTCTGATTTTTTACAAAATGGCTTTGATTGGCCAAGGAGATTTCTGAGGAGATGGGTTAACTTCTGTGAATAGCTCTGCTCATTCAAAACTGCTGTTTAGATATTCTGAACTGTCACATCATATCCTAGCATGAAAGTACACTTTTGCCCTTTCTTATAAATCCTGAATTACATTATATCACAGCTCAACATTATTCAGTATCAGCTTTTCCCTCCTTCTTCTTTTCATTGTATTTATTTATTTATATCCTGATAATAACATCCTTGGGGCCATTGTATAGGCAAGACATGTATCTTGGCCTCCTCCTTTCCCCAGGAGTGCAATTGCCTCGCGGTAATTATAAGATGTCGTATGTTATTATGAAGGTGCCTTATTGCTCAAACACATCAGGGATATCTGATAATGTAATTACTTCACCTTATAAAACTATTATAAATCATGCATGGGGAACATTTTTTTCCATAGCAAAGCTGTCTGAAGAATTATCACATTGCATGGAATGGGAATATCATGGAATGGCTAGCATTTTGTTCCCTAAGCCCACGGTAGGCAATGGCAGTATTAAAATAAAATATTTAACATGAATGATTAAAGAAAACACATTCAGAAAGCATGACTCCTTTCTAAAGGTCTAGGAGAACAGATTATCATCTAAGTGAGCATATTCTGCACTTGTGCCTTCTGAGACATGAATAGCATCTGCAGATTTGCTTTTTCTCTTTTTTTTTCTTGACTGTCCTCCTTCCTCCTCCTCCTTCCCAACTTTCCTGAGTGCAGTATAATTGTTATAAAATCAAATCAATAAGCACTTGAAACATCGGCCATTGTACAAAGAATTGTGCTTCTATTGGCCATCACTTTAATAACATCTAATGATTATTTCTCTCTCTTTCAGGCTTTGAGGTTTCCTGGCACTTTATTGATTAGAGCTTGTGACAGAGTTCTGATTATAATTAAAAATCATCAATGGGCAAAGAGAATGCAGTTCTACTTAGCAATAAACTGAACGGATAATCGGTAGGTTAGGTGATGCGACCGCAAAATATTTCCAATAGTACCAGGTAAAGAATAATTGAAAGTCACTTGATAAGTCACAATTCAGTAGGACTTTACTGAATCTTAGATAAAGGCTTTTGTGTCCTAAGTAAATAGGTAGTGTTATTGCTGTAAATCAAACTCTTTCACACCCAGGGTTCCTGATTACCACAGTGGACCAATTTTTGAGATTTTTGGCCTGAAGGTGGCAATATACCCCTCCAGGATTCACTCAAAAAATGCAAGACTAGATCTGATAACATGACAGGCAAGTGTATAGAAGAGGAAAAAGAGGGAGATGACCTTCTTTGGTGGTTCCTGCTGGTGCATGGGCTTCTGAAGAGGTGACCCTGAGATCAGCCCAGCATTCACCTGTTATCTGTACCCAGTTGTGCACTTTACAGAAACAGGAGCTGATTTCCAGAAGAGGCAATGAGAAATGGCTGCTATGAAACTCTCCAGTGGAGCTAGGATCAAGTAAGGTAGAAGCAGGAAGAAAAATTATAAGGCTGTTGTTAGGTAGGGAAGACATTTTAAGCATCAGTCTGAGTACTTGGATTTGGAACATGAACAACCCCAGAAAGGCTCTGATCAAATTCAGCTACAAATTTAGTTGATAAACTGATATTTACACCACTAAGTAAATGGAAGCAATGTAGTTTAATGAGAAGGAGTGGATAAAGAGTCTAGAGACTTGAATTCTTTTTCTCACACTTGCTGTTTTATGATCTGAGAGCTTCTTTGTCTACCCATTAACTTTGTCCATAATAGGTACCCACATCTGAGAAGATAAATCTTGGGTACCACAATGTGTACTAGATCTTTTATACCAAACATTTATTTTTCTTTCCTATGTTTCAAAAGCTGCATTTTAAGAGCTGGAAGCTTCTTCATTCTTTCATCCAGAGCTCCACACAAACTGATTTATAAGATGCACTGGGAATTGCTAAATGGCTTCAGCTCTGTCATAATATGCTGAAAAGCTCATCTATATTCCTTCTGGTTGTTAAACTTGCATCAAGCTCAATTGTTAAACAAATACAAGGGAAGATGGTGTTTTTCATTTTATGGCCTGCCTACCTTAGCATATGTCCTCTTCAGTTTGGAGGATTCTCTAGGTAAGTCTGTGGAACTGGGCTGAGGGAATCCCATTTTTCCCACAATACATGCAACCGCTCTGGAAATCATGTTGGGTGCATTCATCTGAATGACCTTTCAAACCAGTCACCCTGACATAGCTCAACTTTGTGCTTCAGCTTAAAAGCTGCACAAGATGATTTCTTAAAAGCTAGGACGGTTGTCTTGCGTTGTGAGAAAGTTAAATATATGGGACCTGCTATCAGTCTTCATATAGCCTTTGTGAGCCTGCATGAATTATTTACAGAGTCATTTTCAGGCACATAAAAAGGAGTCAGTAGCCTACTTAATTTTAAGTTACTTTATCCTTGCTTTTTACCATGCACTGGCTGGAAGCAATGGCCTCAATCAAACTGTCCGTTATGCTTTCAACATGCTTCTTTCCTTCTACCCTTGGTGTGTACAACTCATTTGGAAAGCAACATCCATAACCCAGGAGCCATCCTGTGCCATCAGCCCAGCAGCAGAGCCTCCCTGATCTTGTAGGAGCCTTTACATATTGGAACTGTAAAAAATTACTCACCATCATTGTCCTCCTCTTCCTCCTCATAAACAAATGGATGAAAAATGTCCATGTAACTACACAGTAGGATACTTAGACCTTTTCATCGTTATTTATATATACAAAAGTGCAATCAGTGTCTGTTTTCTCAGGTTCTGCATAATCAGCTGATCACCTTTTTTGTGTTTTGGACTGCTTAACACACAATTAGGTATGAAGAATATTGCATTTCTTTGCTATTGCAGCATTTTGGAAATGCTTCACTAAGGAATTTCTAGTCCTGGTAACTGGCATATGTGTGTATGGGCTTGAAGTCTACCTCCAGGGGCCTCCTCTTTGTCCAGGCAAGGAGTAGAAGGAGTAATGTGCAAGTGCTTCTTCTCAAATGGTTGCTGCACTCTGCTGGTCAGCCTTGACACGCCACAGAAACCTTGTGTTTATTTGGAGGGCAAAGCAGTAATGATACGTGTGCAAATGCACATGTGGGAATAGAATAAGCAGCACTGGTTCTTCCCCATATATATTACTAGGAACCACTTAGTTTTCTGTAGAGTGAAAATTTACTGTAAGGGTGTGGGGCTGAGTCCGTGGATCCAGCTGAGAAAGCAGGTACTCCATGTCCCACGGCAACAGAAAGGGTGCCCCGGTAAGTAATGCTTCAACCAGAGCATTGCACTTGCATTTATCCAAGATGAAGCCACCAAGTTCACAAACAAGTGAATGGCAGAAGAGCCACACTCAATGCGTGCCTGTTTGCGGTAACTGGTAGGAGTCAGCAGAGTGGTCACATAGGAGAAAAACTGCCTCCCTGTTTATATAATGGAGAGATGGAAACTGTGTAAGAAGAAAAAAAAAGTGAAACAAAACCAAACATCCAATCTCTCACTTCATTTCCCAAAATAAATACTATCTTAAAATCTCCCACAATAGACACCTTCACATTTCTTTAGGTAATAGTTGAGTGTTTGGAAATTTCTTCTTTTAGTTAATTCTATGTCCTACCTCTTCTCTTATGTTACAGATCAAACTAGGAAATGCCCTTTGCACACACCTCATTGTCTTTCTGTTTTTCGTGGCAGAGCTACATATGACTGATGCTGAGTTTTACCAATAACTGACACAGCACTATCAATTAATGTTTGCTGTGTCTATAGGTTCCTGCTGAGTTGAACATGTTGGCTGCTATGTATGCTGTAGAGCTGCTTGCCTCCAATTAGAATGCATGTTGAGAGGACAAAGTTTGAATATGACAGGTCAGCAGTGGCTATTCCTCAACAGACTTCAAAATGCTGAGCAGATGTAAGACTGTACCACTGAACTATCATTTGCCAATATTGTGTAGTCTTACACAGTGTTACTAAACATCTGGTCCATTACCTACACTGCTGGCTCTTCTGGAGAAGACATTTTTGCCTCTATCTGTTCTTCCTGTGCTCTGAGGAGGTCAGGCATGATCTAGTCTTGTCCAAAATCGGTGACACTGCCTTAGTCCTGCAGTACATCTGAAGCAATAAGGACAGCTAGAGAGACACCAAAGAGGGCAGTTCATTGCATCTATCTTGGATCATTACCTTGGGACTAGCTTTGTGTTGTACTTTTATTCCCAAACTTCTGCTACCCACATGTCAGAACAGTGCTTTGGCTCTTTTTGTCTAGAAACAGTGTTGTTCATATTCCAGACCAGACTGGAGCATATTTTTCATGTTGGTTTTACTAACTCTAAGATGGAGAGCGATCTTTATTAGACGCAGCACAAAAGTTACAATTGTAAAGTCATAGAAGATGTACAAAATATTGCTGAATGCAAATACCATGTATAGCCTTTTTGATTGCCAGCCACCTCGAGACATGCTTGCAACTCATCTTCCTGTGCTTACAGAGTTTTCACTTGAGGACAAAGCAAAGGGGTTCTTAGATGCTGCCTTTGGTGTAAAGCAGTTTTATTTACCCCTTCACCAACATATCACACTTTCTTTGCATGTATGTTATCGCTGATGATGCAGAATGCCTCTGAAGGATGGTACTTGCTGCTTTATTCATAATATCACAGAATCATAGAATGGTTCGGATTGGAAGGGGCCTTCAAATGTCATCTAGTCCAAACCCCCTGAAATGAGCAGGGACATCTTCAACATTAATTCTCATGTGTCATGGTCAGGCTCAGGTCAGATTGCTCACTCCTGAGTTGCTGTAGTGAACAGCATGCTCTTTCCCAAATAACAGGCCTCATCACTCTGAAGGAATGAAGATTTGCATCATTACTTGCATTGTTCAGCAAGTGCCTGTGAGAGTGCCAATATTCTCCGTTAAAAATTCAAGCACTAACAGCAAGTCAAGTATAAAAAGAGTGGGAGAGTACACAGGGAAAGGAGTCGGGCTACAGTCTATAAGTTTCATGTTGAACAAAGTGTTAATGCGCTGTCTAGCCTGAAGTCAGCAGGACTCTACATGAATTTGTCTACACAAAAATCTGTGCAGCATCAAGGACAAGAACCAAGAGTGACAAGAACATCTTGAATGCACAGCTTAGGAAGGCTGCAGTGCACCTTCTTTAGAGTCTCTTTTTCTGTCTTATTTTCTGGATGGTGGAAAGGACTGAAGATCTACAACATAATTGCATGTCACTACAAATACCAAGTCTTACTAGCAATGAGTCTGACTCTGGACTCCCATGCTTGGAAGTCTGGTCTGTTTTTTCTCACTAGCCCTGGCATATCTAAATCTTAGTGCAAATTGGGTGAAGAATATAAAATAAATCTGAAACCCAGGAATCATCCAACTGGAAACTCACAGAACTGCAACTCAAGTGAGATTTGGGAGATCTTATTTTCCAGCAAACAGACAAATATTCAGCAGAGCTAAGCGTATTTTCGTTATTAAAACAAGGTAGTTTAGTCTATATGCCCATGTGTGTATGTCACTTGAAATTAAAGGTGGGTCAAATTACCCATAAATAATCTGGCTGGTCAGTGAACCACAGGGGCTGGCATTTCCCAGATACCACAAACGTTTTCCCATTCACTTCACTTTCATTTTATTTAAAATAAACTATTTGACGTCTAAAATAACTGCGGTTATTGCAGCTGGAAAAAAAATATACTTGGAGTGTAAAGTGCTTTCCCTATTCTTGTTTCTCATAACAGCCCATAAAAGGACATGCTTTGATTGATATGAACTATTATGACAAACAGGAAGAAAAACATATTAGAAAATGATCAAGGTGCATTGTTGCTGATTGTTCACCCATTACTCTAATGTATTGAGCAAACATGTAGTCTCGATATTACAAAACAGTCTTATACATTTAAGCCTGATATAATCCTACTGAAAGCTGTGTAAAACTTTCTATTTCTGAGGGTGTTGAATCAGGCCCTAATGAAATTGTAAAAGCTCCCTATTTGTTTAAAATATGCTCAGAAGCAAGTCAAAGCAAGAGGCTTCCCTAAACCCTCTACAAAAGGCCTTCTGAGCAGCATAGATGAAGTCAAAACTCTGCACAGCCACTTCCCTTTGTGGTCTCTAATAATAATATATTTGCGAATAATCCATAATTAAATGAGAAGAGCATAACATTAATTATTTCACTAGATTCTTAATCAGCAGGGTATTCCATGCCCCCTCTTCCTAGTAGCTAACCTGTCAGGGTCTAATAATTGTTGCCATGAACGGGGTTGGGTTAAGGTCCCCGAGGAATGCCAATTCTCTTGTTCCATTAGTGAGAGCACATATAGATCATTTTCAGTACTAATCTAGGGCTAAAATCAATTATGTCTCTTGTATTTAAAAATTAAATTGACTCACCATGGGATTAGGATAAAGAGAAAAAATACATTCCTCCTATTATGTGTAATTACAATTGTAAAACATTTTCCTTCGAAATGTAATTGCTGCCTATAGAGACTGAAGCTGGAGAGCTTAAACTGTTTAGCTGACACATTCAGTTGTCTTTCAGGTTTTTCCTTTGGATTATTTAATGTGCTGAAACAGTCTTAAAGACTTCTTGACTTTTAAAGGCTCTCAGAAACACCTCAGGTTTTAAGAAAAACAAAAAGAAGACTGGACAATGAATTAATTCTGTCATCTTATTAGAAAACATGATGAAAGTAATTTATTCTTATAGATGCTTTACTCTTTTAGGGAGAAAAATGATCAACCAACCATAATCCTAAAGTTTCCATTTTCCTAAAAACTGCTGCCTATGTCTGGCTTTTCTTTTCATTATTGCATTCTCACGAGACCTTCAAGAGTAGTTAATCAATGCTATGCAATATATATGACCTGCCATTCAGGGACAAGGCTTTGAAGGTCACCAGGGAGTGTAATGTTGGTCCTTTCCTCTGCTGAGCAGGAATACACTGAAGATCTTATTGTTCGACAGGATGGTCATGTAAGATATCGCTTAGATACTCGACAATTTAGGTGCCATGAAAGTCTGGGGTCAGACTGCAATCCTACAACACTCTTTATCAGACTTTTTTGGTTTTCTGCAGTCTTTCATGTTGACCTTTAGTACCAGCTCTATGCATCAACTAATTATATATGCTAAAGAATAAGTTTCATATAGCATAAGAAATTGCTGATGAGGAAATTGGGCTTCCTTATTTACAGATATATATAGAACTCTGAAGGAATTCTCAGTAGTAACAGTGCAAAAATAACCTGTATCACCTGTCACACTAATCACATACTAAGAAACTGCTTATAAAAGATTTGTAAATTATGAGTGCCTTCCATAAATCAGTGGAAAAACAGGAATATACTTTTGAGAAGAACCGTATCCCTATGTTCGTTGACAGTTTTCAAGCTCTCATTGTTTTTGCCAGCTTTAGAACCCCTTGAAGAATAGGATGAATTGTTTGCAGGAGCATACACAATAAATGTCTCTGGTTTACATTTTGTTTCTTATTGTATTATTCATCAAGTCTAGTTATATGCATATTATGGATATGAATGGTTATCTATATAGTTACAAGCACCTTCCAGGATGATGGTTTCTGGACAGCTTATTATTCATGTGGTTTATTTGCCATGTTTAGAAGTAACCTCTGACCTGTGGATTCTATAACGATTGATTAGTCATTTATTAAGACATCTAAGAATCCATTATTCATCCTCCATAAATTATTTATAAATGTACTTCTAATTTGATGCATGACTTCTATATTTAGAGTACATAAATAAGTCAAGAAAGGCTAACTCCTGCAGTGTCCTAGCATTGATAAGGGTTGTATCAAAACCCAAGTATAAATCCAATGGGAATTTTAGTTTAAATGAATATTTAGTATTGAAACAATGACAAATTTCACCTCGGTCCTTGCAAGTCAATTAGACAACTTATTTTAAATGTTTTTTAAATTATAGAAGTCCATCATTTCTATCACCCTGAGCAGAATGAAATACTAACCTTTGATTTGTGTGAAATTAATTCTATGTTTTCCAGGGAGTGGCAAATGCTATTTCTTCACAAATTTTCTACACAGACATGGCAAGGTATTTACATTTTTCATAGCTGTGTGAAAAGGCTGAACTGAATCACAAGCATGCTGAAAATCCATGGGTGGTTTGACTTCAGCCTGGTTTAATAAACTCAATTTTTGAGGCTCATGAAGGATTAATGGATGTGAGATGGAAATGGCTCTGCCTCTGGGAAGCCAACAAGCTTCTTGGCCTTCATCTGATTCCTGTTCTGTCTTGTCCTGTCTTATCTTATTCTATTCTGATTCATCATGTAGTGCCTGAGTCAGAAGACTACGTATTTATCCAAGTTGTTTTCTCACCATATCAGACAAAAAACTTTCAGTAATTTTTTGTTAATTTCTGTTTTATAAAAAAATACCCATTTCCATGTAACTTTTCAGAGCAGAGGGAATCTAAGATCCAAGAAGCACTCTTTGCACTTGGAGAAAAAGGCGATGAGGTGCGTACTGGTCTTTCCGAGGTCATTATGTAAACTGGTACCCGAAGGAAGAGGTTGTGAAGTACTGACCACAACTCAGATAATGTGGGTCAGACCACGAGACATCCCAAAGGTAAAGATCAAAACACCAAAATGCATTGTCTACCCACGCAGGGAATCTGGTGAGCTCACAGTTTCTTAAATTCTGGTCTAACTGGAATTACCTAAAAAACTGAAGAGAACTGGACATATTGTAATAATTCTGTTAAGCGGAGAAATAATTAACATAAGCAATGGAAGTAACGACACACACTCTGTAAAAACAGTGAATGAAAACAAGTGGACATGATTGGCACATCCAGCTTCCAAGCTAAGGTGATTTTCTTTGCATGTGTGTATTTTTAAGTGACTAAGTTGAATAGCATCCATTGCTGTGTGGGGTTTTTTTCAGGGTATATGCAGAAATGCCCTTTTTCTCTTGGGCAAAAACTAAGAATGATCCTGTCTTCATTCCTTTCATCTCCGCCACACCAACACTCATGAGAGAGAGTCAGTGCTGGGACTTTTACTAGGTCTGGCATAATCAAAAGTTATGTGGTTGGTAATATGAATAGTTTTTTCTTCATTATACAGTGCAAAAGAAATAAAAGTACTGGGCTTTCAGAGCATGATCTGGGATATGATTCAAGGGCAAGAAAAATCTGTGTTACTGATGAAAATAAAAAAAAAAAGTGACGTTCAGATCACAGAATGACTACACGGAATTAGAGGAAAAAAAGTGTTTTAATGCAGCAGACATCAAACTCCAGCAACACTATTTTTTACAGACCAGATGCTCAGCTTGTTGAATTGTAAGAGTGTTGGTGACTTTATCTGATGATCTGCCCCAGTAAAAAAGTCATTTCTGACAATAAAATTTTGCCTCATATGATGCTATTGATTCGTCTGAAAAGATTTTCTTTGTCTATGAAACTGTCCATTAAGAAGTGTTTCTGGGGCTGAAGTTCAGATGTTATTGTAAACAAGTATTATTCTGAATTTTCACAACTGGAAAGTGACAGAGGTGTTGCAAAGCCCAGCACAAATAAGAAAGCATCTTCACTGCACGAAAATCTACATTTTACACGGGAAGGTAGATGCTAGAAGGCAAAACAGAACTGCATTTTGTGCTACATTCTTTCCCCGACTCTGCCCATTAATGAGATACAACTTGTGAAAAATCAGGAGGAGCAGAGAAGAGGCCAAATATAGAATGGCAGCGAAAAGTGAGATACCCTCTCCCCCTTCACGCAGAGGTGACCAGTCTATTTCAAGTCTGATCTACCTGGGCTTGTGAGACAATGGGGAATATTGTACTGCCTCCGCATTCTCTGCAGATAACTATCACTCTCCATTACCGTCAATATGCAGGTGCCAAAATAGATATTGTGCAAATACAAGCTTTAGAAATGCAGGCAGACAGACCGTAAGAATATAACACTATTTGTCAGCAGTAAGCCATTTTAAAACTCGTAAGGTTTAAACAATTATTTTAAATCCCTTCTTGGTATAACTGAGGCATAGAATAATGAAAGGGAAAGAGTGAGTGTACCTGGGTGTTTTTCATGGATTATTTCCTTTTGCTCGCCCTCACCATAGAAACAAGAAGCACCGTGTCCCAGTGACATCTGACTCCCTCGCTATCTTTAAATGCTTCCCCAGATAATACATTATTGTGTTTGTAGCATCTTCCCTGTGCTTCCCAGAGTGGCTTCAGAAACACTCTGGTTTGTTGACAAAACAAATGAGCCTGAGACATTGAGACGAAGGACACTCTTCCCCAGAGTTTTCATGTAGAAAGGGCCGCTGTGGTAGCCATAAACAAGCTGTTTAAAGCAGAGGCAGAGAGAAGATAAGAAAGCTGGGCAATTTGATCGGCTATACACAGGGACTCAGAATCTTATTTGACTGGAAAATATCTGATTGACCTTGAACCTGAAACAACTTGTTGGGGGATCTGTTGGTTCAATTGCTCTCTGTCAGCTCCTCGGCGAGCAGCACACTGTTTCTCCCTTTCAGATTTCGTCTTCAAAAAACCAGACTGATGGGAATGTGATAGCACTGGGCCAGGGCAGTCTGCATCTTTGGATAGGAGGAGATCGTATTTACAAGAATTTTTTGGCATTTCCTTTTATGCAAAATCTAGTGACACCTACTGAATCAAAAGATATGCAAGACCTGAAAAGGAGGTTAAAAAAATCTCAAAAGAAATATTGTGGCAAAAGGTGGTCAGGCCTAATGTGAGTTGATTTAAATGAATAAGCAACTAATATAAAGGTAATTATGATTAGGGAACAATGTAAAGAGCTAGATATAGGTTCAGTCAGTTAACTTTGGGACAGATTCTGAAGTGTTATTCAAAATATACAATGCATTACTGTGTGAATGATCTTGATTTTTATGAGATTATGAGATTATTTATGCATTAAAATACTTACCAGTGACATCATATGGCTATTGGGTACTTCAGGTGGCCCCTTTCATTCCTGCCAAAGAAAGAATATTCATATATCATTCCTGTGGTCTGAGTAACCCACTCTTAAAGATTTTTAGTATGGGAAGCTCCAAAATTTCCAAGACAGTCTCTTCTACTGCTTTCCTATCTTCATTGATGCAAGTTTCCTTAACTCCCATTTTAACTTCTTCTTGCTGAAATTATCTGTTGCCCTACCTGACAGGAACATCAAGAACAGATTGTTTTCTCTTCCTCAGCAGCAGTTTGCTACAAATGTGTAGACTACTATCAGCAGCACCCCTACGCTATCTTCTCTAGACTAAACAACCTGAATTCATTCAATCTTTCTGCCTAGGTCATTTTGCTAGACCTCTTGTGACCTCCCTTCTTATTTATCTCTTCTGAATTCACTATACCCAGACCATACCTTTCTTGAAGTGATATGTTCAAAACTGTTTCCAGCACAATATTGCAGTGATGTCTTCAGAGTCTGGAGATAACAGAAGACATCCTATTGCTAAGCACTATTAATAATATTTATTTTTGATCATTACAAACTACCCTTCTGACATACAGAACTGATTAATCTACCCCAGAGTAAAGAATTTACATTATCTTGCCCAAAGACCAAGGCAGCTGCAATGCTGACCAGTTCTTTCAAAGGTATAAACTAGTTTAACTCTATTAACTTGAAATAAAAATCAAGTCTATCCACTAAGTAATTCCTTCAAGTCCATTTCATTTTTTCAAATGGCACAACCACACAATAACATACCCAATTGCCCCCAGTGACTGTAAGGAGAACGTAGTGGACTCAGCCAGCTTTCAAATGTTTGAAGATAGGCAAGGTGAGAGTTACTTTCAGTCATTGCTTTTGTGTTCTTCTAGTGGTGTTGCAGAGTAGGAAAAAATATTGTGGCACAATCCCTTGTTACTTCTGTGCACTGTAACAAACTTGCCTGCCTAGTACCAGACATTTGGTTTTCTCTGCTATTTGTCCCAGGCTTTTTGGAAGCCAAGAAACTCTAAGAGACGAGACTCATGGTTAAGTTATTATACCTTATGTATTACCACACATCAGCTGAGCCACAATCTATGTTCATACTCTTACACTGCAGCAAATAGGAGGTAATTTGATTTACCACATAAGGGAAGGGGTTAACCCCAGCTGAGGAATTTTAAATTTACTGATGTTAAAGCCTGTGTATAAGAAGATACTGCTGCCTAGGTGACAAGTTTAAATTACAGAGTCTGAGACAAAAGAAGATTATATTTTCTGAAGTTATTTTTCTCCAGTGTTTTTAATGGTTCACAGGAAACAGCTAAAACATAACAGCAGCCTAATTAGCAAATGAATTTAGGTATTAGAAGACCCAGTATTAATGATGGTTAGTTACAATACCTCCCACTTACTAACACCATTACTGTGATATGTCCTTGTCTTAAATTCAGATATCATCAAAAGGAATACTGTCATCTACTCTTTTCTTAATAGGGCAAATTGTGGAGGCAAGTCAAGCCAATATTATCTCTGAAAGCTAGTATAGCTTTCTTGTCTAAAGAGGGTGTCTGGCACCCAATCCTTTCATGACCTATTTTCAAACAGGTATGAGAAAGGGACTGCACCCTATCTGATCTTATGAAAAGGACTTTTGAGGAGAGATTCCACTTGCAGGGAAAAGGTAAAAGAAAACTTCTTTCTCCAGCTGAAGGTAGTTCAAGAGATTTCCTTTGGGATGTCTAACCACCTGTCTCCAGATATGTTGGTTCATGTTTTCCTCTTGAAAAGCCAGTTGGCCAGGAGATGTCCAATAACATATGATTAATGACCTACAAGATGAAAGTTGTCTGACAACTTTTCAACCTTTCAAAAATGTATAGAAAGAAGGGAAAAAAGAACCATTCCTATTGTGTCCTGCTGTAGTCTTACAAAGTGTGGGACCAGAAACCAGTTGCATTTGGAGAATATTCTTTCTCTGAGAAATTTTTATGGGGAACTTTAGTTTAACAGAATGTTAACTTGTTCACGGACTAGTGTGACCGCTATTTCAGCACTGCATGTGACTTACAAGAAATAAGCAACCTGAGCATTGCATTTCTAAAAAAAACCCTTACAGCAGGGTGTTGCTATGGCAGTACTGGCAGTAAACCAGTGGAGCAGAGACCAGTGCTAGCCATTGAGCAGAGCATTGCCATTGAAGTTACATGTAAGTTGTGGGAGTCAAACCTTCTACTACAAGCCTGTGATCTTTTGAAGGTGTAGTTGCACTGCAAAGGGTACACTTTGTCTCTGGAAGCCACAGAGACAGGCTTCCAGGCAAGGCCTGCTGAGATTTCTGTGTGCGAATTACAGCAGAGATGGAGAAGTTATACAAAGGGACCTAGAGACTTGAGAAATATGAGCAGGGAACAGTGAAATGAGATTCAGTCTGGATGGAACAGTGGAAAAAAACCATCATCTAATGCCTCTGGAGAGAGGTGTGCAAAGAGGTAATCTGAAACAGGCATTCAGTAAATGGAAGACGTGATATTTAGGTTGCAATAACAGTGAAAGAAACCTGTAGGGTGAGAATGAGCCATTTCTCTCGTACTAAAAGACAGGCAAAGGGAGCAACAGAGAGTGTGAATGTGCTTTTGGGGAGTCCTGCAAGGAAACATGACATCATGGCCCAGGAAGGAGGCACAACTCTTGTGTCACTCAGCCATGCTGGAATGATAATGATCCAAAGATGTTGTTACAATAAAAAGAATGGAGAGAAATGGTTGTTTTCAACAAAAAATGTTTGAAAACCAGAAAGTGACTGGAGGAGAAGTGTCCAATGAGACAACTGAGAAACAAGAGGAGGAATAATAATTGCTTGTACAGTGTGGAAAGCTGTTGATACTGTGGAGGAAGGAGAATTATTAAGTATAGTCTAGGGGAGCTAGGCAGGAGAAATAGAAGCAAGTAAGCAGAGAAAAAAAAATAGGCTGAATTAAGTAATTAAGAGTTCTTAATAGAGAAGTCTATTAGACAAAGAAATGTTCTCCTAAGAGACATGGCTGTAAGCTCTTTAGTGCAGGCACCATGACTGCTTATATGTTTGGATTGCACCTAGCACAGTCGGGATCCCGATCCTTATCTGATCCTGTGGGTTCTACTGCAATAGAAATAACAAACAGCAGTAATTATGTACTGTGGTACAGCAATAGGGGATGCGTGCCGAGGCTGAATTCTCCTCTTAGTTACACTCTGCTGAGGTCAATGGGATTATTTGGATACAGGCTGGTGGTGTTAACAGGACAATTTGGCCCGGTTCATCTGCAAAAATAGAATATGTGTGGTTTCTGCTCCCAAATGTACCTACTTATTACTTGTTGTAGAGCCATGCAGGCTAGACATTTTCCAGCTACACAAGGGGGAATGTTGGGGAATGTTTCATGCCCAAAAAACTCATGTCATAGGGCAGACTGGTAGATGAGCAGAGCCCGGGACTGGAATGCCAGTGGGTGTTTCTTCAGAGCAACAAAATTTGCTAGAAGCTGCAAAGTAGAAATCTGCTCCTTCAGGACTGGTGTTCAGGGAGTGAGAGTGCAGCTTTTCCTCCCCTCTCACTTGCATTTCAAGTAAGTTCTTGCTCAGTGTCTGATTCTCCAACAGGCAGGAGTGAATTTAGAGAGCAGATCCTGAGATAAATCATGCCAATCTGCAGAAACAAGGACACTGGAGAACATGAAGACAAGAGCCCCAGACAGTGCTGTAGCTTGGGAGCAGTGGGTCGGGGGCATTTCTGTAGGTTACGTGGAGACGATTATTATTATTATCGTTATTGTTATTATTATTATTACTATTTTAATGGCTGAAAACTAGGAACAACTGGGGCTTGTCAGAAAATTGAGCAATTGATGAGAAAGCAATTGATGACAGCAGCCCAATTCTAATAATTTCCTGTCTTGCTTTGCTGGTACTGGGGTGTACTTTAGCAAAACGACTGAAATAAGTGATGCATTTTCAGTCAGCTTTATCCCTGACTCTTGTGCATCTGAGAAAGACCCAGCAGTGGGTTTGGCAGATAAAGTGGAAAGCAAGACAGGAACTACCATTATGAAATGCAAAAAGTCAATTTGAATGTCAACAGCAAAGGCAGGGGATGCAAGCTTTAAAGAGCTCCAGTTTGAGAAAATGAGGGCACCACATTGTGTATCCCTGACTAACTGCTCATGTTTCAAGCTTTAGAAGAATGCCACATTTAGATGCTTTTCCATTACACATTGATTTTTGTTATTTTAGACCGCAGGACTCCCCAGGCTTCTTGCAGATGCTACATAGGTCAGAAGCAAATGCTGCCCAAAAACATGAAATTTGTGAACATTCAAACTTAATTGCATAAGTTTTTTCATTTGGATGGGACAAAACTGCACTTTGTCACTATTTGGGGAGAAATTCCAGCTGTAGTATAGTATTATATAATACCCTTCTTTTCTAAAACTTGTTTTAATGGTAAAATTGTACAAAAAAGAAAGGAGAATTGTTATCTCACTTTTTGAGGCTGTAAAATCAGTGAATGCGGAGATGAAGTAACCTGCCTAGATTATAGGAGCCATGGAACGCTGCTACCACTAGGCTTCCCTGTTTTTGATAAAAAAAGAAAAGAAAAAATAATGTACAAGAAACGGGGCTAAGGTTGATCACTAAAGCCTATGAAGTTCTCTGCATCTCATTTACCTCAATTAATGTTGTGATACTGGAGAGATGCAACACACTTTAGTGGCCTGCCTTGGGAGGAGGCAAATGAATACAGTTCATTGATTAAACACAGTGGTTTTACCATTAATGTTGAACCAAGACGAAAATGTCCATCTTTATTCGTGACTGGGAGGTAACGCTCTGGTTTCCAAATCAGTTGCCGCATGACCATAAATAAGTAGTTTATATGTTTTTTTGTCCCTGTTTACCCGTATGTCCCATAGGGACCCTTCCCATGAGGTGCCGCCACTTGGTAACTTTCAAGCTCTAATTTCTTTCCTGCCACCAGCCCTGTGTTTCCATCATTTCCTCTCACTGCCTGAGCAAAACAGACACTGTAAAGGTATGATTCATCCACATTTGAGATGTCTGTTTTAGGATGAGGTGAATCATGCTTGTTTCTTTCCATCGACTATAAAGGGAGACAAGGGTGACTAATCGAGACATAGATGTCTGTAGTGCAGACGTCTAACGTTAAGTAAGATGAATCCCACTCTCAGAGCCAGCTCAAGTCTGACAGAAAGTGTGACAGCCAGCTGGGTCCAGCAGAGCTTTGGCTCTGGCACAGCACTATTTGAAAGCATATTGCTTCCAAGACGATTTCAAGACCA
The DNA here is from genome assembly GCF_026419915.1 of Harpia harpyja. Lineage (NCBI taxonomy): Eukaryota > Metazoa > Chordata > Aves > Accipitriformes > Accipitridae > Harpia > Harpia harpyja. The sequence goes on along the minus strand of NC_068969.1, from coordinate 111,270,356 downwards.
GATAGCCACCTTCTCATGGTGCTCAGAGCCCAGGTTAATTAGCATGGAGGACACAAGCTAGCCCCATGCAGAACTAGGGTATCTCTGCATGCTTGTCTTTAATTAAGTCGTTCTGGGGAGTTTGGTACAGAGGCAAGGCACAGTAACTTAGGTTTAACATGATCTTTGTGCTCAAGCATAGCATTGACCTTGCTGTGCATGAGCTGGCTCCTTGCAGAGCTTCTTGTGGATGTCTTCTTTTCGTGTTTCTACAAGAGTGGTGAGGGTCTATGCATTTCCACAACAAAACGTCTGCGCTAGTCACACTTGCTTCTTGAATTTGTAGAGAGCTGATGGAACTGGGTTTGTGGCAACCAGCTTAGGTCTGGAGGCATTAATGTTTTTAAAGCATATTTTCTCTGTTGTCTGTATTATGCCAGACCCTATTACTTGAAGTACCTGTCTGAATAGGCTGAATGGTCCATTTTTATGACCACATCACTGCATATGAAGAAATACCATAGGTAATTCAGTTAGTCACAAACAGCATATTACTTTCTACATGGAACCCAAGGAAACTTAAAGTAGACCCTTTGGCTCTGGAATAAAATTACTAAGATTGTGTCATGACTGACCAATAGTCATATCTCATTTCTTCTTAGAGTCAACAGACTTCCTAGCTGGACTAAAGACTTGCAAAACATGCTGGAAGTGCTCTTAGCTTTGTTTTCCCAATTCTGTAGTTAACGGGCTAATGACTTTCCCATTTTACCTGTACATCATTTAGTGCTGAAAGTGGGCAAGATGAACTCTCAGCGATGCCAGAGCATCACTGAATTGTCTAAGAGCAAATCCTACCTCCATTTCCATGGTTCCTGAAATTCTCTCTGCCATGACATTCCATCTCAACCAAGTTTTTGACGGAACTGCAAAATCCACAGATAAAATTTACAAGGAAAAAACCCCAAAACATTACAAAACAATTCTAATTCATCTGAAATACATGTCCCTATCCTCAGCAACAGTAAATCACTGTGTGGAGGTTCTTTTCCTCCATACTTTCCAACAATGTTACTGCTCAAACAAATAATTCGCCCAAGATTGAACACTGAATTTTGAATAGGTGGTAGAACCAAAATCTCCCCCGTGTACTTTGTTCTGAAAAATCTTGATCGTTAATTTTACCATAAATGTGTCAAAGAATGTGCCAAAAATTAACATGTATAATGTTTCACTTTTGCTGGCATTTTTGTATGAATTGGTTGTTGAAAAGCCCAAGCCTACAAAGCTTAATTTTCTTAGGTATTTAGCTATTAAACACTTTCAGAGAGGGTTCGTCAGCCAAGATGTATCTACCTTCTCTCCTCCCTTCTTATTCATTAAGTTTGTGAACCAAACAGAGGGCAAATTGTGTTTTCAATAAAAATAATATTTAAATAAAATATTTTATTCCTATAGAAATGTCTGTCTTAGTGAAAAACACATTTTTCACTGAAAGCAACATTTTAAATGAAAATATACACAAAATAGATGTGTTGTTACATAGAGTTAAGTCTGAGCACCGGGGAAGATGAATGATTGCTTTTGTCGTATGAGGGGAAGAACTGAAAGACCAACAAGGGAGGCAGAATAGTAATCAATGGAAGCAATGACTAAGCCAGTTTTATTTCCAGCAATAGAGGTAGAGGGAAAAACAAAGACACATTTAGGATATATTAAACAGGCATAAGTGACAGGATTTGGAGTCTGAATATGGACTTCTTCCGTAATAACAAACTGGCTTTTGAATTAAACCATCCATCAGCGTGGTGTCTTCAAAAGGAAATGAAGCAAAAGCTGCTTCATATGCATCTTCCCAATAACAAAATTATAGAACATTACAATCCAGGAAACGGATTGTCTGCTGACAGATCAGTTATGAGGAGGGTTTCCCATAACACTGACTATGGTCAAGGAAAGAATGAAAACATGTGCTTAACTTCATCCATCCATCACAGAAACAGAACTAAATAATCCTCAGTGTAATAGTAATTTAGCAGCTCCCAAGTTTTAATGTATTTATTCTCGCCATCATGAAGTTGAAAGTGCTATTTATTATCCCTGATTTACAAGGAGGGAGCTTAAACCCATTTAGAGTAGGTTTCTAATTCCCATGGAGTTGAGTTCTTTTGAGGATCTGGGGCTGTAGATCTGCATGGTGCGATGAAGCACAGGACAGAGAGATGTGAATCACTGCCAACTGAGCCTGCTTGTAGGCAGGGCTTATTAGCGTGGGCCCAGCACCATCCTAATGCTGTGGTGTTGCTTCCAGCCCTGAAATAGAGCTCCTGATCGTGTGGCATTGGGGTTTTTTTCATGGGCACACCAGCTCAGAATAATGCTAGCTTGGAGAGTGCTGTGCTCCATCAGGCAGTGTAGATTGAAATATCTTTGCAGTGGTCACCCATCAGTTCCCCAGCATGCAGCAAGACTGAATCCAGCTTTATGACTCTGACACTGTTATCCTAGTGGATGGACTACTTGTCTCTAAGGAGCCAGCTAGATTGTTCCTTTAGCTTTATCAGACTTATCTATATATTTTCTTAGAGATAAGCACATTCTCAGATGCTTCCTAGAGCTGGGGCTGAGACATTACTACAGATAGGGATTCCTGGGAAACAGAAAAGATACTAGCTGAATTTCTAGACAAATGTCATTCTCAATGCCACTTAAAAAAAAAAAAAAAAAAAAAAAGAAGAAAAAAACCATTTGCTGCTCTCTTTTCTTTAAAACTTGTGAATAACTCTAGACAGGGATTCTAGAAAACCATTTCAGCTGAGAACAAGACATTAGACAGGAGTCAAACTTCACATTGCAGCCCTTAGTAATCAACAACTGACTTGAGCATTAATGAACTAACTTTTCCATTAGGTAACAGCCAATAGATTGCTGCAGTCTTATATTGTCTCTGTGTTCCAATGTCCTAGTTTTCTCCAACTGCTAATTTAAAATGCTTTTCACTGTTGCAAAGAGCGTAGTTAACTGCTAAAGAACAATTTTATTGCCCTAAAACAGTAATATATTTGCATTCATTACTATGAGTCTTAAAACCTATTACTGATATAAAAGAGAGGATAACAACGTGAAGGGTTTGAAGGGCAGTAGATAATAGTCTGAAAAGGGCTCTGAAATGCCTGAAGTATCAGACATAAAATAGGAATGATAAACAAGTTCATTATTTGTTAGTGACGGTTATGCTGGAGGGAACATTTTTTATATTATTTTTTTCCTTTTTAAAGTTTTATGGAGAATATATTTCAGTCCTAAGCTGGGCATAAATTAAACATGTTTTACCCGGCTGTTCGGTTAAGAAATAGCAAGAACTAATGAGCTGTATAGTGGTAAAGCTGTTAAGCCAATGTGAAAGGACTCTATAGGGCAATCTATGAAGTATAAAAGAGAGAAAAGTCCCCTTTCCTTGGCTATTTACTCCTTCTCACACATTTAGGTTGAGCTCAGCTCTATACCACCTTGAGGTATGTGTGATCAGCAGAGACAATCCTATCTTGACTGTTCCACAACCATAAAGGAAAAATATAACTATAATATGAAGGGACATAGAGATTGTTTAAATAAAAAGTACACTTCCAAATCCTTCATTCTGACAGGTTTTAGGTCCATTGTTCAGTGCCTAATTTTTTAGGTCCTGACCAGCTATTACTCTTAGAGGTTTTGTTTAAAGGTGGAGCTGCTCAGCTTCTCCAAAAATAAAGCCAGTGAGGGTATGTGACCTGTTGAGAAGCTTGTATTTAAAGACAGTATTTCCTTTGGAGCACCTTGGCATAGATTGGTGGTTTTCAGATGATGTTTGAAATTGAACACAATCAGACAAAGGTTCCTCTTCCTTGCTTGGAAATTTTCTTCCTCAAATATTGGCTGATTCATTTGTCTTAGCAGTAACCACTGATGAAAGTTCGGGATTTCCACACAAACTATTTTAAACATAAGAGAAAACACAAAGAGCACTCTGCAGATACTTGCAGTGCAAAATAAACATCTGCATTGCTTTCTTTACTAATTCCAGTGTGAATGGTTGAATTCTGCCTATTTTATTCTCTCTAGCACTTGAGATTGAAAAGCTGTCTAAGCTATTTCCTTAAACTATTGCACAGTATTGCTTCTCAAATGGTTACAGCTTCAAAATCAATAGCTCATCCAATCCTTACATATCCCTAGGTTTTGAAACTGTAAACACTCAATAAACCCTAGCCTTTCAGCTCATCCTGGGAAAAAGTTAAAAAAAGACAAGTTTACCAGGGCAGCTCTTCTTGAAGGATGCTCTGTAGAGATGGGCAGAGGTCTTTTGATTGACTCAACTTGAGATTAGATACCAAAAGTTTCACTCTTAGAAATCTACGTAGAACCAGATGCTTTATCAAGTGATTGCAAGGATGTACTCCACTTCTGTTCCCATCCTTGAATATGAATAATAAACTCACATTTTAGGGGGGGGGAGGGGGGGGATGTTGCATATCTGATTTAGCTTAGCATGTTTGATTAACCCCCAAAGTTTCCATGATACCTAATATAATGGGATCCAGTCTGCCTATGATTTTTAGGTACCATTGCATCTTTCTCTTCATCATTATCATCATTATCACCGCTGTCGTCATCATCATTGCTATTATTATTGTTGTACTTTTCATTGTTATTAAAGCATCCTCATCCCAAAACAAAAGAGCTATCAGCATAAAAATCTTATTAAGAAAGGATGAATAAGTGCTTAGTTGGTGCCTGACCTAAATTTTAGACTCCCTTTATAGGTTATGAAGAGAAATTCACCTGACCTGGTTTATAAATCCAGTTTAGAATAAGATGAATATTTCCCTAGCAAGCTTAGAGACAGAAGTCCCCACTGTAGATGTTTCTGCTGGATGACAGGAATCCCACCCGTCAGTTCTAGGTGACAGTCTGTTTCCAAAGCAAACTCAGGCACGGTTTTTTAACCCCTCCATACAACACACCCAAGAAGTTCTTTATAATGTTATCAGGATGCAGAAACCTGTTCTGCTCTGTTTCTGGTTTCATAAAATACACCACATATATTATTAGGCTGTCACAGAACAGCCCTGTCAATTTGTAGTTCTGTGACCAACAGTGAGAAAAGGAAGCTATGAAGGACCATCCTCTTCCTTTAAAATAACTAGCAATACAGTGAAGGTGATTATGAGTTGTGGTGAAAGAAAAAGATAGATAGGATGAAAGACAAAAAGAAGAAGAGGGAAAAGAGAAAGGAAAGGGAAAATGAAAAAAAAAGAAAAAGAAAAAATAAAATGAAAAAGAGGAAAAAGAAAAAGAAATTACTATGTTGAGTTTCCCAGGTAATTTTTATTCTGCTGTGCTAGAGCCTCTGTGCCCACGAATCTGCACTATATTTTGGAAGCCTGAGGGGGTTCTTCAGCTTTATACAAGCATCAAGACTTTTCAAAAGTCATTGACCAGACCAAAGAAAGCTAATTAGATACAGATAGAGTAGAAACAAACCAATTCAAAGTTTCCTTAAAGATTAGTCAAAGTTTGTGTTACTATAATGTTGTGGTTGCTAGCATGTTTCTGTTTTCTTCAGATCTAGCACTGATTTTTTTTTTTTTTAACTGAAAATTAGTTTTGTCATTACATAAGGTAAAAGAAGGAGCAGTTGTAATTGATGTGCATACAACACTACAGTTGTGACAGGAGCAGAGATGACCACAGGTAAGTCATTGGCTGAACTGTTGTGTTAACCAGTCTCGCTGTAATAAAGATCAGGTTCAAATAATTACATAACTCATTTAAAAGGACAAAATATAGGATTCAAACATCCCTAAGAAACCAGCCAGTCTCTCAAGACAGGGGCTAAAACATGTGGGATGTGGTCGTGCTATATAACGTGGTAGGACTGAGGTTAACACAGTCATAGATGGATCACCCCGTCTGCAAATGGTGATTCCTCATAAATCATTATGAAAAATAGACTGACTGTGCCAGTTCATAAATTCAAGGCAAGTGTCTATTTCCATAAGGCCCAAGCAGACAGACAGTGTTCGGGATGCAAACATGCCACCACCACATGCAGTAGTTAATGTGTTAGCATTTTAACAAATTGAGCCACTTCACTGGCCTATTTATCAGTTCAAGCTATTTAGAAATGTTGCTACCATATGTTGTCCATTGAAATGAATGCTAAACACTGCATTTATAAATGGTAATTTATGACTCATAAATGTCTCTGCTATTAGAGTCATTCTGCCACTGTGAATGGAATTGATAGCAGTTTCTGCACTTCATGTTTTGTTTTTTCACTCCCCTCATTTCAGGGATATTGTTGATATTAAAGCTTTAGTGCCTCATAGAGGATGTTATTTAAAAGACTGCGTGTATTAGAGAGAGGTTATTTTTGTGTGCTACCCACCCTGTAAATTGATTTCAGCTTCCGAGTAAACTTTTAGGACTAAATATTCAAAGAGGATCTCTGGAGTATGCAAAGTGATCAACCAGTTTTCAGTTATAAAAAAAACTGGTTTAAAAACCAAATAAGCAAACAACTGAGCTCCCTGTTTCCCTTCTCCTCCCCCTCCCTGCAAAGCCTTTTGCCAATCTATATTTACCTCGGTACAGAGAATGTGAGCCTGAAGTTACATCCTCTTAAATCCCTCTCATGACAAAATGCAAATGCTCAAGGAGATTTGTCTAAACGGTTTTGCTCCTTCTTAGCCTTGGAATTAATTTTGGTCAAAATTCTTGACTAGATCTTTTAAATATACTTTATGAAAATGTTACCTATGTACTTGCCTGTGAATGCCACTTCCTAATGATAATGAGCCTCATAGCGGGTCTTGTTGAAAACTCTGAATTTATCAGAAAGAGTAATTTTTTCCAAGTAGGTTGATTACAAGTTCCAAGGTGCCTTTTAGGAGTAAATTTTCAGAGAGCGCCTCTGGAGTGCCAGTCCAAAGTGGAAATCATCTTGAAGTTTTATGCATCCAGAAGTTTGGTGAATATAATTTCCCACCATGGAAAAGACCTTCACAGGTCAGTTCATCCTGTGTATCAAAGACAGATCTTCACATAGCACGAGTTGCTCTTGATAAGGGACTAAAGGAGGAGTCTTATGAGTTAATTTAGATGAGATATTTGATTTTTAAGTAGCTCAAATTAGGTAGGTGGAATTTCAACCTGGGAAAACACTCTTTCATGTATCTAATGCTTCTGTACAAATATCCAAAGGCATCCAAGGAAATTAGATTTGTGTCAAGAAGGACTGTCTCAAAATGTATCAGCTGTTTGAAAATACAAATCTGATACATGTGAACACAGATACACAGCTGACTACTCATTTTGAAAATTTCCTCCAAATATAGGGATGATTTCTGTAAAGTTGCCTGTGTTACCTAGACTGAGGAAATATGTATCATTGTGATTATGTCACCAGTTAGTTTTGGGACATCCCTGATGAAGACACGCCACACTGCACTGATACAAATGGTTGTTTTAGTGCTGAAAGATGTATTTTGCACAGAACATAGTCCCCAGTCTCCATGGCATTGTGCTTCTGACCAAGCAATATCAGTGCGAAGCATGCAACCAGCATCTTGGTGTAGGAACATTATTTACACCTTGATATTGAAAGTGTTTTGGGGCTATTATCTATTAAAAAAAAAGTTTTAAAGAGCTACTCATGTAAATCTTCATTTCTTATTTGGCTGGCTACTAGGCAGGCTGAGTTACGATGGATAACAATAGATTTGACCTTTTGTGTCCTTTTTTGAATACAGCCTGTGTGACTACAAGCAAGTCATTTGGTCCACCATGTTTATTCAGTTGTGGAATAGAGATAATTGTTCATTCTTATCTCAGAGAGGCTATGAAGAAAAAATCTGTACCTGAGTGTAACCTACCCAAATACTATGACTGTGACGGTCGAGGAAAAGGATGGACAGAAAATCATTAAATGTAAAAGGATCAGAATTTTGGGTCACATAATCATCTCAGCGAGAACCTAGTTCTCAAAACCGCCTGGCTCAGGATCTTGAAAACTCTTTCCATGCCTAGAATAATCCCTTCAAGTGGCCTCTATTATTAAAAAGAAATTTTAAAAGTTCAGATCTGCTTTTAGGGGTTGCAAGTACATAGGGTGTTGAAAAAGAGGCTTAATTAAAAACAGGATGTGTGGAACAGGTAAAACAAAAAGCAGCTATTAAAGGGATATGTTATCACTGGCAATAATACTAAGAAGTCATATTGCAACATTTATAAGGAAATGTCTTTGAAATATCTTCTACAAACATTAATTAGTCCTAAAAATTAGACCTCCCCTGCAAACCACAAAATATTTTATCAGTGGAACACAAAGTAACAAAATGGCTTGCTCAACACATTGACTTTCGGATGGCAAAATCCAGAGCAGAAGGCAAGACTGGAGCTCCCTTTTGCCCAATTTTAACAAGCATTTGGGGAGGTTATATGCCGTGCTTCTGGCTTGTGCTGTGAGTGTTATGGCTTTTACAGCTGACGTGGAGTCCTGTGTGGTCAGCAGACGAGTGAGAGTGTTGAAGGAAATGGAATTGGTATCATGCAGTTTTATTTCCTCTTTTTAAGTGTTGTTAATTGTTCTGTGGAAATGCCAGTTTGGGGTTGTTTCTTCAGTTTTTCAGGAAACCTTTGCCACTTCACCCCCATTTGAAAGTAAATGGCTTTTTTGAGTTCTCGACAGAAAAAAAATAAAAAGTTGGGATTCCCACTGAAATGTTTCTTTTAGAGTCTATGTTTTATTTATTTTTTATTCAAAACAACATCTGTTTGTTTGTTTGTTTTAATGCTTATGAACTGCCAAAACAATTCATCTATTTATTTTGCAAAGGCTAAATTAAATCCAGACTTGAGAGCTTGACTTTCAGAAGTGCAGGCCACTCACTGCTCTGGCTAAAGTAAAAATCACGTTCATGAACTCAACACCTCTGACTCATGAAAATGTTACTTAGAAATGTTTGACTTTGTTTTAATAAGTCCATTAAAATATTTGCATCCAGTGACTGAAAAAAAAGAGTCACTTTTTAAGGAACCAGTTAGAAGTCTGGTCTGTTATGTATCGCTAAATTCGAGCATCAATACTTTACAGCCAGTGTGATTTTCATTCAAAATCAATAAAAATTAAAACCAACAGATGGCAGGTGTTAAAGAATATTTTCTGGCAAAGGAATTGCTTTTCAGCTGAATAGAAAAATTGGAGACCTTATTTATATTACTTCTAACTTGGACCTGCTCTTAGAGAGCTTCTGTGCTACAACTGCCTTCTGTGGTCCTTTCCAATTCTGAACTACTCATGTGTGTGAGAAGACAAGGACGTTATTGTACTGTTGAAAGGGGGTAAAATACTGAAGCATAATAATTCCAATGCAATTTGGGATTTTTTATGCTCAATGTTTTATGCTTATTCTTCCAGTGGTAATGCTATGTAAAAAATACAGAGAATAAATTAGATATTAGATTTTCAAAGTGATATTGTTTCATTCTGAACAAAGTGACAAGGGATTGAACATATACAGTTTCAGTATGCTAGAGTGACTTCTGACATCTAATAAAGTCAATGGGGAGAAATGGGCATTTGAAAAGAATGATTAATTCCATCTATTTTCAGTGTCCAGAGAGGATGAGGTGAACTGCACCCTAGCCTGCCTGTTCCAAAACTGACAGCAAAAGGAGCTTAAGGTGACTAACACAGGCATATAGATCTGGACTTTAATCTTTTTTCTTTTTATAAGCTAAATTCCAGAAAAAAGAAATGTTTCACAACCTTGATGTTTCTCACAATAGCCATAAGTAACAGAAGCATCTAGGGGAAGATGACAAAACCAGACTTCTTTTTTAGAATTATATAAAAAACCATGGAAGCTGATTCTGACCTTAAAAACGAATAGATAAGTAAATAAATAATAATTAAAAAAAGAAATAGAAAGAAAATGGCATGACTGGAATACAAGTGTTGATGTATTTTCTTTAAAATACTGCTCCTCAAAAAATTATCTAGCTATTTTTAAGCCAGGTATAAGCTTCAGGGCATCTGCCATGGAAAAGCCATCCACGAGACTGACTGTGGAAGTGACACAGTCTGCTCAGAAAAGAAGGAACCCACTCAAACCTGTACCGTAACAGTTTCCAGAATGCTGTTGCCAACTCCACAGGGAACCTCTGCGGTGCTGACAAATTTTAGGGTATACACGTAGGCTTCTAAATAAGGATTTACAAGTTTAATTTTAGGGATGTTTTTTGTTTCATCCTGTCTTTTGAATACCGGCAGGATGCTGATATAGTATTGACTTTGTTTCCACAACCAACAGAATAAAGACTTTTTTTGCCATTTATGTTAACAATTGAGTACATAGTGATCTGTAAATATTTTTTGCTATTAATGTTGATTTCCCAATACAATTGCTCACTATAGTAGTTTTATTAAATGGAAGAAGCCATGGCAGCCAGAAAATGAAAGACAACACATTGTTATAACTTTTCAAGTAAATATTTCTCACTGTTGTTTGATCTTGAAATAACTGAAATTATCAATTTTCAAAAGCTGAAGCTGTGTTTTGAGGTTGCAGCAAATGTCTGAAGTAGGAAGGCAAAGATCTGTCCCACATCAGCCTAATTTGTCTCTGAGGCAAACACTGGCCTTCCAGAAGCTTATTTTGTTCTCTTTGAAGCACCTCTTGCTAGTCATATGAGTAGTCATTCTAGTCCATCTGGCCATTGTCGCTAACAATTACTGGAAACCAGAAACTAAGGGAAGGGCTACAAGACTAGGCAAGCCCCTACTGAGACTTTCCTCAGCATGTCAAACTCTGTAAGAAACTTAGAAATTTCAGTGCCTGGAATTTTTGAGCTAGGTATTTGCATTTAATAGCCATATTATTTTTCCAGGACTTTGGGAAGCCCAGTCTCCCCTTGAGCTGACATCAACTTGTAGCACCAACAGCATCCCATCGTATCTTAACTGCACGTTGTGCAAAGATGAAATCGTTCTTGTTTCTTTAAAACCCACCCTCTGACAGCCTCCTTTGATACCCTTACTTCTTGCATTAGAAGATACAGCAGAAGTCTTTCCCAATCACCCTCTCCATGCCACTCACAGCTTTATAGACCTCTCTGCTCGTTCCCTCAGCGGCCAGTTTTCAGGCTGAAGATTCCAATATATCTCAGTGACTGCATACGTGAAACCCATTCTCCACCTTCCACCTGTCTGACCACTGTTCTCTGACCCTCCTTGATTGAGACACTGAGAGTAATGAGATTTTGGGACAGAGAAACAATGATGCTAATCCAGCACAACAATTCCTGGGGGTCTTGCTAGTCAAGTCAAGCCCTGCCAATTTATTCCTGACAGCTGACAGGAGTTTCATTGCAGATGTTTTCAGTTTAGGGATTGTTATTATACCCACTGGAAAACCATTTCACAGACAAATATGCCTCTGCATTAGAACTGTCTCCCCAACACTCCCTTAATTTAATTTGCTTCACTTCAATAAGAAAAGCTAAGAAAGAAAAAGGAAACAAAACTTATGAAATAAAACAGAAATTTCCTTCTTAATTCTAAGAGGTCTCTCCGTCACTGGGAGAATGAGAGGCTGAACTGTTTCTTTCCATGCAAAGACATGTGCTCTTTCTTGGACTGTGAGGCCGTATCAGACAATCATAATTGTTTCCTCTGAGTCTTTTGATTCTTTCTTGCTTAGCTAAAGAAAAACAGCTACATCTCAACAACAATAGGATTTCTCTATTTGTAGTCTTGTTACGATACTGAAGTTTGACTGCCAAGTATAACAAGAAGCACTAACAGAGAGGTCTAAGGTGGTATAGATGCACTGATATTATGAACCTGTACACTGGCAGATGGTTAGATAGCATACGAATAAATATAGAGATAAAAAAGTAATTAATTTTGGTTTTGAAAGGTACAGCAATGGAGGAGGTCCCAAAAGCCACTGTTAAAAGCTGGAATTTATACATAAAATAAAGAGATTTACATAGGAGTGAGTGATTTTCTTTATGGTCCTTTGGTTTTCTTTACAGTTGCAAAGTCCATACATACTTGTAGGGCACAAATCATAGTTTCAGACATGTTGGAAGGGACTCCTAGAAGTCTCTAGTCCAAACCACCTCTCAAAGCACAACCCATTAGATGAGGTTGCTCAATGCATTGCCCAGTCAAGCTTTTAATATCTCCAGCAAAGGAGATTTCACCATCCCTCTGGACAACCCGTTAAGTGCTTGACCACCCTCATGACCATCCAGAATTTTTTCTGAATATATAAGCAAAATTTCCCACATCCAGCTTGCATCTAATACCCCCACTCCTACCCCAGGGCACCTTCAAGAAGTCTGACTCCACCTCTCCTACACTCTCCCAGCAGGTAGTTGCAGACAGCAGTAAAATCCAGCTTAGTCTTCTCTTAAAGCTTAATAAAGCCAATTTCCCACCTTCTCCTTGCATCTCCTGAACTCTACTCCCCTAATCATCTCCTGCTCACACAGCCCAGAGGACAGCTGGCCACCTTCACCACACAGGCACACCGGTGACTCCTCCTCAACCTCTTGTCCATCAGAACTCCCAGCTATTTTTCTGCAAAGCTGCATTCTATTCAGTCAGCCCTCCATCCTGACAACTAAATAGATTGAGACAGATTGCTCCTACAAGCAGCTATTTTTCTCCATAAACTGTAGAGGGAATCTAGACATATTAGCTCAAGTGTAGCTATCTACACTGAAGATGCCTAAACTTAGGTAAGAGGCATGTATCCATAGAGTCCCTGCACTTGGTTGACAAAAGTTCGATTCTCTGGAAGAGATGTTAATATTAGTAGGTTAGAATTATGGAGAGACATCGTAGAGGGACATCAAGGAGCAAGAAGACATAAAAACATCAGGAAAGATTACCCTCCTTCTTGGGCTCTTGCTTAGATTTATCTCTGGACATTAAATCGCTTCCTAGGAACTTAACACAGGGCTAAAATTCCAAGAAGAATAGATTATCTTGCCTGCTGTTTGACCGTTTCATGCTAGGCTTATAAATAAAACAAATTACACTTAGAATACACATAGATTCCTTATCACTGTTTTTTTTTCTTTTTCTTCTTAGGATACAAACCTGCTTATGTGACACTGACATTGAAACTAAACAGTAAATTAGGGAGAAATAGTGAAACAATATTTTCATTTTCTTTTAACTTCAATTCCCCCTCTCCACTTTCCTGAATCTATTGCAAACTTCTTTTTTTTTTCCCAGTTCCTGGCTCAGAACCAAAGAGGAGCACACCGAGGAAAGGCAGCCCACTTCCTATTGAAAGCAGCTGGTTTAAGAACAGTCAGACAATTTGCCATCACAAACATCCACCCAACCCTTTTGTGAAGTTTATTTTCTTTCATTCAAAATCACTCTATAATTTCATAATGGTATAGTGATAATGGCAGAACAATAACCTTTTTACATATTCAGCAGGTTCCTACCTAGCAAAAAAACATCTTACACATCAGTTACAGTGATAGGCATATATTTTCAGTGAGATTTTTCCTCCATCTGTTCAGATGGTGCATTTTCCAACTAAACTATCACCAAGCTTGGTAGCTTAGGAAAAAATAAAAGATGTATTTAAAAAAAAAAAAAATCAGCATCACTTTGTGACTTACTTAGCTGGGGAACAGATGACTCTTTGCTTAACACAAGAGAAGAACTACGTGGGATGTGTCAGCTTTGCAACACAGTGGTCACTTCTTCTGTTTGGATTAAGGCACCCTTTCTTGCTTCTCAATGTAGAATGAGAACAGAAGTTATAGAGCTCACCCTTCTTCACGATGACGTTAAAGGCGATGGAAACTTTTACACAGCTTCGCTAGAGCAGGGTGAGTAATGGGGACAGAGGAGTGGAAACAAAGTCTCAGAGGACGTGTACATCATTGTCACAGATATGTTTCTACCACCAACGCTAGAGCCAGTCCTGGAGTCAGAGGCGCAGAGCAGACAACCCTCTCCAGGACCGGGTGGGCCAGTTCAGGTCTGTAAGAGTATTGCTGCACCACCAAACACGGCAGCAGCACTCCAGGAACCCAGCTGGAAGGGGTTCGGTATTTACCAGGTAGCTTTGTGGTTAGCTCAGGGGATACAGTCCAGGAAAAGACAGATCTGAGCAGGGGACAACAGTACAAAGCCCCAGACCTACAAATATAACTAAACTCTATCCTGACCCAGCAGTTTGGCAGCAACAAGATTCCAGAGGTTGGGACCTCTCTCTCTAGCAAAGGTATTTGAAGGTTTGGTGTTCAAAATTAAGTTAGTTATCCAAAACTCCTTCTATAATCAGTGGAGAAGAATAACTCCAGAGAATATCTTGTTTAAGGACAGACATCAAAGATGGGTCAACAACATGTCCTCTGGCAAATTGAGTCTCCTCAGTTGGATAAAAAGGGTCCAGCCCAGAAACTAGGTCTAGCTGAAACTGTCATGTGAATACCCAGTTGATCTCCAGTGGCCAAAAGTTTGGTTTCCCCTGGGCCTGCATGAGTATTCTCATGAGTGCTCTCCGTCTGCGTTTGCTTAGACTCTGAGAAGGAACTGTTTTATAAGGGATGGATCCCTAAGTCTTTTGAGAAACTGCAGGTCCAAGACCACTCACTGCTTAAAGAGCTGAACTGACATGAATGATTTGATCACTAAAACCTACCCAGGAAGGAATTAGCTGTTCTTTGTTCAGAAAACCAGTGGGGATCTAACCCTTTAAAATTTGCCACCTTGCGGGGATCTGGACCTTGTGCACCTACCGACCTTAAACTCTAGGTAAGAGTGCTTCATATTCACTTTAAGCTACCCATGGGAAATTAGTTAAGGTTTGGGCAGGATGCTAGTGCTAGGTACTCAGTGAAATCTTAACCTCAGTAAGAATTAGCAGCACCGACAGTAATATCCCTTCTGCACCTCAGCTAGTCCACCCAGGGCTGGTGTAGGTACCATCACGTGAATCTGTTTTTTGCTGTGTGCTTCTAGGAGCCTAATCTGATAAGATGCATTCTTACAGATGCCCCGGCTGTCTTTCTTGGCATCTAAATTCCTTTGAAAGCTTAGTCCTAATTGCTGGTTTAAATCACAGCCACTAACTGCAAGTAATACTTGATTCTCAAATCTCCATTATTGCCAGCTACCTTCCTGGATTTTTTTGCTCTGTGTTGACTAACAAAATAATGTATTTATGAAAGAAGTTCCAAAACAACTACTCTAACTTTGCTTTTCAGTTCATGGCATCTTTGCTGTTCATTCAACCTTTACAATTAATTTGCCTCCTTAAACCTCTCTTTATCTTTCCACCATGTCTCATACTTTTTAGTTTCCCACCCCTCCCAGTAAACTCCACACTGTCCCCCTATCCTGAAGCCCTCAAAGCTGAAAGGATAGCTTTAATTTCACTTTGCATTGCTTTCCTTTTATAATAATAAACCACCCACAAACACAGGCAAACTTTTGACTTGATTTAAAGCCAGCTCTCTGATGTGTCTCCAGCTTTGCCTTCTGACTTTCTGTCTGTGCAGATGTAAATTATTCAGTGAGGGGTGTTGTAGACATGCCTCCTTCATTAACGTCAGTGGGACTTGTGAGGCTGAAGGAAAATCTACCCTCCCCACAGGCATCTCATGTTGGAAATTTACACTTTATGGCTGTCTAGTAGGACCATATATCACCACACTCTTCATAACTGTTATTCATTCTCCGGAAGGAAAAGAAAGAGGGAAAAAAAAAAAAAAAGGAAAGCTCTGGTGTTCTTTGCATTATACAGATCCTTTGCCACATAAAAAAAAAAAGAAGAGAACATAAAAATAAAAAATGTTTCTGCTAGTGTTTACCACTCAGTACTGTCAAAACGTGAAAGGCAAAGAAGTGCCCAAAAGTGGGTGTCATTTGTGATGTTGTAATTAATCACATATAATTGCTTACAGTCTGTGTAGTACCTACTAAGTGATTTTGTAAAACATGGTTAGACCACAGATGTGATCCAGTTGGTGCTTTGTACCCTTTGCTAGATTTCACTGCTGAATGGATTGTTAGTTAAGACATTGACAGCCCACCACCAGTATATCATGTGATCCATATCAAAGCATTATTTGGCCCATGGGCAGTATAGTATCATCATTGTTGCAAAGCACAGAATAATAAGGCAGAGACATATACTAACAGTTTGGGATAGCCAGATTCATCTGATTCATTTTAATGAACAACTAGGCCAGAAAAGCAAACCCGACCATCTGTGCTGCAAAGACACTGAATGCTGGAATTTTTTTCCCTTCATCGTCATATTGCTATATCAGCACATGTGCTAACTTCAAACCTTTCCCATAACACATGTGCTCCAATTGCAATCATTTGGATGCAATTTGGTTTATGCTTCCATTTCCCCCCTGTTGATATGAGTAGGGCGGTTGTTGTTGCTGTTGGAAATGCTTTGACATCTCTGTCTCAATTTCTTAATGTTCTTCTATGTGACCTTGTCCAATCAAATCTAACAGGTACTGGCACACGCGCTTCTGCCTTGATCTGAAAATACGCACAATTATGTGCTAGTCGTTTGTGATTTGTAATTGACGGTGCTTAAAAAATATGCATATAGCTTCCTAATGAGGTAAACAAACAGGCAGTGCCCCGTTGCAGAATGTGAGGGTGCAGGAAAAGGCATCTTACGTGTTCTTTCATTGAATATTAAACTACTAAACTTGAATTAAAGCCAGGTGACCCACAAGCAAATACAAACAAATAAAAAAGGTCCTGGTCGCATAAAGAAACTACCAGCAGTCTGAGAGTCATTAGCTCTTTCAGTCATTATTGCCTGGACTCATTTACGCCAGTTTAGGCCCTCAACTTATGTTTCTGTTCATCCCAGGCTTCCTTTGCAGCCATGAAGAGGGAGAGAGGTCATTTCAGCATCTCCAGGACGATGTGCTCCATCCAAGATCTGACCCAGCCTCTGGAAATGCCGCTTTGTCTCTCGCTCTCCACTGCCCGTGGAAAGAGCGTGGGGTGACCAAGCTCCCTATCTAGCACCTCGCTTAGAACTTTTGTTTTTGCAAGATGTGTTCAGAAGAATTAATATCTAATCGCAAACGTAACCACAGACATACAGGGTCTACGGGAACCTCACAGAGCAGTCACTCTACTTGGCAGTATGAGCAGAGCAACCTCTGGAGCCAGACACGCTGTGGCCACATCAGTGAGTCCTTCCATCTGATGGAAACCTTTACTAATGAAGCTTCCCTGCTTTAGGGGCATAAATGAGTACTTGTGCGTGGCTTTTCACTCGTCTGAGTGGATACATCAGCTCAATTGGCACTAACTCAGGGATCTCTCCAATTGCTCTAGGCAGACATAACCCTATTATTAAAATTACTTGTGGGTTAAAATGAGGCACACGGAACAGTGTGGATGCACTGATTCATGCTAATTGCAATAGCTCCATTTCTCTTTGCTGAGCCAGGGGCATTTGGAAGCTGATATCTGTTCCATTAACAAACAAGGATGTTACAGTGCTACGGGGTGAAAGCATATTACAGGTGTTAAACGGATGGGCTGAGTGAATGCAAAACAGTGTCAATAGTTGAATAATTTTGATTATTAGATTTTTCAGTTTAAGGTGGCAGGATGCAAAGCCTGCATGTGGGGATTACATGGTGGGGAGGAGGGAAGAGGAAACCTAGTTAATAGACAAAATGTGGTCATGGTTAAAAATAATGGTAAAATTATGTCTTTGTGCTCCTTCTGTGGTGAAAGGATTAGTCTATAACATATTCGCATGAATATGGCAATGCTGTGTGAGAAGTTTTAGGGAACATCCATCATGTAATGCACTTTTCCAGAAGTCTCTCCACACTTATTCCTACATGAATATTTGTGCTTATTTACTAACCTACTGCCTCAGTGCTTGTTAGATAAAGCAGAGCTTTCTTCTGCATTTGTTGAACACCAGTTTTGGTCTCACACGCTTTCTAGGGAAGAATCTTTTTCTTCATTTCTGTAAGTTCTTTTATTCTGATCCCTCTGGAATTTCAGCTGATGAGTAATTGTTGCTGGGTTTTGTTTTTACAGAAAAGCATTGTCAAAATTATTGTGGTTAACAGATGTTAAGGTTTAAAGAGACTAGCGATTTTCTAATCTGTCCTCCTGTGTTTCATCCGCCTGGGAAGTTCTGTATCTGTCCTGTCACTTACTTTTGGATAGTAGTCTACTTTTTAGACAGAGACACCTGAAATGAGACATTCCAGGAGAATCTGTTGTTCTCACAGCTGGAGCTAGGTGAAACATCAGGGATAAATTCCCTAGCAACCCCTCCAAAAAAAGGCATATTTGGATCAGCTGAAAACAAAAGTCTGAGTAAAACATTAGAATTCTCAAAGAAATCCACAGTACGTTGTTTTATTGAGAGAGTTGAAATGTTTGATTTTATCACAACAGTTTAGATACCTGTACACAGATGTCTAAATCCTTCTAAATACTTTGGAGTATCTGACACATCTACATGGGCCTGAGAGATGCAGTCCAAGAGCCACCGAAACCCTGTACCTTTGCAGAGTAACAGCTGGAGATTGGGTGGGGAAGCCCAGAGCATGTAAAAGGACAGGAGACACCCAAGGTTAGGCAGCATAATCCCACCCAGAGTATCTCAGTTCTTGGCTTCAGAATGTCCTTTTATGGCTTGTTTGGTTTTGGGGTTTTTTTTTGTGAGTGGGGTTTTTTTTTTTTTAATCAGGAAACAAATATATAAACAAAAATAGAAAAAGTGAAACAATTCACCACATTTGAGGTCACTGAAAAATTGTGTTCTACTCAAGGGTATTTTGAGTGTTCAGCAGATGATAAAACATTCCCATCTCTTCCTGCCTTCCAAAATGAAACAAACCCCAAACTTTTCATTTACTCTCCCCTTCCCAAGTATTTCCAGTTTACCCAAATATGAATCACCTAATTCTAAAACAGGTATTAACAAAGAACCCCAGTTAGATCTGCTCATTTCTGCATGGATATAAAGAGACCCTAGATGAAAAACTCTGGTCAGATGCCTAACATTCAGCCAGCTAAATTGAGGTGAGATGAAAAACAGCCTTACAGGCAGGGTTGCCGTCTACAGAAGTAAGTCGGTTGCTTGAGGCAGGATTTTCTGAAGGGCATATACAGTTCAGGGCAAATGGGAGGGGCTGAGAGTGTCATTAATTCTATGGTTTGGGAGAAAATTACCTAAGACCCTAAACACTGTTTAACAAACTTGTGACGGAAGTGACAAATTTACAGCAGAAGAATTCGGTTATTTAGCTGATTATGTGGCTGATAAAAATTAGTGAAAATACCCCAATAAGGATTTATATAGTCACAATATTATTAAAAGTTTATAACCACTTGCTAATTGGCATCATTAATGAAAATTAATGTGGCTACATGCACCTAAGTATTTCACCCTGTAATGAGGAAATGAACAGTGACATGAAATACTACTAATAATTAATACTACATATATTTTCTGAGACAAATAGTATGTCCAAGGCTTTGCCAAGAGAAGGAAATACAATTATCCAGCCTGTGTGTAACATGCAGTGGTAAGGAGTTAGCATTCTAGCTAGCGATGTTGAGAATAATGCTTAGTGATAGAGATACATCGAAAAGATCACAGAAAAGACAGTAACGGTGCTGAACCTGAGGCAGAAGTTTCTAATCCATCTCCCTTTGTCGTGTTGGACAAGTTAGTCGCTATCTCTCTGTACCTCAGATTTGCATTGGCAAATACAGATTGTATCACTTCCCTCTCAGTGTGTGGTAAAAAAAAAGGTATATACAGGAATGGGGGAGACACTTTGGCAGTAGGGCTACAAAACTGCAAAGGCAAGATGCATCAAAGGACCTGCAGATCTTGTCGGCAGATCCTACAACAGGAGTAAAAGCTCGAATCATTTACCAGGTACCTGGGCTCCCTGCACAGTGCATTTGGATCAGCATCATATCAAAAACATCCCCCATGCTTGGCTGAGAACTACCTTGTAAGAAGCATGAAAGACAGGCATATATATTCCAGATCGTATCCTTTTCTGAATGTTAAACACTTTGGTCAGTCTTTGGGGTGTACCATAACGTATCATGATTACAGTCCCAAATGTCTCTGGAACATATTTATTTATGGCCTTTTTTTTTTTCCCCAAAGGAATTAGGTGTCTGGTTTTGACATTCATATGAGAGTTTGGTGATTGGAGCAAGCCTTAAAAAGTGGGTGGCCCAATTTTTATTTCCTCTTTTTCTTATAATGATTCAAACGTCATCTCCAGCTTCCTGGGAGAGCCTGCTAATAAATAAAATAAACTTGAATTTTTTATCAGCTGGATAAGATAGAGAATCAAGAGCAAGCACTAGAGCACCAGAGTCCATTTCCAGCTGGACATCCTAGGACATACCCACCCATTCAGTTTTATTCCTTTTTCTTGGGTCTAATTAATTAATCTTTAATTCCTTCCTATAAAAATAAAATGATTGCAGAGCAGAGAATGCTTCTACCCTAATCTCATTTGTAACATAATGGATAGGATACTTTCTTATTAGTAACCGAGGAGGGCAGAAGCACTTTCCCGGTGCCTTGTTGAAGCTTTGTCATTTAGCACAAAAAAATTTCAAGATTCTTCAGAGGTAGGGAGGCAAAAGAGACTAAATTCCTGCAGGGAAGAATTGAACATAGCTTTCCCAGTCCTGGAGGGCTGCTATAACCACAGAGTTACTGTTACAAAGACAGATTCTATCATTATTTTTTCAATCTCATTCTCTGGAGGGAAGCTAGATGGAAGACTTACAGAATGTAACTTGGATTCACTGTATGTACTCCTCTGAAATGCAGCCATGAGAGCCACGGGTTTTATTTTGTTCTTATTTATTTTGTTCTGGGTTGTGAGTCCACCCACAGGTTAAATAGCTTTTATCAATTTTGTCTCAGAGTGACATAAGGAGAATTAATTGTTATTTGTTAATTACTGTGTGATCTTTGATATAAATTCCACTGAATATGTGAGGTCTTTTATTGATGTAACTTGTTTGATCGTATTCAGGCATTGCATGGAGTAAACTGGAAGTTGACTCCCATGGGAGTTAATTTACCTTTCCACTATCCAATGTACCTTGCATTCAGAAAAGTATCTAACCAGGCACCATTTTTTCTATGATTTCTGCTCTTAAAATTGATTGTGAATTTATGCACAGAATTGCTCAAGTTTCCTTACAAGACAGAGACAAACTTTAGAATAAAGCTTATCATAGTGAAACCCTGCATTTTCCATTGACTCTTCATTATTTCTCCTTTTTCACTCCATGCCTATTTAAAGAATAACTTTAAAGTATGGTTGCAGAGATGTATGACACATTTTGCCTTGGCCTCATCATATATAAGTAAATTAATGCAATGAAAGGAATTAATTTACCCTGACTGTTACATGCTGTCAAAGGACTAATTTTTTTCTATCTGTCCTCCTGTGGCTTTGTGTTCTAAGTTTTGACCTTCTTCACGATGACTCACCCTGGTAGAATGTTTTCCCAAGGGATGTTTATCTGGTAGGTAAGTGATTTTATTTCAGATCTCAGTTAGAAAGTCACCTTTTGTCTGTTTACATTGCTTTGGAGAGGTGCATTCATCTTTGTGTTCAAAAACCCTTTTCAGCATCCATTCCTTTATCTGGCTTACCAAAATAAACTGACTTGAAGTGTAGCATTAATTACACCTAATTTTGAACATTTAACTTGTAGATGTTTCCATCTGAGTTGTTATTATAGTTTCTTTTTAAACACTATAGAAAGAAATAGACAGTTTTAAAGTTAAATTAATCTCATCTTGACTTAGATAGCTTAATGTAGGATGGAACAGTCCTGCTTTAGAGCACCTGTTTCTTTTCATAGACCATAAAGAGAGCCAGTGATGAGTATCTCAGATGGAGATGTCTGTATCGTAACTGTCTAAAGTTAAGAAAGATGAATCCCATCCAGAAATGAGAAGTAATGGTAGCATATCTAAGACCACAAGAATATGTTTCCTCTCTCTGCTCTTCCAGTCGGAGGGGAACACAGTGGAGCTGGCCACACATCACAAATAAGATAAAAGGCACAGCCAAAGTGAATAGATTAGCACAAAGCCATATGTAGAACTGCTCAAAGCTGCTGACAAATAATGTTGAACTTCTAACAAAATGCTGAAAATCAAAGCCTATTCAAAAAAACATTTCAAGAATGGGGGTGGGGAGATGGAGGAGACAGGGGTGGAGGGAAGACAAGTGACATTCATTTAATAAATTGTTCAGTGAGAAGGCAAGTGTAATCTCAGGCCTATAGCTTGTCCCTTGAGGTTGTTAAGTGTTCTCCTGCATTCAGCAGAATGGGAAAGGTTTACGAGACCCTTCCCAACAAAGTGATATTTGGGCTGCCTTCTCTCCAATCTACTTAACATCCTCATTTATATTCTACCTTTCTGACTTCTATGAAAATCAGGCTTCTTTTCCACAGTCCTGCTAAATGCCACCATTCTATCGTCCATCATTAAATTATAGGCTTTTCTTCTTCTCTTCCTCCTTCTCCCTTCCTTTCTTTTCTGCTCCACCCTGCATCTCCCAGAGGTATTTGCATTTCTGTGGCAAATACACCGATTCTTTTCGCATGGTTTGCTTCAGCATGACATGAACTATTTAATTGTAAATTATTAAGTCATCTGTACTTTCCTGAAATGATTCAGAGTGGAATGACAGGAAATTATTCCTAGTGGAATGACAGGATATGATATGATGAAATCACGATTCACATGTAAATTGGATGTCTGCAGATAGAAATCTGAAGTCCACTGAGAATTCACAAAAAGAAAGTGCTGCAAGGTTTATCTATTGGGTAGATTATTTATTAATGGATAGCCCCTCTATTAAGTCTGTCCACTCTTAGTTGTAAAAACCACAGGGGGATTTTTTTTTTCCTTAGTTGTAGTTTGATGTGAAGGTTTTAGACAAACAACAACATTTCTAGTCTTCCTATGTATATATTTTCCCCCCAACTATCTAATTTGTCAATCACACACACACACACACACATATATATAAAAGGTCTGACCACTAGCTGGCATAATTCACGTAGCTTTATTGCGTGAATGGAATTGTGCCAGTTTACCCATACTGATGTTCTGTAGACCACAGATTAAAGTATATACAGCTACACAGAAATTGTCATGCTTCTTTATTTTTGTTCCTTCTACAAAGCTGTCTGCACAAATTATCTCTTTGGCTTCCTCTGATTTACTTTAAAAGTGTTACATTAATTTTAAATGCAAATTGTAATAATTAAATTTGACCTTATAAACTATCAGATGTGATGGGAATTTCCCTTCCTGATTTTTTATCTTAAATTGGAAAGGAACCAGATCAAACAAGCAGGGAATTTCAAAGTCAAAACAAATACCATTCATGGCTAGGGATTCTGCTACAATAACAAAAAAGAAAACATATGTATGCATGTATGTATGTGTGCGTGTGTGTGTATAATACAGATGTTAACCACAAACTATCCAAAATCTTTAAATTTGTATGTAAAACTGGCTGTAGCTCATCTTTTGTTGTTAAGTAGAAAAAAAAAACACAATCAAAGTGACCCACATAGATATAGGTTTTTTTTTTTTTCTTTAATAATGGATACTTTCAGATACCTCCTAAGGTCCTATTCCTCCTGTCATGTTTAAAGGGTTTATTGTTTCCAGAAAAGCTTTTGCTGCTCCCTCTGGAGACTGAGCTGATCTAAGGTAATATTAATTCTGTGCCTCTCTCTTGTCGGAACTCGACTTCAAACGGAATAAATGAGATGAGAGCTGAAAGAGAGGTTATGCAAGCTGTCATCCTCCATTGTGTTGGAGGCATCAATGACTCTCAGAACAAATTAGGTGTCACTCTACTAAATCGCAGTCAGAAAGGCAAATCAGTTTATAGAAGACTTATTTGGTCTCCTGGAAAGCTCTTGCATTCAGAGCACAGTTAATCTTCCTTTTCTTTCGGTAATTTTAAAAATCCTCATTTTTTATTTCTTTTTAAACAAAGATGAAGCAGAATTTCCTCCTGATGACTCATAACGTTCCCCATACAATTCATGCTGATTAGTTCAGTCTAATTTCTCTCTCTCCAAAAGAAAAAAAAAGTCCCACAGAGGTTTGTTTCACTCCTAAAAGAGAAAAGAGAAATGACTACATGTGTTTTATTAGACTTCTTAATTTTGGGATTGTGGCTTGGGAAAGCAGTCTGTGATAAAAAGAGTATATGAAGAAAAAAGAATATTTATGAAGCTTGTCAAGTATGAATTCTTCCAGTTTTGCAAATCTTACTGATTCTTTACTAAGTGACTCTCAACCTATAGAAAAGGAACTAGCATTAGTTAACTACCTGGTTAATAGTTCACCTCTGGCACTTGATTTAGCTTTTGGTTTTTTTCTTTTTTCCCCCAGTAAAGAGGCTACATGGAGTTTTGTATTCTAGGCTGCACAAGGAACTTATTTCTTTTACAGCTGAGTGATGTGAAATCAGATTTTCACTGAGAAAGAGATGCTCACCCACTTCTTGAAAGAAGAAAATTGCCATTTAGCAAGATCAGGACAAAGATGGAATACACCTCATATAAACTGAAGTACCTATTCTAATTCAAGATTATGTCTATACAAGCAAGGAGTATGGTACAACAGGAGTACATCTGGAGAGTGAAACAGCTGCTGTTGAGGGCCATTTTACATTTAAAAGGGATTTTTTTTCAGATTAGCTTTAGTCTAGACCTATGAACTAGGACCCAATAGGTGCTGCAGTGCATCAAGTGTGCTTTTGAAGAGTATCTTTTAGTTTTGCTTCATTTAAAAGGTTTTGAGACCACTCTGTGATGAGAACCAATGTGTAATAACTGGGGCAATCAGGAGTTTTGCTTCAAACGTACACTCTCAACCAAAACTGAATGGAGATATACCATTAGTTTCTCGTAAAGTCCAAGATAAGAGATAAGCACAGATGCTTAAAACTAAAGTGGGTATTAGAAGTCACTACATATTACTTTGCGATTGAAGCTGTGACTTGAGAACCTAGTGCTAAGTTTCCAAAGACAGATCACATCTAATTTCCTGAATTTTAGAGAAATCTTTGTACTTCACCAAAGTTAGAGTGCTTAGGTTTCTTATAGAAGACTTAGAGAGGGTTAAATGACTAAAACTAGGTTCAGGGAAGCCACCAGGCTTATATAGGAGTCCCCTAAACTTTCTAATAGGAAATACCAAGGAAAAATCAGAAATTAAATGCCACTATCAAGAGTCAGCTAAACAGCTAACCTTCTCTTTGAGCTGAACCCCTAAAAGAAGTCAACGCGAGTAGAAAGGAACCAGAGATACTCCCTCCCCATTGCAAATGACAGAAAAACTGTCCACGCGCTCAGATGAGTGAGGAGATCTGTTACTGAAAGCTCATCCTGCCTACTTTGAAGCACGGATTGAAAATCAGTTCTGTTTTTTTAGCAAAGTGCCGACACCACAGACATACTGGGTATTTGAAAATAAGACTTTCTGAATCACTGCTGTTGACATTTTTCTGCTTCAGGAGATAAGCAGCGTACTTTTGAACCTCCTCAGGCACAGGAGGGAGCTGAACTCAGATCCCCCACATGCTGGAAGGTATATCTAAGACTTGATTAGTCATAAAAACACAGTTAATTCCCTTCATTCCAGCTTTAAAAAATAAAGACTTTTGCCTGAGCTTGTTTGTTTGTTTTCATTAAACAAGAGACACAGGGATTATGATTGAACAACCCAACTGGAAGTGAATTCCTCTTTATGGGCAAAGTTAAGATGACAAAATCCTGAAATGACAGGGATATTCCTCAGAATTTCCTACAGATTGCCCTAAATAACTTACCAATCCTCCTTCTCCCATGTACAAAACCCATTCTGCAGATGCTGCTACAGTGACTAGCAACCTAAAAATTAAGCTCTGTGTTAACGAACTGTATGGAGTCAAAGTGTTATCGTATGCAAAGCCACATTCCCAGGGAACATCAGAAGAATTCACTCAGTGCCTTAATGTTCATGGAATGTAAAATGCTACTGTAAAATAAGATGTCCAGACAAAAGGAGGAAGTAGAATCAGTCTCAGTGTCAGCACTCTGATACTTGAGTGATAACATCTCTCTTTTTTCTCAGCACATTGCGAAGGCTCCTGAGCAGAGATGTTTGAACATAACTAAACATTTTCTATGAGCATTCCTTCCAAGTAATAAACACATTTGATTTGACTGTGCTCATACATCATTTATACTCACTTTCTCTTGATATTATGGCAAATTAGTTAACTGGAAAATTTATTTACAGAACCAGCTCATTTTTAAACTCATACTGCAAACTATTTGGGAAAAAAAAAAAAAAAGTTTCATATTCATTATGGGGAGTATCCACAGCGTAGGAGGCTTGCTTTTATGAGCTTGATTTACACAATAAAGTGGTGGAAGAAGCTTTCAGACAGTGCAGCAGCACAGAGCTGATCAACCAGAAGATAATGACAGGCCTGAAATGGTAGGAGATAGACCTCATCTCCATTATTTGCACCAGGTTCCACAGTCCAGCTGCTCAGTGTCACCAAAGTCAGGACCCTCACCCTTTGCTTGCTGAGCTTGATCCAGTTATTTTTCATAGAAGAATGGACAGCAGGTATCTGAGAAACACAAGGTGCATGACGTGGGACCTCTAGACCCAACACAAAGTTGTCTCCCCTCGCCAGCAGTCATCATCACATCAGTGTCGGCGCTCACAGCATGAACATCAGCAGTGACCATGCTGCACAGATGGAGGGGGCACCTTTTCTACCTGAAAGCAGTCTGGAAAACTGCAAAATTCTCTTATATCCTTCTCCTAAGATAGGGCCAAAATCAAGGTTACTCTTTTTGCAAAAATGGGCTGGTTTCTCGTGTGCTGCTGTTTCTAGAGATAGGAGTGATGTTCTCACAAAGGGAAATGGTGAGAAATCTCTGTATGTAGTCCCCTCATCCTTAACTACTCAAAGAGAAAAATGGCACAGTCCCTTCATAGATAGATGTCTGAATATTTCTGACATGCTGAACTATATACATAACTGTAAACATGTTTCTTTCTCAGACATTTCCAGAGCCTAGGCCTACCAAAGGGATTTCTAGAGCTGTTAAAAAGTAATAACTAAAAAAAAGGGGATTTCTTGGAGAAAGAGATGGAAACACACTGTATTTACCACACAAATTGTATTCAAAGCAGTGAGAAAAACTGAGCACGCTGATGCTTAACCACACTTATGGTTTCACTTATTTGATGTGCTCATGGAGTACATCAAACATGGTCTGAAAATCGGTGAAAGATGGGAAACAAAGGGAAGGAATAAATAGTCAGTGGCACAAGGTGAACAGTGGGATGCCTCGCCTCATTGTTCTGTATTAGATCTCATGTTTGAAATCTGTATTAATGATCTTGAAAGAGGGTAATACTGAGGTTAGCAAAACTTGCAGATGACATAAAGTTATTTAGCTAGCACGGACCAGAGAGATCCGTGAGGAACTTCAAAGAGGCTTAGCTAAACCATGTGAGGACTAAAGTGAGGGCAAATGAAGTTCAATGCCAATAAATGCAAAGTAAGGCATACTGAAGGGAAAAAAATAAATTAAACTGCTTGTACATCTGACAGGGGTCTACGTTCACTGTCTCAACCCAGGAAAAGGATCTGGGTATCAATGAAGACAGATTTCTACACCATATGCAGCTGTAGTTTTAAGAAAAAAATTCAAACAAGATGTGAGGGTTCATAAGAACTGGGATGGGGAATGATGCAGTAAATACTACACAGCTAATCTATAAATCAAAATGTGGTCTCATCTGGAAAATTTCGTGAAGTATTCTCATACTATCATGAAAACAAAATAATAAAAAAATAAGAAAAAAGTTTATCAAAATTAGAAAGGGCTCACCTGTGACAAATGAAAGTGATCCATGCCTTAAAAAAAAAAAAAAAAGAAAAAAAAAAGAAAAAAAACTATCATGTAGAATGACTGTAAAGATTGGGAAGAGTTACCTTAGAAAGGAGAGGGACAAAAGGACATAATGAAAGGATAAAAATAAATGACTTACTTAGAGAAGATAGATTAGGTGCTTCTCCTCAGCTTGTGGCAGGACAGGAGAATGTGCAATAAAATTAAGGAAGGTAGCAAGTTCAAAACAGATAAAAGGCAACAGGGTTCTTTTTTTTACAATGAGTGATTAAGCCAGGGAAATTTCTGACACACTGAAAGTTAAAACTAAAGGACACTTCAAATAAACATTTAAACGGATAACAAGAATTGCTGAAGTTGAAATAAAAAGCCAAATATCTGTTGGGAAATATTTGAAAGCTCTTTTTTTAAAGCCAGATTTCTTGAGCTTTCCTTTGAAGAGCTCTGTTAGGCCTGTGCCCAAATCCCACAGTCTTTGGAGGAAAAAGACCCTGAGGACCTACAGCTCATGTTGGGGTTAGTTCACCTAATGTGATGTCTGTATTAGAGAGTTGTGTGTGCTGAGCAGTAATCTCCATGTTCTGCACACAGAATATTACTTTATCTATGCACCAAATATTTGTTTCCAGACACTCAGCAGCTTGAGCTGCCGTGTACCTGGAGAGATGTATATGTACACATAAATATGCTCATGAACTGCAGTTCAGACACTGATTCTGCAGTACAGGCTCTACAGAGTTTCTTGACATAGGCATGGCCATTTAGTAGTGACACTAAGGATGAATGTGATGTCCTATGTTTACTGTCCCAAATTCTTTAAGACATGGTGCTGACAAGTCATCGAGACAAGACACTGGGCTAGATGGATTAAAGATCTGACCCAGCATGGCAACACGCGTGTTCCTCTAAACTATGTACAGAGCCAGGCTGTCTATACTGACACAGCCTGTTCTTACTTGTCCTCCCCCTCTCCTGGACTGCTTGTTTCACCAGATCATCAATATTTATCTTTCACACTGCAGGTTTATGGACTGAAGGTATGATGAATGCCTTTGTGTTTGTAGGCTGTCAAACACAACACAGCTTCCACCGCATTGAAACCTTAGGTCGTGCTAGTCAGAAAATTGTGAAATACCAAAAACTTGCAGCAGTATCAGTCCATCCCAGGGAAGGAGCAAAGGAGACATATTCCTTCCTTCAAATCATGAATGCCAGCCCAGAGTACCCCAATATCTGACACTGTGAGTGGGGACCCAAACCTCTGTTGTCTGGCTGCTCTCTGAGACTCCTCTTTACAGTCATTAAAATGGAAATGGCATGACAGACATGAACGTCATTTCACTTCCAGCTTCCTCAATTTTCTCCTCCTTTCCACTGCCCTCCCACTCTCTGTGTGGCGAGAGAAATATGTTTTCAGAACTGTCATTTTAAGGAATAAATACTTGAACCGCCAATAACTGTGTGCACTTTGCCCCAGCTGAATGAAAACCTCCTTTGTGAGCATAGAAGCAAATGATACACAGTTAAGTAGAAAGAAGCTACCTGAATGTGCTTATTTCAGCCCACTATTTCTGTATTATGATAGCCTGTTTCCAGTAGATCAAAGAAACCTGGCAGTGTTGTTTTTTCACACTTGAGAAGCACAAACATCATTTAAATGCCCCCTCAAAATATTCATGCATCAA
Source organism: Harpia harpyja (assembly GCF_026419915.1). Taxonomy (NCBI): domain Eukaryota; kingdom Metazoa; phylum Chordata; class Aves; order Accipitriformes; family Accipitridae; genus Harpia; species Harpia harpyja. The sequence goes on along the minus strand of NC_068969.1, from coordinate 111,240,638 downwards.
AAATCCGTTGAAGGCTCAGTCTATTCTCAAGCTGGCTTTCAGCCAACATTGTTATGTTGTTGCTGCATCACGATGGAAATAGCAGACAGCAGAAAACAACAAACAGCAAAGAAGACAAGCCTTTAAAAACAAACTTAAACAACAACAACCCCCCACTTTAACACTATTTAAAATTTCAATAATAGCAAAACTCATTGATAATTGTTAATTTATTGATTTAGTTCTACAAAATGACATTTTAAATGCTGACTTCTAGGATTCTGATTGCAGGTTTTTTCTAACCCTCAGCCTTATGGTTTTTATTTTGTTCTGTAAGACATACATAGCCCATGGATGGATTTCTCAGTTGATGAAAGTAATGTAGCTTCACTGAAGCTGACAATTAGCTCTTTCATAGTTAAGGTCAAGTACATAAGCAGATTAAAAGTAAATGAAATTATTCTCAGTATCTGCTGAGCTTTTTGCATGACAAATGGAGAAGAATCTTGCATCAAACCATTAATGTCTTCATGAGCTCATCTCTGAGAAAGTTATTGAGTTTCTACTTAGAAGCTTGAGTAGACAGAGACCCTAGGTAAGTTATTCCAATACTTAGTTGTCCTTAACTAATCTTATAATTAAAAAATTCTCATGGTAAATGGAGAAGACTTTTTACAGAACACAAAGAGGGAATCTATGTCACTGAATGTGACATAACTTAACTAAAATGCTAACATGTCTTTTGGTCTTCTCGGTACCTGGTCCTGAATGGTTATGATCCAGTGTATCTACCTAACATGATTGCCCATATTCCCTGTACAGTCAGTATGAAGACTGACATCTCTGAAGATAAGCAAAGTGCAAACCTGTCCATCCCTCTCTTTCCATGCAGAGACACAGAATCCCTCAAAAACAATGTCATCATCCCAGGAAGCAGCCAACGCAACTTCTAGGCTCTACTGAACATTCACTGCCTCAGAAATGTCTTTAACCACAAAGGCATCGGCCATCCCTGTCCACGATGTTGGGTCCGAGCCACTGTGCATCCAGAACTGCAGCACTACTGAGATCCACGGAAGGACAGCCAAGAAAAAGCCTGACTACAACTTGATAGTTAAAGCATTCATCTGGGAAGAGGTAAAGCAGGATTTCAGTTTCGACTCTATGAATGTAATATCTATATTTTCTTTTTAACCTTTGTTTAATAATATATGTATGTAGGTCTATCTCTATGGTATATGTCTATGCACATTTATAAGCATAATTCCTGGAGCAAGAAATAACATTCAGAATTCACTCAGCCTTAGCCAGACCATCAGTCTAGGATCAAGTCCAACATGAATGGCAGAACCCCCACTGCTGGTGGGAGGCAGGCATTTCTTTCTCCAGGACAGGCCCTTATGACAGTGTATAAAGAAGTATATATGGAAATGTGTTTTTAGGCTAACTAGGAAAAATGTCTAATGAATTTAGGTGCCCATGAGTTTTGGTAGTTCTGAAAAATATATGAAGTGGTTTAGATATATGCAGACCAGATTTCATCTAGACTTTGACAGATCATCTCTTTGGAATTCCTGATTTCTCAGCTTTAGTTCTGCAGTGCAGCACATGGGAACTGTGCAAACGAAAGCCATTTGGCGAATGCTTAGTGGGAGCAGGGCTGCCTGGACCACTTCACTCTTTGCCCTTCAGCACTTTCACGGTCAGATCTTTTGCTCCCTCGCGAATTCATGTGGAATTCATTGTTGGAGATCAGCTCCCTGGTCTTGATGTCTTTCAGGAAAGGCTGGGCTGTCATTTTAGGCCTATGAGCTATATTTGCTTGTTGATGGATGCCTCCACACTGCCAACTGAAAATCATCCAGAAGACAGCTATAGCAGATGTGCCATGTAATTACGCTGTCACTGAAGGATTCCAGACATTGGCTTGTTAATTCTAAGAAACCATTTCTATCCATCAGAAAATTCCCAGTTATTTTTCCTAGATACTAAGAATTTCAGCCATATTTACTGTGATGAAAGATGTATTCCAGCAGCTTTTTAAGAAAGAAAAGCCAAGACTTGTCTTATCTAATATTATGCCTGCGGCTGACGCATCTTGAGCTAGGAGCCTAATCACCCTCCCTTCCTTCTTTAAGACATGTGAGAGAGAGACCTCCATGCAATCATTCAGACTTACTCCTGGTTGTAAAACTCACCTATTGGAGCTGCTCTTTTATATCTGCTGGTAAGGAAGCTTACAGTACAACTGGCCTCCTAATTTGGGGGTCTCATTTAAGAGACTTAATACAAAAGAGCTGAAGTCACAGACAGACAAGGAGGCCCATTTCTTTTCTTTATTAGACCTCAGATACAGCATGAATCAAAGCAGAAGGTGTCAGAAAGCCAATGTTATAGCATCTGATATACTGTGCTTTGGGCACCCTCATATTCAGGACAGTTGCTTAGCAACTGGGATACAGGCTGAGGATGCAGAGAGTCTGGGATCTTTTCTCTGCCCAACACGATTAGCATGACTTGGATAAATTACTTCACCTTTCTGTATTCTTCTTTCCCTTTATACATTTATTTATTCTGTCTCTTACCAAATGTTTCAGCAACTCCCATGAAGATATCGCAGCCTTCAAGTAACGAAATGATTCTTCTCCTATGAAGCTGCAGATCCTGGACAAGGGACTCGGGTGTCACCTCCTCTCACTACCTGTTTTCTCCTTAACTACGTTCATCATGGACGCAAAAGAGCTGCCATATTCACTATCTAGGAACGGAGGCGTTTCAGTGGGGAAGTGTTTTTCCTGCATGTGTGTAAATTTCTGAACACAAACCATTTTCAAAAATCTAAGCTGGCATTTGGCAGAATGTCAGTAGACTTTATACAATAACACTATCCAACTAGACATATTAGAAGAACAGAATCTGCAAGACAGCATACTTTTGGCTCTGTTACATATTCATACTACTACTACTACTGCCACCACCACCAGCAAATGAAGACAGGTGGAAGGATAGTGGGGCTAACATTAGACCTTCGTGAGGGCATTCTTTGCTTGACTGATGGTTCATAACCGTTCAGCATGGACAGTGAGCTGCGAGGATTTGTCGTCCAAGTTAGGAGCTCTGGCTGATGGGCAGATGAATGAAGAGTTGGCTCCAAAGTCTGTAACCCTTTGATTTCGTGCTTGTTTTCTGCATCCTGATCTCGCTGCAGCTGCCACCTCAAAGAACAGGGTGAGAGTAATTGTGTTGGCTTGCCTCCAAAGCCCGGAGGAGTAGTCACTTGCTACTCGCCCAGATTATCTGCCCGGCAAACAGAAAGGTTAATGATGTAGAGCTTGATTACTCTGGTAGAAAGAAAGCAGTCAGCTTGATCCAAAAATCTTTATTGTGTGTGTAAGGGAGATATGTTGAAAGGGCTCAGAACTGAAATACGTTGTCTTCTCTATTCCGTCTTTGAACATGGGAGTATTTGCCTTCTGGCAGGCATGGTCTTGTAAGTAATAGCTTTTTGCTGTGCATACATCTTTTTGCCTGAAGCTTGTCCTTTAATTTTAAGCCATTTACAATAGTTTTGTTGTTAAGAAAGCCAGTCTTCTTGAAGACAAATCAGCAGAAGAAACATTTGAACGTATTTGTCCCTGGAACAGATTGAATACCATTAATTGAAATATGTACATATAAATACATGTCTTATACAAAAATACATACATACATGTGTGTGAGAGGCAGAGTGTGTGTGTGTGTATACAAATACATGTTTATGTCATAAGCACATGATTTCTGACTTTCATCTTCCAGATAAATGCAAACCAGGCCTATCAAGTGAAATGCAACAACACCTTCAACAACCCCACAGCAAAAAGGAAAGAAGAAAAGAAAAGAAAAGAAAAGAAAAGAAAAGAAAAGAAAAGAAAAGAAAAGAAAAGAAAAGAAAAGAAAAGAAAAGAAAAGAAGCCAAAATAAAAGCAACCAGAAGGCACCAGCTGAACAAATGAACAACAACAACAACAAATCTACAGGATAGGGAAGATAAAAAAGAGTTTACCATGGCTAAAGACAGTAGAGTTTATGAAGGTGTTTATAAAGGTTGGCTTTCTTTATTTCACAAGAGTCTGCTTTGTGGAAATGTTTAATATTAAAACAAAAAAGCAAAGAGGAAACTTTATGAACCCATGAAAATGGAAATCTTCCAGTCTTTGGTTGAAAACCAGAATATTCTGGCCCAGGACTGAAATTTTGAAGCCAAAGCCCAATATATTTCTCTCTACAGTGGTTCATGGACTTTATAATTCAGAAGCATTTTTCTTGATTCTACCATGAGGGTTTGATTCTTTGGCTGACCCATATCTCCCATGATACTTGGTGACAAAGAACCCCTTTGTCCCCCACACTTCACTAAACAGTGGTTTCCAAAAAATTTAAACTTTCCATAGGACAGAAAATTATGTTCTGATTGGCTCTACCTGTTTTACATATTTTATGGTCAAGGATCTGGTGAAAAAGTGCACAATAATTTGTTACCTCTCTTCTCCTGCCGATTCCCGGTTGCTCTGAGTCTAACACTTATTGTGATTTGCAGCTAGCTTTAAATTACTTTATCTAGGAAGTTTCCACTTTGCCTTTTTACATTATGCCATGTTCTAAAAAAAATTTAATATAGTTAACTTCAAAATCCAAACTTCAACTAAGCTGTAGTGCGTTTGTTTGTTGTTGGGATTTTGGGTAGGTTTTTTGTTCTCGTTTACTAGATAACTAGTTAACTAGATTCTCATTAAAAAATTACATTTATTAGTTTCTCCTTGTGTTTATACTTCTATTTCTGATGTCAGTTTAGCCCAGGCCAAGGGTGTCTGTACTGTGTTCCTCGACATACCTACAGATCTAAAACGTGGGGACCCACTGTGCCCATGTCCCAGCCTCAGGGCAGGTATCATCTTTGTCCTGCTGTGTTGGCTCCTTATCCTTGTCTCCTTGTGTCTTAAGATATAAGATGATGAACATCTGCGTGAGTGTTTCAAGTGCTAGTGGGTAAGACACCCCCCCCCCCCCCAATCCCCAAAACATAGGTCAAATCAATGGTATTTTCCTTAATGGGGAAGAGTATGGTGTTGCTTACAGCAACTGAGAAAGGAAGAAGATTTTTATAAGGCTTAAAGACCAAAATAAAAAGAGCTCTATTCATAAGTGAGAGAGATACAAGTGGGACAGGAGCGAGTGAGGAAAGAATTCAGGACAAATGTCTCGAAGCGGCTATGGCAAAAGCTCTTCAAAACCACAGAAAACATTCTGAAAAGCTGAAGGGACAGCAAAGATGCCACCAAAGTTGCCTAGATGTCAAGAGCTGCCAAGTCAAGGCAGGATTTAAAAACCTAAAAAGTCAGGAAATGTCATTCTTTTTAAACATCTACTGAGGCCCAAGGGCACAACAAAAGAAATCCACTACAGCTGCATGGCAATTGGTAAATTCTTGGTCTCATGCTACGTGCCAAACTCCTTTCTCTTTGCTTCTTTAATTCATGTGTCAGCGCATGGAGGTAATCCAGACACTGAAGGGACTTTTGTGCTAAGAAGTCAGTTAGGAAACAACCCTCAGCTCTTGATAGGAAGACGAATATATAAGAAAAGCTCCAAAATACAGAGTAGAAGATAAAGGAACTAGGGTCTGAGAGAAGAAGGTAGCAGACAGTGGGTGAAAAAATGAGGCCAGTTTTCCAAAACGTGTGAGTTTAGTAATTATCCCTAGAGCTATAGCTTGAAAGCAGACAACAAAGATGAATATCATGCCATCTGAAATCAATGTAATCCTATCATTTTGAGTAAATAAGGTTTTGAAGTTCCACAAAACAGAAACTCAATGGAAAAACATTCATGACTGTAATTTTTGAAACTTAAGTGATGAAGTGTGTTGAGGGAGGAGGGCAGGGGGGTTATGTGCATGAAAAGCTTATCTTTTTATTTAACTGACAACAAATATGGTTCTGCTTGATTTCCAGAAGCCTCATAAGACTATGCATGGGCTTTCTGAACTGTCTTACAGGTCACTGAAGAAATATAGATGAAAGAAAAAAAGGGTGTCACTTTGCCTAGCCAGTGACAGCAAGAACTCCCTCTGCTCCGTTACCTGCACGTCCTTCTGTGCGTAGCAACCATCATACTTCTGCAATAAGATATAGCGTTTTGCAAGACATTGTGGCTTACTATTTGCTGCTGCAAACCTTCCTGGTGGTCCAGGTATGCCAGGATTTCAGACAAGCCAGGCTTTCAGCAGGTGCTGTGCTGTGGATGGGAGAGCTGGGAACAGCTGGCACAGAAACTGCTGCAAGTGCATTATGCTACTCAGGGACCCTCCTCTGCAGGAGAAGTCCTCCAGGGCCTGAATTCAGCAGTTTTACAGGTGTTTTGTGTCTCTGAAGTGTCTTTCTTGTGCTTTCATGGAAGGTATACCTGTCTCCAGGGAGTAAGTCTTCCTTAAAGAGGGGGAGGAATTTAGTATTCTTATTCATTCGCTATCTTTGTTTTACCCTTGCTAATTACCCCTCTGGAACTAAACTGAACAGAACGTTAAACCACTTGTCCTTACAGGAGAAGGGATTTGAGTGAATTAACCTGCCAGAAAGATATCCGTGAGGTACATTCCCTTATGGGGAACATCTTCTCTGCTCCTTTGAATGAAGGCAACTACAGAAGATCATCAAAGTGAATGCTTTTTGCATTTCAGTTTCCATTTGTAGCATTTGAAGAGAATGGGGCAGGTTAATTTAGGTCTTAAATTCAAATGTTAAAAAAATAACCTTTTCAAAGCTTGATATTACTACAAGTTTCTTTTTTCTTATTGTCATTCTCTCATCTTTAAAGGTGACAAATTCGATGCAGTATTTATTATTCCAAATAGCAATATGGCATGCTTGACCATAACCTATGAAAACAGGGAAAAGAAATGAAAGTACATTTTTTTGTGTACAAAACGGGCATTGGATAAAGGACTCCAGGATTTCTGTTCCACTGAGCCTGTTTCTTCTCTTATTTCTCTTTCCTTCATAAGCTTACCAGAGTGTCACTAAGTATATGTTTAAATGTGCTCACAGCCTCCAGGCATTACCCCACACCTAATAATCCCAAAGTAAATACATCGCATGATTGGTACAAAGCAAGAAAGATAACCTGCCTTCATTTAAAGTGGTATAAAAAGCTCATGTAGATTTAAAAAGATACAGCTTTTCACTCCAGATGTTCACAATTCTTTCAGTTATAGTAATATTATTAGTGGCAGGTGTATCATTCATATATTAAAACCTTTAATAAGAAAATGTTCACATGATTGGCATCAGATAACAAGAGCAAAATAAAGATAATAAAAATAGTAATAGACTTAAAGGCCTCTTACATAGCACTTTTATCAATAGTTCTCAGTTTCCTACAAAAAGAAGTGATAAACGTTCTGTCTGGTTTGCACATTAGGAGTTTGAGGAGGTTAGTTTCACTAGATTACCCAACCAGCTCCACTGTTTAAAACAAAGGACATCACTGCAATGAACAGCAAAGATTAGCCTTGTTTTTCAGACCATAACCTCTTTTCCCTCGCTTAGGAAGCCAGCACGTTAGAATTAACACTCTTGCTTGTCCAGACCACTGTTTTATTTTCACTAATAAAATGAACCAATAAACCCATCTTATTGTCTTCTCTACTGCTTAGGATGAAGTGACATCCCAGGTGGCAGAGATAGTATTCAATGACCATAGTGCAGCTCAGTAGAACAGGGTGCCAAACGGTCACAAAACTTTTCCCATTACAAATCAGGAGTGAGCTAGTATACTAATCAGGCAAATGAAAAAGAGTAGTGATATCTTTTTGTCTGAATCAAGAATCAGAGCAGGCAGGGAGATACCTATATTGAAGCAAGCCAGACATTTGTCCAGGAAATCTTTTCGCTGCACTATTGTGTTATAGATGAGCAATTAGATCTCCAGTAGCTCTATGATATTTTTTTTTTCATCTGAAACTGGGTAATTTGTGATGAACATGCTGATAAATTGTTAACATTTTTATAAAAAAATTCAGCTATTCACTGAAAAAAATGGCCTGCTATCTGCTAGTCACAGAAGCTTTCTAGATTTCCAACAAATGTACTAAAACTTGAGAAGCAGAATGAGTGTATGTGTATGAGTGAGTGAGTGAGTGAAGAGGCCTGTTTTGCTTATTTTTAAGTTTCTAGTTTGGGTGCTATGAATTGTACCATTTATACATATTAGGTTCCTGAAGGACTTGAAGTCAACCGTATGAACATCTGCAAATATCTACCCGAAGTTTCTAACCCAACCACTCTGCTGTTGTTTTGTCTGAGGATTTTCCTGTGCCTGCTCATTAAGATCAGGAATTCCAGATTTGATCTCTCATACTGAAAGTTTCTTTGAAAATACTTCAATACAAATAAAAAAAAATAAAAAAAAAAAGTGTTGGGCTTTAGCCAATACACGGTTTCACAAAACACCCCTATAATTTTACAGAAAACAACCAGCTGGCCATTCTGCTCAATACATATAGAGAAACCCAACTCGTTCCACAGTAAGACAATAGTCCTGTACTTGTTCTCCATAACAAGATTAACCAGGCCTGTAAAAGAACAATTACATCACTACAAAGCATTTTAGGTTTTGATCTTACGAATTCAACTGCTGGAGTCATAAAGGACCATTCCCTCTCTCTTTTTTTTTTTCTTGGGGTGGTTTTGGGGGGGTCTTTTTTGTGAGATGTGCAGCTTGGGAAGATAAGACTGATATGCACCAAGTTTTAGTATATGTAGCATGTGTTTGTCTCTGAAGTCTGAAAGCATGTGAGTCATCATAATGGCTTCAGGTTGTAAGTAACATCAATGATGAAAACATTAAACCACAGAAACAAGTTACCCTTATAATGGTTCATTTACCCTGGAGAAAAATAAATAACTAGATGAAATCTCTTTTAATAACTAGGAAGGATTATCATGGACAATTCATTGCATCTGGCAGACATTTGCAGACTATCTCCTAGAGGATTATTAGGCCTACATTTTTATGAATGGCTGTATATATTTATTATTCTTTTATTTACAGTTATGCTACAGTTCACTTTCTTAAGATTCAAGGCAGGGAGGTCTGTGGACCAAAAAGCTTGACTTTTAACTGTAGACAGATGGGAACAGAGGTTAGGGGAAGGAGAATAAAAAGAGGCAATATAAATGAAGTCAAATCAGTTCATGATAAACAGCACAATAACACTTTAGCATTATTTTCTCAGGAAATTAGACCTTATCAATAATTGAACCTTGAAAGTTTGGTTCCTCTGTATATTATTAGTAATATCTCTGAGCCCTCCAAATAGCTGGTTCAGAGGGCTTGCGTTTTTGTGAAGCTAAGGGGATGTTTGCTGAAACTGGGTCACTTTACCAACAAGAAGGGGATCAAGAGCGCAGGAAGGATGGAGACCTGGCAGGTGCTGATGTGGGTGACAGCTAGGAAGAGGGAAATCTTGGATTCAGCAGGAAACTCATTGATAGGGAATTTACACATCTAACCCGGGACTGGAAATTTTGCTCCAAGAGGCAATTGCCTAGGTATAGGACTGCTGAGCATTGCCACACAGAAATCCCTTTGGGCACATGCCACTTAGGATCATTTAGCAGCAAGTGCTGAAACAGCAGAAAATTTAGGTTTTCTTTCCCCAACAGGGAAGCTGAGAGACAGAAATAGAAATACTTTGTTGTCTTGTCAACAGTGGATAAAATATCATTTCAAGTGCAATGAGAAATACTGTAAACAAACTGCAATTTGTATGCTGTACTGTAAGATGAAAGTCAGCTTAGCTGCTTAATAATCTCATTCTAAAAATCCATCATGAAAGACAAGTGACTATAGGTCTCATAAAGAAAAAAATGCAGCTTTTAAAGTTACATTTGCAGCTTTTAAAGTTGCATTGGCAACTTAGCTACCGTCTTCAGGAATTTAATTCCTTCTGAATATCAATGTGATACATGTTACATCCACAGCAAATGTAATGCACATTATTAAGTAAAATGATTAAAAGCTGCTGTTGATACTGGTAAGCATCATTTCTGCCCATCTTTTCCTTAAGTGGATATTCATTGTTCAATTTCTTAAATGAATCATCCCAAAAATGTGTCTCAGAGGGAAACCTGAAGGGAAGTAACGGCCTCGTGAGTTGGTTCAGAGGGAGAGCTCTGTGTATAAGGCTTCATGGAGGACATAGGACATCTGTATGAGTAGGTGATCAATGGGGAGAAGAATCTGTTAGAAGAAAAGATGAAGGGCAGAGACGAGGACACTTTTGCAGGGAGAGTAAGCACTCATCGAAACATTCAGTGGTCAATGATTTTTGTCAGCTTGATGTTCAAGACAATGTAGTCACATGGTATACTCTCAAAATTTCTACAATAATTAAGAAACCAGTCAGAGCAATCTCTGCACTCAAATTAGTTATTTGTAATAACTCACAGAAAACAGGGAGGTCTGGATGACTGAGGGAAATCAAACATACTGACTAGCCTTGAAAGGAAAAAGGGATTTTGGAGAATATTAGTATTGATTTACCAAAGAAATTGTAGAAAAATTTGTAAAAAAAAAAATGTGGAAAAATGATCTGAACTTAGAAAACATTACTGATATGGGAAAGGTAGGGAAACTTTTTAGCTTGAAGAAGTGAAGGTTGATTTTTTTTCAATAGGAAAAAGAACTCCCATAATTTGGCAGTATAACATTTTAGAGAAGTCTAAAAATAATCTGATTGGGAGCAAAGACAAGGAATAAAATGATGAAAATTTCATCTTTTTGTGTAGGATACATAGGAACGGGCTACAAGCTACTGCTCTGTCTGTGGTTTTGGATATTCTGAAGAACAAGCAAAGCAAAAACCTTTCAGAGATACACATTTAACCTTGTTACTTTGGTGGGAGACAGAATAAATTGGTCTTTTTTGGTCCCTCCAAGCTCCACATTCTTGTGACACTGCACTTTTATGGAGAGTTTAGCAGCTCACCTTCTATAGCCTGGAGAAAACATGCTGAGATTTCTGTAGCTGTGAGCAATGGACAAACATCAAAGATAAAGATCAGTTCCTGAGTCTGGTAACAGGAGCAGTCATATTGGAAAGGAGAGAGGTGAAAAGGAGAGATGAACACCCATGGAAGATGTACTGGCTTTTTTTTGCCATTATATGATTAAAGCATTATGCTGGTGAAACTACATAAAATGGCAATGGTATTTTTTTGTTTGTGAAGTGTAGAAGGAGGTGTCAGAAAGATCACTGAAAAATGTGGAGTCAAGAGAGACAAATTTGAAGTGGAGGAGATGACCTACAGTTCTTGATTACAAAAGGTTTGCTGGGTGAATGTGACAAATAGCCCAGGCAAAGGATGTAAATGAAAAAGAAAAAAAGCTATAAGGGAGAGCTCCTTAAAGAAAAAGAGGATAAAGTTGTGTATCCCTTACAATTCTGCGAAAGTGAAGAATCAATTTCCATGTAATGCATGAAAAACTGTAGTTATGAACTGCACCACAGAAACTCAAGTATGCTGGAAAACAACCTGATTTCCTAATTAGTGAAGTAAGGCTGTGAGCAAAGGTGCTGATCAGAGGGAATTCATGCTAGCTTACATAATTGTAGAGTGCCAGTGAAGGAACCATCAACATTTTGTTCATCAGGTAAAGAGAAGGAAATCTGGATAGCTGAGAATGATCTCAACTTTCAACAGAAAGCCACAACGCACCTCCTTATAGCCTGGTCAAAACTGAAACACAGAAGCCACTATAGGAAACTTCATCCTCTGGCCTCTACATAGGCAGAGCATGATGGGTTGACAACACAATGAACTTCACACAGAGAGGGAAGCCCCAAAATGAAATCTGGAGCAGCCCTCAAGAGTCTCAAAGCCACTGTGGAGGGGGCACAGAGACTTGAGGAGCGATACCTAGCTTTGTAAAAGCCTCTCATTACCTGGGATAAGTTGGGTGCAGCACAGAATCTGCCTTATTGTCTCATTCTGCATTGCATGAGGAGCATTTAATAATTTTTCAACAGCTGCAGGTCCTGTAAAATTAAGGTGAAATTCAGTGTCATGATAAATATCACAGGGATTGCTCACATTTTACTTTCTTTTTGAAAAGAGGTAAGTCTCACTGAAGTAATACCTTATTCTTTAGTAACTGCCCTTGGAACTGTTAGTTCAGCCTACTAAATGTCATCAATTCAATGTCTTTTCTTCACCTGGAAAAAAAAGAAGCCATCACACATGACAATACACACGTGTGCACGTTCCTGTTTGCACACACGCTCTGCCCAGAGTCAAAAGGTCAGCTCAGAAGGCTCAAATCCAAAAGACTGCAAACCAGTTCAAAGAGATAAAAGATTTAACGAAACACTGTTTTCCAAGATGTGGAAAATATTCCTACATGTTATAGAGTGATAAAGGTTTTGTCTGCAGCTGTTTGTGCTGGGCATGCAACACTGAGCAATACAGTCAAGGGAAGCAGACACTGGTGCAGCTGTGCTGATGTAGGCTGCAGGAATAACTCACAGAGTTTGAGGTCCCTGCTCTATCTGTGTTTCACAAATCAAAGTTGGTATATTTTTAACACTAACTACTCCAGGAAATCCTCCTGACCAGATTGTTTGGGTTTTTTTACACAAGAATCACATAATCCCATCCAGCCAAGCTATACGTAATGCAAGGCAGATTTTGTGTCTCTCTTGCGATCTTTCTTTAAACTTTTTTTTTTAAATCATACTACGTACAGGGTTTACCTGTAGATTACAGGAAAAATCCAGATTAGGCAACCAGTTTAGTTTGGAAATATTTACATGCTATGCTGATAACCAGTCCTAAAAACACAAGCTGAGCAGTTTTCTACTTTCTTCCCCTGGAAACCTCAGCCCTTTCCCATTCTTGAAAATTTGCCCTGAGGGTCTTGGTTAGCAGAATATGATTTGTGAACATTTCAAGTCCAATTCAGTAAGAAGCAACCTGCTCCTACAAGCTGCCTGGTTTATTTGGTATTACAAAGGATATAATCTCAACCTCAAAAGGAAACATCTCTATTATCATGCTTAGTCATCCATGCACAGTGCTGGTTAATTATTTATACCAATTAAAGACAGAGCCCTTCAGCTAATAGCAACCTGCCAAAGGATTCTTGTTGTGTTTTTTGTTGTTTTCATCATCCCTAAATGAATATACCCAGCTTCATATTAAGCATTTGAGGGACTGCTCTCTGAAGAGCACTTCCCTGCCCGATACGGACAGGCTGCAGGTAGAAGTAAGACTAGACGCGTTCCCGGGTGCAGCGTGTGCCTTCACTTTGGTATTCCCACACTCGGTTATTTCACCAGAGTAAACTTTGGGGTCTTCTCCATATTTCCAATTGGAACCAAAGCATCGTCTCTAATTGAGGTTTTGGTACTTTTCTTATGTAAGGCAATACTCTCATATGTGGTTTTATTTTTTAATGCAGAAGGAATAGACAGGAAACATTTCCTACGATGGAAAAATGCCCTTGCTTGGCCAGTACCCCAGCTAGAATAGTGTCTTATATTCCACTAGGAATGACTAGAAAAGTCTTCCTGCCACTGCTGCTCTTTTTTTCACCTTCTTGGTTTACTGATGCTTACCCAAATGCCAGCTGACACTGAGAGGGATCACTTCTGATTTGGATGTTGAAATATGCTTTGATGTCCTTACATGTTTTGTATAGGCTCCAAGTCCTTTGTGCCTCACAGCAAAATCACAGCCATGCACTATGCAGTATGGAAATGTGTGTAATTTTCTTCCTGATGTTTTCCTAATGCAATACTTTCTGGGAACATGACTTTTTTTTTTTTCCCCTGGTCATTTGTCTTTTCCATTTTAATTTAGCTTATGTTTTGGTTTGGTCTAGGGACAGTGTGTTATTGTGAGGTGGTGGGTTTTTTTTTTTTTCTTTTCCCAGGAAGACAGGAAGGAATTGTTTGATTTCTTCCATGTTCCTTTATCTAAAACATTGAAGAATAAAGACTTGTAAAACATGTTATTTTCCCTTTCTCTCCTTGCCTAAACAATAACCAACACATTGTAACCAAGCTGCTTTTAAGATCATAATTTTTGACTGCAGAAGGCCTATTAGATAGGAATCTGAAAATATTAATGGTCTTGGATATACGATTCTAAGCACTGAATGAATACAATCCATATTGCCTAAGTTCCTGAGCTTCAAATCTGCCTTTGAACAGGTTACAACACACTGAGTATTGAATGCTTTCTCATTGCTATCTGAAGTTATGCCAGGTTTACAGAGGTCATCCTTTATGTAGCATTTCTTGGGCAAAGCACCAGCATTATCTTCTCACCACCAAATTGTTCCCTCTTGTTTTTATTGTCTTATGTTTCAGGTGTCAGAAGGTCTGAAGCCTCCCAGTGAATTGGTCCTTGGTAAATCCATAGTGAAGGGATGGAACTGTTTGCAGATGAAAAACTGTGTCCCAGAAAGGTTAAGGGACTTTTTCCATTTCCACTAAGAAAGTCCTTGGAAAGACTGCTTTCTGCAGCCCAATAGAACCCCACAAGGCAGATCACAGGAATCAATTTTGCTATTGACTGGCTTTGCTGTCACTGAAAAAAAATAAAAGAAATGTTTCAAGTCCTTTTCCCATTGAGAAGACATTTTAGCATATTCCAGCATCCATCCATCAAACAAAACTCTGATTTATGTAGCCACTACACACAGGAATTTCCCACTGAAGTACTCTGTATGTGTTCAAGACTTTTTGAAAGCTTAGCACTTTATCTAATTGCTTAAATAGATGTTTTACTTGCTAACTTTAGCTGCTCATTTTTTTAAAAAAAAATTGGCCCAAGGAGCCTATTTCTGCCCAGGATTAGAGACCCAGAAGCTCTTTATTTACACCGCTCCCTTCCTCATGACAAACTTCTGCTACTGCTGCCAGACTGACAGCTCTGCAAACCGGATCTAACTTTGTCGTTCAAGGTCTGTAGCTCTCAGTAGGCAATCAGGCATCATCAGCTCTGCCTTTTCCATGTGCTACTCTGGAGGAAAACTAATTATCATAAATATGTTGTTTGCAAGAGGGTTTTTGACTTTTTGATTTTTCCCAATGCCCTACCACCACACATGTATTTCCTCGTCCCACTAATGCAAGCTGGAAGTTGTAGCATTAATACTAAATATTTAAGCATTAAAAATTTTTACTTTCCTTTGCTTACAGCTGGACTGACTGAGGCAAGAGTCACGTGGAAAGAAATGGTAAAGGGTTATTTAGCTTGTAGTTGTAGTGTAAGTGTACAGGAAAATTGAATTTGTGTTACATGTATATTCATGAAAAGGTATTTCTTGATGGCTCAGAGATTGATTTTGAAAGCTTATCATTGCCTGGATGCAGTTTCCTGTGGGTAAGCTACAGTTACTTTTTGGAAGGTCTCTAACATCACAAAAGATAAAAAAGAACTTAGTCGTGACACTTATTAGGCTTGGCTACAAATACCAGTGTACGTCAGTATTGTAATGGGAGAAGGGGGCGAGAGAAAGACCTTTGGTCATCTGTATCTTTATACTTAAAAATATCACAGGCAGAAATGATTGGAGTGTATTTTCACTCATTTCGTGTGTAATGAATATTTCAGTTGTTTTATGCATACAGAATTATACCCGCAAATGCCTGTTTAATGACCTGCAGCTAATGAAAACCGAAGCAATGAAGATGTCATCTCTGATCCTTTCAAGCTTACATCACACAAACGTCTTTAAATCCTATATCACTACTCTAGAGGAATTTGTTAGCGATTTCTCTGAGTCCAAGTAAGAAGCAGTGATAAGCCCTTTTCTCATGGGTATGCTTTCTTTATCATCACTTTTACTGCACTATTGTATCATACACTGCCATGGACACTGAGACTGTCCTCAGGGGGACGGTGTAAAATACTACACCATCCAACAGACAGTGTTTTACTCCCATTTCATTTGAGCAGGGGCAAATGTTAAGACAACGTACTGCAGGAAGCATTGGGCCCAGTAATTTCACACAGTTTAAGAAAGCAAACATTTGGGAATTCTGTGGGCACTGCCTAAAATACTTATCTGGGAGGTGAGCACCTCACGGTCTTTAATGTATTTATCTCCACAACACCCCTGAGAGACAGGGGAGTGCTCTTATCCCTGGTTTATGCTTGAAGAACTAAAAGGGTAAGACCTAGACTAGAAACAGATTTTGTACCGCCAGCCAGGGGGAACATTTATTTGGAGCAAACCTTATGCTTTCTTTTCCCCCATGGAGGGAAAATATATGTATATAGCCACATACAGATTAACAGGGTGACCTGCTTAACACTATCAGTGTTGTTTGAATAGAGATAGGATGCAACTGCAGACCTGACTAACGCTGTCACCACTGGGCCATTTTGGTTCTTCCTTTGGGCTTTCTTATCCCCAAACATAAAAGTTATCATGTTCTCAGGTCACTTTTTGCCTTTGAAATTTTTTCATATAGTGACCATGTCTAACTATCAAAGGACAAATTTCAATTTATGAATGAGTTCAAAGTGCTCCCTCAGTAGTTTATATCTGTTCCTGTAAGTGCAGGGGCACTACTGCATTCCTTTTTGCTAGGACTATGGCCTGCTCATTATTTTGTAGAGAGGCCAATTTATAGGAGGCATAATAAAAGTGCTCAGAAGCCAGGAACTGTCAAAAATGAATTAAAAAAAAAAGGGTCTGAAAGGATGTTTGATATAGGCTTGAGAGCTGGAGTAAGAAGTGAAGGCAGCAGGGGGAAACTTACTCAAGAAATAAAGCTGAAATCTTAACAGATACAACAAGACAGAGGCATGTAGTGAAGTCAGCAATTACATCTGCCCAATGGAGATATGAAAATTCAGGTATCAAGCTTGCTTTGAAAGCCCTTTCAGTGTGGGAATATAGAAATAGAGATAGTGAGGCTGTTTGTCTCAGGAACATAATTGCAACTAAACTACAAGTACTGTAAAAATCCATGAGGTTGGCAGCATCAGCTGTTAGAAATAACAGGACAATTTTTTACCTTCATTCAATGTCAGTATCTGGCAGGATGGAAGGAAGCCTGCTTCTCTCATATTACGATGGAGAAAACAGCTACAAACATGAAATGGCCATGGACAGGTAAAAGTAGGGAGTTTGCAGAGTATAGTACTTCTCACTGGCATGTTGGGCACCCAGAGGTGCTCTGTGCTGGGAAGTGATGCTCAGCAGCTTCACTCATCCCCTACTAGAAAGGAACGGGTGCTGCAGGTTGCCTAGATCTGGTCTTGCACAGGAAAGCACTATCCCGCAGACAATTTAGGAGTTTAATGTGACAGCAAAAATGGCACGCTATACTTACGAAATAAGGATAGCATCAAAGATTTAAAATGTAATACCTTTGTGCAACTGAAAAAAAAATTACAGATATGGGCTGCTGTTAGGGTTTTTATTGGGAAGAAAAAGGTTTTTGATTTAGCTGTGACAAAGTACAAGACAAAGGGAAAGCACGAAGATGAAAGCAAAAAACAGGAGGATAGATTAAGCAGCAGCAAGCTGGTGCAAGGTATGTTGGGCAAGGAGTTTTTGTGTAGGGCAGATCCTTGTTTTTCAACAACTCTGGTATCCTTGACAAACATTGCTAGTAACCTAGGATGTTTTCATCCCGAGGCTTTTCAGGCTTGTTTGTTGTCTGCTTTGTTTGCGTTTGACTCTGTTTTCTATTAAAACTGTGGAGGGAAGAAAGTCAGTGCTGCTGGCTACTTCTCTGTAACCTCGGAAAGGGCTTATGAATGCAGTTTTGTGCAATTATTTGTGTTTTATGGAGTAGACAATTTGAAAATAAGTATTGTTTGAACTTATATTTATGAAAAGGGTAATTTTCTAGCACACTAAAGGACACCCAGGCTTCCTGCACCCAGTGGGTGGAAAGCTGATTGAGTGAGGCCAGGCTCCAACTCCTCCCCTTGCCACAGGCTTCCCAGGAGACTATGAGCCAGATCCTGCCTTGGATTATCTCTGTGTCCATACCAACACTTTAAAAATTAAACATTTCTTTTGAGATGGAGCTTTATAGATTTCAATAACTTGTTGTTTAGAAACCTCTCTTCCTGATTCACTCCCACCCCAAACATGATGTAGCAGAGCCTTTAAAACATTTGAGGTGTGTTTAAAGGTCACAAATATGAATATCTAAAGAATAAAAAAAAAAAAAAATCAGGCCATGACCAGGAACAACCTCAGGAACACACTGAGTTTTAAGAGGGCTTCTTCTAAAAAACAGAGAACCAATATGAAAAGCTGAGCATCTAATGAATGTTTAGGGCAGGATTCCTCATGTTCTAGCAAGTGGCAGGTGCTAACACCCCCAACACATTTAAAGATATGTTTCCTCATTCAGTTGGCTGGGTTCTGAAGGAATAAAGCTACTGCCCACACGTTCTTATGCTTCTTTTGGGATTGTATTAATTCACTGCCCCTGAACGATGTGCAAAGGCAGTGATCTGCAGGCGATGCATGGAGACAAAGTTTCTGGCCAATAAAGGGTTATGTAAAAATCTTTCAAGAAATAAATGTATTGGAGTAAATGTCCTGGCAGCATTTCAGCATCCTGAAATATGTCTGTTTCCCTGGCAATTTCAACCTCAGTGTCTAGTTTAAGTTTGATGTGGCATTTTTCTTTCCTGAAGAATTTAGGTGAGAATACTCAGGGCATCTCAGCTGAGTCTCACCGGAGATGGTGAGACTTTGCACAAAACCAAGACAAAATCAATACTTTTTTCTAATGCAGGATCACTGTCTTTGCCATCTACAGGCTCTGTGTTTTCAAATACCACGGACCATGGTCCCAGAAAAGATAAGACTGATGAAGTCTATATGTATAGTCAAATATAGGTAAGGTTCTTCTTTATTCATGAGGTCTAACTGTTGCAATTAGGTAGGAGATATCTCTAAGCCCTTCTCCACAGACGAAGACAGAAAGGAAAAGCCTCGGATACTACCTGTTGACTAGTGCAAAGGAAGAGACTGTTTACACAATCAGGGCTAACAGTTCCTGATAGCATAATAAAAGAGTGGCTCAGGCAGATGCATACTGCACAGGGAAGATAAAAGGGTGAACTGTCTTCTCTGTTCAGTCACTAACCTGAAGTTGTCCCACTTAATTCATTGCTAATGCAGTATTTAGTTATGAGGGGAAATAAGCATTCCCAGGGGATGACTTAACTCACCTAAAAACTAAGCTGCCATATAGAGGTGTCTCTCACTCTTCATTCCCCATGCAAGCAGTTTCCAATGCGTAAGATCCTCATTTAGGTTATTCAGCTGGGAGTCTAAACATTGGCAGGATAAATCCTTCTTTCAGGAAATTTCTTATCTACTTCTTATGTATTTATTTCCTTCTTTTACTTTCTGCTTTCACCATGAACATAAAAAGTACTCAGTCTTTTGAGTTTCACAGTAGTATTCCACAAAGTCCAACAGAGAAGATATTTGATTTTCTACACCCTAATGTGTTCCCTAAATAAATGAAATTTGACACAGGTTTTACATCAGGAAAACATTGTGGGTACATGCACACCACTGAATTCATCTGCGCTCCTGTTTCGCTTCAGTGGTCCAGTGTGAAAATTAACCATATGTGCTAGTTCAGACTGGCTTTGATCTGGAATGAACCAATTAGCTCCCTTGGCTGGCAAATACAAGCATGAAACAGAACAGCATGCTTCAGATCCCATAGCCTAGGGATCAAATGGATGCACGCCAGTCGATGCCATTTGGGTTAAGAACCAGGATGGTTTATATGATGTGGATAACAGAGATGGCGCAGGCATAACCAGCCTGGCCCAGGCACTTTCTTGACTTGATTTTGGAGTGGTGCGTGAGGAAGAGTTGTTCTCTCTGTTTATGTGAAGGGAGGGAAGGAAGAAAAGCAATCGGTGGAGAAAATGTTGGATGAAGAAAATGTCCTGAAGTGTTTTATACTTACCTGATGCATCTTATTAAGTCGCCTTGTTATTTTCTTGAGTTGTTGCCACAAGCAGATTTATTTGGATAAAGGAAAACCCAAGGTACTGTTATCAGGCAAATCCCCCCTGTGTTTACTTTTTAAAATAAAAGATTAAATCCATACAACTTTTAAACTTTAATGAGTTCTAGCCAGGGGTGATTTGTTATCCCAAATCCTTGTGCCATCATATTAATGACTGCTTGCACCAAGGGGCACTCGGGGTAATCCCCCATCTCTAGCAATGTCAGCTCTGTGGTGATTGCTATGTAATTAATCGGAGACTGCTGCTGGAATGAGGACATTGTAATCTGATGCATAATGAAACTTATTAATGGTGTCCTGCATAATTTATGGGATCTAATCATTCTAGTATAGGTATAAGCATAACATGTAAACAGTTTTATTTCATTAAGTCTATGAACTAACATGCCATGAAAATTAAGGGCTAGGATCTCTAATTTTGCCAGCTGTTGTTGAATCAGCCCATTTTAGCAGAGATACAGAAATAATTGATTTTGTGTAAAACCCTAAAAGCAGCCACCACTACGAGGAATATTTGCAAACATTCCATTATATTGTATTTGCATTCCTGTTGTGCTTTATGTGACTGAGGCTTGAAATCCCAGTGGGACAAGCACTGTATAAACACCGGCAAGGAACAACTTCTACCCCAAGTAGCTGACAGTGTTAAGTGTAAAAGGAAACTATGAAAATGAGACATTATTTTCTTCCTCAGTCTTATAAGTGGTGTTTTGAAGAAAGGACGTGAAGAACTGAGAAATTAATAACCAGATGCACCAAAGTATTTAAACTGGTACCTTTCCCAGTTGACTATTTCTATTAAATTCCTCAACTGCTTAGAGAGATACACATATTTAAGTACCTGACCAAAACAGAAGATACATGGCTTCGATGACAGTAAACAGATGAAACAGGATTTAAACTGGCATCTTTTTAATCCCAAAGTATTTATTTTATGAATAAAATAACCACTTATTTTATAAGTGGTTTTCAAAGCAAGGTTTTTAAAAAAACAAAGTTAGATATAAATATGTACAGCCACGAGCACCCCCCTGCCCAGTTTGTTAAAGGAAAAAAAGTGCTCCAAACCAAGATCATGCATGCCAAATTTCAGGGTTTTTTAATTTTTATGGTTGTCGTTATGAACACCTGAATATAGTGGTTTATAATGGCTCCTCTGACAGGCTGTTATAACTTCAATGGCACTAACAATACTACTATAATTAGTGACTTTTGTATTGTGTTAACAAATGCCAGAGTGTGGTACCAGTCTTCCAGATGACTTACCCAGGTTTTAATTAGTGTCTATCTTTCTTTTCTTTGTGGAGACATACACTTACTAAAATGACTCAATGCTTTGCACCATGTACAGGTCAAAATATCCACCTGTCAAGTGGGTTTAGAGCTGCATGGAAGGAGGAAACTACTTGCGACATTTTATTAATGGAACAGATTGCATATTTCTCCAAATAGAAACGGGAGGAATTGTGTGACAGATGGATCAAAACCTTCCCGTTGTTGAAAACCAACAGATGAGACAGACTTCTCTTATAGCACTAGCTGGATAGCAAGATGCTGATTAACTAGACCTGAATGAATCTTCTGCCCCTTGGCTCTGAGCGTTCGTAAGAGACTTATGTATTGGATGATTTTTCTGTATCATATTTTACATCTTAGCAATATGGATGTGGTGTGTAAGTCTGTATATGTTTGTATATATATACATGCATACACATCAATATAGGCATACATATTAAACTATCATTGTAGAATCATTTCAGTTTTTATTTTAATTTCCACAACAAATTGGTTCATAATCTATGTTTAACTTGCCTTTAGTGAATACTGGAGTATGTACAGTGTCAATACATCTATGTATGAATTATATTCTCTAAATTAATATGAAGTGCTACCTATTAAAGATTTAGAGCCTTCATCACAAGGCTATTGACTTAATCTTACTAAAAGAGAATTTACCAGTTCTTGAAACACCTATCATGGCACACTAGCCATTGTACAATACACGGAGAAGTGCACTCATGTAGAGTGAAACTGGAATAGCAGGATTCATTTAAACAAATTGTTAGCTACACATGAATCATTATAGTTTCCATCCCACTAAGAGTTATGCAGTACTTCACCTAATGGATGTCTTTACAAAGTCACAGGAATGCCACTCTGCTATTGTCTCTGTGAGTGCAGGAAATTTTACCTCTTTGAACACATCTCATGGATTTCATAGGCACTGTTTGTAGGGCCTAAAGCTAAGGAATGCTTTTGATTTTTTTTGCACTTTTTTGTGTGTAAAATATATATGCCACTGTGCTGGTTTTGGCTGGGATAGAGTTAATTTTCTTCATAGTAGCTGGTACGGGGCTATGGTTTGGATTTGTATTGGAAAACAGGGTTGATAACACCGGGATATTTTTGTTATCGTTGAGCAGGGGTTTCCCAGAGCCAAGATCTTTTCTGCTTCTCACCCCATCCCACCAGCGAGCAGGCTGGGGGGGCACAAGGCGTTGGGAGGGGACACAGCCAGGACAGCTGACCTCGACTGACCCAAGGGATATTCCAGACCATATGATGTCATGCTCAGAATATAAAGCTGGGGGAAGAAGAAGGAAGTGGGGGACGTGGTGTAATGGTGTTTATCTTCCCAAGTATCTGTTACACATGATGGAGCCCTGCTTTCCTGGAGATGGCTGAACACCTGTCTGCCCATGGGAAGTGGGGAATGAATTCCTTGGTTTGCTTTGCTTGTGTAAACTGTCTTTATCTCAACCCACGAGTTTTCTCACTTTTACTCTTCTGATTCTCTCCCCCATCCCACCGGGGGGGGGAGTGAGCAAGTGGCGTGTGTGTTGCTTAGTTGCCAGCTGAGGTTAAACCACAACAGCCACGTACGAAGAACTGTCATTTATTGATGAAAGAGCACATCAAGAATTTTGCTGTAACTAAAATGGGAGAAACTCAAAGAAGCTGTTGATGCAATAATGTACATTCAAGAAGCAATGCCATCATCGAGATCTTGCGTGAAGGAGGAGACCCACATAATACTCAAGCCTCCAGGAGGAATGTGGCAGATGAACCCAAGTGTGAGGATTGATCCCTTTCTATGTTCCTAGGAAGAGCAATAGAAGTGATAAAAGCACTGAAACAGTTCACACGCTCTGCACTGGAAGATGAATTACATACATAATGTGTGTTTTTAGCACAGTCAAGTTAAGGGCTTGACACTTTGTAAAAATTCGATGGCTTGTTATGCAGAAGTCATAATAGTTCCTCCTGGTCTTAAAATCTCCACATCTGGCATTTATTCCCAAAGAACTGTTCTTGCGGGATGTGTGTTTCTATTTCTGTAATGGAGAGAAGATGGTGAAAGCAAGCGGTTCATTGCCAACCTGAGGGTTCACAGGGTGATTTGCATAATACAAATCAGTACCACGAAGGCTTTAACAGTTTCACTATTTAGCTGTTCATGGTAGTGCTCCATTTATTAGGTCTTTTCTTTTTAGGAGCGGGAGGAAATGTGGTAGAGGATTGCTTAGCCTTTGACTTCCCAGGAAATACTAACATGCTTAAAGAAGTGTTAAGGACATGACATTGTTAAGGCACTGTAAGATGTTCCCGTGGCTCATGAAATACTGTGCTAGCTTCAGTACTATTTGGGGCTTTGCAGAATATTGCAAGACAACATCCATTCCTAGGCTCATGAATTACATCTCAGACTATCTGTGTGTTAGGTTGTATCATAGTGATATAGTATGTGGTGGTAACCAGTTACGAGGCAATTCCTGTGACAAAAAAGTTAACTCCATAGAAAATTGCAGATACATTAACAGTCGCTAGTGCAGCAATAACTCCTTACTGCACTCTAAACTATATGAAGTAGTTTATGACCTCTAGGCTTTTTCCTCCCCTTTTAACTTTGTAATGCTTAATAAAAGTTATACTCAAACTGTTACATTGGCTTAGAAAATAAGAAATTAATTATGAACACCCCATTTAATGCTGGAAGAGTACAATGTCCACAGTTTCTTTAAAGCATCAATGAGGTAATTTCACTACTGACAATCGAACATTTATACAGAGCACATCTAAATGTGCTCACTCAATGAATCCCCGGAGTGTTTCTGCTTCATTAACTGTTTACATGGTGACCTCAGTAGAAAGGTTTTAGCCTGATGAAATATCTGCTTCACATACTGCCTCAGGCAATAGCGGAATAGGTCTCTGTGATTTTTCATGATACACTCAGAATTTAGAAGTATCGCATCAGCTTGCCTAATGCTGCCACATTAGGCACCACATCACTTCTTGTTGTGTTAACCTCGCGACAACTTCTGTAACGCCGTAACAGATGATAACGTGTCCCATCTCCGGTGCCCTCCATCTTCCATCAGCCAGAGTCAGATATTTTCGCTGATGTTTCATGGTCATATTTCAAGTATCCCTAATCCCAGACTTTGCATTTAAATGGGCTAACCACTTCACTCTCTTTTAATGGTGCCGTTATTTGCCTCATGAATCACAATGTCAAGGAAGCCCATGATATTTAAATTTTATGACACTGTCTTCAGAAGTAACAACTTTCTAACTCAGCACAAAGTGAAGAGGAACAATTTACCTTACATGAACTGCACTTTGGTTCACAGAAATAACTCCCAGGAGAACACTGACTGTCCAAATTATTACTTTGGATATCCCACCATGGAGTTTTGCAGAGCAAATAACACTTACTCATGTTCTGCTCATATACAACAATATGGATAAATAAATGGCATAGGTTTAAATTTCATGGTATGAGACAGTATTTGATAGATGCATTCTAGCTACCCTGTAACTCACAGTAACTAAGCAGTCCTTCACGATATTGTAGTGGCTTTATTCTGCAATCAAAAGACTAATGTATCTTTCTGTTGATGAGATAAAACATTGGAGCTGTCATTGTCCCGGCACACAATAATGGCATAATAATTAAACATATGTGGTTGGCAAATGCTCTTTTTTCCCCTTTTCCATTCATCTTCCATTTACTAGCTATTAAGGGGAAAATGAATTTTCTTATATATAGATTATATATAAGATTATAAAAGAATGTCTAATTCTTAGAGGGTCTATAGTTAAGAAAAGCTAGATTATGCTGAATATCAGAAAGGAAATCTTGTTTTTAGCAGGCTCTATTAAATATGCATAATTATCTGAAGAAGCGACTAAAGACCCTCACTCAAGGTTTTACTTCATTTTAAGTTGCCCACTGCATACTGCAAATTTTATCTATTTCCCCCAAGACACCCTTTCCACAGAAGTGGAACAGTTATGGATTGTATCTAGAGAAGACCTAGTTTAGTCCTCCATAAGTATACCATTGCTCCCTAGAGGACAGTTGCTAGTAACGTTTGCTGTTTGCTATTAAAAGCCTTGAGTAAGGGTCTTCTGCTGTTTTTTTAAAATCCAACTTTGATATTCAGCAGGAGAAAGACGTACAGCAAAATTAAATGACAACAGCTCTGTAGCCATTTACACAACACAGATACAGGGTCCTGGCTCAGACATCACTTTGGCAAGCTTGCAGTGAGTCCACCGTCACTTCAACACATTCACTGAGGGTTAATCTCTTGTAAGGGAGTCTGTATTGCCCCTCAAGGACCCTATTTTGGGGAAATCTGCAACTCTGACAACTTCTAACACAACAGCATCCTGCAGTAGTTCAAGGACTGTGGCTTTTACAGCTATTAAAAGAAGGTTTCACCACCCAGGAGAACAGAATGAAGATATGAAGACAAGTTGGACCAGCTCTTTTGATGGTGGTGGAAACTGGCATAGCTCCATTTATTTTGATTCTGTAACATCAACTAGTACTGGCTGAGGAACCACCCATGACATAATAAAACTTAGGATTTATTTTAGGAGTATCTTCCTCTGTGGGTCTGTTTCTGCCCTCCACTTTCTCTCTCTCTTCTTATTTTAAAAAGAAAACCTATGGAGAGAAGGAATCTATGTTCTAGAAATTTGGTTTAAAAGTCAATAATATTCAAAGAAGAGCCAATCTTTTATTTATGGACAGTTATGCTTTCAATAGGTGGTTATTCCCCATTCTAGACCTCAAGATTTGGACTGAATCACAATGAGTCTTTTGGGAACTTTTAGGTTTTCATGGTTGAAGTTTTAAATTATCTTGGTTCTACAAAATATTTAAGCACAGAAAAACTATAAAGACATTTTTACATCTCTTATCCTCTACCTTAGACATAAATAGGACCTTAATTTTCAGGGGTCTTCTACAGACAACATAGCAGTATAAACCAGTATGCTTTTAACTTCTATGACAACACTATAAAACTAATAGTGCAATTCCTAAAACTGGCTAGTTTGGCACAAAATTGCCTATTATTTTGTGTGGTCATGTGATGTTGCTATATACATAAATACCATCTACTCAAAACATGCAGATGTAGATTCTTAGTTATAGAGATTTAAGTGAACAAAAAAAATCAAGAAAATTAAAACCTCTTGATTTTAAGGAAGTGAAAGTGAAAATGTGCTCAACTGTCCAAAATATTTCCTTCTGTCTGAAAAAGGTTTTCGCTTCCATTTCAATTTCAAAACAAAAAGTTTTTGTCAAACACAGTAAATTGAAGTCTAGTTCCTTCTGATTTTTTCAAGTTTTGATTTTTTATTTCTTATTTTCCATAAATTTAAAATGTTTCCTAGAACGAGCCTAAATTAATTGATTGTAAATACCAGCAAGTGCCATTTCTTTTAAAAAAAAAGGCAAAAAATCAGTTTGAAGGAATATGTTGCCAAGCTTCTGAGGCTGCTTCACGTTGGTCACAGTTATTATATTACAGATGGCACTTTCCATCTATCCTCTGACAAAGTGCAAATGAAGAATGTTTCATTTAGGTCTAACATATAGATGAAAAGTCAGAAAACAGACATTTCTTTTATTTTCCTTTAACTGTTACAAGATATATCTTTACTGGAAAAGAGAAGAGAGGAGAGGAGAGGAGAGGAGAGGAGAGGAGAGGAGAGGAGAGGAGAGGAGAGGAGAGGAGAGGAGAGGAGAGGAGAGGAGAGGAGAGGAGAGGAGAGGAGAGGAGAGAGGAGTAATGCTGTTTTTTTCTTATTTGGCAATTAATACACATATTGAGGAAAGGAAGTTTACAGAGACTTTAAACTTTATTCAGCAGTAGATTTGTAGCCAAGGAAATAGTCAGCATGTGTATGGCTGTTTTCTGCTTTGAAAAGCATCCTCAAATCAGGTTAGAAATGTTCCAGTCTTGATTTTCTGTTACTCTAAAAGTTGTGTTCTCATTTCCATTGTTTTAAAGTCGTATAAAGTTTAATGACTGAGCTTTTAGTCTCCCCCTATACAGGTATAAACAGAGTAGAAATATAATAATGGAGAAGGTGAATATCACTCTTTCCATGATAGTAATGCCTTATCATGTCTGGGAGCAGGACCTCTGGCAATAGCAGGTTCACATGGAAACAGAGACCTCTAAATGAAATTACATGGCATGTGTAGCAGAAGAGCACAAGAAAACAGCTTTTCCTGCTGTGTGGGATCCTTCTGCTTCCCATGACTTCTATATTACCTCAGATTGTCCTGCCTGGTTTTGAACTATTATTTTCAACCCTGTATTGGCATATCTCTGTCTCTTTTAGAGGACCAATTTTAGGTTTAGACTTATACGCCTTATTTAGCTCCGTGTCCTAGTCACTGCCCATCCCAGTTCAGCAACTTTTCATGTGGGTTTGACTGATGTGACAGCTACCCAAAGTTTTGCCTATGCATCTCTTGTTTATTCCTTTTGATCCTTTAACCACCCCACCACGACCGATCAGAGCAACTTGAATAATGTTCCTTGTTAAGGAAAATTTATCTGCCCATTGGCCCATTCTACAACATCTGTTTATGTCTGGGGTCTGAAGGAATAGGTATAGCAGGAACCACAAGCAACCTTCACATGGGAGATATATAGGCCTGGCTCTCACCCACACCGACTAAGAACAGTCTTTTGAGTTTGTCCTGAAGTGAAGACTGGCTAGTAAAACAGAAGAGGATGAGGCAGAAGTTTTGTCCCACCTTTTACCCAGCATCTCAAGGGTTAGCACACTCTCCAGTAGCATAGAAGACCCAGGTTCAATTCACTCGCTTTCCAAATCATCTCAGCATAGGACTGAAGGGGACATGGGTCACCAAGTCTCGCTCCCTGTTATTGCAGGCAAGTGAATCACTTTTATTATTCCCTTCATAAACATGTGAATCATTTTTATTTTGATTTAGAAGCATTCAAAGCCCCATCCTGCCTAGCCTCAAATGCGCTCTTGACTTTTACATAATTCACGGTCATAAGAACAACAAGAGTCTCTGCTGGTATAATTTTCTTCACTGTAGGGAGCGTGTATGTCTTAAGATTGCCCGGTGACTGGACTCTTAAATTTGCTTAGGTTGCTATTAATTAATTGTGCTGCACTGAAGTCCTGGCAGGTACCAAAATGACATTTTCAAACTTTTGCGACATGTTAGTATTGAAAATGCAATTAGGAAGAACTGATAAGGAGGGCTGTACTAGGTTGAAAATGTAAATGGCAAAAGGTCAAATGTAGCAAAAAATTGTGGTATCAAAAATTGTAATAGCTTTGTTTCCTGAAGAAATGAAAATATTAAGATCTAACCATTTAAAACCAAACTTTGACCATAGTTTCTGATAGTCATTCGATATTCTTGTGAGTGTTTACATTCAGTGGGGATTTAACACTAATTAATTCAGATATATCTAAGGAACAGAAAATGCTTGTGAGATTTTTCCAGTATTCTATGCACACAGACACAATAAACAAAAAAAGAACATAGTTAAATCATCAAAATCTCATGGCATTTGAAATTAATTTTAAATTAATATTATGATTTTTTATAGGTCATTATAAAATCAGGGATGCATTATTATAGTAACCTTGCTTTTCTATTGCGGTTTGTTCCTCCTCCCTACACCTGCAAAATAATGTTAAAAGCACTTTCCTGTTTCTATCAACTGTCTTCTTTTTTTTAGACAGAAATCCCTTTGAGACAAGGACTATGTCTCATTCTGGACTTGTGCAGTACCTAATACACACCTCCATCCTAAGGCTGGTTTTGACCACTACCCTCTGTAGTGATATAATCACGGTGCAAACAGCAACAATAAAGAATTATCTTTTTCAGTCTTTTTTATAACGTAATGATAAAATTCTTAAGCTTTTCTGCCTAGTGTTATGTGTCAAAAATACACAAAGTAATTTCTTAGATTTAATTTGTGCTTACTACTCCGTCCATGGAACTTGCATAAATTATAATTTATGCAAAAAGGAAAGTAATTTGAATTTGTTTCAAACAGTGGGGGAAAAAGAAGCAAATTTTGAGATCCTGCCCCTGCCATTTAAATATTTATTCCTCACATAAACAAACACAGATGTTAACAAAAAAATCCAACCTTGTGAGAATTGGAGGATATGAGGTGCCTTCGATTTGATCTTAGTCCAACTGTACTGAAATGTACCAATAGTGATGCAATCACATGTGCCAGTGGCTTTTGCATCATTAATTTGGCTTCTACAAACAATAAGGTTTTATGAGTCCCTACAGTTATTATCTTGTGGACTGATATACAAGGCAAGAGCATTTTGTATCTAGATATTGAAACTATTAATTGCCTTGATGCCATCAAAGTCATAATCTAGCCCAGCAGAAGTGCTTGGGTATAATGTCCCAGTACTCCCCAGATACTTGGAAGCTTATTTTAAATGTGGATTAGCGTATCATATTTTCAGAGGTCAGTGAAGATACAAGTATCAGGGAAAAAAGATTTAAAATTGTAATCAAGGCTGAGAAGGTTACATGCAGAAGCGCCGTAAATAACAAGGAAAATACTTAAAATTTTATAGAGATATTAATTGTCTTTAATTTTCTTCTATTTTTTTCTCCTGAGGAAATGTTCTGAAAGCAGCACAGTTGCAACAGGGTATCTAACAGAACACCGATGCAGCCTCTGTTGCTTTGACTGGAGAAAAAAGTGCAGAAGGGCAGAAGTGGAAGGTCTCTATCTTATCTTCAGAAAACAAAAATTTGCCTATGGTCTCCTGCTCCTCATTCATCTCTAATTACCCAAGGAGGTGCAGAGATACATTCCCACATCCTTTCCTGCGGATGAAACCCATGAGTTATGAAGAACAGCTGTTTCCCTCCATTCCCAAAGCCTATGCCTTGGATGTTTTCACACAACTCCGTTCTTTCCTCTCTATTACTCGTTTGCTGTATGAAGCTGATGGGACTGATTATAAAAACCCAGTCTGAAGTGTCCATAACAGTTTCACAGTGAGAAAATGGACTGAATTTACCCCAGCTCTCTTGATAACTGTCTGAATGTCGCATTAAGAAAGGTAGTTGAATTTATACAACAAAAAGCTGATATCGGCTGTATCATTTTTACAGTTAATCTATAGCATTCCTTGTGACCAGACAAATCTATCTGTAGATTTTAAAATCATTACTTGACTGCCCTCTTGCAGTCTCCGTTGAGATTGTATCTCCCAGATACTCATTTAGGATTTTGTAGACCATGATCCTACACTTCTGTAGGCAGTATAGATACAGAACAGCTACGTCCCTTGCCCAAGGTGAACGTGTAAGAGCAATCCCTGTTTCCATCCCTTCTTATCTGAAACCATGATCTTCATATTGGTGAACACAAGCGTAGGAAGAACTCCCAGTACAATTATTCCTGAAAATATAAGAATGACAATTATGTGCTTTACATCACTTGGTGTTAGAAATTATAAGGCTAAGCGGTTAGTGGTCTTTTGGGGATCTAGACCTCCTTATAGCTAAGGGAGAGAAGTAGGCACCTCCAGAGTAGATAGCTGCTACTCCAATGCCAGCTAGCTGGCAAAGTGGCAACTCCTACGATCCTAAGGCAAGGGCCTAACACATGAGAAGAACTTTTGTCTGGAGATATGTCTATCAAAAACCCAACGCTTGGAAAGGCTTTAGATTAGAAATGAGATTCATCTAAACAGATAGGGGTGTCTATGTGTCTATGATGCAGGTGTCTGTCAGCTTAAAGTCTCTTCATTGTTAAAGGAGAGCTATTTGACACAGTCAACGGAGTTTAGAAATCTCACTTGCAGTTGTGTAGGGAGAGGTGAGGTTACTCCAGCCACGGTTATTGCAATCTGCTATATCCAGGAATGAGGACAGATAAATGAACATATGACCTCCTGATACAAAAAGCAAATTTTTGAAAACACTACAAGTCCTACCAAACGCTGAAACATTGGTCTTGGTTGTAAGGCCTGTTGTTACCTTCTTTGGCAGTAAAGCTTAGCTGAGGCTTTTCTGTGCAATCTCCAAAATTTTTCACATGATTATTTCTGTCTTCCCCAAAGACCGTTTCTCCTGCCTGTTTTAGTCCTGCTCTACTGCAGCTGCTTACCAGCCTTGATTAACAGGTCTAGCACTGGCTGTACAGAGAGGGAAGCATTTTGAGAGCTAGATCTGGCCAAGGACAAGAAGCACAGGCACAGAACATGGCTCATTGAAAACGCCATTTCCTTGACTGTCCTTCAACAAGCTCTTTTCACAGATTCCTATAATTACCTCCTGCTGTTTCACTAATACCTATGTGTGTCAACCAACCCAATATGAACTGACAAATCTATTTATTCAACTGGTGGTGAGGTTAAAAAAAAAAAAAAAAATTGGCTTGTAAATGTTCGAGAAGCACTCAGATGTTTTTCTGTATGCTATAGAGATAAATTGCTATGATAAGTGGGAGATGAGGAGAAATTACAAAAACAAAACAAAACAAAAACAACCTAACCATATAGTCTCAAAATTTTTTATCCAGGCCCACGTTAGTGTGACTTCAGTCAAGGGGAGGCATACACTGCCAAAATGAAAATAACGTTAAGTTACCCAAATACATTCTTCAATTACAGTGCAGAAAAGTGCAGGGTTGCATAAGCATTTCATCCTTCATTTCAATATATATATTTGACAGAAGAAGGAAAACAGCAGCCAGAGTTTTGAGGACATAATCTATAAAGTCCTCTGGTTTAGCTTTTCAGTACATCCACTAGAAGTGGCTGCAACCTGTCCCTTCCAGAAGCCCTTTCAACCAGTAAATAATAATGGTATTATTTATCATGACATTCCCGGGCCTATTGATTTGCTTTCATAGGAATGTTGATTCTCTGCAGACTTGTATGAACGTGATGGATCCTGACCAGCCTGCACTCTGAGGCCTGATTCAGCATTGTTATTTGGGTTGAGCACCTCATTACAGATAGCAACTGAGTTGCGAAAGGATAGGAAATTCAGTTGTTTCAACTCCACAGAATCCACAGGTCTTCTGGAAAGGACCCAAAAGCTCCTCCCCTGCTATTTTTGTCACCTCTCTCAAATTTTTTTATGCCTTGAATGATGTCACATGGTGGGAAAGAGAACCCCAGTTGCTTGAATTTCAAGTAGACCAAAGTGAAAGTCTCTCTTTTTTATTATTAGTTAGATTTGAAGTTTTCTAGGATAGGAAGGTGCCTTTTTGTTATGCGTTTGCACAGTCCCTTTCACATTGCCATTCTGGCTTTCAGCAGTGAGATAAGGCAAGAATAACAAGGGGAAATAGAATTTCTTCTCACATTTAAATACATGATCTACCTGTCCACCCGGTTCACTGTTTGAGCCAATTTTAAGTGATAAACCACATTACTCTACCCTCTTAAACAGTTGCTTGTACTAAGTAAAATTTCTTCCTGTTAAACTCTCTTGATTTTGATGGGCTTTCAGCAGAGATAAACCTGGCCCTGCATGTCTAACCTATGCCTTGGACAAGCAAGTACAATTAGGGAATTGAATTAATTCCCTTTGCCTCGATTTGCAAACTGCGCAGTAATCTGCACATTTAATTCTATCCTTTGCATGTTATTTTCTGAGCAAGGACACAATTGGCTACAGATTTGACATCTTTGTGACAGTGAGTCTGTGGCAGCACTGAAAAGAAAGGGGGAAGGAGCAGGGTCACAGAGAGGACAAAAGGAAAAAATAGCTGTCTAAATCATATATCATTAAAGTGATGCTCATTGAATTACCTCTCCCAGGGCCTGTCAAAACATGTGGTGCCCTTGCAATATGATGTGAATTAAATGCCTTCTGGCCCCTGAAATATTGTTTTCAAGGCCAAATGTGTACTTTCACAGTTTCCCTCTAGTAACTACTAAGAAACATTTGAGACATGCTGATTGACTCTTACGATTAGGAAAAACAACTCAGGAACACAGCAATGTGTGGCAACTGGATTTCAAGGGAAAGACAGGACACGTGCCTACTTACAGGCCTTTGGTGATGGTCACTGATAGCCCCATCCACTGAGAAATTGGTCAACTCATCCTAAAGTTGCCCCTGGGAGACAAAATGTAAGTAGCATCAACTCACTGAATCCTTTCTGTAATTATAGTCTTATTTTGTCCCCTCTGAGTAGGGGAAAATTGCTAGCCATTTGGAAGACCCCCCACAGATGTCAGATGGCCTGGAAGGTTGACTTCACCTCCTTGAGGACGTGAAGCTCTTTGAGGTTTGCAACCACCGCTTTAGGAGACAGCCCATCGCAACAACTCCATGAAGTCTGACTTCTTCCCAGAAGCTCAGTCCACTGAGGTACGAGAAGAACAGGCTTCTCCTCGTTCCAAATGAAGTTTTGAGTTTTGGCTAATTCTCACCAATCAGGAGTTTTGCCTGCGTTCACTGCTGCTGTTAGATGGGATCGTTGTTTGGTCATTGACCAAAGAGTGCAGGACTTACTATACATAAGTAGAAAAAGTTGGCACCTACCTGAAAGGTTTTTGTAATTTCAAAATTTGTTAGCTCTGTGGCCATCAGGAGGCACACTGATTTCTCAGCTGCTGAGGAGCCTCAGGATTTATCCAGAAATTGGTGTCTGTAGGACAGGGACAAATACAGTTAATACATGAAGAGGTGAAGTCTTACATATAGTGGTGTGCCGTCAAAAAATACGTCTTCATGGAGAAAAATTGTACCATTATTCATGTTAGACGTGAACATTTTCCAGGGTGGGTGACCTTGCTGCCAAATTCAGATATTCAAAATTCATAATAATGTCCCTCCAAAATTGTTACATTTAACTCATTTAAGGTAATAAGCATTGAGTTATTTCTCTTCCTCTCTTTTTTTTTTTAACTTTTTTTTTTTTTTGAGCCTGTAGGGTACATTTGGATTATGCATGTAAGCTTTTCTCTGAGGTGATATTTACTAGACTTTTATTTTATCTGCTTCTTTCCCTGCTTTTAGTGAAAGCTGCAGTGGACAGATAATCTTTTTTCATTCTTGAAACCACAGTTTTGAAGAAAATAAAAAAAGTTGTGATATCTGCAATGGTAAAATCAATGCCACGTTTATTCATGTTAACTATAACAGCTTCATGATTTCCAGAATAGGCATAATTTTTCATCCTAGAATCATGGGATGAAAATCTGTGTGTCACCATTATGTACAGAGGCCTCCTAAGATCTCTGTGAATTAGATATAATAATCTTGATTTCTTAAGGAAACTTAAATAAACTAAAAAATGTGGAGATGACCTGAGTCTTCTGAGGGCGTAGGGCAGATCAGTGACACGTAGAGATGCAGAGCTCAAAATAGTTGGATCCTAGTGCTGTTCTCCATCTAAACTACCCATGAGTATAATCCAAGAATCCTCTGTACTGCCCAACTTTATCAACATGTCCTGTAAATTTATTTTTCAGTGAGTTATTTTTCCTAGTACTAAAGGCCTGCAGAACACCACAGGTTTTTTTGGTTTTCTTTTTTTTTTTTTTTTTCATGTGGCTGAAAGCAATACACTGTATCTTAAGAAAGGAGGGGCAATAGTGACATCTTATGTATTCTTTAAATCTTGCAAAAATCATGTCCAGGATATGAAGGAGAGATGAACAAGGCTAGGACACTTGGTACTCATGAGGAAAATCTTTACCATATACCACACCATCAGTGCAACACATGGAGAGGCCTCCATAAGAGAAGAGAATGATAACAGCTATTTTCTTACCCTTTCATAATATTCCTCTATTGGTTCACAGCATCTTTAGCACAGAATGATTTTTTTTTCAATACATTACTCTCTTACTTAGCAATTGCTAACAGTGAATGAGATCATATTCAGTATTTAAGAACAACACCTGTAAACAACCTTCTTATTCATGAACAGTCATACTTATTTTTATGGTCCAGCAGATAATCTGTGTATAATCTCTTTAGATATTCCTATTTTGATAATCTGAGTTTTATAGCAAACTTGTAATGGAAGATGCATTTTCTTCATGAAGAGGCTGAGACCTCAGCACAGGTATCCGTCAGGTGAATTCATTATTATGTATATCTAGAAAAACACTGGATAGTAAGGAGTTACCAGCTCGTACTAGGAACCCGGTGGCTGCGTTTCAACAGTTTTATAGGAGTAGTCCCTGGAGCCCCCATACCCTTATCTTCAAATTGCCTTATTGCCATCATATCAGCCCATATAGCTGTCTTGGGAAGAGTAAAGGGGAAAATTTATTGGGATCCAGACAATCAGCACAGCCAGGCCATGATGCCTGCAGTCTCCCTCGGTGGAAAGCATGCCAGTCTGTCTGGATCCTTGTCCTAGGTCACAGGCAAAGTTAGTAGCAAACTGGGGAAGGAAGAGTCCAAATGTTCCGTCACGTAGGCTGTTATCCTGGTCACTGCACCTCACTGCCTCCAAAGCAAAAAATATTGCTCAGTGTTGGAAGGTAGGTGAGTTGCGTTCCTTGGTGGGGAACGGATTTTGGAGTGCTGGCCTCATGCATGAGGACTGGCTAGTTCCCATAAGAAGTATGGCAGCAGAAGATCTCACACATTTTCCTCCAGAAAGCCTGGGGTATGTTCTTAACTTGGTATCTCACCTCTCTTGTCTTCATGCTGTGATCAAATGGACAGAGTGTTTGATTTTTTGATCTTCTGTAACCCTTTATTATTTATCCGTAATTTCAAGGTGCTGAGCACTTCTGTGAAATGCTGAGCACCCTGACGTTTCAGTGATTGGCAATTAAAGGTGTGTAGCACCTTTCAAGACTGTGAGTTATAAGAGCAATTGTGTTGAAAGGCAAAAGAAATCTTGTCCTCTTAATTACAAGTTCAATTAAAATACAGCCAACATCAAAAGTACAGGTCGAGAAGAAACTCAATTCACAGTACATTGGACATGTATAAAAGACAAATATGCCATTTTATTAGTTTGAAGGTTAACGTGCTCATTAGATTATATCACTTCATTATGCAATCGCGCCTGTGCCTGCGGTATGATATGTAGCAATCAACAGGAACA
Organism: Harpia harpyja; assembly: GCF_026419915.1. Taxonomy (NCBI): domain Eukaryota; kingdom Metazoa; phylum Chordata; class Aves; order Accipitriformes; family Accipitridae; genus Harpia; species Harpia harpyja. The sequence continues at coordinate 111,204,203 of NC_068969.1, read as the reverse complement.
TTTCAGGGATGAAATAAAAGGAAAAATAATAAAATAACTGTTGAGCATGAACAGTTAAAAAGATAAACTGGACAGAAAGTTCATTTTTGCAGATATGGTAGGCCTATTTCATCAAGGAAAAAATTAATTTTTTTGAGATGCAAGTAAAATAGTAAGGCAAGTTGGCTTAGGAAGCAAAGAGATGCAGATTTGGGCTGACAATGTTTATGATGACCACAGCTTTCTTGTTTTCCCCCTTTACCCTAACATAATTGCTTTTGACTGGGCAAATCATGTTGTTCTCGTTGTAATGTCATTGCAATTTATGATTCCATAAGGCACTTGAATAGATTTTTTGTTTTTATATGCTTTGCATTTCATTTTAATGCCACCCAAGGAAATTACATACCTAAAGCTGTACGTGTTACTTTTTATTAAAAAACAAATGGTATAATCTTTTTTTTCCCCCCGTTTCTTGATTACAATCAAGATGTGGTTTAGATTTTATTATGGAATCACTTTCCTACCTCAATTAGAGCCTTAAGGTTAATTTCCATTTATACTTCGCACTAAATGTCAAGCTTAATGCAGGTTTTACGTGAATACAGGGGAAAATCCATCCACACAGGGCAGGCATAGCCTTGTGGGAAGATTTACACACAGCACCAAGCAAAATTTTGATTCTGGAATGGAAGAAATGACACAGACTGGATGAAGTCCATTGGGAGATTCATAGCAATTTCAAGTGAAGTGTACTCAGGTAGCATGACAGCAGTAGAAGATCCTACCAGAAAATGTATACTATATAGAAACTGTAGATGAGGACTGCTCTGGCAGCAGCCAGTCTACATGGAATTCACCCAGTGTGTGGAAACTAATATTTTTAATGAAGCCTCCCTTCCTCATGGCCCCACTCCCTGCAACCCAAGGGAGCATCCTGAGCAAACCTCTTAGAGGATCATATGAAGTTAAAGGCCTCTATTGCTCCAGTGGATTTGGATAATTATTATTTCTCCTACTTACTAGTTTTAAAAGTTTGATCATTTCCCAGATTAAGATACTTTGATTAAAAAATCAAAATTCTTACAAAGATAAGATTGCTCTTTAATGTCTTTGTAATGAATTATTTATTCTACAAACTATAGCAGAATGTAAATAAGAAAACACTGATGTTACAGTCATTTTCTGAGCACAAAGGCTTTGCCACATCCAAAATCTTACAGATTTGTGAAATGAATTGTATAACACCTCATGACAGTACATGTTATTATCTCATGGAAGGAAACAGTTTTGCATGGAAACCTCAAAATACTATCTTTTCTATAGATAAGTCTCGTTAGAAAATCCATATTTATTTTCACTTTAGAAACATCCATTTTTTTATCCTTTTTTTTTTTTTTGGTCTTCATAACAGGTTGATTTTTCCTGCAGAAATCTTTTTTCTTTCTTTTTTTTTCCCACGAAAAAAGTCAAAGCCTCAAATTTCAACAATTTTCATGTAAAGTTTTCAGTGAGCTCTACTTATGGGGGCAAAAAATGCAGCAATGGATATTATATTCATGCTCTACAATTTTAATATTTTCACTGTCTTCTGGGGAATTATTAATAGAGAAGTGCTTTCAATGTTTGTAAGAGGAAGGGAATTTCACCCTTGCCTTTTAGAAGGCACATGAGAAGCTAATATGCAAGACAGTTACTGAGGGAGTGAAGTGTCAGCATACAAGATTAAAACATATAAAGAAAAAAATAATTACTGCAGGCCTTATAAGCTATTAATGTATATCTTTATTCATAACCCACTGCAAGCTAATGTTTTTGTAATGAAAAAGAACGTGCACATACACATACACACACACACACCCCTACATAAATATATACACATAGAGTTATAAAATAATAATTTATATGGTTAACCCAATGGGAAACCAGCAGAGATATTCAGATTTAACTGACAAGCAGTAGCTGCAAAGCCTCAGTTCTGATATATACCTAAGGGGCAACATTTTAGAAAAGAGCTAACAAGAAGATATTATATTAATATTAATAAAGTTTTATTTCCAAAGGGAAAATATGATCAAGTGCTTTGCTTCCTATGCTGCCTTTTTTTTCTTTTTCTTTTTTTTTTTATTTCTGTGAAAGTTGGAAACAAAATTATCCTAAATTAACCAGTTGCTCCCTTTTCATATACTTCTGTTAAACTACATGAAAAAAATAAGGGATAGCGAGTAATGAGGTTAACAAAGCCATACTCCTCAAATGATGTGTGATGAACAAGACTCAGTGCCAAACATTTTTAGCCAAGTCAAGTCAGTCTATTCATGTTCATGTACCATAAAATCTGCTTTTACAAGAATAACTATAACATTTGCATTAGAAAAGAACAAATGAAATCTTAAAATCTTTGTTTGCATCTATCCTGAGTACTTCTATAGTGACATATAAAATAAGAATGCATATTTTAACTTTACATAAATCTTGGCTCCATAGCTGATGAAATTTTATAATGGATTAGATATTCACTGTAGAGTCAGGAGGCCAAGATCTGTCTCCTTTTGTAGTAACACCCTACTCAAGGGCAGTCTTGCAAGGTCTCGGGCCAAGAACCAAGTTTCAGATATTTTATTATGTTGCCCAAATTTGGAGGTTTTCTCTCTTGGCTTCACCTTTAATAAATCAAGAGCAATAAGCAATGCCTGAAGGCGTAAGTTCATTTCAGATCTGTTAATTTTCAGCATTTCAGATGACTCTTTCTCATCAAGAAAGCCAGACTATTTGAGGCACCACTGGATGGTCTAATGAAAACTGGTTGGAAAACTTATTTCAAATGCTGTGCATAAGAAAAATACCTACTTTTTCCTTCCCTCCTCCTCCTTTCTCTCTCTCTATCCTCCTCTCTAACCTCATGTCAGGAAAGAAGACCCTGAAATCTTAAAAGCAGTAATGAATTGAGAAATGGAAAAGAAATCATTGTTTCAGGTGGGTTAAAGCATTTCTAATACTCTATATTATTAAAATTTGATTTTTCCAATCTATTTGTGTTAACTTGTATTACATTTCAATTTCAGAAAAAAAGTCAAGTACAGAAATTGTAATTTGAAAGAAAAAAAGAAAGAAATAATTGCTCACACTGGAAATTATTTGAAAACAACCTTTGTTTGTAAATAGTTTTGATTTCAATCCCTGCAAGAAAACAGAAAAACATCTGGGGTTTTTTTTTTAAATGCCATAATCAGAACTAATCTGTAAGTCTCCCATTCTCCTCTTTCGTTCTTTGAGTACCTTAAACCTTTAGCTAAATAGATATTTCATCTGCATCACAAAATTGAAATGACTGTGCCGTTGATGAGCACATTAACTCTGAAATCTAGAAGACATATTGGTAAACTTGATAATGAAGCTTTAAAATAAGGGTAGTCAAGATGTTCCTGAATGCAAAAATTTTGTAAGAGAGACCTTGAAAGAACATTAACATAGCTATTACCAAAAAGCAAAAAGAGTTTATCTGAATATGCAGAAAGAGATTGAAGACACATAAAGTGCATTTAACATGAGACCACAGATTTTGGAATTGGAGAGCTGGGCAGATCATACAGTCCTCTTCCCTGACATAAAACGTCAGCTATACCCACCGGGAAAGCTATATACCATCAGAAAACTCAGACTATGGTCTTCAGAACTTGGATCTTGCTTGTCAATATTCTGTGGACTATTCATGTTTCTCTTGAGTCCAAAGCTGGATCAAATATTTCAGTTCAATACTCTGGCAGTGTGGAGTAGATCAGAGTAATTACTTATGCTACAGATGTCATTTCTATTTATATGTTACAAAATCATATGCCACATTCACAGCATCAAGAAATTTTTGTTATCCTCAATAACTCGCAGATCCTTTTTAGCAGAGCTAAAGCCCCACAAGCTATTCCCTGATCTTTAGTTGTGTGCTTCAGCATTTCCACCTGCATATAGAAATTTGTATTTAACCCCCTTTCACAGAACTTTTTTTTAGTGTTTCAGGGTCATTCTCACCACATTTATAGTGTAGGAAGCAGGCAGGCACAGAGCAGGCACTGGACATTTTGGCCTTCTCAGCACTATTCTGACAGCTTTCTTTTCCCACTAAGCAGTAGAAATAATAAGGAGGACAATGGTTTATCTAGCTTGGAGGTGCCACCAAGGTTAAGTCAGCCTATGGCTGGCATCAAAACTGCTTCCATAAGGAAAAAAAAGATGGGTCATTGTCATAGGAGACTCCCTTCTGAAGGGAACAGAAGACCCAATATGCAGATCAGACCCGCTTCTTAGGGAAGTCTGCTGCCTCCCTGGGGCCTGGGTTGAAGATGTGAAGGCAAAACTTTCTACCCTGGTATGGCCCTCAGATTATTACCCATTATTGATTTGTCAGGTAGGCAATGATGAAGTTGCAACGAGAAGTCTGAGGGCAATCAAAAGAGACTTCAGGGCCTTGGGACGACTTGTTAAGGGATCAGGAGCACAAGTAGTGTTCTCCTCTATCCTTCCAGTTGCAGGGAATGACGAGGGAAGAAACAGGAAAAGCCAGAAGATCAATGCCTGGCTCTGAGACTCGTGTCACTGGCAGAATTTTGGGTTTTTTGATCATGGGTCAGTTTACACAACACCAGGCCTGCTGACAACAGACGGGATACACCTCTCTCAAAGGCGGAAAAGGATCTTTGCACAGGAGTTAACAGGGCTCATTGAAAGACCTTTAAACTAGATTTGAAGAGGGAAAGGGTTAAAACCAGGCTTCCGAGAGGTAAGCCTGGGATGGCATGCCAATGTTTGAGGGATGGTGTGCTCACGAGGCCGTTCAGTCTGCCATCTCAGTGGAGGTAGGGCATGGAGATCCATGCGGCAGCAAAGACACAAGGATTATTGATGTGTTAGAAACCACGGAAGAACCTGAGAATGGTCACGTAGGAATTAGGGCTTCTCCTCCCAGAAAGGTGGCAGGATCAATAGCCCTAATGAAGTGCATCTACACCAATGCACACAGCATGGGCCACAAACAGGAGGAGGTGGAAGCCGTTGTGCAGCAGGAAAACTATGATACAGTTGCCATCATGGAAACATGGTGGGATGACTTGCACAACTGGAGTGCTGCAATGGATGGCTATAAACTCTTCAGAAGGGATAGGCAAGGAAGGAGAGGCAGTGGGGTAGCCCTGTATGTTAGGGAGTATTTTGACTATCTAGAGCTTAATGATAGTGATGATAGGGTTGAGTGTTTATGGGTAAGAATCAGGGGGAAGGCCAACAAGGTAGATACAATGGTGGGACTCTGTTATAGACCACCCAACCAGGATGAAGAGGGAGAAAAAATGTTCTATAAGCAGCTGGGAGAAGTCTCACAGTCACTAGACCTTGTTCTCATGGGGGACTTCAACATACCAGATGTCTGCTGGAAATACAATACAGCAGAGAGGAAACAATCCAGGAGGTTCCTGGAGTGTGTGGAAGAACTTCCTGACGCAGCTGGTGAGTGAGCCAACGAGGGGAGGCACCCTGCTGGACCTGTTGTTTGAGAACAGAGAAGGACTTGTGGGTGATGGGATGGCTGGAGGCCATCTTGGGCATAGCAATCACGAAATAATAGAGCTTTTGCTTCTTGGAGAAGTAAGGAGGGGGGTCAGCAGAACTGCTACCTTGGACTTCTGGAGGGCAGAGTTTGGCCTGTTTAGGAGCCCGGTTGACAGAGTCCCTTGGGAGGCAGTCCTGAAGGGCAAAGGAGTCCAGGAAGGCTGGACATTCCTCAAGAAGGAAAGCTTAAAGGCGCAGGAGCAGGCCGTCCCCATCCACCGAAAGACAAGCTGGCGGGGAAGAAGTCCAGCCTGGCTGAACAGAGAGCTTTGGCTAGAACTTAGGGAAAAAAAGTGAGTTTGGAGACCTTTGGAAGAAGGGGCAGGCAACTCAGGAGGACTACAGTGATGTCATGAGGTTATGCAGGGAGAAAATTAGAAGGGGAAAAACCCAACTAGAACTTATTCTGGCTACAGCCATAAAAGACAACAAAAAACATTTCTATAAACACATTAGCAACAGGAGGGCTAAGGAGAATCTCCATTCTTTATTGGATGCAGGGGGAAACTTAGTGACTAAGGATGAGGAAAAAGCTGAGGTATTTAATGCTTTCTTTGCCTCAGTCTTTAATGGTAAGACCAGTTGTCCTCCAGGTACCCAGCCCCCTGAGCTGAAAGACAGGGACGGGGAGCAGAATGAAGCCCCCATAATCCAAGGGGAAATGGTTAGCGACCTGCTACACCACTTAGACACACACAAGTCTATGGGGCCAGATGGGATCCACCCAAGGGTACTGAGGGAGCTGGTGGAAGTGCTCCCTAAGCCACTTTCAATCATTTATCAACAGTCCTGGCTATCTGGGGAGGTCCCAGTTGACTGAAGGTTAGCAAATGTGACACCCATCTACAAGAATGGCTAGAAGGAAGATCCAGGGAACTACAGGCCTGTCTGTCTGACCTCGGTGCCAGGGAAGGTTATGGAGCAGATCGTCTTGAGTGCCATCACATGACACATACAGGACAACCAGGTGATCAGGCCCTGTCAGCGTGGGTTTATGAAAGGCAGGTCCTGCTTGAATAACCTGGTATCTTGCTATGACAAGGTGACCCGCTTAGTGGTTGAGGGAATTGTCTACCTAGACTTTTGTAAAGCCCATCTGACACCGTTTCCCACAACATTCTCCTGGAGAAACTGGCTGCTCATGGCTTGGATGGGTGTACTCTTTGCTGGGTAAAAAACTGGCTGGATGGGCAAGCCCAAAGAGTGATGGTGAATGGAGTTAAATCTAGTTTGCGGCGGATCACAAGAGGTGTTCCCTAGGGCTCAGTATTGGGGCCAGTTCTCTTTAATATCTTTATCAGTGATCTGGACAAGGGGATCGAGTGCACCCTCAGTAAGTTTGCAGATGACACCAAGTTGGGTGGGAGTGTTGATCTGCTTGAGGGTAAGAAGGCTCTGCAGAGGGATCTGGACAGGCTGGATTGATGGGCTCGGGCCAGTTGTGTGAGGTTCAACAAGGCCAAGTGCCAGGTCCTGCACTTGGGTGACAACAACCCCATGCAGCGCTACAGGCTTGGGGAAGAGTGGCTGGAAAGCTGCCCGGTGGAAAAGGACCTGGGGGTTTTGGTTGACAGCCGGCTGAATATGAACCAACAGTGTGCCCAGGTGGCCAAGAAGGCCAACGGCATCCTGGCTTGTTTCAGAAATGGTGTGGCCAGCAGGACTAGGGAAGGGATTGTCCCCCTGTACTCGGCACTGGTGAGGCCTCACCTCGAATCCTGTGTTCAGTTTTGGGCCCCTCACTACAAGACAGACATTGAGGTGCTGGAGCATGTCCAGAGAAGGGCAACGAAGCTGGTGAAGGGTCTAGAGCACAAGTCCTATGAGGAGCAGCTGAGGGAACTGGGATTGTTTAGCCTGGAGAAAAGGAGGCTGAGGGGAGACCTTATCGCTCTCTGCAACTACCTGAAAGGAGGTTGGAGAGAGATGGGGGTCGGTCTCTTCTCCCAGGTAACAAGCAACAGGATGAGAGGAAATGGCCTCAAGTTGCATCAGGGGGGGTTTAGCTTGGATATTATGAAAAATTTCTTCACTAAAGGCGTTGTCAAGCATTGGACCAGGCTGCCCAGGGAAGTGGTGGAGTCACCATCCCTGGAGGTATTTAAAAGACTTGTAGATATGGTGCTTAGGGGCATGGTTTAGTGGTGGACTTGGCAGTGCTAGGTTTATGGTTGGACTTGATGATCTTAAACGTCTTTTCCAACCTAAACAATTCTATGATTCTATGATTCTATTCTAAAAGCTCTTGCCTCGATCATTGTTTTACAACACAATGTACTTTCATGTATGCAGACGTACAAACCTATCTGGTCCTGTTCAATGTACTGCTTGCTTTAGCATATAGCCTTTCCAGCAGTCAGCTAAACTCTTCCTTATACACCTTGTTCCTATGCAATTAAATTCTCGATCCCAGCTCCCTCCACATTAACCTCTTAGAAGCAGAGAGTACAGATCTCCTATAGCAACTGCATGCATAGAGGTGGATAACAGTTTTGTTGAAGCCCATGCATTTTTATATTCAAAGCAAGGAGAGCATCCTGTAATTATAGGCTTTCTTCAGAACAATATAAAAATACTCCATGTACCTTCCTCCGCCTCTGGCAATTGAAATAAGAGTAGCAGAACTCAGGTTGTCCTATTTGTTTGCGTGCACATATTTAAACACAAACCACGTTTTGTCTTCCTTTTCTGCTGCTGATATGACACTTACAGGAAGTGAACAAGTCAAGTCAACTGTGTCTCTGAGGCCAAGGAAGCTCACTTACAGAAATGAAAACTAATAACTACCTAGAGGAGACCACTAATCATTCATTTGACTGCCTCTACACAGACTACACTGAAAGAAAATGTTCTGAAAAAGTAAAACATGTAAACTAAGAGTACAATATTATAATATTTCACTTTTACATGGCATTTTTCATTGCAAGGAACCCAAAAGCACTTCATAAACAGCATGTACTAAAACCATGCAGAACACAGCTATAAATTTAAATATGGTGTGACTGCTCCTAAGGGATGCTTTAGCTCAGATTTCTGAGTAAACACACTACCTTCATTTACTGTAAATTATTGTGTACATTGAGAGAAACACAAAAGCCAAGTTTTCTTATACTTACAATTGGCATAGATATACAAACGAAAGTGTCTGGACTTTCACAGATGACAACCATCTGTTAGCTAGCACCCATAAACACCAGGGCATAGTCAAAGTGTTAAACTTTCTCTTAAACAGAAATCTTCCCTATTAGCATCATATACAGTGAGGTCGGTTGTATTGTGCAGAAACAGGACTGAAGCTCAGGAAATCTCAGTGCAGCATCTAGCTCTGACCTAAGGTTGATTCACAGGAAATCTCTGTGGTCCCTTCTTCTCCTTTTGTCTCTCCTTTTGTTGTAATTTGTTTGCACAGGAAATTATTTCTTGTACAAACCTTGAAGCAGAGAGGCCAATCAACAGGATTGTAACACGTTGAAATTATTATTGTTCTTGAATGAATTGTAGGTTGATACTGTAAGGAAAAGATTTTAATGAAAAAATCTTTGTCGTGGGAAGAAATGCAGGAAAAATGGAAAGCAGTCAGTATCTGGTAAAACAAAGTTTTTAAAAAACTATTTTCCTCTTCTCTCATATAAGTCATTGAAGAAATAGGGAAGGGTTTGAATACGATAGACTTTGTGAAATGGGCTGATACAATATTCATGTGCAGAGGGAATAGTCATGAAAAGAAAGATGTTATTGATCAATCAAGACAGTTATGTCTGGATGGAGCAATCACAAACTATTAGTGATAAACACGTACATGTAATAGTAATGGGATGAGACATAGAGGGAAATTCCTCTCTGCTGAAGGAAAAAAAAAATCTCTTTTGGATAAAAATCTTGGTAGTTGTATAGGTCTCAAAAGAGGAGCCACAGAATGTTATTTTTGGGGTCCTTCAACAAATGCAGTCCCAGCATAGGCTGAATATGTCAAGCTCCAGGAACTATTCTGCTCTGTTGTGCTCTGTTATTACAGTCATCAGTGATCTGTAGTTCACTTGTACTAAAATTAATGGAGAGCACATGAAAAAGAGTGGTTTTTTTAATACAGTGAATGTTCAGCATTTTTTTCACTTATATAATTGAGTTAAGGAACTTCTGGTTGCACACTGGTTCCCAGGGAAGGATGTGAAATCTGAACAGCTCTTTAGTCCAGCAGGTTACTTGTATTGGTACTTACCTGTTTCGTAATGTCAGCATCCATTTTGTGCTGCTAAGAACTAGACTAACAACACGGATCCATAACAAGTGTTCGGTCTTCTTTCTCCCATATACTTTGCAGTATATATGACTTCAAGTACCAAAAGTGGTCTTTTTCATTAGAGCTGGCCATTTTACATGAAACCAATGACCCAAATGGAGGCCTCTTGCCTTTTGGTGTAATTTGGCTGCCAGCTGCCTGCCTTTTCTTCCTAGAAGGGAATTTAATTGTGGTGGTTTTGGGTTCATGTGATCCACAAAGTGCTTTGGGGAGCCATTGGGCTGCAAGGAGTCACAGGATGGGAAATGTCATTATTCTGAAAAGTGGAATCCAATATTTACAACCACTATGAGATCTAGATTGTGTTCCTGGAGGTAGCAATGTACACACTACTTGGGCTTCCCATTACTGGAGGTGGAAGGCATTTCTTTATGGAAACCGTATCGTTTCTGTCAGCTGCTCAGATAAAGCAGATTCTCCTGAATTGCCTCTGAAAGTGTAACACTTCAGATATTGTTTTTCTTACAAAGTTACCTTTCAAATCATCAAGTACTTTTTCATTTTGTGCGCTAAGTGAAAGGTTGAAAAACCAGAGCTCTGTTTAATGAGATTAGCAGGTACAAGTTTGAGCACACTGCTTCCCTTTATGTGATAATTAGCTTGGATTAGGCAAAACGGTGAGTAAATAAAGAAAATCTGAAATGCTGAGCAGGTAAAAAAAGTAAGAAAATCAGAGTATAAGAATCTTGGAATGAATATAATGTGAATTTAGCACACAGAAGAATGACAATGAAAATTAAGAATAGGCAGGTTTCTGTCAGCTTTATTCTCCTACCTTTACTAAGCTTGCATAATAGCCCACATTATGAGTAGTTCCTTTGCTTCTAATTATACAGCAGGGACTGTATTTTGGAAGATGTCCAATTGTTACCTGGTTTTAGATCCATATATGGTGTACCTCAGGATAAAAGTTATTCGGTAAAGTGCCATGCAGATTCCTTCATAAATTCTTACTTAGATTTTTAATAGTTAGTCCTTCATCATTTCATTCAGAAAGGTCTTTGTAGTCTAAAAGCTACATGGTATCTGTTGAAGTCAGACCCTGGAGTGGAATCCGGCATCTTCAGTAAGGCACATACGGCATAAGGTAAAGGGAGAGATAAAGCGAGGTATCCAAAACAACCCTGGTCAGATAGCTAGTCAAAAAGAGCAAGGTAAGTAAATTCTTAATGCATGGTGGAGCTTTATTCACTTGTAATCCGAAGTTCAGAACTCTCTCTTGAAAATGGGCAGCAACACCCCTTTTTCCCAAGGGTCACACACCCTTCTTTTCTGTTTGGAGGATAGTCACCAAACTGCCAGGTGATGTCCTCTTTTAATCAATAGTTCTGTAGACAGGGTTAGCAACTGTGTCCCTGTAAGGGAAATTTCTAAACCACAGCTGTCATCTACCTCAGACATGCCCTAAACATTGAGGTATAAGCTCTTCTTGTGTACTCCTTTTTTTTTTTTCTGAAGCTGGTCTGCTGTTCAAAACAAAGTGCCAGATGCATTGGACCACAAAGACTGAACGAGATGGAGGTTGGGTCTGGTGTTCAGTGTCCCTTTGTCAGACTGGTTTTTCCCCAGCTGGATTCAAATTAAAAGGCTACATGTGAAGCTTTCAAAGAGAATTTTACATTGTAAAAAAAAGAGTCTCAGAAAATGCTGAAATGCCTCTGACATTAGATGGCAGCTAAGTAGGGGTGCCCACATGCATTGCTTTGGATTTAGGCAACAAAATTCTACCTTCATTCCATACTAGATTCTGGCATTCAAATTGGGTTTGGTTCTTAGTCCCTAATAGCAAGTCTATGACAAATCCACACATAAACTGGATCATAAATCCAGTTACTAGGCTTTATGTTTTTAAGAGTAACTTATGGAAATACGATTATGGGCTTGATCTATGTACTAATTCACTTATTTCCAAGTCCTGTACTAATATTTTGTACATTTTTGTTTAGATATTGTTTGAAAAGGAAACTTCATTATCGTACATTGAGTTTGTTAACCAGTTAGTTAACTAGTGTGATCTCCCCCTCTTCATCATATATTTGGTCAAAGATTATCTTTGAAGAGATAGTGTAAAATTCCTCTGAATCCACATTCAAATAATTTTTCATGCAACAAATAGTTCTTTGCAAATTTGCCATAAACTTTATATCGAACATTTCCTCCTTCAGTTAAAAACTATTTGGGAGAGAGGAGTTGTCAATACCTATACTATTGTACTTTTACAACATGTTCTGTTTTAAATCTTACAGGGAAGGAGAGTGCTAGAGTAAAACACAGAACAGTCCTTTACATTTAAAACCCACAAGAAAATCTTTGCATGGGAAATTCCATATTTTTTAAGATAATTCAGTCTAGAATGGAAATAAACAGAAAAGAAATTTCTTGAGCATATACAAAAAGGGAGTCAAAACAAAATATAGAAATTAGACAAATTAGTAATCCTTAGTAATAACAGATATGATTTCAAGAAACGACCATCTGGGTATGTATTAAGGAATAAAACAAATACATAAACAAATAAGCTTGTAATTATTCACCTATGGAATCACAACGTTAAAACAAATACCTTCACAAAACATCTGATAGTAATCCATAAATAGAGTTTTTATCCTGGACGTTCACAGTTGTACAATTCTAGGTCTTGTGGATTTTGAAAAAACTTTCAAAGGGTCCATAAAGTCTTGTCAACGTATAAACCACATTTAAAGCAGCAGGATGAGTGATATAAATATCCTCCAAGTTATTAAATCGCTTAGCTTCTCTAACAGTCTTATACCTTTTGCAAATCAGGAGATTTGGAGATACACAGCACACACTGCAATGGGGAGCTAAAAATCTTGATGTTGGTGGATCATCTATGGCATTGTGTGGAATAAGTATGGAAAAATGTTTCCTCCCATCTCTCTTGTATCAGAATTCAGGAGCTTCCTCAGGCATTGGGCATATTGAAGACAGGAAAAGGTTTTGTTTTGGTGTTGGAAGTTTTGTAGATGAACTTGCTTGTTTATCAAAATCTAAATCATTGCTTTATAGAAACAAATAGACTTAAAATGCCAAAAAAGACTGTTCTGTCAAACATGTCCCAAAAGTTTGTTCTTCAAGCCTGTGATTTCTCTTTAAGTTTCTGTGCCAATTTCATAAGGCAAAATTCAAACCTTCTATCATGTTTCAAAGACTTTAAGCAGTGGTGAAATCAGCACACATCTACATGTATTGTTCTAACAGTAAACTTCCCTCAGGGTAAAAAAAAAATCCATCTTATTTATTTCTCATCTGATGAAGCTTCAAATGTTAGGTATATATTAAAGATCCACTTTTCATAGCTTTCTTATGCATGTTGGCATATACAGGTCACATTGAACCTCTCTCTTTAAAATTTCCCTCGGATAATTTAAAGAATACTGAACCTCTTAAATCTATCAAATTTAGGCATGTTTTTCATTTCCTGAATAATTTCTTTCATACTTTTTTCAACGCTTTCCCATTTTCCAGCATTCCTCCGCAAATGTGAGAGCTTCAAAATAATCCTAAGTGCTCCTACCCCTCCGTTCTCCCCTCCCCAGCCCAAGCAGGGAGTGACCCCATGGAGCACCAGGAACGCTCTCTCTTCCCTGGAGATCTTCCAAGATGACCGCGCTATCGTTGAAGGCTTACAATGTGCAGGGAAGGCCACGCTAAGAGTCGTTGTCACCACTCACACCCTTCTCATGTACTCCTTGGTGAGAACAGAAGTAAATCCAGCTCCCTTCTCACACCTCCCTTCTGGCTCCACTCTTCCTGTCTCAGGAACTTCCTACTAATCCTTCGCTTTCCGAGCAGTGAAATTCAGGGGAGAGGGGACTGTTGGTTTCCTGAACTGCTGAGAAATCAGTTCTGTCTCTGCGCTTATTTGAACTTTTTTTCCTTAAGAATCCAAAAATGGTGTTTCTTCCACCTCAGGTGAATCACTACACTGGTAGAGTATAATTAAATGATCATAACACTCTTAGCTGGACTACCATGTGTCTTGTGAGGGGGACTTGGGTACCAGTTTCATAACTGGTAACTCTCCAACTTTCATTTGTGATGTTTAGCAGACTTTCTCATTCACAGGTACAGCTGACCAAAATCATAGGCTGGAATTACTTTATAGTACTCTATAGAGTACCCTACAGGCCAAAAAAAAAAAGCCAATTAATAAAAATGAACCAAACTAAAATAGTTATGGTACAATCAGAGATTTCATTGCACGGTGCTATCAGAATAATGCAGAAGTAGGACAACTCGAAACATCACAAGACTCCTGTGCCAGGTTTGACCCTGGACAGTCCCTCCAGCTTTGATTTAGGGATGGGAGAGAAGAAAACTTGCCTCTCAGAAACTGTACCTTATAAGATGCATATCTAAGCAGAATTATAAAATAACTAGAAGGCAGATCTGAACTCATACCTCTGATTTTCTTGCCTTCTTGAGAGTATGTCATCTGCAGTACTCCCTGAATATTCTCTGAAAATAGACTCCGTGTATGTGTGGAGACGAATGTATTTCAAATCTCAGCTCTTCACCAGATTTAAAACACTAATACAGATTGACTTACAGCATTTTTTAAGAGTATTCTCTCTCTGTGTAGAATTGGGCCAATCAATCTGATGTGCAGTTTTGCATTTTGTCTGATTGCCTTAGGGTTGTAAATATTTATTTTTCTGTTTGTATGACTTGAATATCTTATAGCTGAACATTTTCCTCTTGGGGCAATTTTCACTTTTAAGAGCAGGAATCCTTGACTTTGTCAATATCTATTAAAGAATAGATCATCACGATCCTTCTCCTATCAGGGAAAGAATCTGTTGTAAAATAACACAACAGCCATGGCACTGTACTCTGAAGCCTCTTTATTATTGAAATAGAAGCAATGAATTAGCCTAAGTTGGCACTGTGTCTGTCTTAAACAATTTACATTTTCCTTCCCATATTTTTGAGTGATTCAGAATCATCTATTCTTTTCATAGTGTGCATTTTTGTTTTTACTTAAGCTATGAATCATAGCTGGGGAAATCAACTTTTAAGGTCAACTAGTCAGAAGCTGCAGGTTGCTCTCAACCAAATGCTCCTAGGCAATATTGTTAGGACCAAAATATTATTATTTGCTTCAGAGAGTAAAAAGAGAGTCAGAGGAACAAGACATATTTAAATACTTTACATATGGAATATAAGATTTTTCAGTAAGTTCTACCTAAATGCATGGGGAAAGGGATATACTATGTATCTATCATCACTCCAGAATACTTCAAACACGCAGTGAGATAGGGAAGTGCTATCATCCTCACTTCACAGGAGTGAAAAGCAACTAAGAACAGCATCCAGAAATTCTTAGACCCTTGAAGTGATACTTAAATAAAATGTATGTTCTTCTCAGCAAGCCTGAAATTCTGAAAACCTATACTCTGGCACAATCTCAACAAGAGAAGTGTAGAGCATTTCTCATCCCTCAGATTCATCTAGATCTGCCTCCCCTTATGACTAAGAAAAGCTTCTGCTGAAGGAGAGACACAGTTTTGCATCACTTTAGTCTGCGGAGGAAAACTGCTCATTTCCTAGGAGAGTGCTCTGTGGACTCTCCGTATGAGGAAGCTGCCACCATTTCCATCCCCAGAAGGCTTATTTTAAAAGAAGTTTGAAACAAATTGAGTTCTTTGGAAGAAAAAACATAACTTCAGGTGAAGGTTGAGAATCATGAAAACACAAAATTGTTCCTGATTCTGGCATGACAAAGGCATCTATCTAGCGTCTAACATCCCCGGGTCATCTAACGCTTTGGTTAGAGTGGCCCATAGCAACTCGCCTGTATTTAAAGAAGTCTGTACAAAACTGCAGAACCGTTTAAGATTTACAGTGTCTCAAGCTAGTCATTTCTATTTTCATTTCATTTCCATATGTGCTCGGTACAGAGCATCTTGTAACAAGTCACTTCTCAGAGAGCAATTTCCAAATCTCCTTAATTTATACAGAGGGTCTGGTCCAAGAAACACTTGTACATTTAATTGACTTCATGTGAGTAACATGGCAGTGCAAAAGTTGCGTATAATTAAGTAAAACTGAAGACATGAATAATTACAAACTTGATCTTGTGAATTACAATATTAACTCATCTTTGAAATTTTATTTCCACATTCTGCTTTATAATGGCAAAGCATAAATAACCAGACAGAAGAGAACTCACAGACCACTCTGCTGAAAGTTGTTGACTAGATAAATGAAATAATTTTTTCTTTCTACAAACTCCAGCTGGTGTGATCTTGGCCTTCAGTACCTACTAATTAAATGGAGAAACGTTTGAGATAAAAAGTTAATTTACTAATTAAATGACAAGTATGCTTTATAAATCGTCTCTTTGGCTTATTGTGCTTTTAGAGAATTAATTAACAATACAATCAGGCTGCAGTTGTGAGATGCCAATATGGATGTGATTTGAAGATACTTTCACTTCTGTTTTCTATCTCAGTTTTTACGACAGCTGCACCGTAATGAAGATGCTTGACTCTTTTAATTTGTTTCTGTAAAATTAAAATGGGTTTGTGGTTTCTTGCTCACTGGGAGCACAGACAAAATGGTACATTTAACAGTACATTTCTGATCAGTCGACATAGGCATGACGCTGTATTAACAAGTTGCCATTGTTCTCTATAAATGGGGGCTATAAAACTGGTTTGTCGTTAGGTTATGTTCTTCTGGTAAAGTATTTTCTACAGAGTGTAACAATGAAAGTATAAGTATAATTTAACTGGCATCTTCAGTTAAAATTAATATTAAAATGTTTGTCATTTGTAAACAACATTAACAAGTGGTGTCCTTATTTTAAGTGTGCATCAATAGGTTTTTTTGTAGATATGCCTAAACCAGCTAAAAGGTGGCTAGTTTAGGAAGTGCTAAAGTATAATGGAGTTAGCATAGGAACTCATAGACTAATGGCCAAATGATTATTCACCTTCCTCAGTATGTCTGGCAAAATTACTACTGGGCAAAAACAATCCTTGTTGATTTGTTTGACTTTAAATGGCAGATATATATAAACTACATGTGTCTGGACTGGCCTGACTGATCTTTTGTTTTACCCCTTTGAATGTTCTTTTGTTTTGGTTTGGGTTTTTTCCTGGTTGAAATCAAATACAAATATTAACTTGAGGTCAGAACAAAAGTCAGTCAGAATTTACTACCTGCTGTAACTCCTCCAACAGTCAGAAAGAATTTCCAAGAAAAAAAGAAAAGAAAAGAAAAGAAAAGAAAAGAAAAGAAAAGAAAAAAGAAAAGAAAAGAAAAGAAAAGAAAAGAAAAGAAAAGAAAAGAAAAGAAAAGAAAAGAAAAGAAAAGAAAAGAAAAGAAAAGAAAAGAAAAGAAAAGAAAAGAAAAGAAAAGAAAAGAAAAGAAAAGAAAAGAAAAGTCACCTGGCCCTAATCAACTCTTGAGTCACTGAGTAAACAAGCTGGCTTCTCTTTGCAGGCAGCTGTAAATTTTTCCTTGCTTACCACTTTTTATATTCACAATTAATGTTAGTCCATGGCATATTTTTATGTTGATATTTTTATAGACTCTGTTTCCTAAACCAAATAGTTACTTTCAAATTTTAACAATATTTAGTGTACGCCTATGGATGTGTGTGTGTGTGTGTGTGTTGTTCCACTCTAAAGGAAGAGAACTGATTACTTTGCATTCAATTTACTTTGATTTTTCTGTCTAGTCTATTGGTGCCTACAGAAGAAAACAGTAATAAATCATTTATAAAATCAGCCCAATCCCTTCTACAGGGAAATACAGTGAGGCAGACTGTCTCATAAATTGTTTAGAATAATGCAGCTCTCCAGTGATTTAGCCTGATTTGTTTGTTTAAAAACAAACAAAAAAAAGAAAACCCACAAAACCCGCAGATGGTGATTCCCGTCTTTTATGAAGGGGGTAGCAAAAGCGTGCACTTAAGGCAAAAACAATGAGTCAAAGTACCTTTTAATGTTCTTGCAGACAATGCAGACAACATCACATTAGCAAACAGACCATGGGCCAGAGAAATTAGAAGGAATGATGCATTGTGAAATGGAAATAATGGGAATGAATTTTCTGTATTTATTGCAGAGGTTTTGCATTGGTCATGTGGCCTGCACTTTCACTTAATAAGGGGGGGAAAAAAAGCAAAAGACCTCCCTCAATCTGACCCAGCATCCCAAATCTTTCGTCTGCCTTAGTGTGTGGATCGGTGACAGTGACAAAATGGTATTGTGTGCTGGCAGCTTGATTTCTGGCATTTACTGGGCCATATGAAAGATCACATCCCCAAACACTTCTGTCATATTCTCTACCAGATTGTGGTATATTAAACTGAGGAAATAAGCCTGTTTTGCTAGGGATCATAGATTCATCAAAATTAAAGATGGAAAAGACCTGTTAGTGTAAATCACTTACATTATCCTTCATCCAATGCAAGATTACTCCCTGAGGTATATTTTCCAGTACTTTTTACAGTCCACTTTGAAATGACTCATGCAACAGTTTCCACCATTTCTCTCTAGAGATCAGTCTACCGTCTAATAGCTCTCACTTACCCTTGGTTTCAGCCTAAATTTTCCATTACTCATTTAAAGATTTATTTATTTTCTGGCCTTCTGGTAAGGCAGTTTGAGGTGTCTCTCTGAACCCAAACACCAAGCCTTTAGAGGCAAGCTAAGGGCAACCAGGAGGGCAGGAGGTAGCCACAGATTGAAAAGGACTTCAGCAGGTCTTCTAGGCTTTCATTACCTCTTATCTATTGTTTTGTTAGTTTGGTTCACTGATGTATACAAATCTGACTCCTGGCCTGACGGTCTCTAAAGATCTAAAGCCCTAATAGAAACCTAAAATATTTTCTAATTCATATAAACAGAAAAATATTTAATATTATTGGTATCTCTTGTAGGAGATTTTGGCCACTTTTGAGTCTGAACACTGCTGAAACACTGTACCGGTTGAAGGGGATGACTGCAAGAAAGGATCAGAGCAATGCAGGTGTCACGGTTTTTCTTCATCACCTAACCCCACCCTTACACCTTGCAGATCAAGAACTACATCGATGTCTAATAAACCCTGAAGTTATTTTCATTTTTGACTTGAGCGTTCCTCAGGCACATCGGGTAGGGCTCAGCCTGCCCTTAGATTAGTTGCTAACGATATTAGTTGTTAACGATATGGGTGCCTACACACCAGTTGGGTGCCTAAATTCCCATTACAGTTAGTATGGTTAGTGCCACAGGTTAAACCAGCAGCTTAGACATACATTGACTACATGTAGACTATACATAGACGTATGTACACTATAGGTCGTACATAGCCTCTTAAAGTTAGGGCGAGCTTTATCCTTGCATTTGTCCCCCTGATTTGGCCTGGACTCTCCTGGCAGAACTCCAGCAGGTTGTGAAAGATGTGGCCCAACGCGCGTGGCGGGAGGCAGCTCCAGCAGCAATTGCAGAGCAGTGACCTGCACTGATATCCCCTGTGTCACCGCTTCACCTCGTAGCATCTCTGGGGCCAGGCAACACCTGCAGAGGTGCTTTTCTCCATCCTTGGCAGGATCTGGACTCTCACCTTGTTTACACTTTTTGGGTAAGTGGGCACATTGTATTATGTTTGGTAGGCAGAGATAATAACAAGCTTTCTCCACTTACAATCCTACAATATGAAAAAAAAAAAAAATAGGCAAAGTAAACTTGAATGAAAGAACATACTTTAGCTTTAATGTAGTTTTGGCATACAAAGATAAATTCCAAGGTAGGGAATCTGCAGCGCTGTCAGCAATTAAATCAGCTGTTCCAGGTTCAAGGCCAGTATCTAAACTACATGTATCTTCTTAGTCTCAGCAAAACTTGTTTTTTCTTTTGCTTGTTTCCTGCTTCAGTTCATACTTACTTTTGAAAATGAGCTGCACTGCGTTTTGTATACACTTAGGGGACAAAGTTCTTTCATGAAGACATCATCTGGAATAAAATTATCTCAAGGAATATATGTATGGAAAAAGCATTTTGCTGTCTAAATTTTCAAAAATGTCTCTGCTTTAGGGAGCTCTGAAAGTTAAATACCTGAAGGAGAGATATGTGCATTGTGAAAAATCAACAACCTCCTCGTATGACGATTAGACAAGAATCCAAAATATTTAACAAAATGTTTTGAGATACTTAGAAGTTTGCAGTTCATGAAAGAGAAGATAATCAGCCACAAACTGTTCCAGCTTGGACATGTGTTTTAATTGCCCCATGGGAAGTGTTAGATATACGTTACTGGGAAGCAGAGGGAGTCAGTGGGAAATTCATGTCCATCTTACAGCTCCAGCAGTGACAAATCCACAATAAAATATGCCAGAAATTGCCCTGTGTTGATTTCATTTTTGCTGAAAATAGGTGTAAAAAAGTCCAAACAAACAAGTGCTTTATAAAATATTGGGCAGGATTTATTTCACCAAGCTCAGACATACAATAGAGGCTTCAATTTTATGGGCCAAATGAAGCAACACTTCTAAAATAAGTACCTAGGCTTCTGTCCAGTTAATGGAGAAAAATAAGCGCCTCTGAAGTCCTCCAGTGGGAAATCCTCTGTGCCCAGGACAAAATGAATTCTGCAACTGGGATTTTCTGTCACATTATCGTGCCATTTTGGTGGACCTGTATGTTGGAGACCTGCAGTATTTCACATAACCAGGAAGACAGGAACGCAGGAATCATTCCACCAGTCTTCCCCTTCCCACATGGGCATTTACTGGACACAGTCTGCAATTGCAGTTTGGATGCAGTTCCCAAAGCGTAGGATAATTATGCCTGAAGCCACTGTAAACATTTCCTATTTACTAATTTCAGGTGGCAAATTTGGGTTTCTGTTAAGCCAGATTTGAAAGGTAAAGGCATTTTATCTGTCTAACAACTCCCTGACACACTGCGTGCCTTCATATAATTTGAAAATGCTTTTTTAATGCTCAGAGAATTTTTCCATTGCCTTATTAACTGCTCTTTGCTGAGCTTGACTTCTACATACATTTTCTGTCAGGTAGCTGCACTACAAAAATACATTGCTGTACTTACTTTTCACCCTTAGGCACATACCTATAGATACATATGCATAGTTTAAATAGTTTTAACATACTTGCCTTCTCCCAGCTTCATTGAAGCCTGCAGAAAACCTGAAGTGGAGGAAAAATTGCTGTGTCATTGAAGTTAATAGTTGTTTTGACAATACCTATATGGAAATTCTGCTCGCACACACTCTGAGAATTTTCTTGGCCATGCCATCTAATATTATTTGAGACACAATCTATGGGAATAAATACTTAAGGATCATTTCTAATGGGTAATATGGATAAGACATAGATATGTTTGGCACTCATCTCTATACACTCCAACAGTTCTAAAAACCAAAAACTTATACTCTGAGAGATCCCTGCATGTCTCCATGTAACAGCAAAAGGCAAGCAACAAAACCTCTACATTTCATGCTATGTAACAACTCTCTCATCATCTGCAATTGAGCTTTACATTGTCAAATACTTTAAACTGAGAAAAATCATACAAAATCAGAATTATATCTAAGGGCCATGATGGTCCTATACAGGGTACAGATCAGGTGCAAAGAAAAATGCTCTGTATGGATTCAGCCAAACTGTGTCATTTGATCTCTAAATCAGAGAAAGATCCCTTGCCTTGCTTTATTTAATGATACAGCTCTAGTTTTTGCTCATAGGAAAAAACACATGCTGAAAAAATCCCAAGTGACAACTCCAGCTATTTCCAAAAAGTAAATCCATTACTAAATAAAATGAAGGAATCGTTACAAGAAGTCATAAGTAAACTTAAAATTTATCTCACTTAAGCTTAGCCACCTAAGAGATAGCTGCTAGTTCTAAGTTAGTCATTTAGTGTTTCTCTCTGTTCAGCAGAAAACCTCCAGAGAGTGACTCATCTTAGACATCTATCTTTAGATGTGATGAATCATTTTTTGGAAGTGCCTGTCTCTCTGTAGCTACTAATGAGGTAGTCTAGACAACTAACTTCTTAGACTGAGTTCCCAACTTTTAGACACTTAAAGTCAAATGATCTTAAATAATCTATCTTAAACCATTTCCTTACTGTAACTTCTCATGCAAGTTGATAGTTGCTGAGAGAGCAATTCAGCTCTCTAAGTATAGGTGGCTATATCTATATTACATTTTATATACCCTATGGCATCCTGAACATCTGCCTGGGGCTGTCAGATATGACATGGGACTAACAGGGGTTCTTGCCCTTCTTGAGAATTTCCTGGAGGCCAGGTGGCCAAATGAGAGACCTGATTTTTGGCGTATGTAATTAGAGTAATTCCATCAAACACCACCATTTGAAAGAACTCTGCTCATTCCTTTTTACTCAAATGATTTGAATTGTGGTTTTTTTCACCTGTTGCGTGTCCTGTAACAAATTGTCCTCCTAAAATTTAGCTTCAGAGTCATTCCCTATGAGTCCTTCTCAAAGAGTAGGAAGGGACCATCAAAGTGTCAGATGTGATTAGGTGGAGCAGAGACTTCCTAGGTCACCCATCATACATCCTTCCACCTCCTACTCTCATTTCCATTTCTGGAGCACAGAAGAGGCTGTTGGGGCGTCATCTGAAGACTCCTACTCTTCAATCCCTTATCCTGAAGGCAGACTGACTTCATTCCAAGGAAACCGAATCACACGTGACCTCTTCACAAAGGACCACATGGACATTTCGTGCTAATAGCAAAATATATAAGGAAGTAAAGGGAAGACAGTGAACAGATATGCAGATAAAACCCAGCAGCATTTGGCGTATATCCCAGGCGGTATAAATGCTGTTTCTTTTTAATATATTATTTCTTCCACTTGGATATACTGCGCTTGTGAGCCTCAGCAAGCCTTTTTTCTCTTGTGCTCTCTGACACAACTTCAGATGTCACTGTCGTACTCAAGCCTTATATATGGAATAAATAAGTGGGCAAGGAGTTTGCATCACTGTGTAATATTTAAAGGGAGAGGGAATACATTCAATGCCTTTCATCCACCTATTAGGGAAATGGTGACATTGGTGTCACAAGTTTATCCAATTTCTGTTGCTGCAGAGGGAATGTCACATACATTGAGGGCACCGGCTATTCGTTTTGCAGTCCTCTGTTGCCTGGTGTATAATTATCACGGCTCATCTTTATTAAACACCAGCCTTATCTTTGTTTTGCTCTCTTTGTTGATAGATGTAACCTCAATACTGTTGCCATGGCTACGGTAACAGTAGCTGAGAAGATTTTGTTTGTTGTAAACAAACTGAGCTATACAGGCGCAGATCCTAGTGGAGCGTTTCCAGTCCCCTGCCTTATATTATGCTGATTAACACTGCCATCTCCCTCCTGCAACCTATTCCTTATTTTAATTAGCATTAATTTAAGCTGTATGGAGGAGTGTTTCCCCTTTTGTGCAATTGCACCCCTTTTCTGACAGCTTTTTTCCCTATAGCAACAGCCATAGGTTAGGACTGCAGCCCTGCTGAGAGCATCCTCACAGCAAAGCCCTGCTGGTACCAACAATTAATCTAGATGTACACACTAGCATAATGGCAAAAGATTGCTTTAATTTACTTCCTACATTCTCACCTCCAGGGGCAACTGAACTTGTTCTTATGTAGGAGCCATGGTGATCTGAAAATGTGTTACTAATTCTGAAGCTTATTTAGCTTCAAGCCAATTTTTCAAAATCAAGGGCCAAATTCAGCCCCTTGCATAAGGAGAAGCAACTTCTCTGGAAGCAACTGTATTGCAAATTCTTACATCACTGTTGACTTAACCCATGATCTCCCACACGTAAGGAAATGACCAGAATAGCTTCAGGAATAATCTGAACTTCCAACAGCACCTGATTCATGTTATTTTTATGGAAGACCTTTCCTCCAGCAGACATTTTCTTGAATAGTTAGACTTGGCTTCTGAGTTTTATATTAATTTTATTCACTGCGTATGCCAGTGTTAACAATGTCCGGTCTATACTATATCATTTTACTATTATTATTTTCATCTTGAAGAGTTTAGGAGCTATCCCTGAGGGAAATCTGACTTCCTGTCTCAAGGGACTAGTACTATGTTCTCTGGGAAAGGTTCAGCAGTTTCACTATGTGCATATACATATTACTGTTGTATTTTTAATAATGCTATTAAACACCTGGATTCCTTCATTTCACCTAGATTAAACTAAGTGAAAACCACAGCAGGCTAGGGGCTATAACAACATATAGACAGTGAGAATATTCCTGCCTAAAAAGAGGTGGGTTGGAACAGAGACAGGGTTAGCCAGGTGAGATACGTCTGTACTGCAGCAGTACTGTAATTCAAAATGATTAGACACTGCTCTGATTAGACATTGTGCTACAATATTGTCCTTGAAACCAGTGTATCCACTGCCCTCCAGAATAGAGCAAAGCTGCCATTTGTGTGATGACAGCAGGAATCTGCAGATCCTGGATGAGGAATGAGGTTGTGCTGAGAACCAGGGTATCCTCTCAAAGGGTACTGGACAAAAAGAGAGCACTTTTAGTGTTGCTTTGTGATACGTTCACAATGTAACACCAGAAAGGACAAATTCTTCTGGGAACACTGAAGGTAAGAGGGAAAAAACTTGTCTTCCCCTTCACTGCACTGATACTCTTTATCCAAGAGATCAAACCAAATCTCAATATTAATGATATCATGATATACATTAAGGGAAATCTAACCAATTTGTTAGTGCTAGGATACTTGTCTGCTGTGTGGAAACTATAGGATTATAAAGTGAAGGAGTCCCAGCAGTCCCTGGGAAGGCAGAAGCATCAGCAGCATTCAGAGCTCCAGCTAATTGCTTGTCATAAATGAGTCAGTTCATTTGGGAGGCTGGCACAGCATAAAATAATTGTGAGGATTGGTACCAGTGGTCTTTGCCACTCTCGATGCAGTCAGCCCTTTCCTTGTGACTTGACCATCTTTATCCAACCCTTTGTCATGTGAGAAGGCTGATGATATTACAGCGCCCAGTATCTTTCAGCTCTAGCCTTAATCTCTTCCCTTAATACTTCTTGTTTTCATATCACAAAATACACTGGAGGTAGAGATGTGTCCTGTTTGCAGCACCTTGGCAAAACTTTGTACCCTGAAGGAATACCAGCTGATGAGGTTGAGTCAAGAAATCACAGCACTTGTGAATTTCCTGGATTGCACAGTTTTACATACCAACTCTTCATGCTACTTTAATGTAATTTTACAGATGAATGATAAACAAGGTGACACGCTGACACTAGCAAACTTGATGAATGGGGAGAAAAAAATTACACTCCCTGTGAACTTTTAGAATGGTTCACACTCATTTTCAGCTTGAAAAGCTGTTACCTATTCATATAGCAGCTTTTTAAAGTGCAAATGGAAGCAAACCAGCATGCAGACATCTGTAGTAGTTTACAAATGTCTCCACAGCATCTAGAAATCAACCTGAAATATTGGAACAGACCAAATGCTCTATGGACCCAAACTTACCTCTCCTTGTTTTAATGATGTTTTACTAGACTGACAGTGCAATTCAAGGATGCAATTTGGCAGCCCACCTAAGAGTATTTTCACAGCAGAGCCCTCCTTGCAACTTGTAATTCTTCTAGCAAGATAATCTAATTTAATACATTTCACCAGCACATTAAGTCGAAAGACCACTATGAAGTTTTTTTCTGCTTCCCACTGGACTAAAAAGCAACTTTATCTTCAAATGACTTAACATGGAAATGGAACCCAAGCTAGAGAGAAGCTGCACAACAGGCTACATTTTCTGTCCCTCAGAGAGCTCGTGTGTCATGAAAGAAGGGAAGATTGAAGCTGTAGCTGGCAATTCAACCGCCTGAAAAAGGTCTGAAGTTTGCTATACACCTGTAATACTGCAGCCTGGTGTTTCCAGTTGACTTTTGTAGCTAGATGTTTAGCAACACTAGAAGAAATGGTTTCTGCTTATGAGAAATGCTAATCTAAATGTATATGACAAGTGAGGGAGAAAGGAAGAAGTATAGTCTATATTTTACATATTGATAAAATGGGGCTTGAAATGATTAATGATTCACCCTTTTCCCATGTCCTACGAGAAATCTCTGGCAGAACTGGGAATTTGAACGAAGGCACGTGAATGCTATTCTGGTGCTTTGTCCACATGTCCTGCAGTGGAGCTGTTCCTATCTCCTTTAATTACCCTCTGGTTTGTTTTTTGCTGTTACCAAACATTTTCACTATTGGACTAAGACTAGAACATTTCTAAATGCAGGAGGAAGCACCCTAAGAAGTAACCTCAATCTTAGTCATGGTGGCTGATGCTTAAGTAAGTCATATGTCATATGTCATATGACATATGTCATATGTCATATCATTAAGTCCTAGTCGTATGGACCCTGGCAGAAATTAGTCCCAGCAGAAGAGGTTTGATAATATAGGTGCCTTCACAAAGAACCCCATTCCCTGAAGTGCCATGATGGAGTTAAAGTCTGGATACTAGACTCATACCCCATTGCACGCCAGGGAGGGAATTCAAATGTAGACAATACAACATTTACAATGGGATTCAGGTAATGTATGTGCTTCCTATGGGATAAAATAAATTGTATTCTCATGTCACTGTCTATGCTGTCTATTAGTTCAGTGAATACAAAGGCTGCCTGAAGTTGGTTTTGCACATGTAGGTACTTACGCTGTAGACTTACACATTATTGAGGTTTTGTGGGTTTTTTTAGTTATGTGATGCTATGCATGAGAAAGATGCTTTGAAAGTCTGACACTTTCTTGGACGCCAATGTTAAATGTTGGATGAGACGAAAGACTGAGAAATCAGACTGTATTAGTCTTACTGCTTGCGAAATTATTATTGCTTCTTACAGTGTTAATCTAGTGCTAACTTGGGGCAGAGGCTATTCAATACCAAATGGGACTTAAGGAAATTATTATTTTTCATGCCGGAATCATACTAAGAAAGGAGTGTGAAAGAGGGGAAAAAAATGTCCCTGTGACCTTGCAGCCAGGCTTAATTAGAAAGGTCAGTTGTACTGATCTATCATACCAGTGTATGGCAGTCCTTTCTGGCTCTGTTTCAGTTGAACTACATGAGAGTTTATCATTTACTTCAATGATAGACAAAATAGATCTCAGTATAATATTTTAATTTAAATTGTTTTCTGATTAACATGATACTGATTAACATGAACATTTGATACTGCTCTATTCCATTTTTAAGGACATGTCTCATTGAACAGTGAAAGGATAATTTTAGCTGTACTTTGGTTGAGGTAGATGAACTATGGGAACAAAGGACAACACAGAAAACTTAACATGTTATTGCAGAGTCTTTTTTTTCTAAGCATGCCTGTTATAAAGAGCAAGCTTGTCATTCACATTCATCGTTCAGTAAGCTTATTTTATATTAAAACATCCTTTAATATTACAGTAATCTAATTGGTGTGTATGGTTAAAGGAAGATAAAATTCTCATATTCGTTATGAGCTTCTACTATAAATCTCCTTACTAAAATAAAAAGAAGCATTTATCCAATTCAAGAAGCATATGAACATTGCATTTGCCTTCTCTGATAAAATCAGAGTAGTGCTTCCAGCACTTCATGTTGCCTTGAGAGTATATATGGAGAAAAAACTCAAATCCAAAACACTATGAGCCCAATTCTCTTCTCGCTTACTGGAGTATACTGGCATTCTTTTAGCTGATGAATTAATTCAACCACATCTGTTATGCAGTGTTGTACAGTGAGGAAAGAATTACTGCTTGGGCTTGAGTCTCTGTGAGAAGTGTACTCACACTGCCTGACTTCTGGCTGCAACTCAGTCCTTAAAATATAAGGCACATTTCCTGAGGCTTCCTTTCTAGTTAACGGGGCGCGGGGAGCAGGCTTCCCAAGAAACCTAAGCGGTACACTTGAGTTGGGCTCCTGTCAGTCATGACCTGGACGACTCTCCACTCTCCATATAGGGAGCCTTGGGATTGTACTCTCGTTATTATTTTGCTATGAATCTATCCGATATGTTTTGAAGTCAGGCATTTCGCATTGTCATTTTGTCTGCACTTACAAGGACTACTTACTGTTGTTAAAAGACTGATTTTTCTTTCTTTTAAAAAGTCTTCTTATAATGTTTGACATGAAGGCTTCCTGAAGCAGGAAAATCCATTGGGTAAGTTAGGTTTTCTGTTGTTGTTTCACCTTATTCACTACTAATTTCATATGTTGGCACTTTGCTATTATAACTTCAGGGCAAGAGCTTTGAAAGAGCAGAGTGAATAAATAGTATCTTGTTGATACACAATCTTCAATTAGCCTTGAATTCTTCTTCAGAATATTCCCTAGGTTTTGCAGCATGAAATTTCCTTGCTTACTTGTAAAAAATCCTTACTTTTCACTGTTGGATGATCTTCCTTACCATGGGTATGCAGGTAGACTCAGTTACTGCCATGGGAATAAATCAGCCTGAAATCACAACTGTTCCAGATGAAGGTGACTATTCCCAACACAGTAGCATCATATTTTATATAAACTCTTTCTACCCCTTTTTTGTTTTCACGCAACCGAGAATCATATTTGCTTTTCCTGTGGCTGCCAAATAATGAACAGATATCTTAGTCAAACATTCCACGAGTTTCCAAATGTTTTAGATCCTCAGAGAATCCTGCAGCTTGAGAAACATATGAGAAGTTTAGAGTACTTCTGTCTACAAGGATAACCTTACATGTATCCCAGTTGAATTCCATCTGTCATTAGGCAGCCGTACCTCCACAATATGTTGAAATCCACTGAAAAGTTCCACCGTCCTCCGCACTACTTATTAATATTGCAATATGTGAGAAAACTATGATACCAATATTAGACATTTGCTAAATCACAAATATTTTCAAACACAAATACAGACTTAGTGGACTATTTTATATAGGTGTGGGAAAAAACATGTGACTTGCATATAATACTGAGTATCTTTTGTTTTGTAGTGTTTTAATGTCATCTTGAAAATATTAATCTTGGTTTATCTTGGGGGTTTTTTTAGTCTTTTTTGGGGCAAGGTTCTATATAGGATAGAACTCTGGGTTTTTTTAATGGGAAGGATTTACTTTTCTCCCCATATATTACATTGTCCACAAAATCGCATTTCTTTGATAAAAAGAAATATTTTTTTTGTCATTGAAAAAATGAAAATAATAACAAATATAGGTTTGTCAAGCTTGAATATTTCATTTTTCTATCATCTGGAATGAATTTGTTTGTGTTTCAAATCAGTTAAATAAAACATTAGACTGAATTTCAAACATAATACAAGAAAATATCCGGGAAATTATCTGTATATACTTCTTCTCCAGTAGAAACCTACTCTTTAATGCCCTAAATATACGCTGTTGCTCTTCTGCGGGAGGATCATAAAATCAGAAAAGGACACTGCTACCAGCAGAAGGTACAGAGCATACTAAACTCCTTTTTCACACACAAAAACATCCATTAGTTTGCATTAGTTGGGCAAGAGATGTCAATCAGGAATTGAAAGTGCTCAGAGATCCCTCAGTAGCTCACAAAAATATCTCTACTATCTAGAATTTCAATTAAATTTAAATTTACATTTAATTGACTTTGTCTTGCTCATTTCCCTCTCTGTTCACAGATGTATGTATAATTGCATTTATTCTAATTAATATTTACTGAATTTTAATCTACAATCCTGTGCTGTCGCTTAACATGGTTATTTTTCTGAAGAGTTCTCAAAAAGGCTCTTATTAAAACTTTTTGAGAATCCACATAATGTCCGCTCCCTGAATTGTCTTGAGATCCTTTCTTTTCTTTCTGGATTTTCAGAGAGTTTAAGATTTAGGACTAACATTTTTTTTATGGAAATGTATGCAGTTTGAGTCTATCAAGGTATAGTTATCCAAGTCCCATGCTGGTTTTCCCTCAATTAGACTGTCTGCCAGGTTCCACAAGAACAAAGATGATTACCATTAGTTTGCTATGCACTGGATATCCCCAGATTGTCTTCTCAGAAGAAACCCAAGATGGTCACACTGCCCAGTATTCGGGAATGTTGGTTTGTGTCCATGAATTGACTCACCAGCTATCTAGTT
This sequence comes from Harpia harpyja, assembly GCF_026419915.1. Classification (NCBI taxonomy): domain Eukaryota; kingdom Metazoa; phylum Chordata; class Aves; order Accipitriformes; family Accipitridae; genus Harpia; species Harpia harpyja. Next base: position 111,174,204 of record NC_068969.1, on the reverse strand, counting down.
GTCATCTGGACAAGGAAATTTAGATGGTGATTTTGCCCTTAGCGAAAGTGCTTTTAAAGAGCTTATCTTCAGCTCTAAATGCCCAAATATCTTCATAACTATGTTTCTTAGAGATCCTCAGAGGTTCCTAGGGATGAGCTATCTAATCATGACTTAATTGGGTACCCACAGCAAATGTTTTTCAGTAACTGTCTCTGCATGCACTTGGCAAGTATGAGGCAGTGCGATTTGTCTTAATCATCTTTGGTGATGCATTAAGCTATGCAAAATTACTTCATATTTTGCATAAACTAAAATTAAGCAATCAGACATTTACTCCAGATCACTTGACACACAGTGAATTCTTAAGCCACAAGAATGCTCATATCTCTGATTCTATGGGCATTTATTTTTCTCTTTAAGGATGTACTTTCAACATGCAGAGCCATTACCGTCCTGTAAACAATTTCCCAGTTAGCTGTCAAACTCTCATAAATGCTTTATTTCTCACAGGTGGCTTTGGACAAAACCGATAATATGCTGGTGTTTCTCCAGACATTTTTTCTAGTTTTAGTCCTGATGGATTTGCCAACTAGATTCTCCTATGTCTGCAATGCCACCATGGATTAATCTCACTCTTACTCTGGGTAGAGAAATGCAAGCCACTTGGCTGTTCACATTCAGGCCAGCATCAGCTGGGAATTTCTCTGTATATGTAGGCAGGTTTTCTTCGTTCATGATGCAGGGAAGCTTAGTCAATCATCTCCAGAAAGAATTTTTCTGTTCTGGATCACTGTTGTCAGTGGTCTGTTTTCCAGTCTGGAAAACTGGAAGATCTAAATACCTCTGCTGTGGGACTGAATCAATACATTAATTAATACAGAGTAAAAAGAGGGTTTTCAGGGTGTTGTACATCTACCTTTAGAGACTTATAGAATATATATGTTATATAGCGTTCAAAATGTTATATGTCTACACAATGTTATTGGGGTGACAGAATGACTCCCATTTCAAAACTGTGGTTTATTACTTTAAATAATTAAAAATTGAAAAAGCCCAAACCACAATCAATCACATCTTAAATTCCTGAAACAAAAGATATTGATTGAGACAACCTATATTCTTCCAGCTTATCATCATGAACTTTTCCAATATTTCAGTTCTGCCTCAAAACCAGTTATGAGGTGGGAAAACTAGAGTGGTAACTTTCCAAGAACATATCACATCTATCCATCCTCTGGGACTAGAAAACTCTGTGCTAGTTTTATGGTTTTTTAGGGTATAGTGAAATGACTTCATCTCGATTTGAAATATTTCCCATACATGTGAGTTTATAAGCAGCGTTACTGGCAGGCTGAAAGCCTGAATGCTTATAAACAGAGAACTGAAATGGGGATAAAAGTAGCCTGGTAATCATTACAGGCTGCTTCCTTTGAATAAAGTAACAAATAGCTTATTACATTAAACAGTCCAAGACTGCTGAAAGTGAGCGAGGGTCACCCTAGTGCCAGAGTTCACAGCTATGCCCCGATAAGCAGACAGCTATTAAGCAGATAAGATGCTAATAGATACCAACAGCCTCTGGTGTTAGAGGTGGACATAGAGCAAAGCCAAAGACTTAGGTGTAAATTATGGACATTACTGAGAGCCAGATCTTGACATTGCAAAGGTATCCATTCCTTAGGGTAGATCAGCCTTCAGAGCCTTGAGTTAGTTGTATTCTAACATGGAGGATATCCAAATCTTCTTGCCTTATGTGATTATTTGTTAAAAACTCAACATTATGTCTGGTTTAGGTAACACACATGTGATAAGAGAATCCCGACAAGAAGAAGAGAAAATAAATACCCGCACTGTACTTTTTCTAGCTATTCTTCACACAGCATACACACACACAAGTGCACACACATACATATAGCTGCTTGACAGCCCTACTGCCAATGACATCTGGTTATCTACAATCTCCTTTACAAGAACCTTGCTCTCTGCAATGCACCGATGCCTCTGCTCTGTGTAAGATAAACATGGCAAACACAGATAGCAACAAGAGAGTGGTATCACAGGCCCTCCTTGGCAGTACAACAGCTACAGCAGCAGCAGGGGCTCAGCAAACCTCCCCCACGTTTGTTTGTTTATGTGCTCTGATGATCCGGATAGCAAAGTTGCGTGAAGCAAGAATTTATTATGGCAGTGGGGGCTGGCTCGAAAGCTTCTCTCTCTCTTTATTTTAATGGCCATTTAAATTACTTCTGCAGACTTTGACAAAGCTTTGATTATCACACACAGGGTTGATGCACAAATTCAAACTGAATCTTTCATCTTAATAAACATGAACCCAGATCCCCATTTGGATCATGGATGCTGCTTGTGGGCTCCCTCCAGATTTTCTGCCAAACACTGCCACCAAGTGTGAATCTTAGATTTTTTTTCCTGAACAGGCAAGAGAGAAACGGACCCACCCGTGAGATCCTGCTCCCACTGACCTCAACAGGCATTTAAGAGTGCCCAGAAAGGCACCCAGAGAAATGTTTCCTCTTCTCTATTTCCCTTATTGAAAGTAGAGCTGTGGAAGCTGTCTGGCACTCACCTAAAGTATTATTTCTATAACCAATAAAGCCTAACTTCTCCCAGCCAAAGTCAGAGATATTGTAACAAACACCAATACAAATGATGGAGCCCTACCCTTAGTCTAAAAGAATAAGACAGGTGTAGAGTGAGAGGAGGTGACTAATGCCTCAAAAAAGTAAGAATACAAAGCAAAAAAATAAAGGAAAATTGTTTCTGTAGCTGATACAAACTCACAGTTTTTGAGACCCAGAATAATACCTTAGCAACATGGTTGCCTTTTGTCCCATTAGTTTTGTACTATAATAAGCAATGCGGCACCCAACATTGATATGAGAAATAATATGTTACCAGTCTTGGAGAAGGAATATTATTGTTACTTAAAACAAGACTACCTACCACATGGAAAGGTAAAGATAAATAATAATAAAAGAACAATTGAAATATTTCTGATTTCAGCTGATTAAAAATCTGCATGAAGACTGTCATTCAGAAATAAAGTGACATCAGGTCAAACAGCCCAACTTTTTGGAGGATTAACTTTATTTCAGAAAGAGAGTGTCCACGCAACCATCTGGTTAACTTTAAATTCTTTGTATTAACCAGTGTTAATTCTCTTTACTTCTCAGCTGTGCTTCTCTATGTGATCCCTCAGAAAGAGATGCCGGAGAATGTCACTTGTCAAAAGGGATCTCGAGAAAGCACAAAAACCTGTAGTCAAAAAGAAGGGATGTGTTTTACAACCCGTTACTATTGCTTTTTGGTTGCAATGAGTTCTGTCAGTAAGGCTGTGGGATTCAGCAGTGGTTCCCAGCCCTGGGGGAGGTGAGACTCCATCAAGGACTGTTTCCATCAGCCACGTTCCCTGACTGCAGTGAGAATAAGAGGTTAGAAGAATGCTATTTTATGTAACCCTTACCTGGTTCAGGTATCAACTCAGGGTCCTGAGTTCGGGCTCTGGTCTTCAGCAGGTTTAAATTAACAAGCATGTCAACCAGAAAGATGCACTCCAAGTGGCTTATAATGGTGAGGATCCACAATCATGGAAAAAACGAAATTTAAAATAAGACTTAGGCTTGCTGTAGACAACTAAATCCTAAGCTGCAGTTCTGAAAACTCCACTTAGCTAGAAATATGCTCCTCAGGCCATAAGATGTAGGTTTCTTTATCACTCAAAATTTTGAAATTTTTCCAGGTATGTTTAAATACTTCTAGCTTTGGATGCACATGCATAGTTTCTCTTTGTTTAACAGGTTCTGCCCATCCATATCAGAGAACAAAACTCAGCCTTGGGCATTCATCAGCGGTTCTTGTAGCTGAACAACAAAGGATTGGTTAAATAATATGCACTTTTCCTTAAGTAAATGAGTACCTGTATAATTATTTCTCCTACAGGCCTTAACAGTACCAGAGGAGCTGTTATCCTTTATCAGGTAAATTAGATGCAGCTTTAAAATTTGTATGTGTGCCAGAGGAGTTCTTTGGATCTATTAAGTAAATAATCTCACTTTTTTTTATTTATTCTAGGTGGTCTAGCCTCACATCACATAGAGAGGATTTACAGAGGCAACACGCATTAACTTTATTTGAAATCAGGTCTATAAATCCCCATATATTGATGAGAAACCAGACCTTTAAGTAGTAATTCTAATTCTAATAGAGATCTGAATGCTTGCTTGTAATAAATCACAGTATTCTGGAATGAGAAGAAGGTAAAACCTACATTAAAGGCACTTACAGAGCACTTCTTTCTGGGACAGACTGTAAACTTCTCAATTCTTCATCCAGTCCGTTTTTGAATGTTTCAAGTACCAGATCTTCTGTCAGTCCCCTGAGGAAAATATTCCGTGTCCCCACAGAGCAAGCATTGTTAAGGGTTCTTTCTAGACATTCAGTTCAATTATTCATTTATTCACTCCTAATTATGCTCACCTCAATAAAAAATTGTTCTCCTCAGAACCGCACTCAGTTGGAGATACCTCCCCATGCCCCCTGCTATTATTTGGACAAAGTTAGTGATTCCATTATTCATGTGCCTCAAGTGAAGCTTGTATGTCTGTCTTCGTGGGATTTCTCTGTGTTTCAATTCCCCAGCTCTACAATAAGTCTCACTTTCTCACATCCTTTATCTATTCTTCTAAAAGCTCTAACACAGGGTCAATCTTCATTTGTGTACATTATCTACAAGCAATACTTAGGGAGTCCGAGATCAGCTTCTCAAATACTCTGAGATACAAATTGAAAAGTGTAATAAGAAAAGGAAAAGTTGCAGATTATTCTATTTAAATATGACAGCAAATTAGTATTAGAGAATGGTGACTGAAATAAGTATCCCTCTCTAAGCCTATCTGATTATCACTGGCCCTGAATAAGTTTAATTCCAAAAATAGATTAAGAAAACCTACCAAATAGAGGTATCAACCTGTATGTTGGAAAGTAGTTGAAGCAACATTTACAATAATCCTATGAAAAGAAATCCATTGTGAAACAGATGTTAAAAAAAATGTTATTTGAGTTTTACACACATGCAACTGGAGAATTTTTTTTTTTTTTAGGGTTTTTGTTTTCCTGAATAACAATTGGCCAGGGCAAATGCCAGCCAACTTTAAATTTGAAATTGAGCAGTGTGTGTGTGGATCCAGAAAGAAATTATTTTAATCATTTCTTAAGGCTGGATAAGAGAAGCATTCATGCTCCCAAAACATTTTTGAACTTCTTTAATAGACACGGCTGTATGTTCCTTGGCTCCAGCAAGGAACTAAAACGTCAACAGAACTGGAGTAGTAGTAAAGAGACCAAGATACTGATTGCATCTCTCCCGATCTGCTGTTTGGATTCAGGACCTTTCACCTTCCTGTTCCTCATCTCCGTTTCTGCTTGTGATGTTCATTTAAACAATGATCTAGAAGATGAATTAATGGCAATATGTTTGTATGGTCCCTAACAACATGGGCTCCTGAATTCAGCTGGGCCCAGCAGACACGAATAGTCCAACCATGGGTACTACTTTCACCTGAAACAACACAGAAAATATTTTATAAATCTTCAGGTCCATAACACTGTAAAAATAGAAAGATTCACATTCACTTCTTTAGGTCCTGAAATTGAGTCAACTAAGTTGAAGCCACGTATCTTGGGATGCCTTTATGGTCAACAGAAAGTAATTGGCACATTCTGAGAGACAGTCAGACCACCTAAGAGAGGAATTATCTTGAAGAAGCCCTAGATCCCTCTGTAATTACTGAGAAGAAGTAGGAACTTCTTAAATCCTAATTCAGATGTCCCAGTTAAGAGCCTAGCATTAGCTAGGAGGAATCCAGCCCAAGAACAGTAGGATCCTTTGTTTGAGGAGTTCAAAGTCTAATAAAGTTTTAAACAAGTATAAGGCACGCATCATGGAGATAACACAATAATCAATGTTCATGGAACTGCATACACAAAGCAAGAAAAAAATCAACACAGGAAGCTCTCTTACCCCCAAGAGCTGAAATATCTTGAGCCACTGCCCATATCGTACCCCTTCCTCCACTGTGATTTTTTAAAACCAGAAGGCTGAACCCCCCCCCCCCCAAATTATGAGTTCTTTTATGTGCATACAGTGGAGGGGGTTTTTTTGAGGGGGGGAGGGCTGTGTGGACAGAAAGACAGAGAAGCTTTTAGCACCAAAGAATGCAGGTCTGTGCATAAGAGTCCAGACCAAAGACAGTTTGTCCTCTCTCTGAATTCTAGCACATATTTGTGCATGTATTTATTTACATCACAGGCATTATGGGGAAAATCCTATGGATGATGTGTGGATGTGTGCTGTATTCTGAACAGGTACAGGATGAGGATGAGTGTGATCTTCTCTGGGGACATATTCCTTAGCCAACAAAATCCCACCATCAGAGTGTTCTTGTAATTGCTAATTAGTGATTTAATGTCTCCAAGACTTCTTATGTTTCTGCAGGATGCCCAGCAATATAATGATAAAGACACTGAATGAAAGTCCTACAACTTTCCAGGTTATTCCTCATTTTTTTAAAAAAAGCAGAGCATTCTTCAAAATAACCTTATGAAGCCCTTCCATATTTTCCAGCACACTGAAGTAAGAAGAATGAGCAGGCAATGTCTTTGGGTCTACTGCAAAATAAACATCTCTATATTCAGGGAATTAAGAATGCAGTGCTCATTTTCTATATTCCTATGAATAGTCATGATATGAAAATACTTACAATTCGGCGGTGTATTTCCTTATTAGCTTATTGCCCATCTCAACTTTTTTCCTAAAATAATTTTACATTACTACAAAGTAGTCTGGACACATGTTTGTGGTCCCAGTTAAGTACCCAAGAATCAATAATTTAACCTCAAAATGAGAGCCTAGGTGTCCAAATTGCCTCACATTTTCATCTGTTCCTGCTTCTTTTTACTCATTCTCCTCTTATTTTAAAGAGTATGTTTATACTCAGTATGCACAGATGAGAAAGTTTTCATGAAGGTGTTTCTTTGAAACTTTGAGTTCTAGTCTGGACAATGACAATTATATTCCAGCTGAGACCTTATTTCTTGGCAGCAGATGTTGATCAGCTGACACAGATGTAAGAACAGCATTGCTCTTCTTGGTGGTACTTGGCAGACCTTAGTGTTTCCCAGGACTCATGCAAAAAAGACTAGTTTGAAGACGTAGAAGACAGATTCCGTATTCACTCACTGGAACTGCTCCATTGCTTATATTCTTGCTAGTGCATTCTCATACTCCAATTGAAGTTATCCTAGCAAGTGAGGGTTTGGACACAGTGATGGGTGGGAAAATATGAAAGAAAATTTGTTCCCTATTGGCCATAGAATAGATAATGTCTAGGGTAATAACAGACTATTGGACAAATACATTTGTACCTGCCTAAAACATTTACTGATGGGTTCCAAATTTTATTTTTCTTAAACTTATGACAATGTTTCATTACACTGATGTTACCACTGTTATTTAGGACACAATACAAAAATGAGTTTCAGCCTGTGTGAACACAGAATATGGGTTTTTCATTTGATATTTGATCATATGGCAGGGTCCCCCTGGAAAACTTTATTTGCTCTCTGCTTCATAAATAACTTCTAGAGGATCAAAGGTCTGGGCATGAAACACCACGGCAAATTTGTCCCTGGATGATCCAGCAAAATCGATAGAGTCACATCAGGGATAAATTTGTCCTAATAGGTTTACCCACACATAAACACTGTATACCATCATCACATTTATTATGGCATGATACAAGAAATCACTGCTATGCATAGTCGTCTTTGTCTGCCACACACCCCACAGCTAATTTTGTGTTACAGTGGAGAAAATAAATGCTAAATACCAGCAGCCTCTTCTGCATATTCAGCATGAACCAGGGTCCGTCCTTGCACCTTAATCTATTTTCGTACAAGGCTGAGTCCTAAAAAAAAAATAAACATGTACGACATTTTAAATCTGATCTCAATAAACGTTTTATTTTTAGAAGTTGGGTCTATTATTTTAAGCAGTGTTTGTCCTCATTTCCTAATAGTTCCTCCATACCATGATAGCGTGATACAGTCTTAATTTTCTGAGAACCAGAATGCTAGAAGTGCAAGATATGCTCAGCACTGGGATGCCAGGGGAATGGTTTCCCTGGCAACAGCAAGCACATAAAAAGTATTCAGAGCAGTCCCTGTTTCTCCTCTGTTTTAAGCTTCCATTGATAGGGGAATCAAATCTAGTTCGGAGGGGTTTTTTTATTTAAGGTGAACTGCAGGGCAGAAACACAGGGATGTGCTTTATTGCATTTTGCCACCTTGTGGAGCAAACCTGCAGGAAGGGGCGATCGCTGCGGGAATTTAGGAGAGATGGCCACGGGGCCCCAGAGAGGGCATATAGTCACAGGAGGAAAAGAGAGAATAAACAACGATTAAAATAATGGAGCTTATTTTCAAATAATGAATTTTCTAAGGTCAGTTTTAAAGTGAGCCACAGGCATTGTAGGGTTCAGTCTAAGGCTTGGCTCTCATTCAGCAAGACACTTAGATACGTGTCTACCTCTAATCTGGGGAGCAGACGCTTTGATTCAAAATGCAGATGCTCTGTGGTTTAGGCATTTGGACAGTCCCACAGAAATTAGACACATGCTTCTATATCTCACTGAACCATAGCTTATATGATGTCACTTTGGGGTCATTCAGATCTTGCTGCATTTCCTTCTTTCCTAAAAGAGGCTCAACTGGAATCCCACTGCAAAGTTGCCTTTGAGAGGGTGCAATAAAACTGAAATTTGTCTTCCACTTACCTTTGTTCTGCCTGCACTGACATTTTCAAGTGAGGACATGCGTGCTTAACTTGTCTGCAGTTTGACATGTTTCTCTAGTAGTGGTCCTAGTTGTGGTTTTGCACACATGGAAAGAGATTTAAGCCCTAGAACAGAAAAGTTGGGGTATGATTGGTCTTTCATGAATGCTCGATAAGCCTATAATCTTTAGTACAGGAGGAGATAGAGCTGAATTTTATGGGTGGTATTACTGTGTAATTTTTCATGGAGCAGCATAAAAATATGAGTATGCCCCATTCCTTGAAGAATTTGACCCCTTTGTTATAACAGACATAGATAATTTAGCTATGGAAAATAATATAGGTAACCCCAATGGAATAAATATGAGCTCCTAGTATTGTGTGTTAGAGTGATTACATAGACTCATGAGTTTTGGATTATTTGCAAAGTGGGAAAAATATTTTTAAAAATATAATACCCCACAAACACATTGATTCTGCCAGAAACATTTATACATGAACAAACACAAATTGTATCTTTATCCTTACACTGAATATGACTTGAGCTTCTGTTCGTTTTCTTCCTTTCTTAGTTCTAGAGTCTTTGTCATTTCTGTACTCTCCTCCTTTGTATGTTTGCTGAGTATTAATATTCCCCAAGTGAATTAGCATTCCTTTATCCTAATTGAATCTTTTCAAACTGTTTTTTTTTCCCCTTTCTCCAACTGTTAATATTGTATTGCGATTTCTTACTCTTCTCCTCTGCCTCCCCACAGGCTCCTGCATTAGCTTCCCTTGGGCTTTGTAATAGGACTAGGAAAGGAAAAGGTGATATTTATCACTCAAGAAGTATAAAAATCACCCAGACCTGGACTACCTTTTGTGATCAAAACCAATTCAATACGTATCTCCCCCCCAAAAAACATGAAAAACAGAAATCCAGAGAGGAAAAACAGATTTTCATAATAACTTGTTATCCTGTCCCACTTTTTCATGTCTCTCCCATAGCATACCAACCAGCACCTGATGTTTGCAACATCAGAAAGGAAGTCAGGTCATGTATAGTGACACAAGCACTCACAAAGGAAAAAAAGATGTGGGATGTATTTGTAACCTTTTCCTAGGCTTCTATTGGTGAGGTTTCATCGGTTTTAAGGTTCATTAATAAGCACTGCCTTGAGCCTCCATCCAAACTGCTCATGATTGGACAGTAATGACGAGCACGTTATACCATCTGGGTGCTCAATAAAAAGCGCTTCCCATTTGCAAACAAGTAATCAAGTGTGTAAGGAAGTGTGCTTTCCTGAAGGGAGAAAAGAAAACAAAACGAGGGAGGAAATTGGATAAGATACGATGACCTACTTACCGCTTTCACGAATTACAATAACCCCTTAAAGTTCCCTCATCAGGGTAAAGCAAATTCGGGGATGCTGGCTGCTTTCTGTCTGCTGTAGAAAGTCTCAGCTGGAGCTGTCAGATCCCAGGGCTCTGTCCTCTACCCTGCCAAGCAGCAGGGCCGTCAGGTTTCGGTCGCTCACCCACCTTGTGCTCTCATAGCCACTCATGCTTATCGTGCTGGCCTCAAAAGCTGCCCCTGTTCTTCAGAAATTTCTGCTTTTCAGTGTTAAGGGCAGCCAAACTGGTGGACTTTGGCTCCCAAAGCAGTGCCCTAAAATATGGTAAAAAGATCAAGTATGAAGTGTCCACATTGCAAGGAGAGTCAGAATTCCCTTCCTTTCAGCTCCCACTTTCTCTCCCTTGGATCTGACTGAGTATCCCCCCATTCTGGGCTTCCTTCTCCATCGCTCTGGGCACAACTCTTTCACGCCTCGGCTGGCAGGTTTTGCCTATTAGTTCTACAAAAGCAACCGAGCTATGCCGCAATTTTATTTTATGCCTTCTAATAGCACCTAATCGATTCTCTACTTGCAGATTAGAGAATTAATCCAGTGGTGCCTTTTGGTTGCAGCACTGCAAAATAATCCCCTTCTGCGCAGCTCTCTGGAACGACCCTCGCCTCCTCTCCTACACAGCCTTCTCCCCCAAAACATTTCCACAACTTTCATCCCTCCAGCTTGATATGCTGCTATTTAAAGTAAAGCTATTGAGGATTTGGTATTTAAACAATATTGCTGCATTCACCACATCCATGTATACAGAATACGCTTACTCTGCCATCTGCTTCCGCTTATATACACACTCATACTTCTGCCCTTGGGAAGACAAGAGAGCAAACACCTGACAGATGCTTAGTCACATTGCTTAATATGTCTGGAAAACATTCAGGTGCTGAGTTTAGAAACAGGAGAAAGGCAGTGCAGAATTAAGACAAATTCCCTATAAATCTACCAGATTTATCTACCTGGAAGAATTCTTGCAAAGATTAGATGTGGGAAGGAAACACTATAACTTTCCCCTTTTCACACCACTCAGTTACAACAGCATCATTGACAGTCAGTCGAGGTTTTATTCAAATCCAGAGTTACTGTATAATGAGATCTAAGACCTACTGTATTTATATATCCATTCCCATCTATTCAGTATCTGAGCACCTTCTAGTATAACTCTAAGTGATATAATTAGCATCTGTCAAGTGTGGCTCACTCTCTCCACAGGAGGGAAAGATTGCCTATGGATTTTCTTTTCTTCAAGTATGCCCAGTGCCATGTGTCCGTATTAGCCAAGGCATTAAAAAAAGAGGAAAAAAAGGACTTTACACTTGGCACAAAGAGGAGAGAGGTGACTGGTAAATCCTTTGGCAGTTTGTGAAGCTGTACCTTTGCTGGTACCCGGTCTGCTGTTGACACAACGCGGAGAGTCCTCCACTTAGTTTTCTGCTAGTCCATCAATTGCAGAGGCACTTTACGACCTTCAGATGACTTTTATATCCTCAAGGGAGCTTTCACAGATGAACCCTCATGTGCTCGAGATGGAAGGTGGAGGTTCCAGAACACACAACGCTAATCTTCAGCTCCTTACCTCTCCAGCAGGCTTGATAGAAGCAGCAATACTCCTCTTTGAGTCCCGACAATCTTCCCATCCCTTCCTAGAAAGCTACCACCTCGCTTTGGCTCTCCTTTCTTTTATTCTTCTTGTGGGCGAGGCTGGCAAGTTCCACAATATCCATTCACATCTTTGGGATGAATACACAGAATGCATCAGAACTGGTTCCTAAAATACCTCAGGTTCATTCACGTTCCTTTTCCCCTCAACCTAAAGAGTTCCCCTGTGACAGAAGAGTAGAGCCATTACTTACCAAGGAGTTTAGACAGTCATTCAGGTCTCCTGTGCCCTGATATATGAGCACTTTGTAAATAGCCACTGAGGTCTTGAATATTCAGCGTGATGGAATTTGTTTAGTCTAGAGGAAGGAAAAGTGAAGAGAGACATAAGTATCTTCAAACAAGTAAAAAATGGCCACTAAAAGGAGATGAATGCAGTGGTTTTCATGTCCACTGGGGCTAGGGCAAGCAGTAATGGGCTTAAATCACAGTAAAGGAGGTTTAGGTTGGACATTAGGGAAAAATTCCTAACTGTAAGGGTTGTTAAGGATGGGAATATGTTGCACAGAGAGACTGTAGATCCCCCATTATTGGAGATTTTTAAAAATTACTTAGATTAATCTCTGTCAAAAAATGTTTAGGTACAGTTGTGGTAGGCAAAAGATTACCTGGCTTTGAAATCCCCTCTAGCTCTGCTAGCTGTGCTTCTGTGGGACGCTAACACAGTGAGCAAGGGCTAAACCTGATGTATGGAGGCACCCGAGTACTGAGAAAGTATTTGTCTGTATTGCATACTGATTGTTGTCACCTGGGGGAATCTGATTCCATTCCCCACATGCATTTTCCTACCAAGAAATGTCAATGGTTTTTATATTTATCTTCCAGATTACGTTTTTTATCAGCTTTTAAACAGGCCCACATGTGGGACATTTATTTTTTGATGTTGTATGATCATTTCCCTGCAAGTTCTGTGGAACTTCTTTCTCATTTTCTAAAAATTATGATGACATTTCACTCCTAAAAATATTTCATAGGGGTCCCATGGGCAAATGGCCTTTGCTTAAAACATTCTGCATGCTGTCCTATCTACTCTGCAATGTGTGTTTTAGAAACTCAGTTTGCCCTCAGCAGTGTTATTTGTTTTTCAAAACTATTCAAATTGCATTCAGCTAGGATTTGATTAGTAGGAAGGTGAGATGACTTTGCTCTCCATGCTAGGTAATAAGCAGTTGCTCTAACCTTGATTATCTCACCAGCAGAACATAATGTGCTGATCAAATGATTTTTGCATTGACATCCTTTTTTGAGAAGTCAAAGTACATGAATTTTAAATGCTCCTACTCAGGTAGCTTAAATGGGGGACCAAAATATCTTCTTTTAGTTTTCCACAATCTTGTAAAGCTGCAGTTCAGAATGGAGAACAGCTCCACAAAGTCTTGGAGTGAAGTTGCCCTGTGTGGACCACAGATGCTGCTCTCCATTTCCCACCTTGGCTGGGTCCTCTAAGGAAAACTCCCATCCCATCATGAAATGGAAGTTAGAGGAGAATGAAAGAAGTGGGCAAAGCCAACCTTCAGCTTCGGGGAGGGGGGAAATGAGTTTAGAGAAAGGGGTTTTATCCTTATTGAACACCAATAATTAAAGAGGAGGCATGCTGAAGGGTTGAATTTTGTATTTTGGCAACATCAGCAGAGACTGTAGTTACATAATTACAAATAAAAAATTATGTTATCCAGCACTTTTTATGTGAAACAAAGCTTGAGTTTTAATAGAGACCAGTCTAACAAAAGAACCGCAAGAACTTGGGCAGTTGTAGTATGCATTCTTCCATTTTACATCTTATTTGTGCACATTCAGATAAAATTTTGCAGAGTAAAAAAATCTCATTAAGGGACTGGCCACAGATTTTTCCTGAATATGTTCACTAATTAGCTGTATCCTCAGGGGCGTAAGGAAGGGAGTGAGTCCTGGGAAGATATGGTCCCAACACATCATGGGGGAGCAATCTGGCCTGAAAATCACCAACCGGTGTAGGTTTTTGGACTGTTCTCAGGAATGTTTTTTGTTCTTTGCAGCATGATCTCTTTTCAGGTGAGATTTAGTTCTCTGCTTAATTTTTTTGTTGGTTTTGTTTTTCTAGAAGATAATATTCTTTCCAGTATTACAAGTGAGTCCTCTCTGCACTGGTATCTGGATAAATGTCATTCAGGTTGTTTGGCTGACTTGGAAGAGCAGAGATGGAAATGAGATGAAGGCATTTACCCCATTTAAGGGTTGTTCCCAGATCTCCTACTAGCTTCCTGTCTCACTTGTGAAAATCAGTTACTTCTTATGCCAAAGTTTGCCCAACCCCCAAAAGACAGGTACAATGATTTTCTTTTTTCTCTATTTTGTTTTATTACAACCATCTTGTCCATACAGGTCTCTAGGCAAGGACTATCTTTTCCTATGGATGTGCATATACAAAGATCTTGGTTTTGCAGCAGTCATGAGAGCAGATCGAGTAAATCTCTTTTCCTGAAGGAAGGTTTCTTGTAGGTGCATCTAAGTGGCTGCATGAAGGGATCACTCTTCCTCCCAGAGACAGAGTTTCAAGGTTTATGCCAGCTCACACTTGTACATTAGTTTTATTTGTGACACGTTTCTCTCCTAAGACCTGAAAATGTGCCATCTTTTGAAAAAAAGCAAGTGCTATCTATAATGCAGTCCTATGACTTTAGGAGTTAGGACTTCACATGGAACCTATAGCACTTACACCAAATGTTTTGGTGACTGATGTTCTCAGCCTGGTACCTCAGAGGTTTTACAGCACATTGCCAAAGGTTCCTCACCTCTTCCAGTAAATCCCTTTCCATCTTTTATACAGTGGGTATCTTTTCCAGGTGAAACCACAGAAAATCTTGGCCATAAAATTTGTAAATGTCCATGTGCAATTGCTTTTTCAGTGTCGTAATCAAGAAGATCAAACAACATATTGGTAAATGAGTGGAGAAAGTAGATGTGGATGACTGCATAAGTGCTATTAAAAGACACTGAAAAGCAATAGCAAAAATATAGTTACATCAGAAATAAAATTATGCCTGCCAAAGTGAATTTCTGTAATATTGTCTCCACTAAATAAAAGCAACAGGGAGTCTCATCTGGCTGGATGCTGGGATAGGTAAGCAGGGTATGGACCGATGAGAAATAATTTAACAATATTCTACTTTCTTAAAGAGAAATAGCCAGAGCCTTTGAAGTCACTGTTTGTGATATCTCCTCACTTCAGAGTGTGTGACATGACAGCTGGATGAGACATAATCAGGTAACCTGAGGGTAATCACTTTAAAGGATTAGATGGAGAGAATGACTTGATTGATGTACCTGTTGAATCCAGTCTTTTTTTTTTTTTTCCTACTAGTTCTCAGGAAATCCCTCTCCCATCATCCCTTGAGTTTTTTTAAAAATAAAAGGCTTGAAATAATTCTAAAGAGAAGTTTTCCATTTGATTGTTTGTTTTACACTGTCTGTGCGATCATATTGGGATCCTCCTAAAGAGAATCAGCACAGGTAAGACCTGGAGAGTGGAGCATGACAAGAGGGGTTTTTTCTTTTTTATTATATTTACACATTTGTTAAACATCTTTATCTGGCTTTATTTTTCTCCCTTAGTCCATGACCAGAATTTAATCGAAGAACACACAGGGGGAAAACTGGATCTACTTTGCCCCCGGCCAAAACCTGTGGCCGCTGGTGGTTTGGTCATTTGTGTTACAGGAGCTGGGCCGGTGGCTAGGTTTACATTTCAGACTTCAGCCACTGTGTAAAGTTTCAGAGAAATAAACTCAGTTTTGTATGTGGTCTTCTCTTAATATGTATTCATATGAAATGCTTGAGGGGTAGGATTCTGCTTCAGATTAAATAGCTTGAGGTGTCTGTGTGTAAGTGAGGTGTCTTAGCTCCCTCTATACCCAGTGACCATGGTTATTTAAGGGTCTGATTCACTGCTCAAATATCAGGTGTATACTACCAGGTAGGGCATTTCAGGGTATTCCACATTGTTTCCATCCACCGCTCCAAAAGGGTAGGGGTCTTTTTTGGGCCCTGTCTCATATCTACCAAGCCTATAGGGATTTCTTGGCTATCGAGGGTTTCTCCTACCTCCTTCACACTCAGGCACCTAAACATCAGTGTCTTAGTCTGGAGCTGCATCACCCCAGGCACTGCAAAGCAGTATCAACCTTTTAGGTATCTCCATTATAATTTTTGGTGGTAAGGGAAGTATTTCTTTTTCTGCTGTCTCTTGTAAAAGACTTTTGAATCACAGTAATGGATTTTCTGTTAGATTTCATCACAACTTCTTATTTCTTCTTATGACGTTCAGGATATACATTTATCTAGTGTGATTCATCTTCCTGCAAGTTACATGCCCTTGTGCCCACAACTGTAAACTTTTGATGGTCCCATATGTTTTGTGCTGTGCTGCAGGCAGAAGAAAAGCATACCAGCCTTGTTTTAGTGTTTAGGCTGTCATGGAAATTGGGGTAGGAAACCTGATCCCAGCAGTTAACCCTTTTTTTAAGCCAGGATTACTTTAGATTTAGATCAGTAAGCCCCAAGTTTCAGATTAGGAGAGTAATGACTGTGTCTTCTTCCCCACTGCCTCCAGAGATCATGTTGACTCCCCTGCATGGTAACACTGCATTAGAAGACAGAATAAATACTTTTTATTAGATGAAATTATGTTCAAACTCTACTACACATTCAGATACATGGGATGCAGGTATTGCCTTCGTGAAGCTAATTTTACTATCAAGGACTTCTTGTTCTTAAAAGAAACCCCAAAACAACAACAACAACAAAAAAAACACCCCCCCAAACACCCCCAAAGTGACTAAAACAAACAAACAAAACCCTCACAACCGATTTTTTTTTTTCCTCCTCAGTATAATACTGAACTGATTAAAACACTGCTACCTGAAGGCACAAAATGCATGCCTTCTTAAAAAGCTAAGTCTTTGTCTCATTATGGCTCTTTATCCAGCTAATTAATTTAGCTTTTTATTATAATCCTTCTTTTAATCACTGTCTTCAATTTCTTCATTTCACTCAGATCATCTTCTTTCCACTTCTGCCCTGATGCTTTAATTCCACACCGCAGAGCTCAGCAACTATTTGACTTGCTAAATCTTTATAAGAATTTTTAACCCAACCCTATTAACCTCAGACAAAGTGTTTTGGAGCTTTTCATTTGTATGCAGTAAGGATGCTCTTCAGAAGGGCAGGAAAACCTCCAAAAGAAATATAAATCAATATCTTAAATTACTCAAATGTTCAATATGGCACCAGTAGCTGTTACATATTTTTTTCTCTCCTTCTGAGATTCAAATACATATGCTCAGCAATTACTGTTGCATTTGCATAATAGGACATTTTTTGATTAGCATATCTTGGACTTCTGTTTGCATTTTTAAAATGTGGTTACTTTTATTCTCTATTTTATCCTTATTCCCTCTTCATGTTCTGTTATACCTACTCGTGTTTTCCTTTGGTCTTGTTTTGTTTTCCTGAGGGCTTGCTGTCTCCAAAGCTTTGTTTAGTATTTGGTTTTGTAGTTAACATCACACAGTAATAGGATATCAGGAAAGCAAGGCATATGACATATTAAAGTTTAATGAATAAATTGTGAAACCATGTGATAAATGCCATGCTTTCACAGGGGGTAGCCAGAAAATAAAGTGATGCACTGCAAGATCCTACAAAAACTGTAATAGACTTTATAGTTGCTTGGCCTTTCATGCTATTTCAAGTTTGTGTACTCTAAGGGAAATATCTTGTGTCTTCATCAGCTTTGTATGATTTATGGAATTTAAACACTCTAACTGCAACCATAGCCATCCAGAACCTCACCAAAACAGGTTGGACCAGCCATGTCAGGTGAGATGTTTTGAATGACCATTCTCTCTACCTGCTTTACAGGATTTAGATGCAAGGCAGTGTTTAGGTAGCTATTCAGACGTAAAAAAAATCCTTCAGTGCAATCAATTGGATGTTCAGTTGTGTAGAAGTCTGTAATACTTTTGTGCCAGAGTATCCTAGTGCCTTTTTTTGTTCAATTTTATTTATCTTATTTGTAAAATACTGCAAATACTTTGATATTAGGGTAAAAATCTGTATAATTTGTTACCATTGTTTCATTTGTTCAAACCATCAAAATTTAATAGATTCTTGGTACAGTCTTACTTGTAATATCTTGAGATCTCAAATGAAATAGTGGCCAGGTCAGGTTCATCTTCCTGTTCATGGCTTTGCTCCGTGAATTCATTGATTTCTGTAATTAAATGAGTTGGAAGTAAATCCCAGCCCTTTGCTGCATGTAACTCATCAGAGCTGATGGCTGAATCTTAATAAGCTGTTTAGTGTGATCTTGTGCCAGAGCAGCTAGGTGTTAACAGTTTCCCTAGTGCTACAATTCCATGTAGCAATCTGTGGTTATAATTGACTCTGCCAGGACAAAAGAAAGAGGAGGTGGAATGGCATTAGATTAAAATGAAACACTGTAGTGCAGAGTGGTTAGCTCAATGAATGCAAAACTCTTCCCTTTTTTTTGTGTGTAAGCTGAGCTCAATGGTTACAATTTTCTTCCTTCTTTCAAATAGATTGCAGTGTTTCAGATTCAGATACATGTCTGGAGAAAGAGATCTGAGGATGTTCCCTATTTGGAAAAGAAAAAAGCAAAAAACCAACAACAAAAACTTTGAAATGCAAACATTAAGGCATTTAATTACCCAGGATAATGGCAATGCCTGTGTAGTGTTCTTTATAATCTTCAGTGTGTTGGTACCAATGTTGTGCAGTCAACATGCATCGCAAGAATACAAAAACAATGTTATTGTAGTACTCCTTGAACTGGAAAACAAACAAATAAACAAACAAATAATCAAAAAAAAACCCCAACAACACAACCAAAACCAAAAAAACCAAAACATGCAAGACATGGTGCTTGCCTTGAAAAGGATGAGCCAGAACCTGGGCAAATGACACAGCATCACCCCATAAAACGAGAATCTATGAAATAGATAACAAGGGGAAAAAAAAAAAAAAAAAAGCAGGGGTCATAAAACTGAAAAAACTTAAGATGTGGAATAATTTAGAGCTAAGAAGGACTGTCTGTCCATTACATGTAGGTGCTCACTCTCATTTTATCTAATAACTGCTCTTAGCTATAAATTTCCAGAGTATTTTGGAATAGTTCAGAAAAGGTTTCAGCTGTCCATAGAGAAACATGTTCTTTTCCTTAGAATAGAAAGTTTGCCTAGACCACGTATGGGTTACACTGCCTTCTTGCTTCCTGAGGTTCCCATCAATCGCCATGAAGTTAAAACACTCAAAATTTTGAGAGGGAAACAAAGCTAGAGAGTTTTGTTGGGTTTGTAATGATATTCAGCTGAGCGCCTCTCCCCACATGTATGGTTCTCGCGCTACATCTCGACTCCCCTGTTGTCTGTGTGTACGTTAAGGATAATCAGCTTCCAGTATGTTTCTCCACAGGCTCATATCAAGAAACAGATGCTGCTTGTTGCTTCCAAATGGCAAGTCTTTAAAAGCTACTATCAGCAAGCAACTTTTCTTTAGCTTATGAAGTAGCTGTATAACCCTGGCAGCAGAGGCAGAAACTCTTCCCTTGTCCCCCATGACATCGTCCCACTCCATGCTTACCTTTCCATACATACTACTTCTCCCCCTGCATGCCTTCCTGCTGCTGGTCTTTTTTTGGCTGACAACCCCAAATGGCTTGAGAAGACTTTTCCAACCGGCATGTACCTGTCTGTGTTTTGTTTTGGAACTTTTTTCCACAGCTGGGGAGATCACCTGCACCCACAGCCTGATAGAAATTCATGAAATGAAGCTGAGTGGCCCATCCATAAGTCACCAAATTCTGGGAGATTTTGACATGATTCAGTCTCAAGGTGTTAATATACAAGTAAAAGTGCTCAAACACTAGAGGTAGGTAAGACAGTAAAACTGAGCACCAAAATTTTCTTCCACATAAATCCCCTGCCGAGCCAGCATATAACATAGGTGAACAGGAATCGCAAAGAGGAAGTTTAAAAGACTTTTTTCTCCTGTTTCATATTGGACTTTGCAGCTGGCAGCCAATACAAACAGTAAAGGAAAAATTACTGTGATCCACCGCACATACACAATGTTTTCTTCACAGTGGCAAGCCAGAGATTTATGAGACACGGAGCAAAAATCTAGTGGTCATGCTTGGGAGAAATTATGTAGCCTGGAAACAAGTTTCAGTACCTTGCAAATTTTAAGAAAAATAAGTCTAATTGGAAAGCCACTTCAGGAAATCATTCCCAACGATGCTTTTGAGTGGCACCGTGGTGGATAAGGAAACAGTAGACAGCGGTACCTAGCAGGAACCAAGAACCTGAAAGATGCAGAGACATTTCCATCTGACTGCAAGTCCTGAATGTGTCAAGCACTTGGTTATCCTGTCTAGAGGAGCAGAGCAGGAACCAATGGACCGTGCTGGGACTTCCCGAGACTACAAAGCAATCAGCTACCAAGAGGCTTTTCATCCATTATCATCTAAAGTGTGATGATACACACTGTAATTAATATTCTTCTATTGTGAATATCCACACATTACAGCAGTCTTCAAGGACTTTGGAAGAGACTGGGAAAGTCTTGCTAGCCTTCTAGGGATCATTTAATGTTGTGTATAAGGACTGGGTAAGACGTAAAATATTACAGTCGAACTATGTTGAAGCCAAGTGATGATGAAAATTTTGAACTTGACAGTTACTAGAGCACAATTGGAATGAGTGTCATCCATTGCTTGTCTCCACACAGGCAAATTCTTCTCTCAATATGAAGATATAAGAAGGTTGTTAGAGCAAGAAAATTAAAGAAGGGTACTAGTAAAATGAAATTCAGGAGAATAGCAGAATAGGTGTAAATAAAAGTAAAAAAGCATAACTCCCAAAGTGGAGAAAAAAGGATTTTAGGAGCCTTTCTGTCAAAGCTCTGAAGTAGAAAGCTTATTGAAGAGACTATATTGATAAAATTGGCATTTCTGACATGTTGGTATGGTTTGTCTGAGTGGGATGTTGCACTTGGGCTGTAATGAGAACAGAAGGGCTAAAGCTGGTAGATGGTGGGGGAGTGACACCTAAAAGAAACCCACTGCTTGGTTCTGAGTTGTTAATTTAGTGATCCAGGGCATTAACTTCACACAGATCAGTGATCTGATTGATCTTAAAAGAGGCTTTTAGTAAAGATAGGTTTTAGGCCAAGGAGTGGACCTGGAAAAGAAGAGATTTTGCTTAAAGCACAGGTAAAATTAAGTTACAGCTTATTCAGTATAAAAGACAAAGGCTTAGGGTTTCAGTTATGAAGAAAACAATTGCCTCCAAAATCTTAGACCATAATTTGTGAAGGCACTGCTGTAAACGTACTACCACTTTTCTACATCAGATAAAAATGGACTTTAAGTTTGGGGTTTTTTTCTAAGGACTTTAAATAGGGGAAACAAATGCTGCCTAGTAGCTTATATAATTTCATTCAAATAGGCCATTTGTCCAAATCAGAGAGACGTTATTAATACAATAGATGAGGAATTTAATTGGATGGAAAAATAAATGAACATTAATTAACGAAGAGTTTTCAATGGTTTAGTTGGTGAAAGAGTCAAAATTCAGCTATCAAAGATGACAATAATTTTGCTGAAAACATATCACACACCTAAGTTCTGTGGTGAGGAATGCAATAAATAGAAATAAAAGATGATAAATGGCAACAAAGGAACAAAATGGAAAATGGACATAGCTTCCAAGTTATATTGATTTTTGAATTACAGAAAATGGGTTAGGTAATTTAAAGCACCACAGGAAAAATTTGGAGTGCATATTGGTAAGGTAACTTAAAAAGAATTTGAAATATGCTTGGGACATACTATCGTATGTAACCCTTACAAAATATAGAAGATAAAACTGGTAATCTTGCTGAAGTGTTCAGTACCTATGTCTATTCTGTAATTAAAAATAAGCAAGATTTTATTCTCTATCATATAAGGATGAAAGTTGTTTAACTCATCTACTGGGATGAGAATATTGATACCATCTATGATTTTTTTTTTTTTTTTAAAAAGGTCATAAAACTTATCCTTAAGAGTTCTGAAAGAGCTGGATAAGCTCCCTGTCCTGTTGATTCAATGTTTTTTTTAAGCTATTTGGAGCATCAGGGACATTGCATGCGTTAAAATGCTAGACACCATGATTTTGCGGAAAACAATTGTCAGGACTGATTTGATTCCTTAAGAATAAAAGTTAAATTGGTAATGTCAAGTGCATAAACACAGTAAATTTCATAGAATTTCATTTAATTCACTACAAAACTCCAAATGAATGGTTTGACTGTGTAACTGCTATATAGTAGCAGTAAAGCATGTTAAATAGATTATGAACTAGACAAACTGTAAACATTTACTTACTTACAAGTTGATATCTAACACTAAAAGATGTTTCTAATACAAATCTGGGGACTGAAAGTAGGTGTCTATTTGTTGCTTAAACCAGTGGCAAAGAAAACCCATGAACAGTGTTCATCTAACCCAGTTACAAAAATCGACAATCAACCTTTTGTTCCATTCATGTCACCTAAGATTGTTTTAAGGTCAATGAAGTTCATTTAGTGTATGTATATTTTGTGTGTACATGGAGATATGCATACTCAGGGGTAGAGTCTGGGCATAAGCCTTTAAATTTCCTCCTGTAAGCAAATTCCCTGTGGAACATTCATCATTTTGTTGGGTCAATTTAATAGATAAAGATCCTGCCTGAAAATCCCCTGTCTCCCAAACTACTTGATATTCAAGTAATTGATCTCCAAGAAGTTAAAAACACTGAAGTGAATATCATTTGGGAATATATAAAGGTTTCAACCATAAACCTTATGCTAAGAAAGCATCCAAATGGCTCTCTGGGCAGTGTGAAGCCAAGTTCTTACACCTACAAATAACCTATACCAAAAAAAATGCAATTAGTTTTGACACAGAGGATGGACCAGCTACCATAAGTGCATCCCAGTACAGGCCTGGGGGATAGAGCTGCCAAAGGAATGAAGCTCAGAAGAGGAGAAGGTTGATAGGAATGGGGGTACACAACCCGAAATTGAGCCCTACAGCTGCTGAGGTTGCACCAACCCTGTAAGCAGCTACTTCTCAGGGATGAAGTCATGTTAGCCCAGGAGCCTCGCTAGTTGCTGTCCATAGATTCACCGAGCTTAAGGCCAAAAAAAAGCCTTTAGCTCATCTAGACTGATCTGCAGGCTATTGCATTTCACCAAGTTACCCCTATATTGAACTACAGCTACCAAGCTGACCAAGGCCTTGCTCTTATTTCTGCTTTGCAACGGTTTTATCTTCACATGGGACTCTAGAGTGCTGCATCAAGTTGTGGGGGAGAAAGAAAGGGACAGGGAATCATGTAAAATATTAGCCAAAGTGTAAAATGCAAAAGTCAAACAAACCACAGATTTATAAAACAAAGATATGATTTCCTTTTTTATCTGGAAGACCTTTTCTCTATCTCTGAGCTTGCACCTTTACAACATCTCAAGAGGATCATGGAAATATAATTGTTACCTGGAAAGTGGGACAGGAAGGCAGAATAACAGAAAAACAAAGTGATTTTATTAAACTGTGTGAGAAACCCACTTATCTGATCTGGAAAATTAAAAATGATTTATAATATAATGCATCAGAAAAATCAATAACAGAATATGTTAACATAAAGTAAAATTTGTAGCAAGTTAATGTAGATTTTTAAGTAAAAGTATTGACTGAAGATTCTAATCAGGAAAATGCATGAAGGTTAATCCAGAGCATGCTTAGGAATAAATGAATTCAATTTGAATGTATCACTAAAATTATTTTTTGATCTAATGGAGTGATAATTGAATTCTTTTTCTAATCTGAAGCAGGGGAGATAGTAGCACCACAACATAATTACTTGTCTGGTTAAATACATCGTCCCTTTTTGTGGAAATAATTTGCTTTCAGATTCATGCTGAGAAGCTACCAGCTCCTCTTTATCATAATATAATTTAACAAAATGTAGCATTCCTTCTTCATCAAATTAAACCAATTTGGAAAATTGAAGAGTCTTTGGGTCTCAGCTCTTCAATCATCCTCCATTGTTACACTCAGATGAAAAAACAGGACATTAAAAATAAAAGCTTCAAAAAGGGACTGACTGTCTTTTCTTATAAGTAGGATTGGGAGGGAGGAGAAAAAAAGAGGATGTCCTTTAAGATGGAAATGACTCAAAGGATTTTGCGTGAGGTACGCAGACTACATCCTTGGATTACTGGAGCTCTGTTACAGCCGCCTCGGGAATGCCTGCAGCCAGAGCAGCTTACTCCAGCAGAGCAAAGCCTCAGGCTGAGTAACTGTAAGTATCAGATATATCGACCACATCCACCCCACCGCTCCATCATGCATTAAAGCAGGGTAATTGATTCTGGGACTTGCTTGGGTTTTGCTATTCCTTGCAGCAAGTCCTGATGTGAAGAAGGGTTGTACTTACTCAACAGGTCACTAGTACAAGTTCTCTTCTAGGTGTTAATGCTGGGAAACAATAGGGTTGCCTGTTTATTTTGAAAGATTCCTGAAGTATCTCAGCCTCAGAATTATCAGCCATATAACGACATTTTGAAGTTGAGAACTTCTGATGTTAAATATTGTTTTAATCTTTCCGTACTGATTGTTGTGTCTCAGGCTCTGATTTGAGAACTGATCCTTATTCCACATACCTTGCTGAATAAATAGGTGCAGGGGGCCCATATGTGGCAAATGTTTTTCTCTAGCATGTCCTTAATTAGATCTTCTCTTAATTAGAACATCTCCCATAGAAATCAGTTGCACTTGATGTAATTTCAGGGGACTGCTATGACTAGATCCACTTTAGCAAGTAGTGCAGCCCAGTAAGAGCAGATCCATAGAGCAAAACAGGTGGTGTTGAGGACCTGACAACTGCGCTTTGACGTTGAAAGGGTTTTACTTCAAACTATGACCTGGTCCTGTGTCCTACACCCATCAGAAGTGTGCTTCCAGATAATGTTTTCTAGAGTGTGTCTTCTAGCATGATTTCACTTGAAGGAAACCCAGTTCACATACTCCAAGAGACTGCCCAGTGAACTTGTAACCGAATGAGAGGTGGCTACCTAAGCATGGTGAGTGGAAATAGCCGAGAACATTCAGGTTCCATGTTTATAAGAATATTTGGGATGTTCCAAAAAAGTGTACTCTTTTAAAGGCTGGTCTCTGGGCCCTGCTGTGTTTGGAGAAGCTGCACCCAGCCTTTTAAAGGTTTTCTGTCTCCTACATGTCACAGAAAAGTTGGGGAGTCATTACTCTCATGTTTTTGGGGCATGCCAGATTCTTGGTCATTGTCTCTGCTTTCAAGTCCTTATCTACAAGTAATATTTATTGGAAAAGCATCCTACTTTTCTTTCCTTTCAAGGCTCTAATACCTCTACCGAGATCGTTATTTTTTTTTTATGGATGAGGTGATCCACAGCAACAGTGTGGAGGATCCCCAGTGACTTTCAAGGAGGGTCTCATTCCCACATCCTGACAGTGTTTTTAAACTTCAGATCCAAATCTGGACTTTACCACTACTCAGTAAATGTTGAACTTGCAACATTTCAGAGAAAGTTCAAGAGTGAACTCAAACATGACAGTGGGCGCATCAGACAGTGTCGATCAGGTTTGAGACACCTTCAAGATCAAACACTGTTGTCCCCTACACCATAAACTTTCCTTGTGCATTTGGCTATGACAATAGTTCTCCAATCAGTGAATTTAACCCGAATACTAGAAAGCTGATGAACAGCTGGAAGTAATATTGCTCTATTACTAAGTAGCTGAGCCACAGGTAATTAAGTAACTTGTCAAAGTAACAAGAATCCTTTACCACCTGGAATTCATTTCAGCAAGAAAAACGTACCTGTCTCTTTAAGGACTCTCTTTTCATTTTTCCTTGAAAAATAAATAAGTAACTAGGTAAATAAATTCCAGTTCTTTCACTGTTTAGCCCCAGCTTTAGTAGAGGACCAGTTGATGCATATTTACTTTAAATGAGAAGTCCTGTAATCCTCAAGCAAAATCATTGTTCACCTAATGAGTTTACAGCTGCAAAGCCCAACATACATCTCTGTTTTACCATTTCTGCATGATGTCTGCCCAGATTTGAAGGGGAGGAGGTAGAAATATGGTAACTGGTAAATGTAACACTCAGGCAACTGGTATATTCATCTACAAAGGCAGTCAGAGGCAAATAAAAATTTGTAAAATTAAAGTAAAGGATGGATATTCTAGCTAGACATTTTATTGCTAAAAGTAATTACCTTCCATCTCTGTTTCCCCCACTTCCCCCAGTCTGTGCTCACTGTTTAAAATAGATTGATGGAATGGTTAAGAATTCTCTCTGAGCTCCAGTGAGATTATATCAATTATTTAGAAGTGCTAAAATTTTGGCAGGGACATAATCCACCTTCTCACTTTGAAGACAATCTGGAGATTAATACAAACATGCATTAAGGAAAGAAATTCAGGCAGGGTAAAGCTAGTGTGACAAAATGAACACTTGTACTCCACTATTGCAGCATGAGGAGAAGGGAATTAGCTGTCAGATGATAAACAGGATGAATTGCCTGCTTGTCATATCAAAAGCTTTTAGCTTTAATCTGAAGACAATGGATATATTGCAAGTTTTACAGTGATAAAGTTGAATTTTGGCTCATAGTGATGAATTTAAAATTGAAGTGTCCTGCCCTTTGATAGAAGAATTACTGAACACTTACTAATATTTTAAGTTGTTTATTTTCTATAAACTATGCAGACAGGGAACATATCCCAGTAATCTAGAAGTGGGAGGGTGTTATTTTCACCAAACTATGAGTCTTTATAAAACATTGTAAATAAAGACACACATAAATATTAATTGACGTGATATTTGTAATAACAAACACTAGATTGTAAAGACAGAGATAAACTTATCATTAGATACATTAAGAATGTATTCAACACCAGGAAATTAGGTCATAAATACATGATCTCTGCAAAAACAACCGTTGAGATTTAAGGCTGCTGTTGATCACCATTAGTTCATTACCATCTTCCTAACTGAGTCACAGTAACAGATCAAATGATTGCTTCTAATCTATTTCAGTGTGGTCAGTCGGCTTAATAGACCCTTAAATCAGAGAGGCTGGTGATTTAAACCAGTCTATCTGACATTCCACTGAAGCAAACTAAGAATATTTGTACATTATGTTACCACAGTTCAGCTCTGGGAATGGTAACAAACAGCTTTACAGCAATAATGTACAAACTAGACAAAAACTTCATAAGCTTCTCTATCTTGGTTTATAAAAGCAGGAATTTCTGTGTCCATCCTTGGGCTGGTCGTTAAAAATCAAATTAGAAAGGATATTTCTGAACATAATTTGATTAGAAAAAAATTATCATAACTCTGAAAAGAAAATCTAGCCTCTCCGGGCTATCATATATATAATTATGGAGGTGAGACAAACATAAATAGTTAGTAATTGACTTAGATTATTTTTCCTAAGTACATTTCTGATGTTTTTATTTCTGTAGTCTTGGAGAACCTCCTGATCATTTAACTTACAATAGAAACGAGTCTTTGCTAACTTCTTAATGTGCCTTGCAACCATGAATCAACCTGTGATGGCCAAGAAGGATGAACTTTGGAATGCATAAACAATAGATGAATTAGGGGCAAAGCAACACCTTGTTCATGTAAGCTTACGCTATGCAGGCACGAGGGGAGGGGGTGAGATATTTACTCTGGAAACTCAAGGACTGTATATTTCTCCACTGGGAATTAGTGTGTACTAAAGTGCAGGGTGGTGGGAAGCAACAGCTCCTCAGACCTGCAACCATGGGAATGGGGAAGGTGGTTTTAACTTCACAGTGGTGCTCAATGTCAGGGACACCAAGCCATGTCAGAGGAACCTGCTTCCTACCGTTGTCCTTATAAGAGTCTCAGCAGAGACCAGGAACTGTGAATGGGAACACACTTCATCCTTTTCAGGGCAAAGTCATATGGTTTATGAGATTAAAGTACCTTCTGCTGCTCCCAGGACCAGCTTCCATTAAAGGAGGCTTAGGAAGCTGTAGCATTTCTGGTGATCACTATTACTCAGTGCCATGTCTTGTGTAAGTAGTAGTAAATATGAGGCAAGTTTTAGCTGTCATGGAAGTATCAAATGTAAGCAGAAACTGGAATAATATCACCTTTCTTTTTCTTTTTTTTTAAAATACTATTTAAAACACTCTATTAGGCTTTTTTCAAAAGTAAATTTTACTAGACTTGCTGGATACTCTTTGAGCATTTTCACAATTCCTTCTTACTCCGCGTCATTTGCTCCTGAAACATCCATGTGCTTTTGTTCTCCACTAGTACTTCTTTAAACCTTCACAAATGTATGCATGATGTAGAAGAAACGCTTCAATAACACCTTTGTATTTGTTTTCAGAGACAGCAGAATTAGGAGGCATACCATGCTCCGTTCACGTTGCTCTGTAGTACAGTCCTGGCCACATGTCCCCCACTGGGACTTCACTAATAGAGCTTGTTGCAAATCTTCCATCAGAACCACACAGAAACACAGTTTTGCCATAAATTATAAAGCTTCTGTGGCTGGGTTTAGCTTCCAATAGAAAACTAATGAAATTGTCTTTTGGAAGCTGAATTTAATTGACAAAAAAGCCCCCTCAGTGAATTTTTGATGGTTTACAGGTAACAAAATATTCTACTTAAGACCCTATGTACATGCCTTGCAAAGGAAAGGGTAGCTGAAAGTACACTAGGTCTTCTGGTGCCTGGAGCAAAGAGTGAAGCTGTATGCAGGGGTGAGCGTTGCTGTACAGCAGTGGTGTTGACTTTATCAATCTAAGGACAAAGGTTGAATTATAATATTCCATAAGGGACATGCAGATGTTCTCCTCCTGGCTTATCAAATGAAAAGACTTCAAATTGCAATATTATTTCTTTCATTGTTACCCCTCCTTTAGTAGGTGGACTATTGTTCTTTCTTTCAAAGAAAGTATGATTTTTGAAGGGGTTTTTTTTTTCAGTAATTCATCAATTACTTGAAAATCAAATGGTGTTTGTCAATATTCTTTTCAACTGATATGTTGATTAAGGTTAGAGAAACAATTTGTTTTGAGAAACTCTTAAAGGCAATTTATATGCTGAAATGAATCATATCTTTTCATTGAAACATTTACAAAAATCGAAAGAAAAATCTATAACAGCTTAAAATTATTTCCTTTAAATTTTCTTATAACCTTTTCCAGTCAGCTGGTTTTGATTTTGTTGCTCAAATGGATAGCACTAATCCTTTGAAATATTAATTTTCTGGGGTTTTTTAAAGATTCTGTAAACTCTAGTCATAAATACAATCCATAATCATTTCATTAAGCAATAATAGTTTGGTTACCAGAATCACTTTCTAAAACATTTTTTCCTGAATGAACCAATGTTGTTGGTTCTTCTTTTCAAACAGAAATATGCAGTGTAGCATTATTTCTTCTTTTTTTTTTAAAAAAGGTAAGAAAGTAGATTATCTATTTTGATAGCAAATAAGTGTTTACATTCCTTAAAAAAAGTTTAGGTAATTTAAACATTTTGATGGAAATAAACAGAGGGAAGTGAGCAAGTCCATTAAACTGATTGCACATCCCGATCTCATAGTCTTATCTAAATTTTCCTGTAGCTGTATTACAGGAAACTCGGCACTGCTGGAGTATCTGTGGTAAGTACTTGATTAATATCGTGCTCAAACCCCTTGGAATATAAAACTACGGATCAATTATTTCACACTAGATTTAGTCTGTAGATATCAGAGAATGAATTTTAATCCTCAAGGGTTACATTTTTCCATCTTTTTCCTCGATAATTTTTCCCTTACTCACTTTTCTAAAAATCTTTTTTTTTAAAAGTATGAAGCAGATGGCAAGATTGTTGTTATTTGTTTCTTGTTCTGAAGTTACATAAACATTTAAAAACAAGTCTTCTTTGGTTGTTTTTTAGCATTTTAAACTTGTCAGTCAAGATCGGCATCTCAGGAATCAAACCTACCACTCCTGAATCCAGCTCATACTCTCCCAAAATTTACATTATCATCTTGCCTAATAAGGATCTGGGTATGAGACTCCCAACTGTAAGATAAGAACAGAGATAGAACCATAGCAGGAAATAGCAGACTACACAGCATATGGGTTTCTTCGCTGAGGATTAAAGCAGTTATATCACTGAAAAGAACAACAGGTGATCCATCAGAGATTAACTGTAGGAAATGCCAAAATAATGGTGAAAAAAGAAATATATATAAAAATGCAATGGCATGATTAGATTCCGAATTTCTGTTCTGACAGCTGTAATGGGATATACTTAATATTTCCTCATATGAAATATTAACTCATATTTACCATCGTCATCTACTGGATTATTTGCATGAATAAAAACTCATTTTAATATAATTTTTATTAATGATTTTAAGCCATTGACTCATGGCTCTGTCACTGGATAGAGATTATTGCAATCACCTCATCTCCTTTAGCCATGTTATCTAATGATGTGTTGCAATCGAAAGTTTGATATGGCTCTGCTTCACTGAATAGCTGTCTTCTAAGTCATAGATATTGCATAAAGGGAAATTCTATAGCAAAGCAGCAGCTGTTTTTAACAGGATAATGATTAAACATGAAACAGACATTAAAAATATGCATAGATTGTAAAAATACAGTTCCTCATTGTACTTAAGCTTACAGAGAAGTTTCCTATCAAAACTGCCTCTTTACACATGCATAACTGTATAAAATAATTGTTTCCTGAGACAAAAATGGTGTTTGTTTTTATTTCACAGTACTTTTGATAGGTTGGATATTATTTGATTCCTTTAAGGAAAAGAGGAAAGATTAAAAGAAAACCTTCAGGTTGCAAATGAGGTGTTTGGTGGTCATTTTGCTTTAAACTTCTGGTCGACAAAGTTCTTATTCTATAGGAATTTTAGGGCGACCCAGCAGGCAATCCCATAAATAGTATTTAACGGTGACAACTTACGATCAAATTATAAAACCTGGATTCAAAATTATTTCAAGGGACTCCCAGGCATTTTGTGGATTGTGCATATCAGGAATTATCTCAGGGAACCACAGAAGTAAATCAACGACTTTGCAAAGTCATTGGTATGGAATGGCCTTTGGCTGATTTTTCCCTAACAGCAAGATGGTTAGGCTCAAGAAATATTTCAGACACACGTGTTGTTTACAGCTAACATGACTCCTCAGTTTTGCTGAGGTTCAAAATAATTCACTGACAAATATCAACACCACTTAATGCATACAGTTCTTCAAAATAGAAGAGCAGAGTTGCCAGCCTTCCTTGTGCTTCTGATAGTCTTCAAATGGCCATTCTTTTTTTTTCTTACCTATTGAGGCTGAAAACTCTTTCAGAAGGGATGTTTACCTGCAGCATATATGTATGATCAAACTGTGGGTTCAACAGGCATCTACACATAGTTCCATCATTAAAAAAATATACTGCTAATGCTGTGTATATCCAGCTAGAGAGCCAATGCAAGAACTGTTCAGATTTGTCACTGAAAATTGTTAAGGAAAGTTGAAAAAACACCTACATATTTCCCCAAATAGAAAAGCACTAAATAGTTATTGTTAATGATAAGAAGAAGGTTCTACAAGTTTCGAGCATTACAAAGCAAGATGAGTAGAAGAAAATAAGCCATTAAAAATGGTAATTGCTTGTATCTCTTTTAGGTTGACATTAATCTGACAACTCCAATGTTATTCTCCATCAGGCGAGTAGAGTAATTAGATCTCATACCTGCCTCCTCAAACTCGATGCATATTACAGTGCATATTAGATTCGTTACCACTGGAATGGATTGATGTAGATTTTAGTGGCGATGGTGGGAAGAGAAAAATACTCAAAGAGATTAGGTCATAAATCACATATTATAGCATTCATTCAACTTGATACTCCCTTGTTAGGGTGCAGGTCAACTGTATCTTTATAACTGTATGTTATCTGATCTGTCAGCTAATTCAATTCCAAACTTCATTTGAATGAAAGAGTCTTCAGATGTTGTTTTCCTTGTGTCCTGCTGTCCATATTCACTCATCTTATTGTGATAAGATTATGGTGTTGGGGGAGGGAAAAGGGGGAATATATCATCCTCCAATTCAAATTTTTAAATGAACCCAGTTTGCCTTACCCAGCAACTGTCATTAAGGCATCTTGGAGCTTTTCAGATGTTTGTAAAGAAAAGACTGCATTTGGGAGTGGGAGACAGGACAAGGAAAAAATAATAAATTCTCATGTCAATTCCTTTTTCTAGATCCCTTTCTATGAACTGCTCAAAGAGGAGGAGAAAAGAGATGGCTTTCCACTCAGTTGTTGGAGAAGCAGTTTGGAAAAGTTCCAGTTTCAAAAGTGTTCATAGGGCAAGACGTCCAGCTAGCAGCTTGCCTCATGGGTAGTGTTACGGGGTAGGAGAAAGCCGGCAACCCCATTAGTTCCAATTTAAATCTTCACAGGTTTTAATTTAGGACATCAGTGGATAAAAACAAATAATCAGAACAGCAACTAGAAATTTTTTGAGGAAACTTGCAATTAAATTGAGTTTAATGATCTTCTTTTGGTCAAAGAGCAAAAAGAGGAGATCTCACACAGTCTTCTGAGATTCACTTCTTGGAGCTCGTGGGACACATGGAGTGCTGAAAACAACTATTAGCTAGTTTGGGAGCTCATCATGACTCCTGTGAGTCCTTTATAGAAACTGCAGGTATCTTTCAACTCTTTTTTTTTTTTTTTTAAATTCGAGACATCCAGTCTAACTCAATGTTTTACAGTTCATGAGCTCTGTGGGACAAGGAAAGACAGTTTGTTCTGTTGATTCTGCACTTTTTGCAACACCACCTAAACGTTTTAGCTACAGCAACAAGGTAAATATGTAGCAGAATTCACACTGTTCACCCAGACCACTACAGAGCTTTCTCCTGTTTGTAGGTGAGTATGTGAGCTCATATACCCATATAGCCCAGGAAGCTTCTGCCTCAAAATACCTTTCTTCCCTTTAAAAAGCCAAACAGTTGAATTATGAGAGTTATATTTAAGGCTCCAATTTCCTGGAAGGATAGATTTTCTTTTTTGATGGCTGCCTAATTAGTATGCTTTAAATTTAGATGGCTTGAATTAATTGCAGCAAGAATTTCTTGAGAGAATTGGTGTTAAAACGAAGTGCACTAAATAGTGAGGTTTTCAGGGGAATGCTGGAGGTGTTCCACCAAGCCCTTCACACATCTCTGTGACAGAAGGAGTGTAATGTATTATTTTCTTATTAATTTCCCATTTAAGAGAGTCTTATGAATAATAATACTGTGGAACAAAAATAGCTAAATATAGCAGGAGATTTTTTTCTTTTACTGCTTTCTGTTGCTGCTAGCTACCAGATGCAAAAGAAAAGCTGTAGTGTATTTGTTTCCTGGACAGTGCAATGGGAAGTGAAGTTGTCCCCAGTTGGCTGAGAGAGGTATTTTGGTCAATTCTGAGAGCTCAGAAATGATCCCTGGGAAGCAGATTCATCCTTCCTACAGAAGAAATCGCAGGGAGAAATTTGGCCATTCTGGGCAGTTTCTACTGTTAACGAACTGAAAAGATATTTACAGGAAGTGAATCAGACTTTAGGATTGAATAAAATGTCCTGTGCAGAGATTTATCTTTTATACTGCTGATGAGCATCCACATGCTTCAGTTAAGTGCTGGAAGTGATGTGAGATGAGTCCAGGGGTATATATGCCACAGATTACATTCCCCATGCCAAAGAGCACTTCAAGCCCTGGGAGCCGGAGTCCTGAGTTTGTTCCTTCAAAGGCAGACGCTTTAAGAAAGGAGATCCATCCTCCTCTCTTTTAGCATTTGTCATAACCACTGTTGTATTAAAAGTCTGCACAGTCCATTTTGAAAAAGGAGTTCCTTCCTAAAATTAGGAAAAGGGCTGTGGGGATACTGGGCTGGAAAAGAAGTGATGGAGAGGTTGGGACCTAAGGGAAAAAAATTGAGGGGGCAAGCAAAGGAAGATCGAAAGTCCGCTGAAGTGAAAGAAAAAAAGATTAAGAGATTCTTATACCAAGTGTCCAGTATACCCAGGGTTAGTCCTACAGGCAGCTGCTCTATAAATAAAACATAACTATTAAAATGGGAACCTTGTGGTTTTTAAAGGCAGATGAGCCCAAAAGGTTTCACCTCCTGTCTGGCTCTGCAGGAGCCACGCTGCGCTTATCTAAGACCTGGAGGTCACTCTTTGCATAGTTTGCATGCTGCAGAGTTATTGAAAAGCTTTCCTGGTCATATCAGCATTTTGGTCTTTAAAGAAAACATTAGGAGTATTAGCAGAGTAGCCAGTGTCTAACTTGTTCAGAAAAATACAGATTGGTCCTTTAGTAATTCATTATCTGATTTATAATGCATGGTAAAAGGATAGGAACTCCAGGAAGATGCTGGGGCTTCCCAGCATCGCAGCCTTCATCTACAGTTGTTGGAAGTAATGAAGGATAATAAAACAAATCTTACTGTAAATAATAAATAACCTCATCATCGTATATTTAAAAACAGAAAGCATGAAAGGGAAAATTCCCAACAGCTGAAAAGATTTAATAGCTCTTCTTAGTGCTTGCAGCACCAGTTGTTGACTTCTGTTAGAAGGAGCCTGGTTAGTATAGATTCATTTATAGAAACAAACAAAACAAAACAAGGAGGAAAAAAAGAAAAAAATAAAACAAAAGAAAAGAAAAGTTGTCAAAAGAAAAGGCTAAGGAGTAAGGTAATAAAACATTTATTTGATGAGGGACAGTGATTCATAGCATGCAGGAGCCTCAAGGGAATACAAGGGCACAGAGGAAGGAAAACTGCAAGCAAACAGGCAGAATGAGAAGAAAAAGAAAAGTATTTAATAATAGTTAGAAATGTTTTTGCAGCTGGAGCACAAAACTAGGGTCTCAGCTACTTGTCACCATGGAAGATTTGTCCTTTTTCACAGGAAAGCATTTATTCTCTAGGTGGTTTTTGCAGGAGTGGGTAGGGTAAGGAAGTGTACTTGCAAAGCTAACTTGCCCCAGAATTTTCCAAGGGGAAAATTACTCTGTCATTCACTTCCTGCCCTCTTTCACTCCCTATCAGTACAGCTGTGATGTTAAAATAGCTGCCGTGTTTTGTTCCACTGGGGCTTCCCTTCGTTGCGTGGGCACATGATGTATTTCACAAAGAGACCTGGGAAATCTCAGGCCAAGCAAGTGAGTTTGCAGCAGCTGTGTAGACCAAGGTTTCAGAACACATAGCCCACACCCCAATTTCTTAGTTGAGACCATTTCCACCTCGGTGCGTTTAGTAACCTTGGTGTATTTAGCTGCCACGAATCAGGCTTCTGGTTCCAGAGTTTGCTCCCAAACTTGATGGAGATCCACGAGCATGTCCTGATGAAGATGTGCTGAAACACAGGACCCTGACAGGTAACCTCAGAACATTTTGTGGTGCCAGTTTTAAATGTCAGTGCCTCCAGCTGTGCTTTGTGCAGGGATAATCCCACCCCAGCAGAGTCAGCAGGGCAAGTGTGCAGTCATTTTACCTGGCAACCCTCTCTTAATCCATTAATCAGAAAAATGCTGTTCAAAGTGTGGTGCAGGACAGGTTGCTGACGGGTTATGCTCATGTTCTGAGCCAAGACTCTTTTACACAGCATGAACCTTCTATAAGGATTACGAAGGTAATAGAAGTTTAATCAGTATAAAAAGATTTTACACAGGTTTTGTTTAGATACCACAGCCCCTTCCTTTTAGGAAACATGGCATCAGCCACTTCACCAGATTTAAAAGCAAACATTATCAGGTAGATTTCTAAAGTTATTTTGAAATCCAGAAGCCCTCTACTTCAAGTGAAATCCATGTGTGTGACATGGCATACCTTTGAAAATGTGGGCCATTACACCCAAACAGCATTTCTCTTGCCCTGGTGTCAGAACACCCATATGGAATGAGCGAAACATCTTAACTGTGTTTGTAATCTCCTGCCCCTCCCCTCCCCACCCCAGGCAACTCTAGGGACTAGTGAAGTGGTCATTATTTTTTCATGATACCTTCCTCATTGCCTAATTAGCAGTCTTAGTAAGAAGTGGTTCTGTACTTCACTGAAGGAAATAATATATCAGTTCCTGTTTAATTACAACTGAACTACTGCCACACACAGCATTATAAGATATAGCCTCCCTGGAATAAAAAAAAGGATCAGATGTAAGATTCTCTTTGGCCTCTATTTATTAGCTTTGGTTCAGCAATATCTCAAAGGGAAATGGGCTCATCACTCAGGGGGCTTATCAACTCTGTACTGAAGTTTGCAGAAGGCTTAGCGTAAACTGTTGTATAGCAACGACAATTGTTATTTCCAAATAGCCATCAACATCATACGTGATACAACGAGTCATCACTTACGTGGAACAGCTTCTTATTGTTTTGCAGCTGACATAACGTGCCATAGAAAACTTCTCTTGCACCAATTATTCAAAAAGACAAGTACGTCTTTGACAAAACATAAGCAGATAGCAAACCAGAATTGTCTTGACCCAAACCTATTTTCAGACCTGGAAGAGTCTGGTGTTCTTCCTTATTCCTGTCTCCATCTTTGTCTCCATGATGGGCTCTGCCTGCTTGTTCCTAGCTGGAAGAAAGCTGATAAGATGTGAGTGCTCTGTGCTAGCAAAATGCCGGGGATAACTGGGCTGAGAGCCTGGGCACCACTGGTGGAATTCAGCTGGGGACTTGCACACCTGAACGTCAGTGTCTAGATCCCCATCACAGTCACCAGAACCCTGATCAAGACACCCAGTGTTGCCCTGGGAGCTACCCAGCTCACCTGAAGGCAGACATGACCTTTGGTATCAAACTCACTTAACTAAGTGTTAAGATCTGTTTTTAGTTGTCTAACAACGTGAGGTAATTTCCACCCCGGTTTCTGTTTGTGTCCTCTGTCAGTAATCTTACCAAAACTGTTTGTCTTCCTGGTACCCAGGGAATAGTATGGGAAGCAATCCAAAGAGCTATGCATATGCCTAATATATATTTGTATAAACAGATTAACTAGCTTTGCTCTTGGCCTTCAGCTTTTGAAAAGAGGTTAAATCCCCCTGATCACCAGATAAGTCTTGGATTACAAATCAGGCTGCGGAACAAAGTATCTTATACCTAAGACCCTATGTAAAATACTTGGAAAAAACCAAAACATACTTAAAGGATTGACAGGTTCATCTCTGTGAATCTAAAGGCCACACCTGAGCCGTGGATTTGTGCAGAAGTCTGATCAATCTCAGTGCCTAAGTGGGATTGAACAGACTGTTGGATTGCCTCAACTCACAGGGCAAAAAGTGTCTTCCTATACTATTTAATCTGCCAAGGTATTTTCTGTGTTAGTCAAGGTAATGGTACGCACCACCAGTATTCAATTTTCCACTGTGATTATAAAAGTTACCACCCAAACTACCTGTATCAGCAGTTTTCCATTGTGCTTTATTAACATTGTGTATTTTAATGGCTGGTTCTGCTAATGAGATTTGGAAGTTTTATATTAAGGGCACACAGAACAGAAATCATTAACTAGAAGAAGGAGGTTTTTCTGACATATTCATAAAATTACATGCTAATAAAATAGGAATATGATTTCAGTAGTTGCTAATACAAATTGATTTTCATATTAATGATTCCAGAGTTTTATTCTGGGAACAAAAGTTAAAAGTCAGGGTACCCATACTGATAAGAAAGCACAAATCACTGGTATTCCTGCTGGAAGACAGGAGCAAAAAAGGCCAGCGGTCCATGATGGTGACCTTACCTTTCTACATGTTCATCCACTTTCTTACATTTTACACTTTGTTCAATCAATATCACCTCACGCAAGGAGGCAAAGCTGAAATTCTGCTCTCTGCTTGTGGCCATTAGCCTCACAAGTGCTTTTCTGAAAGAGTGTAGGAAATAATACCGATGTGCTGGCCTCTTCCTTAAAGAGGCAACTGACCTACTATGCAGCTTCATGATGTGTCTGTTACACGACTTATTTCACTGTTTAACGTTGGAAACTGGTCGAGGTTGGTATATGTTTCTGAAACATTACCATAATTGGATACTGGCATAAGTCCTTTCATGTAGATAAAACAGGTACTTGAATAATTTCTCTCAGGGGAATATTTTCACCAGAACTTGTTGATTCAATTAAATCAAAATATTTTGAGGGAGTATGTTGGATTTGTCAATAATTTTGATGATAGGAATTTATTTAAGTATATTATTTCACAAAGGAATTTAGTAGTTAAGAATGTATCAGGGCCTCAAATTTCTACTTTTTTTTCATGTTTAGAAATTCCAGTTTTTAGACAACATTAACTATATAAGTGACCTTCAAGTTTTCCAGCTTCTGAAAAGGAAATATTTCAAATCATTCCTAAGATACGTTCTGATATATTCTTTATCAATTCACTAGTCAGGGCTACATCCTTGTGGCTCAAGCACATCCCACCAGATATCTGAGATGCCTAAATTAGGTGTACATATGACTGCTCTGTCTCTGTAGTCAATGGAGAAATACAGGTACCATAGGAGAGTGCTTCAAATTTTAAGGCAGCTGTGTTGGAAATGGGACTAGACATTGACCCAAGAGTTAACAAGTAGGACAGATGAATCTGTGTGAGTATATTGAAGGCTATGGCGTTCTGTTCTTAGCCAAAATATCTCTTTATCTTTAAAGATGCATCAGAGCTTATGACCAGTTTTCTTATAATAGAAACTATTTATAAACATATATTTCCCCAAACTTTCATTTGGACTAGACAGTAATCATTATAGTCAAAGATATGTACCAGCAAGCGTATTCACCTGAAAACAAGATAAATGGTTTATTTTGCTAACATTAAAAGCTTTTAAGTCAAGGTCACTTCCTTTCTGGTCATTGTTAGAGGAAGTCGGACTGGATGACCTTGACGGCTCTTCTGTGCCTATGAATGATCTTTTCATTTGGAGTTAGAGACTTCTGAGCTTTCTTCCTCCTTAATGCTGGTCTATATGATGATTGGGGTGACATCACGGCTTATGGGACGCAATTCAGGAAGCTTAGGTCAAAAAACTGACTATGTTGAAGATATGTATGAAGTACTGTTTTGCATGTTTCCTCTGTCTGAGACCACACTTATCAAAAGGCTGAAATGCTTTTCCTTTTCCTCCTTTTCCCCTCTCTCGCCTGTTTGGATTTGATTGCTTTTAGGAGCAAGGTCTGCTTTTTAGTATGTGGCCCAAAAATCAGTAAGGTCCTTAGACACACAAAACAATAACACATTTTAAAATGATCATAATATTAAAAAAAAAAAAAAGTCACATACTGTGAATTATATATACACAGGCTATTAAGAGTTTGGTAAGGAAATGTCTCCCTCACATCCTGAAGATACTATTTTTATCATCTTTTTGCGGTTCTGTGAAGTATGTCTTAGTGCCCTGAAAATTATGCTACCACCAGCAGTCCACTATTTCCTTGAATCTACTTCCATCTGTTGGCAAAAGTGTAGATTGCACTTGGGAAAACTGGAATCTCATAATACAAATACTTGGTTTGGGTTTCCTGAGAAAATAGACAAAAAGTAGAAATCCTCAACACCTGGCATGTTTCGGATTTTTCTCATAACCTGTTAAATGTCTTTATGGTAAACTCTTAAACCTTTTAAAATTTTTTATTTAACTATTAAAACAAAACAAGCAAACTGTCATATACACTCCCCATGCATAAAGAAGGTCTTGCACAATTAAAAGTTGCCTTTTTTTTTTCCTCAAGTACATCTGCTGGTCTAGTAAAAAGCTATTATCCCGTTCCAAAAGCCTTGCACCCCTTATTTCTTAAACCCACCACAGCTGTACAGCAATCCTGCTGTAAGCTGTTGTACAGCTGTTATACAACATTCCTGTCTGCTGGCTCAGAGTTTTAGGCAAGAAGCTTTCATTTCTTAAAACAAACATACCTTATGTATAGGTTTATGGGTATTACTATATCAAAGTATACTGTATATTTTTCATATTTTGGTGCCGGTCGATCAAAAAATAAATTTGACTTCATATTAAACATCTTGCAATGATTAACATGCTCTGATGAAGCAAACTAAATAATAATTGATAATCCAGCTGTTGGCATCAACAGCTCCCGTGTTTGATTCAGCACCGGTTTGTCTTATAAGGCTGCCTTTTTTTAGGAAGCCAACTTGCCATGCACAGTTGTTACATACTGCAGAGCAACGGTAGTGTTTGAGGCTTGAACGAAACTCCAGACTTTTCAGTGTGATACTTTTTATACTTTCGGAGACTATACTTACACGCTCTCCAGGAGTCCAGGTCAGACCTCAGACTCTTCATTCCACCTTTATCTGTTTTAGTGCTGCTTTTGATGCTGGTGGTTATATTCTCTCTGAGTTTTGCCATCTCTTGCCTTATTGTGATGCATTCCTTGTCTGTTTAGTCTCTAAAATATCTTTTTCCCTTGATATTCCTCCTCTCATTCTCCATATATCTCCCCTAAGACCGTATGGAAATACCTCTTCTGTTTAACTTTTGCATCTTCCTGTAGGTGATATCATATCCTACCATGATCTTTATGGCAAAAACTTTCCCCAAAAATCTATTTTTCCCATTCTGAGTCTGTTTACATCTAGGACATCAACTGTGCTGTTTGATTTCAGCCTAAATACAATACACTGTATACAGTGACCCTCTTCAATCTTCTCCTAACCTATCTTCATCCTCAGTAACCTTAGACAACACCAAGGGATGTCTGTCACCCAGGACACACAAGGCTTGTGGGGCCTTGGGCAAATGTCAAAGGCTCTCTTCATCTATCACAGGGCTACAGTTACAGATATGCTTTAGTTTAGCAGGATCCTTTACTTCCTAGGATCTCATTTATTTCCTGGGCTATTCAACCTTAAACACTTCTACAGTGATGTATGATCCGGTCTTGGTCCTTCACTCTTGTAGATATAAGCAAACCATTCTCAAAATACTGTTGTTTCCTTGCCTGCAGTACTTCAGGGCTAGACATTTTCTTCTCATTCTCAATATTGCTAAAGCTCTCTTACCCCCATCTTCTTTGCAAATACCTTCCTTGTCTGATACTTTAAGTATTTATATAGTTTTTGGTAATGCTCGGTTCCTCACTGAAACTGGCCCTGTGCAAATGCATAGTAAGGTCATCCGTGCCTTACAGAGCTCATAACTGAGGTGGGAAAAAAAGAAGCAAAAAGAAAAACAGGTAAGCTAACTTTAACACAATCACCCACAGAGAGAGAGGAAGACACAGTATTGATGATTTTAATAATCATGGTTGTTTTGAATCCCTACTCTGCCATACTGAGTTTCAAACATTTCAAGATCTACCTGATATTTGCTGCTAAAAGATAGCAACCTTCTTGCCATGGCTAGGTGGAACAATCCAGAAAGACTTCTTCACAGAGGAGCTAACAGTTACCTGCAGTTAGATGTCTATCTCAATCTATGGACTGATTCTTTACTCATCCATTACACAGTACCATGGAAGAACAATATTGCATTCTGCTTTTAAAGCTATTTTCCTTTAAACACAAGGAAGAAGATAGCCTCAGAGATGAATATATGCCTTTGACTAGTGCCGTGAATTTTCTTCAAATTTCATCAAGTACTAAGACATTTTGTGCTTCCTGTGAAAAAAAATCAACATTATTTGCTGTCCAATTCAAGAAACATAAAATATGATCATTCTGAAACATAGCACACAACATTCTGTGTCATCAGACTTGCAAATAGACTGTGATTTAGAAAACAAACAAACAGAATACTTTGGTGTATTTCCAGATTTTCTTGGAAAGATGAGACCAGTGATCTCTGGATCACATTGCAAATTATTTTCCTTACTGAATTATTATGTGATTTTTGTTTAGAGATGATGGGTTGTTGTCTGGTGATGCTAATTATTTTACTCTTTTGGAGAAAAAAATATATTAAAAGCTGAGAGCTGTTGCTTTTATTTTGTGTTTTCTTGAGACTAAGGAGCATCTTAAAAAAAAAAAAAAGGTTTTTTGTAGGATTCTGAGATTGCATCTGCTCTAATTGTGATTTAATTGCCACTGATGACTGCCAGCTGTCCAATGTGAAAGAAAACTATTAGCAGGTCTGCCAGAAGAAAGGAAAGTTCTGTTCTGTGAAATGATGAGATTCAAGTTTACAGAATTTGCTTTTTCTCTTCCCCAAAGAGAGCAGAAACATCTCGTGCCTACCTGAACTGGTTTGGTTCCCTCTGATCGGAAACAGTGAGTTAAATCTCAATCTTCTTCCTTCATAAGAATGCTCTGAGGAATTTTGTTGCAAAGATAACTTTTGATCTTGACAAAACTGACTTTTCCACTGATGGATGTTTTGGGATTTATATTGATGCCGTATGAATGAATATAGCTGAAATTAACTGGCATCACCAGTATTGATAACCTCAGATGACTCACCACAAAATGATTGCTGTATTCTGACCTTTGAGAAGATTTCGGGAGGCCAGGGTTCAATCCCAGGATAAAACGCAGTAAGAGAAGATTGAAGCTGTGTGGACTGTGATAACACTGTTATTTCCAAAGTTTTCAGTCTCTTCAACTGGAACTCTTAGACACTTCAGATTAAATGATCTGTAAATGCCCAGTGGCAGAGTGGTCCAAACCTTAATCCGTCTTCGAATCCACAGCTAGTGAATACGGCTGATAGCTAGCACACAGGAGACAACAGCTCTAAAACATTTGTTTTTTATCTCGGACTCTTTTTATTCACCAGAGTTCTATGTTCTCAATATGTTTTACCCTATGTATGTAAGCTTTACAGACAAAATATAACCTCCCTTGTCTGTCTGCTTACATTCCTGGTCCAAATTACTAGCAGACCTTACAACCAGAGAAGCAATGTTGCTAAACAGACCCAGATGGAGTCTTCTTAGAGTCAAAAGTTTATAGGTATGGAGAGCTGTTATTTATCATATCTGAGCAATGGTTTAAAGAAGGCAGGGGAATGTAGGTAATCAAAAGA
Organism: Harpia harpyja; assembly: GCF_026419915.1. Taxonomy (NCBI): domain Eukaryota; kingdom Metazoa; phylum Chordata; class Aves; order Accipitriformes; family Accipitridae; genus Harpia; species Harpia harpyja. Next base: position 111,131,177 of record NC_068969.1, on the reverse strand, counting down.
TAAGAAGGATAAAGAGTTCAGGCTGACCTCTGTGCATCTTACTATTGAAGACACATTATGAGGAAAAATGAGAGGCCATGAATTACAAAGAGAGGTTGGTGCTACTGCAGTACCGTAAATGGAAAGAGTGAACACATGATTCTGGTTTATGCAAGAAAATCCCCAAACCCTAGCTCAATCCTTTGTCCAATCTCTAAATCAAAGCCACCCTTTGTACACAAGAAGTCGTTCTCTCTTTTTTTTTCTTTTTTCTTTTTCCCCCTCTCAACACAACAGCAGCTTGCAGGTAGTCTTTGTGTACCTTCTACCATGGTAAGAGTTATTACCATTTTGAGAAGGTGGCCTTCAGAACCTGATGTCATTTCAACATTTTAGCAGAGTGAAGATCAGTACAGTTCCTTAGTAGTGATGGATGCAGAATCTAGCTTCAAGAACAGCCTCTGGCTTGTAGAGCACAGCAGTCCTTTCCACTTTCTCTGAGATCGCGAGAATGGAAAAGCAATTTTTTTTATCCCTTATCTGAATGTTGATTCGATTCTTTCACCTGCACCAATTTCTTACTTAAGGCCTAAAATAACCTATTCCCCTATTCCCTGGCTTAGAATAACCTATTCCCCTATTCCCTGAACACTTAAAATTATGCCACATTTCTAAGTTTCTCACGTGTTTCCTTGTACTACGAATTTCCCTGAAGATCCCAACCTCTTTGCTTATCTGTTATGACAAACCCTCAGTAAAACCAGAGCCAAGACAGGTGCAGATCTCAGCTTAATTATCCTTGGATGTTACTGATGCATCACAGCTTTTATCACAGACAAATGCATTTCGGTTTCCCCTTCAGCAGCTTAACTCAGAGGATGCTGAGCTCACTTATGTCCTTGTGCAGGTCCTCACTTGAGGCTCTCAGCATCACTTACACCTTCTCTATTGCTTTCTGCAAAATAGTCCATCTTTCTTTCTCTCCCTTCACCATCTTTCCCTACTGGGAGCTCCTAAACTGGTCTGTGCTTGTGAGAGCTCCTGTTCTTCATGACAAGGACACTTTGCAGCAAGGATCATAATTTTCCCATTCCTCACTAATGGTGTGTGTCTACACATATGTACACACCCCACAAAGCAGCAAAATCAAGAGACTGAAAAATATAAATTTACTTTTATATAAGCATTTCTTTTATATAATAATTTACATAGTGTTTATTTTTATATAAATATTTACTTCTTAGAATGTTATTTCTTACTAAAGAAGTTCTTTTTCTCCACTTCTCTTTTTCATGCCTTCTGATTTTTCCTTTCTTTTTTTACTGCAGAAAAAAAAATAAATACCTGAAAGCTCAAAAAAGAACAAAAAATGAAATTGTTTTCTGGGTTAAAACTTACTGTTCTTGTTTGAACACCACTGTTATTTCAATTAACTGTTTGAAATGCAGTCCTATAAAAGGTTGAAAGTAGTGAAAATGTCCTTCCATGTGTCATTGAATTACATTTATTTCTTTGTGTTTTAAATTGCTAAATTACTTTATCTCAGCTCCTGAGGAATTTTACAGGTGATCTGTTAAAAATGATTTTGTGTGTCAAAGTGTTAAGATCACACCTCTGCTACGAAAGCAGAAACAGGCAGGCACACACTAAATGTGGGAATTACCAGATGCTTTCACTTCAAATGGAAGTAGCCTTTTCATTCTTACCACTTTACCTGACATGACCATTACTTGCCTGGGGTCAAACCCAAACCCCACTTCATGTCACTCCTCAAATTCAGAAGGGCTCTGTAAAGCTGATTCCCTCCTGCTACACAGAAGGAAGGGCAACGGGGAAAAGAGAGACTGCAAGTCTCTGTTAGTCTTTACTCTTGGCAGAAAGTTCAAGCAGTTCATAAAATTTCTTTGAGTAAAGAAATATATGAATAAGTTCCCAGAAAAAAGAGAAAAGAGTCCATGAAACCTGGCTATTCTTAACTAGTCATAGACAATAGGCCACAGAGAATTTCCACCCAGCGCTGTGGTCTCTCTCTCGGGACCTCCTTGGAGAATTTCATCGGCAGCTCCAGGAGACCCAATGTATCGAAGCTCTGGCAAGTCAGAGTTCAGTTTTTACTGGGGATGAGGAGAGTGTGGAATCCGAGTGGAAAATGATGCTGATAGACTGTTCAAGATTCGTTTTTGCTCATGTCGGTATCAGTCTCCTCTGCCACACAGAGCTTTTCTCCATTCAGCCTGTAGTTTAGACCACCATAAGGAAACGACAACCACACACCTAGCATTGGCTATTTTTGGAAAGTTTAAAGCTGCCGCCGACATATTTTAATTGTATCTATCTCCTTCACCTACAGGAGACAGATATCTAAAGAAGTGCTCTTCCAGGAGCACGCTCTGAGTTTTGCAGAAGTGAAAGAGAAGTCTTCCTTTGACTTCAGTCCCCAAAGGTAGAAATGTAGCTAAAAGCAGCAGCTGCTGCAGAAGCTGTCTACACTTTGTGCTATTATGGAGATTTTTGAAGCATATGGGACGAATTTATTTTTATGAAAACTCACTGTATCAGAAGCCCTGATAAATATGGCACAGCTAGAGCAGGATTTAATGTTCCTAGCAAATGCCTGAATTTTTTTTTTTTAACTTGTAGGATGAAAAGATTTTCTGTGCCTGGGAAGTTGTGTGGGTGGCAGGACAGAACCAGATGTTTGCCAAACCCTCATTGATGTTTTTCCTCTATATTTTTATTAAAATAGGAGCTGAAACAGCACACAGTCTGAAAGTTTGGATGTGGAGCTTCAACGGTTTTATGGATAAGTTGAGCAACACTTGTCTGGTGTTATTATATTGTGAAGCTGTGGAAAGCTTTAATTAATTAAAGCCAATGGATTCTTTCAGGATCTCTGATGCTTCAGAAGAAAACAACTTAGTAGCACTCTTGGAGCTCACTATTCTCTTATCTTGTAAAAATTACCACCCAGTGATGAAAAATTAAAAAAAAAAAAATCAAATGAGATTTTTATATGTGGGGATTTATTCCTTCTCTCTCTTTCAAAGATACTTTTTGAGAGTTTGTTCTGTCTCCTATACCTTCTCCTCTGTGATCATCCTGAAAGGATTACTCTATATTCCACTGAGATCCATACATAGCAGTGTGCAAGGTGTTAGAAGTGTATCCTCTTCATTTTACTAGTTAGCTGTTAATATCTTGAAAGTTTTTCAACACAGTGTACATCATGGCCATATGAAAGGCCCTGTCTACCACCATGAGAATCAAGCCCTCATCTCTCTCTTCCCAACCAGTCCGTTGTTAGAAGCCATAAGCAAGCCTTTTAGCTTGAATTTTTGGAGCAGGAGTTAGTAGAGGTTTATACTTTCTCTTTCACAATATTCAACCCACCACCTTAATCTGCTGTAAGCAAAGGTTTGCTGTGATCTAGAGGTTAGCTGGTTCTCCCGCTATAGGGGTAAGTCTGTCTGAGTGCCATGAATTGTAATGCTAATGGGCACAGTGCAACATGTTTATGGGTAGGAAAATTATTTTCTATATTGTAGGAATCACCAGGAGAAAGTGTATGGCCTGAATTATGTGAGAAGTCAGGTGCTTTATACGTGTGGTCTCTGAACTTAAAGGTTTGGGCTTTATTATGCATCTCGTAGTTAATTTTGAAAATGAATTGTGATTTTCCTTTTTTCTGAAAGAGGAAGCAGGTGTGTTAAAATGAGGCATGGCAAGCGACATAATCAGAGATGATACTAAGGTAAGAGTGGAATTTTGAATAATTCTTTTTATTTTCTGTTACAAAGTTTTAAATTACTAGGTGACCTGAATTTATGGGGTTTTTTATGTTTTAGTCTGAATAAAATGTTTAATTTCATCTAGCGCCAGTGTTTCTTATTTCATTTTCAAACCTTATGGAAATGAATTAAAAATAGAAGTACAATTTCTAAGGCAACATAATTTGAACTGATAATTAGAATATTTCACTTAAATACTCATGTCAAAGCAAAATTAAGGTTCTTTTTAAAACAAAAAAAATCTTTTTGCTTGAAAAAATTCAGCAGAACAGATGTTTATTTCCTAAACATTTTGATCAACTAAAATATGCATTTCTATGTTTCTATTTTTTGGTAATAATGTTTTGGACAACCCCAAAAAGTGCCTGCTTTCAGCAATAAAACTTTTCTCTTCCTAATTTGTGGACAGATGGCGGATTTCATGTGTCCTCTATTCTATACCTCTCTTTTAAATGAATTGGCTTTCATTTTCTTCTCTTGCAGCCTTCAATAAGTAGTAATATTCATCTTAGATTTTTCCTCCTGCTCTGATTAAGGCAGAGGCCCTTAGGAAAGACTGTGGGTGTCAGAGTTCTGAGGGAAACACCTGCAGACTTGGATGAGACACGCAGCCACCTGCAGACAGAGCTGACACATGCACGGAAGGATTTTTCCTTCCCTTTTTAATCACAGCATCTTTTGCAGTGTCTTTTGCCACATTGGCTGTCCTTGTCTTTCATGTGCACCTTCCTTTATTTATAAGTTCAGAGATGAAAGCACCTGCCTTAGCGGTAGTCCTTGCCATTGTCTTCAATGTGAACAGGAGTAAGTATTTCTCTTTGCACTTCAGTTCATTGCGTAGACTACTCAGATCTTCCCTCCTGAAGACGTTAATAGGATCCTAGGTAGCTACGGATTTGTAAAGAGAGGCACTATAATGCTTTATTAGAAAGTATCCAGGACCATGATGATTAATTCTAATTCCCACACAGGGCATTATTACACTGAAATTGCACACCCAGCTTGGCCCAGGCGTTCATTCAGTCCCTCCAATTGCAGCTGAACTTCAAATGATACAGCAGGTATACAGGAATTTATCCTGATGTCTATGGAGCGGTATTCAGGAGCACTCAGCATCCAAACTGTTGAAAACTATTTTGAAAATCAGAAAAAAAAAAAAATCTGCTGAAAAGCAAAACTCAGCAGAGACTCTTTATAAAATTCAGAATAACATTTTTAAAACACTTACATAGTTAAAATAACTTTCTAAAGGTCCTTAAGATCTATATGCAGCGTAAACCACCCAAACACTCCCCCAAAAATGCCTATTCTACCAATGTCAGTCTCCGTAACATCTATAAATAAATGGAAAAGATACACAAAGTTGGGATCATCACATGTCCTGGCCTGTAGTTGTTGTCAGAGTATGTCTAATACAGAGTGGGTGATAGGTACAACAAAAGGCAGCTGGGTTTTTGTAGCTTTTAAGTGAATTTGGTTGGAAACAAGGACTGAAATCTGTATTCAGATGAAGAAGATTTTATTTCCTCAGATTACGTCTTACCCACTAAGCTACAGGTTGGTGAAGGTCTCCAATGTCTTCTATTCAAGTGGAACAAACGCCTTATGGTCAGAGAGTGAGCAAGCGGAAGTATAATCCTGAATTTCATTGATTTATCAACAAAAGGAGTCCCTGAGTTATGTATTCACTTATCGATTAAACTGTCCTCAAAGAAAATATGTGAATATGACAGGCAGAAAAACTGGAACCCAGATCTCTCTCTTCCTACCCTGGGGCTCCCACTGTTATTTTGAAGAAGATTCATGCACTCACTCCTCATCACTCTTGCAAAGATAGACCTAGACCTTTTAATTAAGTCCCTGAACACAAAGGTGAGATGCACAGCAAGAAAATTGCCAGAGCAGAGGCTGCTGAACAAAGAGAAGTTTATGTCAGTCACTAAGAAGTGTCAGACTTAGACCTGGCAGCTAGCTCAGGCGTAGGCACTTCACTCAGCCTGGGTCACAGCTTGAGAAACGACACCCACATTTGGGCATTTAAGCTATTTGACCACAGACAACTGGAATAATCTATTATTTTTTTTAAATAGGAAAACCTACTGCCTTTTAATACCTTGCTGGGCTGGCTGGAGCCCCAGCATAGTTCCATTTGCCTTGGCAGCTGACTGCATTTTTTTTAATTGCCTTTGGCTGACTTCCAGTTCCTTGTCCTACAGGTGGGGTTTTTTGAGAGCAATCCCTCCTGAGGAATGAGCAAACCCTTTAGATTTCTAAAGTACAGAAAAGACACCCTATAGGTTACTTGTGGAAGCTCAGCAAGTGTCGATAGTTTTATGCCAAGCCTGTTAAGGTGTCCAGCTTTTTTGAAATGCTAATGGGGGAAAAAAAAAAAAAGCACTCCTATGTGGCTTTTTAAGCATCTTGGTCAATCTTACACGTTGCCCTTAATTAGCAGCCTAGCTGGTAGCTTTTGCTGAAATAGTTTTCTGCTAGATTGAGCTGAGTTGGCTCAGAAATGGGGTCCCAGCAGAGGCAGGCAGGCAGGCAGTGAGTAAGAGGGGTACGATGGTAGGAAGCAGGGCTATTCCTTTTATGTCAGTCATGCTGCTGGGAACAAAGCAGATGAATAGAAATGAATTGTGTCTAGGAATGTAGATAAACTTTTCTTGGAAAATTTTTAGTAACCCTATTATTGATTTAAGAAGGAAAAGAATGGCAAAAACTTTTACAAAGTATAACTCTTATAGCTTGTTCCTAGAGTTGTTTTTGGCTTTTAAGGAAATGCAAAGTGAAGTTGTAATCTTATATAAGCATGACTAATGTAAGTTTGGTGAAAATTACTGAATAATATTATGAGACACTTGGAAAAACAGGACATAAAATTCATAAAACCTGGTGCAAGAGTAATGTTTTAAGAGGTATTTAGTCATATTTTTCCCCTCAGGAGACATTTCTGGAGATGACACTTGGTCTATTTCTTCCAGGTGAAGTTAAGATAAACATGGTAAAAAAAATTCACTTTAGTTTTAGAAAGAAGGCATGTTAACTCTGCCTCAACTTTTGCTTAAGTAAACCTGTGACCTTCTATAATAATTTCAGCAACTAATCAGAAAGGGCCATACCTAACTTCGGTGTCATGTGATGGCCAGCCAAACAGTAGATGTGTTGAGTCTTCCACAGATTTTTAACAACCATATCAGCTAAAGAGTGTTCCCAGTTTCCTCCAGCTTTCATCTGCAGTCCTTTAAAACTGTACAAAAATAAGAGATTCTGATTCTTCCGTGGTTTATATGTGAGTAAACTACAGTGCCTGGGCTCATTAGAGAGAGACTTAGAGCAAGAAGAGGCCTTGATTTGTTAATTATTAGTCAGACATCAGGTAACGTTAGTGTCTTCCAGAGATTTCAGGCTATGCAGGCCATTGCAACTACTTTTAGCCCCAAGAACAATTTCATTCTCTTTTATTCTTTCTTTTTTTAATTTTAATTCCCAGAAAACAGGAAAGGCATAGCAGGTAGCAAACCTTGCTGCTCACCAATGCCCACCGTAGCAGAACCATATACATTAGAGCTGGAGCTGCAAGATAAGAGGCAGAGGATGCTCTCCATGAGAAAAACAGCTTTGCCACTACGCTAAACTTTCCTGAGCTGACGGGCGTGTTATGAGTATGTATTTATGCGTCCAGGAGCATGCCTCTCTTCCCTGCAGAAGAGTATAAATCGTCAGGTGCAAAAATGCATTAAATAACCTGTGAGATTAGGCACTTTTTGCAAAAACTCTCCTCGGTTGCCTGATGCTCACCGTGCTTCTTCCCACTAGATGGCACCGAGCATCTGCTGCATCGCTCTGCGGCCGGTCCCGCACGCTGCTCCGCAAAGGCTGGCTCACCCTCCCTGGGCTGGGTATCAACACAGATCCATTTTTACACCTAGCCCACAAATTCCCCATTCCTAAATGAATGCCAAACCAACTCACTCCTTTTTCCCCATGCCCGCGCTCGTAGCTAAATGTCACGGCCGCAATAAGCAGTGGGGATGGTGACGGAGCATCCTCCAGGCTTGTCATCCCCTCTGGAGCTGATCCGTAGAGCTCAATACTTGATTGAGCCGAGCAGGCCCAGAAACAACACAGCTGCATTATCACACTGCTCAGAATAATATTTATTTGCTAATTGTTTGCCTGAGCGCAACATCTCGTAGAGCTGGTGGGATTGCTGGTCCCCAGTTAATTCCCAGGGCTCCCAGAGCTCTGTGGCTCCCCACTAGCTGTCAGTGGCAATCTCAGAGAGCCATTTGTCAGCTTTGGCTTGCAGAGAGATGCCCAGAAGTTGCACTTTATCTAAATTCCTTTCCAACTCTCAACAGGAGCCTACTTGCCGAGATTTTCAATTACACTTCATTTCCCTCACTTGCAAAGGAAAGTCTTTTGCTCTTTTCATCAGTAACAGTCACTGCAAGCCTGTCCCTGCTGTCTAAGTAGCGATGTGGAAATGGTACAGCTTTGAAGTTGTGCTCCCTAGTTAAGGAATACCTGTTTTGCAGAGACTTTGTAAGACTGAGACTGGTCCAATAGGATTTTTTCCTTCTAAAGGTCCCCTAAGGGATAAAGGAGTGCTACTGATCCTGACCAGGTGAAGGGAATGGGAATTTTGCCATTGAATATGGACAGGTATAATCGTTGCTGAGACTGTGGAAAAGGAAAAGAGGTTACAGCAAGACAGAACTGTGCAGATTCTTTCACCTCCTGATTTGCAAATCTGGCACTTGAAAACAAAAAATATGTGTGCTCTGTGTACAAGACATGGAATCATAGAAATCATAGAAGCATTTAGGTTGGAAAAAAACATAAACCTAATGATACCAAGTCCACTACTAAACCATGCCAGTGTTCATGGTGAGAGGAGTCCTAGGATGGTACTAAAGACAGAAATAAAATATTGTAGATGGAAAAGAAGGTAAAAGCATTCTGAGCAAGGGTGGATTTTTCCTCAGCTCAAAGTTTTGTACCACATGGCCACATATAATATGCTATAAAAACACTGGCTCCCAGTATTATACCTACAAAACAGGATGAAAGCACTTTACTTCAAAATGTGAATGGTCAGTGCTAAAGACAGGTGTCATGTGAGGATCAGTGACTAAAATGCATGAATAACGCTCCTTTTTCACAGGAAGGTAGATTCCACTTGGGGGTTTTAGCTTATGGAACTAAGTTACATTTTTTGCTTAGAATCAGTCTTGCTTCCCTCACAACCCTCTAGCTACAACCACTGTAGACTGCTAATTATCACAGAAAAACCTAATTGGAACCAACTTCTGTCAAGAAGAAAACTAGGGCTAATTTTGTACTGGATGAGTCCATTTATTCCACCAAAAAAACCCTACTCATTATATCTGCTTGTTCATGTGAATCAGTATTCAGGAATTTCCTTCATGCAAAGTATTTAATGAGATTATTTTGATTTCACACCAACAAAAAAACCAAACCCTGCCACCAGACAACAACAAAAAAACCCAAACACAAAACCTGATTTCACACGTCTCTCTCCCTCATTTTTTTTGGAGCAAAACATCCTATACTGTTCCTCAGAGGCTTTAGACTAGTCTGCTCATAACAATAGCTGGGTTCCTTCCAGTAGTGCATTAAGCAACATGTCTGTACTGTCACATATTGTTTCTCTTTCATCCTCTTCCCCGAAGGGAAAGTAGCATACACAATCGAGAGACTCATTTTGCTCAAGTATTCTGTACTAATTGGCTTTTCCTAAACAGTGAAGGCATCCTGCCCAGGAATATCGCATTGCTGTAGACCAGCTGAGAAGGGACATGAAATACCTGAGGCCAGATCGTTGTTCGTCAAGAGGGGACAGAGTCTCCAGGCATTTTCAGTTTTTCACCTTTATTTCATGATGAAACTTTACATTATTATAGTTGAAACCAAGCACAATATTTTGATCACCTTTAAATTGTACTTCTTCCTTTATGGAATTTTTCTTAATACTCAAAGCCAGATCCGAGGTCCTTTCTGAAATGCAATTTCCATGCAACTGAATTTGTTACACATCACTTCAGTTCTATTATACTTGGCAGATGATCTTTTGCTCACTTTTATCTGTAAATTCCTCGGGAGTTTTATAGACAGTGCTTGAAATGGTAATTCAGACGCTCTGAAATGAAGCTGGTAGGCAAATGTAAAGAGCTGGAATATTGTATCATTCTATACAGACCATTTCAACAACAATTCATGAGAATAAAAGCACAAAAGTGGGGTGTCAACAAAGTTCTTTTTGAAAAACAGCCAGTGCCTGCCAGAGAAACGCGATGATTTTGATCCAGTACTGTACTGTGTTGCATTTCTTCCTGCAATCTGCTCTTTTTAAACATTTCTGAGTTGGTTCCAGTGGTATTATGCCCTGAGCTATTACACAGATTTTACCTGTTAAATTGGTGAAATTTAATTCTCTTTTTCTTTCCCCCATCCCTTGGACTTCTCTATCACCTCATGATGAAGTTTCTGGATTATTTGACTCTGATCTTTGTTTGAAAAGCAAAGATATTTTTCCTTTTTTTCTTTCCTCCTATTCAGATCAAAAAACCAAGCCTGCTTATCGACTTGCTCTTTCCAGCCAGGAATGAAATAATTTTTCAGCTGTGTAAAGTGTTGGAACTTTCACCCATAATAGCTTGAAATGGCAGCATAAGAATTAAGTATCTAATGCCAACAGAGTGAACTCAAGGCCTCTTAGAAACATAAGCAAATTGAATTTTACTTGTCTAGTTCAAGAGTCTAGACAAAACTCTTCCTGCTGAAGGAAAGGAGGCCAAAAAAATTGCAAAAGAATAGGGATGTAAAGGCAGATTAAAAGCCTGGAGTATCTTCAGCAGCAAGTCTGATTTTCCACAGCTCCTTTATAGATAGTGCAGAAAATTGCTCAGTGGTCAATTTGCTGCCCTGCGATCTGCTGTCCTAAGACTCACGCCTGTGACTCCTGATTTGAACTAAACCAGAGGTGTCAGAAGTACTGAAAGACCAGTTAGTTTAGCAAGAACACCACATTCATCTGAAGTTATAAGGATCGCTGCTGGGGTTTGTAGTAAATGCAGACATCCTTCAGCTCTGCAACAACAAAAGTTTTACTGGCAAGTTGGTAAGAGAAACACCAATTTCAAGATCAATCTCCACACTGAAAAATCCAAAATAACAGCTCTTCTTTCATGTTTAATGTGTTTTTCCTATCCTATAAATTTTCCATTACAGTCATTTACTTTTTTCATGGACAAAAAAATGCCATTAAAACCTTTCATATTATAAAAATTTTTTTAAATGTTGAAAGAAACCTATAGCATTTATAATGTAGGAAGTCTGTCAGTTCATACCCTTAAATCTTACCCCTTAAAAAGGTCTTTAGCATATATTAATTACTACAGATTGACCAAAACAGATGGTCAAAAGGTGTTAGACAACACCTGTGTGACAGGAGTGGCCTCTTCACTTTTCCTTAAATCCTTTCTCCTCCCTTACGACATATGAACATCAGGTTCTCAAGGGAGCCTTGGGAAATGTGCCCAGAAGCAAACAGACTATTAGCCATGGCAGTAACTCATCTGGAAGAGGAACTGAAGACCAATTGGACATCTCTTTCTGTCTGCCTAAATTGAACATAACTTAGTGCTTAAGTTTCATGCAAAGGCATAGTTCATGCTTTTTAAAAAAAAAAAAAAACAACATGCTTGAGGGTCACCAGACTCAACAGAGACATCTACATCTGACTTAGTCACTCCACACTCCCAGTTTTAGTAAATGTAGACCTACTCAACGTAGCCAACGGAGAGTAGATGTGATTCATTCCATTCTAAAGTAAAAGATAAAAATAGGTCAAATGAGTCACTCCCAGGATCTCTTATTTCTCTACACAGACTAGAAAGGAGTCTTGGGTGACTAACTCAGATTGAGACATCTACTTTGTAGCTGTTTAATATTGGATGAGATTGTTCTTGCCCTGAATGGCTGTCATTACCCTCAAGGTAAGTAACCATCCGTATTTAACCACCTTTTTGTGCACTCAGCCACAGCCTTACACACCAAGTTCCACACCTGCATCCCTGCAGTCTGCACACAGAAACCTGAAGTGTTGGCTCTAGGGAAGGAGGAAATACATCTGGGATTTCTATCCCTAGAAAGTTTGATGTCCCGACTTTGTGTAGGCTTATGGCAACACCTACAAGCCCAAGTCCTGGCCAGGATTTCTATCACATTGCACTGGACAGAGACAAAATAAAGGTCTGCTCTCAGAAGGAACTAGCATGAAATGCAGACAGAAAAGTGCTAGAGAGCCTGTAAGTGCAACAGCCATAGAGTAGAATCTATACCGGGAATACTTTTCATTTCCACACCTACAGATGGTCACAGATCAAAACCAGACTGGCTTAACTCTGTTGGGGCCATACAAATTAACCAAAGTTAACAAATTAAATACAATCACTTGACACATTTTTTATAATGCAGAGTTATTTAAGTGATCAGGTAATAGAAGACCTTTGCCTCGAAGCAGTGTTCCTCTGTCATTTCACTCATGTCCCTCCAATGTTTTGCCTTCTTTGCACAAAAAGATATTTCATTCCTCACAACTATAAATGGAAAAATTGGGGCAAAATTTGTCATAGGATAAAATATGGTAGTATTCTGTCAGAGTTTCTTAGCTTCTTTAAATCTGTATTTACATATTAATACTTTTCTTTTTGTTAATTTTATAAAATTACACTCACATATTTCATGAAATATTCAAATTGCTATTTAAAAAAAGAAAGCTTTCTCTAGGTTACAAGTTTTAGTAAAATGATTCTAAATTATCAGTTTATTAAAGTACTTTGTTTTTTCTATAACTGCTTCCCTGAAGTCTCTGATTTTTTATTTGAGGGCAAGCAAGTTTTCTCCATCCCAGACAGATGAAAAACTGATGGTCAAAAACTTTCCGAGAAAATGCCTAAATAGTTGAATAGTTACAAAAATGATGAAGTATTTAATTTTTTTTTATGACTTGGTTTGACAGGTAGTTTTTGCAGAGCTTGAAGCACCATTGTACCTCATGAACGCAATAATTGAATACCTCACAGGTAAGGGGGATTGGGTTAGTTGATATAGTCTGGTGGGGTTTGGAAGAAGTTTTTGTCAAAATTCCTCACAATAAAAGTGTTAAAGGAAATCAGGTTACTATGAATTAGTTAGTACCGTCCTCACACAGATTAAAAGGCAGTTGAAAGATAAGAAGTGGAAAGCAGGAATAAATAATTTTCACAGCTCTGGAGTGTCGTCTTTGGATTTCTGCAGAGATCTGTGCTAGGACCCATGTCTCTCAACACATTTATAAATAACCTAGAAAAGTCAATAAATAGCATAATAATGCATTTTGGTAATGGTACTATAATCTTTACTTGTAGGAAAGATGAAGGCTGACTGGAGAATTACAAGAGCTTATAAGAATCAGTGGCAGAATAAGGGAAGAAAAAGTTCGTTTCAAACAAATGTAAAGTGATACACATGTGGGAAACTAAATCCCAATAACCTAAATTTATGTTAAAAGAAATGCACTCTGCACTGCTTGTTACAGCTCAGGGATGAGATTTGGAGTTAATAATAGCTAGTCCATGAAAGTACCAGTCAAATGTTCAGCAGTAGTCAAAAAAGCGTGTTAAGAAAAAGGAAAGAAGAAGAAAAGAAATGGCAAACAAAATTTGGAAAATCCTTCAGTCAGTGTATGCCACAGTGTACGCTGTGATGTTCCTGCATCTCGAGCAGGTAGAATTCTCAGTAGATCAGTAGCTGAATTAAGTAGGTAATTCAGAGAAGAAATTAGTGAGGGAAGAAATATGACATTGTAGGCAAGAAGGAGAAAATGAGTGACCTAGGGAGGGACAATAAGATTCACTCTTGACTGCTCTTCCAGTAGAAGAACTGAGGGCATCAGATGAACTTCATAGGCAGGCAGTCCAAGATGAAAAAAAAGGAGGTGGTAATTCACACAATTCGTATTTAGGTGTGCTGCACCTTCCTACAAGGTGCTGTGGGTGCTAAAAGTCTGCCTGGATGCTGGACAGATTAATGGTGGAGAAACTCAGTGAGGGCTGCTAACACTACCTCCATCTCTGGAAATTCCCAAGCCACACAAGGAAAAGTATTCAGCAAAATTATCACTGTATATTTGTCCTGGGCATACTTTTTCCCTAATATATTGCCTTAGGCTGCTTTCAGAACCAGAGGTGGAAGCTGATTTTCTGGCCCAACTCAGTAAGGCCATTCTCATGTTCTTTCCGCGAGCCTCCACCATCTGCTCCTGCACATCTCACAGGCTAAAAAGAGGCAATGGGGCTTACAGACTACACTGTGGCAGCCGGGGATGTAATTACAGAAAAATTTGCTTCAGCAACAAAACCAGATGGCACTGGCACATGTGAGAGGGCAGCATACTGTGGCATAGGGACTAGAACAAGCAGCTGGGGTCAAGGGAAGAAAATTTCTTAAACTGGCTTTGCTGCCAAAAATAATGTTTGTGCAACTGACCTCTTCAGCAACACAGTCTGATCTAAACTGAAATGCTTTTTATTTTATTGTCATGCTAGCAAATCAGAGCATTTCAACAAAAACCAGCATTCATTTAGAACAAAATGCTGATTTTGTGGAAATCTCAATTCCTGTTAAAAGTATCTCCTTACCCTCTCTTTCCTTTCAAATTGTAGTGGGTTGACCCTGGCTGGACACCAGGTGCCCACCAAAGCCGCTCTATCACTCCCCCTCCTCAGCTGGACAGGGGAGAGAAAATATAACGAAAAGCTCGTGAGTTGAGATAAGGACAGGGAGAGATCACTCACCAATTACTGTCATGGGCAAACCAGACTTGACTGAGGGAAAATTAACTTAATTTATTGCCAATCAAACCAGAGTAGAGTAATGAGAAATAAAACCAAGTCTTAAAACACTTTCCCTCCACCCCTCCCTCCTTCCCAGCTCAACTCCACTCCCAATTTTCTCTCCCTTCTCCCCCCTGGCAGTGCAAGGGGATGGGGAATGGGGGTTGGGTTCAGCTCGCCACACCTTGTCTCTGCCGCTCCTTCCTCCTCAGGGGGAGGACTCCTCACTCGGCCCCTGCTCCGCCGTGGGGTCCCTCCCATGGGAGACAGTCCTCCATGAACTTCTCCAATGTGGCTCCTTCCCACAGGCTGCAGTTCTTCACAAACTGCTCCAGCGTGGGTGCCTTCCCCGGGCTGCAGTCCTTCAGGCACAGACTGCTCCAGTGTGGGTCCCCCACGGGGTCACAAGTCCTGCCAGAAAACCTGCTCCAGCGTGGGCTCCTCTCTCCACCAGGCCACAGGTCCTGCCAGGAGCCTGCTCCAGCGTGGGCTTCCCACGGGGTCCCAGCCTCCTTTGGGCATCCCCCTGCTCCGGCGTGGGGTCCTCCACGGGCTGCAGGTGGAGATCTGCTCCCCCGTGGACCTCCCTGGGCTGCAGGGGGACAGCCTGCCTCACCATGGTCTTCCCCACGGGCCGCAGGGGAATCTCTGCTCCAGCGCCTGGAGCATCTCCTCCTCCTCCTTCTGCACTGACCTGGGGGTCTGCAGGGTTGTTTCTCTCCCATGTTCTCACTCCTCTCTCTGATTGCAGTTTCTGTTCCACAGCAACATTTTCCCTTCTTAAATATATTATCCCAGAGGCACTACCACCATCACTGATGGGCTCAGCCTTGGCCAGCAGCAGGTCCATCTTGGAGCCGGCTGGCATTGGCTCTGTCGGACACAGGGGAAGCTTCCAGCAGCTTCTCACAGCACCCACCCCTGTAGCCCCCCTGCTACCAAAACCTTGCCACACAAACCCAATACACAAATAAACCAAATTTTTCAGGTGAAAGTTCCCAACAAGTGCAAGGGTGAGGCAGCTTAAGCGAATGCACAGAACAGATCCCTGCTTTGGGCTCCTTATGACACCCTAAAGGATGAAATCTAAACAAGGGTGGCAATTTCAGTTTGCTGATGTGTGCTGCGTTGCACAAGCAGTGGAGGAAGAGTTCTGACTCCCAACATTGCCTTCATGAGAAAATAGCAGTATTTCACAGGGTAGTTTGCAGGTGTGGGAAAAGATTGTCAGCTGTCAAGGACCAACATGATGTCCTCTAGGGACAGGATAGATGGCTAAATTAAAAGGACTCACACCTTGCCTTTGGGCCAACAATTGAACCATACTGTTTTAAGTCATCTACAGAAGTAAAACTATCTTTTTTACTAGTACAAACTTTGCAAGAATTAGCCATATAATCCGTATTATAATTCTCAAATTCCAATTAATTTCCCAAACACAGTAACTGCCTTTGCATGGCAAATGATTCCTCATAGCAAACTAGCTAGAAAATAGGTAAAGCCCTTCAAACACTGATATGCAAGTAAATGACAATTAAGATTAAGTAATCTCTTGTGAGAACATTCCATCAGGCTACTTTTTTTTCCTATCCTAAATTTGGCTAAAACTTAATAAGAATTAATTCCAGAGCATTTAAGGAGGATTTACATTTAGGACTAACTTAGTGTGCAAAAGGGTTTAGAGAAATCTGCAGCTAATAAAACATGGTATCAATATAATGAAAAAACCTAAGCAAAAGAACACCTAGATGTTCCTCAGCCTTTTAAAGTCACCTCTCTGGAATCATGAAAATTTCAGCATGAAAGAAAAAAGCCAATATGAACACACCCAAATAAAAGGCAGAAAAGACATTCAGCTTTCTAAGTGGATTAGAAATTAAAATATAATTGCTAGAGCCTGCTCTACTGAGGCCAAGCCTGTAAAATTTTATTCCAGTGCAGACCTTTTAATAACAGAGGTACTTAATCTGAGAATAATGCCAAAAAATGAGCAAGTAAGGATCATTCCTGAGAGCTGGAGTTCTGGACTGTTGCAGAGCGAGGACTGATATCCCCAAGGCAATATTCTGATGCCATTTGCAGTTCAAGTGTTGTTTTGGAAGATATTTGCTTCTCCACCAGTAGAGTGAGACACAAAGGAAGAGTGAACTTTAAGTACCATTTAGTAGTTGTTCAGTGTTGTAAAGCTCTTGCCTGAGGGAGGGTTGATGTTCAGTGACAGATGGAAGGTCCATCCAGCAGTATTTGCAAGCAGCGAGGTAGACTAAAAGTAGAGTTCAGGTGACTGGAGGAGTCAGAGGCTGTATAGCAAAAGTTTTCTCTCTGAATGCAGACTGTTTATCATTTTTAGAAATGCAAAAGCTGGTTTTCATTGCTGATTTTAAATCAAATACAGAAAATGTTGTCTGACACTGTTCTAAATTGTTTTGAATAGTAAAGTACCCTGGGACCTTTGCTGCATGAAAGATAGTACCTCACATTGCTTTATTGTTGTAATTTCCATGGAAATTAACATTTACTTGCATGGTTATCACACTTTCCTTGTAATGTAAAGTATAACCATCTAAATCCCTTTGAAATACAGTCACTGAGGTATCATCAATCTGACTCAAGATTTGATCTACATTTCTGCTTGAGTTTGCTGAATACTTTTGTTTTTCCTCCTGGTGTTGAGCTATACAAGTTAATATTGAACTGAACTTTAAAATTCAGCAGCCATTTCCTCCTGTTTGCTTTTTTTCCCCCCATCTCTTCCGTTCGGGATCTTGCCTATCCTTCCTCCTGTGTCCACTGCAGGCACTTAATATTTGTATGCTGTTTACAGCACTGGTTGAAATCCACAGAATGCAAATCCATAAGGAATTTCATCCATGCTCCACACCCAGACAACCCCCAGGACAGTGGCATATCTCCACTACAATCTTCGCAGCATTGAAGATGTTTGCTAACACTTTGCATGAATCAGGGGTTCCCAAGAGCCGGAGCTCAACAACCACCTTCCTCATTGGTGCGAGTTCACAGAGCTTTGCTCTTTGAGACAGTTGTCATTGCCCAGGTGACATCACAGTGTCTTAAATTTGCTGTTCACCAAACCTTGACAGTCTTCTGCTATTTCAACCAGCTCAATGCTCACAGCCTCCTGCCAGCATCTCGCCATGCTGCATCGAAGTCCAGGTGCTCCAACAAGCTGCCTATGGTCATTATGCCACAGTGTTCAGTCTTGTTGCCTTTATTTTCTAGAGGATTCTTGATATCTTTTACCAAAAGATATTCCTGTGGCTGTGATAGCATAACCACAGACTTCTGGATGCCTGTTGCCACAGAAAAAAACTCAGAACACCCTCAGACAATCATGCAAGCTCACTGCTCTGATGCTAAATTTTGATCTTACTAGCAAAAGGTAAGAAATCTGACTTGTGGTGCAGTGCCAGGCTCCTGGAAGTCTTCTCCACAACACAGTCTTTTTACAGTGGTAAATAAGAAAGGGATTAGTCGATCTTAGAACATCAAGAGGAATGTGGACAAACAAAATGCCAAGAAAGTCCCCTCCAGAGTGACCTATTCAGCTAGGTTAGCGCTGACATTCATCTCATGTTGCGCCAGGGGAGGTTTAGATTGAATATTAGGAAAAATGTCTTCACTGAAAGGGTTGTCAAGCATTGGAACAGGCTGCCCAGGGAAGTGGTGGAGTCACCATCCCTGGAGGTATTTAAAAGACATGTAGATGTGGTGCTTAGGGACATGGTTTAGTGGTGGACTTGGCAGTGTTAGGTTTATGGTTGGACTCGATGATCTGAAAGGTGTCTTTTCCAACCCAAACAATTCTGATGCTATGATCTAAGTGCAAGAACAAGTACATTGAACATCTAGTCTTTACACGAAGAGACTCCCACTAAATTGCTTCAGTCCCTCCTTCACTGTGCTGCACCACACGCATATGTAGACATACCCTTTCATGGACCTCTCAGCATACTGACTGTTATAATTCTAATAAAATGCTTGTATAAAAATATGTTTTAAATTACATGATTGGTAAAATCTATCACATGATATTAGCTACTGAAGATGTAGAAAATGTGCCTAAGAAGACATACATTGGGTATGTGACTCAACAAACATTTAGCAAAGGAAAGGAAGGGATTGCATCTCGTATGGTAGATGATCTTTTGCTCTGGTGTCCAGTCACTGGGGACAGTGGGAGATATTTCAGGAGGCAAACAGGAAGGGAAAGGAAGAAGCTGTTAAATGGGTCTCTGGAGCTCCTTGGAACACCAAACTGATGGTGAATGGTCCAGACTCGTAAGTTAGCTAAGTGACTGTTCAGTGACTAACTCAACAACAGAGCCACTGCTGTTAAGTATAAGTTAAATGATGCATCTCACTATTATATCTTTCTATAACTGCTTGCATTTTTGTAAATCTGTATTATTGCTAGATGGAGGTGGCTTGCTTTCTTTGTCTTACTAGTAATAAAACCAACCGCCAATTCCAGTGGGAACATTATATTTTATATGTCTAGGATTACAGCCTAAATGACCTAGCCTTTACAAAAGTCAAGACATCTCAAAAGTCTGGTGATAAATCAGCAACGCAAAATACAACTGAAAACTTCAAGGAACTTGTACAACTGAGTTCCTGGTTATTAACTTTCTTGTATTGTTTACACTGTCTCCATCCAGAGCTTTCCTTCTAAAAATCACTCTTTTAAGGACATCCACATTTAGTCACCCTATGCTTCCCTCTAAAGAGTAAACACCTAATGATGATCCTTACAGAATTGCAAGTTGTTTCAAAGTATTGTTTTAGTTTTCTTTGTTATACACAGCAATAATCAACTTCACCGAGGATTAGAATTAATTTTGGAATTCACTCACTTAACTACTACTTATCTGTCTGTGAAGATGATACACCTTCTTTATAGGGGATGTTATTTGGATGCAGATATTTTGTTACTAAAGACAAATCCTGGTGAAATAGTATGATATTAACATTGGACAAGATAATATTAAACAGCAGTAGCAGCAGCTTTGTAGAGAAACCAGAGCACAGAGCTATGACTTAGCAACTTCAAAGTCTTTACATGGTTAGGCAATGACATGTGAGACCTTGGACAAGTCACATCACCTCAGAGTTCTTACCTGTTAACTGGGTGCTAATAATAAAAAGACATAACAAATTGAGATGTGTTACAAGTGCTAGAAAGGAGATAGATATCATAATTAGTGGCCCAGAAAAAAAAAAGGATAAGAATCCTGTGTCTTAATGACTATTCTTCTATACAGTGAAATGTAAAATTCTCTGACAGGAGAAATTATAAGTGACCTTACCTAAAGCTGCTTTATCCATCTATCAAAGCATCAAAAAGCAGAGAAAATTATGATTAAATTTCCACTTATTTTCTCTGGTGTTCTAGTTTAAGTTAGTGATAATGTCAATTAAGTATATTCAGCAGCTTTGACATTTTGTGCTTGAAAAATTGATGAAGGTTTGGTAATGCAGTACAGTTTTCCTTATCAAAACTCTTTTTTTTTTTTGAAAGACTTTTAATTACTACCCATCCCAGCCAACATGGGTTTTACTTTTGATTAAAGTAGTCATTGAGATCTTGACAATGCTTGACACATTCCATCTAAATTTAATTAACTTTTTTCTTTCATTTTTACTAGCTTCTGTAAAGTAGGAGAGAATGGAGAAGAAATTTCAGTTTTATACATAGTAACAGATGTTCTTGGTAGCACAGCAAAATTCTGACTTTATTAACTCAATGAGAATATCCTAATTAATCAACACTTAGCACTGAAGTCAGAATATTTCTTCTGGAGCTGGTAGAATAAGTTCTGAATCAACTTAATGATTCCGGACTTGGCAAAAGGAGAGTGTTATGAAGCCACAAGTTAATTGATTTATGTTGGATTTTTACAAATGGTGAACTTGCTCTTCAATAGCAATAACAATAACATCCCAATACCTCTGCATTTCAGAAAAGAAAAAATTTTCCCTGTAGAAAATAATAGCAAGCAGAGAAATGGAGAATAATGCATATAACAATCCCTCAATAAATTCTACATCACATCTGCTTAACATAAAACTAAAAAGATTGTTTTTATGTTAGAAGATTACATTATGCTATTCAGTGTTGCAAATATCTTAGCAAATGTGGATTTCATGATCAGGGATTCAGGAAACTTGTATCTCCATTTGCATCTGTTGGTAGGATAAGTTAGAGTATCGATAAAGTCCTGGTCCTATAGTATGGCAACTCTCCAGGGTTTCATCACACCAACTGACTATCAATGCTGGATCCACCCTAGCATAAATTAAATCACTAGTCTTGTCCTCTTTCCTCATCAGTCAGAGATTCTAGAAATGAATGTAGCTGAAAATTTTGAGGAAGAATCATAAACAGAAGTAGAATAGAATTTGTTACTTCTAGTAGTCTGTTATTTTTCAGGTTAATATCATAGAATAATTCATGCTGAAAGGAACCTTAGCAGGTTTTTATTTCAACCTTCTGCTCAAGGCATGATCCCTCTGAATTCAAACCAGGTTGCTGTGGGCTTTCTCCAATTCAGTCTCCTCTTGGGTGAAAGATTTCACAGCCTCCCTGGGCAACCTATTCTAATGCCTGACTGTCCTCATGATGAGAAATATTCCTTTACGTCAAATTGTAACCACCACCATTTCAGTTTACAACTGTTATCTTTTGTCCTCCTGACATGAATTTAATTCAAGAGGCTCTATCTACTCAGAAACCTCCTTGCAGGTATGGGAAGGATGCTGTCAGGTCCCCCCAAAGCCATCGCTGCTCCTGGTTGAATTAGTTCTATTCCCTCAGCTTCTCCTCCCAGGG
The DNA here is from genome assembly GCF_026419915.1 of Harpia harpyja. Lineage (NCBI taxonomy): Eukaryota > Metazoa > Chordata > Aves > Accipitriformes > Accipitridae > Harpia > Harpia harpyja. The sequence goes on along the minus strand of NC_068969.1, from coordinate 111,109,656 downwards.
CTCATCCTCTGGCCCCAAATATTTTGTTGGCCCTTGCCAGGCTCACTGCAGTTTATCAATGTCTGTCTTGTATCGAAGTGTCCAAAACTGGATCACCTTACATAAAGAAAAAGGAATATCTGTATGTCTCTATCAGGCAAGACAATTTAAACTGTCTTGGCTATCTTTCTAAAACTCAGCACTTTGAGGACTTTTAGCAATATATGATGAATGAAAATATTTTTAACATGAATTTATTTAATTTTGGTGTAACAATTGTTCTCTCATTAAAGTCAGCAAGTTTCATATTACTCAGGAATTAAATTTCACACAATTAAAATCTATACCAAAACCACAGTATATCAAGTTTTATAGCAAAAGCCCACTAAGGCATCTCTGGATATATTAGCAAACCCTATGCATGTGTTACATGATTACTTATTGTTATAAAGATACATGGAAACAATTCCTTTTTAAATCTTCCATTCATATGAAAGGTGAAACCTCGCTTCCTACCAACATCTGTGGGAGATTTTCCATGAACTTCAACAGGAGTCTTAATTCATCCAGACTGTACAAACATTGCCTCTGTCTGAATATGAATCCAAGCACCGAACTATAAATAATAAATGTGGAATTTGAATTGAAAACTAGGCAAAGGTTTTACAAAATGTGATGCCTGGATTACTTCCTAGACACTGTATCAAACACACAGCTCAGGGTGACTTAAACAGCCGTGAGTTACTTTAAGAGCTTCTTTATTTCTGTAGGAGATGCTGTGGGTCATGCCCTAAAGCCAGCCATCCCATTCACATCTTCTTGCTTCACATGTTTTCTAACATCAGCCATAGCACCTCTCCTGCAATAAAAAAGCAGGAGGCATATGATTAACACTGCTGATAGTTGCTTCTGATTTACGCTTTTATTTCTCTTCCTAATTACTGAGCAGTATTCAAAATGCTGAGAGCAAAGGCATTGGGTTAAGCCTCTGCAAATGAAAATCAGACAGCGGTCTTGTTAGAGACCTGAAAATTTTGCAAAATCACATTAAAGTGAAATGAGACTGCTAGAACAATGAGTTTATAGAAACAAAAAGCTGAAGTTTTAGTGGAAGGGACAAAACCAGCTATTCCCAATTCTGATGTCCATTGGCTCTACCAGTTCATGAAGAGGTGTAAATGCTTTCATTCAACACTGTATTGTGTATTGAATTTCGAAGTATCAACTACCAAGATGATTTAGTAGTAGTAGTAGTAGTAGTAGTAGTAGTAGTAGTAGTAGTTGTTGTTGTTGTTGTTGTTGTTGTTGTTGTTGTTTCAGATTGTTGGAAGAAAAACCAGAAAGCTGATTTTCTCTGGCTATTCAGTGCTGTTTGGATGAAACTGCCCCAGCTTTGGATCCCAGGCTGTGATTTTCCCTGTTCATGTTTATGCACTGAATTTTGGATCCCCACATCTCAGGTGGGTGCCTATTGGACTTCATTCTTGCTCTTTTCCTCTTTCTTGATTTTTCAGCCTGGCCTTTCCTCAAGGCATCATGTCAAAGATAACAGTTGTTCACCCAGGAGCAGGTCTCCCTTTGACACTTGGCCATCCCTGAAATCAATGTATCTGAGTGAAAACATGACATTGCCAATGCAGTGTTGTCAGCAGAAAGCACACTGCTAGTGCCGAAAAAAGTTGTGAGTTCTTTTTTAAAACAATACCGTAAAAAGGAAACTCAAGAAAAGCTTTCTAGCTAACTCTACTCTTCCTAAAGGGAACCCATGTGTCTCAGCTCATTTCCCAAATAACAAAGGCCACAGAGCTGCACAGAATTCTCTCTGCCATAGAGGGCATGACAAAGCACTTGGCTCTGCAGCTCCCTGGTGCTTTAAGCCTCACCCTACCCTATCCAGGCTGAGGAGAATTGTTCATCATTGCATGCCACTACTGGGCTATAGTTCAAAGGCAAAGCTCAGCCTCAAACTTACATAGAGCCACCCGCCCATATGCATCTCTACTTTTTCCTATACAGAAAGAGAATTGCCTCTTGCTAGTCAGACACACCTTTAACAACAGCTGAACAGCAAAAGAAAGAAGCTGCATCTTGTTTGATAATCTATTGCACGCATCCCAGTTGTTCCTGGCTGCCTCCCAGAAGCACCATAAAATGTCTTTCCTGTAGGAGCAAGATACCTTCTTCCATTTAAAGGCACAGAATGTGAGAAGTTGTAACCGGTAAGTGTGATATACTTTTTGCAAACATGATGGAGTAGAGACATCAGGGTAATGGGTAATAATGAAAAGCAAAATCAGCAAGCAAGTCTCTATAGTCATATAGACTAAACTGACTGTGTGACATTTCAATTTTGAGTGAATGCCATAAACCGTAGAAAATATAGGTTTAATGAATATGTCTACATAAAAGCATAAACAAGACAAACCTTTTCAGTGCAGTGTTTATATTTACAGCACATAAGTTACAAATTAAATTTACTCTGGGATGTGCTTCTGATATGAATGACTTTTCTTTAGAGAAATATTATCCATAATCATCAGATCACTGAGAGCAAAAAGGATCCATTAGTGATGTTGGGGTTGATGAACTGAAGTACTGTTTAGTGGGTTTTAATTATGCTAAAAGATAAAAGTGCTTGGGGAAGGGTGTAAGTCATACCTAGAGGAAGGAAAATGAACTGACTTTATTTAAGCAAGTAGACGTGTTTATTTCAAACAGTTTTGGGCTGATTGCTTAGTACATTAATATGTTTTCAGGAGCTGATCTATTCCAGTACTCTGCAGTTATATTGTTTAATATCACCAGTCAAAACATTGAAAAACTATGAGTCTTGGCTATAAAGATTTTAAATTATGAGATTCAAAAATATGTACAAGATTTTTTCATCTTTTTCTCCAAAGGTATACAAAATTCTCTCTGCAATCAGAATATCACAATTATCATTATTTAAAAAGCAGGATTCCTCAAGTGCTCCCAAGCTCAGACTTTAAAAAGGGTACCAGGATTGAAATACTGACTTCACTGAAGTCAACGGAAATTATACTGTTGATTTCAAGAGGACAGGATTTCAGTACAGTGAAATTCATAATAAAATTGTAACATGTGGCACCTCTGCTGCCTGTAAATTAACAGCATCTCTCTTGAAATGTATTGTAGCCAGGAGTTTCATTTTAAAATGCTTAGGACAGAGGGAATTTGCAAAGGGCCTGGTTTCATTACCCTGTACTCCTTTAAACCAGTAGTAATTCTATTAAAATGACTTAGCACTTTGCCGGTGCCAGAGGGAACAGACTCATGTTCCTTGTCAGGCTACTATGAATCAGTATATTCCTCTGCTCTGACTGAGGTGGAGACACAACTGCTGTGTGTCACAGTGACAATAATGTCCCTGGACTATCCGAGTTCCAAACCAACATCTAGTTATTGTTAGGAGGGAGAAGAGAGGTGATAAATGTCCTGTTGCCGCTTCAAAATGTTTGCTTCCCTCCCCAAGACAGAGAGTGTGTGTGCTCGTGCAGACACACAAGGGCACACACACACTCCAAGTTCAACTTCAACATACAGTAACTATCTTAAAATGTCAGGCTAGTGCCCCAAGTAGGAAGATACATTTCTTTAACTTTATGCCTGGATGCAGTGACACAGACAAAACAGTAACATTTTTCTTGCTATCTCCCACCTGAAAGGGCCTGGGTACCTCTAGGTCTTCATCAAAAGCAGAATGACAATTTACATAAGCTTTACTCCAGACCACAAAGTCTATTACATTTACTGATACCTTCACAAACAAAATGTCTTTTCCTGTTGTTATCATTACGTGAGCTTTTTGTGGCTAGGAATATGCAATTCCCTGTTGACATCAGCACTGTGCCTGGAGAACAAGCACTTCATTGCTACTTTCCACACTGGCTGATGCTGTAGGCATGAGCTTTCTCCTTCCGAGATGCCTCATGGTGCTTACGTGAAGCAGCTATGGCAATAAAATCAGATATGGCAATAACAAAGGGACCTGTAGTCGCTATTTGGCTGATAAGGGCTATAATATGCTTTGGAGTTCTTATGTTGGGCATTAAGGTATCTGACTTCAATTTTTGGCTCCTGTTCTTATTTCATGCTTTAGGCTCTGTTAAACCAACACCAGCCCCGTACCACCACCCTGCTCAATTGTCTCCCATGTGTCAGGGGCCTGAACTCCCTCAGAAATGGAAATTACAGAGCGATGCTGTGAAGGAAACATGACTTGGACAAAACCATCCTCTTTGCTTGCGGAAGGTAGGAAATCATCCCACTCCACTACTTTTAGCCATGTACCTCGATAATAGACAACCGGGAACTTGCACTTGTTTTGTTAGGTTAGCAGGTGCTAGCATTAATATGCTGTGTTTCCAGTTTGGTTCAGCACATCATTAAAGCCTTCCTTCAAATGTTTTAGTGCATTGCCCCGGTATGCTTTTAATACATTAATAGGTATTTTATTGAGGGCTGTGTAAGCAAAGGATTCTTGCTAGGCCATTCATAATAATGTATGCCTAAATATTATCAAGTAATATAAAGAATGAAAATCTGGTGTCTGAGATATCTGGAAAATAGAGTATCCACCCCTGGGCTGCAGAGTCATCATGGCTCTAATAAGACAATTTCCTAATTGAACATTAAGCATAATTTACCAGTCATCCACTAACTGAATCTCATTTAAGGCTTTTCAATTGGGGAAAAACCATATGTTTTCCACAGAAAAAGCTCACCCTGCTTTCCACCTACCTTTCAGCTTAACACCTCAGTAGGCTTTGTTGTCTGTAACATTGAATTTCTGATTACGGATAAGATGTTTACAACACAGATGATAGTTATGAGAAGTGCATCTCAGAGCAAATTTAATTTGTTTCTGCTGTGCTGTAAAAAAAAATAAAGTATAAACCCAATCTTGTTTATGGGTTTAGAAAGTCATATTCATTAAATCCATATGCTTGGCATTTCATGTAATTTGCTCCATAAAAAATAAAAATGTTATTTTTGTTTAAGCCTATTTGACTGCGGGGATTTGCCTCCCAGTTGTTTCTCTTCATTACGAACAGTTACCCAGGACAGCTCCTAATATTCAGAGCTGTGTCCTGCTCAAATCCCTGCTCAATGTAAGAAAAAGGTATTTAGGTGGAATAATACCAGGATGGTAGCAGGGCTGGGGAACGTATCTTGTTTAATAGGACTGACGTACATGGTTTAATATTAAGACCTAATCTAATCCTGCTAATGGAAAAATTTAATATTCTGATAGGATCACTTAGTGAAATAGAATATTATAGCCTGTGTTAAGAAGGAGGGAAAAAAAGAACCTAATTTGCACATGCTTGTTAGCTCAGTATGTATTTTTCATTAGCAATCATATGATTCTAATCCTTAACCCAATACCAGTGTTTTCTTTTATTTGGTGGTTTCAGATAAAGCCCCAGTAAAGCTTTTTGTAAAATAAAGTCATATTTCACCTCAACATGGTAAATTCAATGTGGTATTATTTTCTTCCTGAGAGCTTTGCTGGTTAAAGTGGTGCTGCAGCCTCTTGTATTCAGCCGTGCTGTGGGGATCAAACATACCTGCCATGTCGCAGCGTGGTGGGTTAAATGTTGTTGGAACCTAGGCTGCATTTAGGTTAGGTTAGTCCTGCTATGGACACTACCCTGACTGCCTCCTGATAGCCCTAAAGGAGCTGACAAGTCCTTGATGCACAGAAATGCAAAGAAATAAACCCTAACTGTTGAAAAGTTGACAAGAATAAACATCCAGGAGTTGAGAGGGGTCAGAAAAGCATGGGGCTTTTGATGCCTTCACTTTGAGTCACACAAACACACAGAGAAAAGACAATAGTCACATCTTCAGTGAATAGCAGCCAGGCTCAAGGCCATATCTCTCTATTTCTGGTTGTGGATATGTCTGTACAATGGGAGCCGGCAGTTATTCTCATTTCCCAAGTCCAGGGACACCTCTCAGGTATGGTCCACCTTAATTTGGGGATGAGATCAGGGAAAGCACAGTGCTCCTGACTTTCCTGGTAAAATGAAAGGCAAATTCAGTTTAGTATAGGCATAGGCAAATTCAGCCTATCGTCAACACAAAAGGAAAATTAAAATCCCAAGGATCCCAGATGGCTCTGGGAACAACCTTCTGCAAAACTGCTGGGAACAACTGCAGACCTTTAAGTGCTTATGAAATTGAGGTAAAGACACAAAACCTCTAACCAGTTTCCAAACCTCAGTTTGTGGCCAAAGAAACCCCATTAAGTTAGCACCTTTGCTGTGCTCTAAACTGCTGCTTAGGCTGTGTGCACAACAATAATTAGGTCCAAACCTGAAATCGTCCTCAAGCCTATACCTCCTGACCATCTTATACTGCAATCCCATAATTTAAATTCAGTACCGGTCTAGACTACTTGGGAAGCTCTCTTGTATTTTTGTTAGGTTTTCTTCCAGGCAGTTCCACTAGATAATACCAAGATATTCAGGACTTAAGCTCAGGAAATCGGCCAACAACCATCTCAGCATCCTTTAATCCTGGCAGACGGTGCTTCCATAGCTCCTTTCCCCTCCTCTACTGCAACACAGAGACCAGCTTGCAGGGCATTCCAGTAGACTGCAGAATAGATGGTCACATCCACACTCGGGGAAATTTGTGATATACTTGAATGCTGTAACTGCTAGCTAAAAAACAGTACAAGTCAATGGTGGATTAAATGATATGGTATAGGTAGAGACAGTGAGAGCAGTTTGGTGGAAGCATGCATGTTGGCAGCGTTAATGATTTTTAGCTGGTAAGAGATCTCACAGGCAGGTGCAGGATAGAGCTCCAGCATATTCTTCACTCTGAGGTTTGTTGTGTGCTGGGATGTGCACTGTTTGTGCTTAGCACAAAATAAGAATTGACCTATGGTTAAAGTTTTCATGGGAATGGACCCACTACCGCCAAGGAAAGAATTACTCGTGACCACAGCCGTAATGCTTTGGAATGGGAGCTTCCATTGTCTGTTCCCTACCTAACAGGACTTAGTTACTCCCTTGTGTGGATCTTGAGAAAGGAGGGGTTTTTTTATATTTCTTCTCTTTAATGATGCTGTAATTTTAGTGAATGCCACTGGATCTAAGAATTACCGGACAGAATTAATTACCATCTGTGAGCATAACATGAAAAAAAATAGAGTAGGATGATGACTACAGTGTTTTTCAGTTATTGTCCAAATGTTCTGATTAATTTATGTTAAAAAACTCCAACTTACTGAATATTAAGTCTCATAGTAAATTCCCAAGTGTTTTCTTTTCCAGATGACATGATCATGAAAATTCTATTATCCTACTTTAGGTATACAGTTGAATGAATATTTCCTACCTGAAATGCCATGAAATTCAGTTTTTGAAGGCCTTGTATCACATTTCACTCCTATCCTAATATATCTTGATCGAGTCTTTCACGTATACAGCTATTCTGAAAGTTCTAAGTCATACATATTCATAGACCAGTTATTACAGATACAGTAATTGCTGCTTTACATGCACACAAGGTTTTATAAAATATTAATTGCCTATTATTCCTATTGCAGGTGGAAACACTGGAAAGATGGCTCCCTCCTGCAATATAATAAACCCATTTTCAGGTTATTTTATTGTACTCTGAAACAGAGATGTGTGCACTGAAACTTGCCATAGTCTCAAGCTACACGATGCCATTCTGGTTTTCAGTTGCCTCAGAGTTTTGATTTTGACAACTTTAAAGATAAGATTCTTGTAACAGTGAGGTTTCACTCCTTAGGTGTGTCTAGACTGTGAGACGGGTGCGTGACATCAGATTCCTCAGGGCTGGCATATGGATTTTTCCAGATAAGAGACCATGGTTATGTGCATGCATTTTCTTTTCATGGTAACAAGACCGTGAAAGAATTCTTAGTACGTTCGTGGTCTTCTTCTGACATGCAACTAAGACATGGCCAGCGCATATGCCTTCTGGATCAGGTTCACTTTAAAAACTACATGGATAAAGACAGCCAGAGAACCCCTGTACTAAGGGACTCCATCCTTACGGACTATACGCTGCAGAGTGACTCATCAGATGTGTGGGAGGAGAAGACAGATCTCATTCTGAAAGAGCCTGGAAGGTAAGCTAGTAGAAAAGGAAAAAAATGGTTATGTCGCTGCTTGGTGGTTAGTACAAGGACTTGAAAGAATAGCTGGAAGGCAGAATATAGATGAATTAGGTGCTTGATTTATTTGGAACTGCTTTAGTTTGGGTTTTGATGGGAAGTAATTTAATGTATGAAAAAAATGTACTTACCTAACTCATTTCAGCTGCACATGGGCATTCAGTCCCTTGGACTGGACTATGTTTATTCCAAAATGAAAATCCCCTGAAATGTGTGTAGTATGGACATCAGGTCTCCAGGAGCAACAGTTTCATCCTTTTGATGCCCTCCTTTCAATCTGCACTACTTTTGAATGTATCACAGCCTCGTGGTACATTCCTTGTAGAGGTTCTCAGTTGCAGAGTTTCATTGTTTCTGGAACAAAAAAGCAGACCAGCAATCTCTTTAGGTGTCATGCACCATGGGTTGAACTCATTCACACAGCTTCTCTCTCAAAGGTGTGCAACATCGGTAGTTCAAGCACCTCAGATGAAGACTGCAAAGATCTCAGAAAAGAGGATCCAGAGTTCAGAAATGACAAACACCTTAGATTTTCAAATGGGTGTTATCTTCTGAAAACAGAGCCCCATTGAATAGGTAACTTACACAGTGCACTTCAGTGAGGTATACAGGTATAGAGATTTATAATTACCTAGTCTGAGTCCTGGAAACAATACAATCAGAGTCAAATATGGGTTATGCGGGATCCTTCAGAAACCAAACTCTCTTCTGCTGCAATCTCAGAAAATTACATTATACTATATTGTGCAATATGCCAGTGGGGATCCTAAGCAGCCCCAAAATAGACAGTCCATTATTTCAGCATTACAAACATGAGTCTCAACAACACCAAGAAAGCGATACCAGAAATAACTTTTTATTCTTAATTCTCTGAAAAGAATTCTCAATTCTCTGAAATGAATTCTATTAAAGCAGAAAGAACCAGACAATATTTTGACTATAATTCAAATTCATAGAGAAAGGTAAAATACATCCTTATATAGGTTATAACTATGAAAACGTGTTTTGTCTTCTCGTTTTTAGTTGTAGGTCTGATAACTGAAATAAAATAAATGTTTAATTCTACAAAACTTCTGAAGGTATAAGTAATCTGTTGAATCATTATTGATCCACTGGTCAATAATATTTACGAAAAATCAAAAACTAAAGAAGTAGCCAGAAAGGTGTAGTTGCATTTGGGATTTATCAAGAGCTTCTGTGTACTCAAGGTTGCTGGAATCCAGAAAAATCAACATCGTTGACCTTTCAGCTATTGTTGCTTTCAGGCATTGCATCCTTGACTCTTCATGCAGTCCTTGGTATACATCTCAATTTAGCAGACGCTGACTTTGTCAGTGCAACAGAGATTAAAATCTGATTGGTACCTTATGCTGGGTTTGAATATATTTAGCTTGTAGAGCTATTACATTTCTTTAGGGAGAAGATCATATACTTTTCTTGTTAATGTGGAAGCATGCTACATGTTTGGCAAACAGGGAAATTTATGGATCTTAATTTATTTCTCTTCCACATGCCTGATCGAGGCTATTGGGAAGCCCTTTATGCTTACATAAAGTAAACTTGCCTGGGTTTCATTTAGGATTTTTTAGGCTATTCAGTCTTCTATTAATTCAGGAAATTTCAAGGGGTAGATTGTGCCCAGCACATAGAAGCTGCCTCAAAAAAAGGGTAGATTTTGTGGGGTCTTTTTGTAGTCCAAATTTTCCATTACTGTGATCTACCTAATCAACCGTATTGATCTAGCACTTCAGTAGAATAGCTGTAGTGCATTAAGTGCTCCAACATGGTCTTAAATGCTGTTCAAATTTAAGGCAATTTACATCACTGATGTACTCTTAATGGTAAAGAAATAATTCAACACGATGTTACAAAGGCTTGGAGATTTAGCATAAAAAAAAGCTTTCCTGAAAATGTATTCTGGGAACATCACGTAAATCTTGGACAACATGAGAAATGCTTTCCAAATTCATGCCAAATGAACCTGTCAAATTACATGCCACCTATTTGAAAGTTAAATGAGAAGCTTTTCTCACAGGGAATATGCTCATTGATTATCCCTACAAATACAGCTCACTTCTGTTAGCAAGAAGTCTGTTAATAGGTTTTCTCACTGTCATCGAGCAGCAGAATTCAAAGTGCATAAGAGTTAACAAAACTGTGTATCTTATGAACCAAAGACATGCACAAAATAGAGCAAGAAAACCCTGAATACAGTGATGAAGCAATTCAGGGTGGACTCAGAAATTCCCCCAGCATATATTTCCTTCATAATCACAGTAATCATCCAATTCTATCTTCCCTGAACACTTTAAATTACATCGTTGCTTATTCAGTCATGAAGACTAAAATGTGGTTAAAAAAAAAAAAAGTCCAAGCAAGCTTGGTACACTTTTTATAAAGACTTGTTAATTAACTTTTTTCCAAAGGTTTTTTCGGGGGGGATTTTTGTTTGTTTGTTTGCTTGTTGGGGGGGGAGTGTTAGGTGGTTTTGGTTTTGTTTTGTTGCTGTGATTTTTTTTAATTTCTTTGGAATATGAGCTCGGGGGGGGGGTGTTTTGGTTTGTTTTGTTCAGGAATAACATATGAAATCACTTCTACTTTTAAGCTTCTGGTATGAAGTTTTCTTGTGTCCACACAGAGAGAAACACCCCTGTTGGAAACAAGGTAAGCATTGCTGTCTTTCTAAAGTGCATTTATTGTATTTATATTTTTACGAAGAAATGTTTTGTCTGCCTTAGACACTTAACAACTGGTGAAAAGCAACATAGTAGATATTCTACTTCCTGCTTCTTGGAAAATCTGGACTTTAGATTTGATTATAGGTATGGATTTTATTTATTTATTAAAAGTAAATTGCAATAAGCATAAATATTGCCCCTTGCTCCCCACTATATTGATTTTTGGGGGTTCCCTTTGAGAAAATAACAACTCCAAGAAACAATGCTCAGCCAGCTCACCAGCCCTGAGATTTTAATACATGGCTTATACATCCTCATTAGCCTTCTTTGCTGGAGAGAAACTTGGGTAATAATGATGTTTGTCTTAATCCAAGAAGTCTTCCCTGTGTCATTATTTGCAAGAAAGCATATCAGAGGGAGATACCTCCCCCTCCTTTTTTTTTTTCCTGCAGAGATCAGACCAGGAATGCAATGCCACTTTGCAGTCTATCAGAAGACCTGTTCCCCGTTCAGGTAGACAAGCACATTATGATCATTCAGCACTCCCTGACCTTCTCAGAAAGATGTTTCCCATGCTCGGTACGGACTTCCTCCAGCTGACCTCCTGAACCTCTCTCTCCTTTTACTCTACAAGAGTTAGAGTCCTTTGTGCAACCATTACTGGTTTCAGGTCTGTCCTTTCCTACCTGCTCAGATATCATCCAGCCCTTCCATTTACCTCTTCATTTTCGCTTTCTCTCTCTGATTTTACCCACACCTAATTTAACCCAGCAATGCACTCTGGATTCAAAACCAAAGAAGAATTCTTGTACATATTATCTTGTGCTTCAGTTGTTACTTCTTAATACTGTTCCTTTTTTTTCCATTCCCACCTATGGTATAAAAATATGCCCCTTTCTATTGTTTGGCCATTTTGGTATCCTTCCTAACCAATTTGTTCAATTTAGTTTTCCTTTCCTAAATAGAAACAATATAGGATAAAGGGGAGGTGTTGTTAATAAAAACAGCAAATGACGAAACCAACATAAAATACCTCCCCATTCACTTACTAATTTCCTTCTTAATATTCCAAGGCACATAAAGAAAAATAGATAGGAATGAATGTATTAAGATTCTGATCATGTGTGTTAATCTATTTTTTTAATACTAGATAATTCCCAGATGCTTCTTATAATTACCCATCATCATTTAGTGGTAGCAAAGGAGAAAGGCTTGCAAATTTTCTTGTATTCACATCCAATTGGAACAAGGTCACTGGCTAGAACCAAGGACAACAGCTGACAGTAAAATCTTTCTTTGTTCCACTTACCTATTTCTAGCAAAAAATAATAACGTTTTTGTCTTTGTGAGAAATAACTGAAAATTATGATCTTCTCTTACTTTAGGCCTCCAACAGGATACTTAAAGACCTAGGGTTTTTCTTTTATTCTTTTCTTTTTTTCCCAAAGTCTGAGTGTAATATTTTCATAGCCTTAATGGCAGATGTAACTCTCTACATCATTAGAGACTTGAACTCTAAAAAGTAGGCCAAGTATGCAGAAAGTGAAATACATCAACACAGAAAATAGAACTAGATAATAAACCTGACTGTTTTAAAATGCACAAAGGTAACCAGAGTTGCTATGATTCTAAAAAAGAAAGGTAAATAACTTACGGATTATATCCCTTACCCAGCTTCTGCAGGACACTCCATCAAGCCACCAAGCTTAACCTTAAAGAAGTCACGGAAATTTAACAAGATTTTTTTTCTGATCATTGTCTATAGTTTTAACTTGACAGTGCTTTGAAGAAAGAAGCTGTGCAGTTCATTAATTCTTGCAAATGGTCATTCATATGACTTATTAGTATAGACTGGAGGATATATGCTCTTCTTTATATTTGGAGACATTCAAGAATCAGCCTCATCAGGATTAATGGCAATTATGAAGGTATATAGTCTACACTCCCTGTTTTAACCTGGATGAGAATAACAGCCTATTAATATTAAGACATCAAAGGCAAGCACCATGCAGATTAATGAAGATGGTTAATATGGAAAAAATGTGGCTGCCTTTTGACCTTAAAACAATACTTAGCTTTAATGTACTTAGTACTTTAAATACTGTATATGGTCAGAATTCTGTATAAAGCATGAGTTTAAATTCTTAATTGTTCTTTATTGTAATCAATGAGTTTCTACTCATCCAATTTTTCTTTGGAGAAGAAAATGCTTTGAGGCCCAGAGAGGGAAGTGGTGGGGAAAGGTCTTGAAGGACCAGATAGATTCAAGGGAACGTCAAGGAGAAAATCTGCAAGAAAAATAAGATCCAAAAGTGAGAATGAGTTATTGATTGTCCGTAGAAGAAGGGGAGAAAATAAAAGGAATGTTGTGGTGTATAGGAAGAAGACATGAAATAATGTATGAAAACTTCCGAATTAGAAAAACTATTTTGAGGTAAAGCAAATGTTTTGAGAATTATGCATTTTCTTAAGAGGTAAATTGGTCAATGTCTCATTAATACTTTTTACTGCTCATGACCTGCCTTTCTTTGCCAAGTCAGCTGATGACAGAAGAACTTTCCATGTCTTTATCACTTTGTGTTGTCTCTGTATGTCTGGGTGTGGCCTTTCTCTGCAGTTATTCTGCAGTTGCACTTACTCTACTAGCCTGTCTGGTTAACAGCTGTCTTGGGAGACCCATGCCCTTGTTGATGAGAATTTTACCATTTCTTTATGTGAAATTTTTTATTTTCTGAGCCACACCTGCTCAGCTGGACATGGTAAGCTCGTACCTTTGCTTCCTTCACTGCATTTTCTTTTGCATCCTTTACTGAGAGACTTCTGCTAAGGCTGAAGTTCTCAAATCCTTTTTTACACTGTTCATTCACTGGCAAGCATGTTGCGATGAAAGGGACAGCTTAATAACAAGGGACTACCTGCACCCAGACTGAAACATGAGACAGTCTAAAATAAAACTCAAGCCTTTAAGAAGTGATGGTGGGAAGATAAAGAACAGAGCCATAAGACACCTAGATAAAGAGACAAAACACAGTGGGATAAACCTAACGACCTGCAGAAGTGTGACAGGGTGGAGAGATAAAATGTCACACTCTGTCAGCTTCTTAAGGATATAAAATGCACATCCAAAATAGGCAGGTGGATGCCAACCAAAGAAGCTAGGAGATGTGAAAAAATATGCTGTGTCCCTTGTTTTCAATGCCATCGCAAGAATTCACACCAGATGACCTGAATCATCTTGCTGCTTCAGGTATGCGGCTACAAGGAATTGAGACCAAAATGGATTTAATTTAAAAATAAAATTTCTATTCTATACAATGTTGCATTGATCATTGCTACACTGTTGCCACAGTGCTGAAGCTTTTTATCCTTTGCTTCTGCCTGCTGTTCATCAAATTATTTCCATATGTTTTGCCAGGTATACTGTAATAAATGTGTCGTGTTGCACAAAGAAAGTTGGGACAGGTTTGTGGGTCCACAGCTGATGGCACACCTTGTCTTCAAAATTATCTTGGGGATGAGAGGAACAAAAATCAAGGAAAGAGCAAGTGAGTGAGAGAAAAGGGAAAATCTTTTCTTTTCAATTTGGAAGAGCAATGACAGGGTCTTCAGATGAGCATCATCCTCTGGGTGTCCCCTCCAGGCTGGTGGATGGTCAGGGATCCTTGAGCTGGGTTCTTTCCCATAACCCCACATTGTTCTTAGTCACTGCATATTTTTCTTACTGCCTGTGGTGTTACTTGTAGGCTAAAATGTGATTTCAATGGGGTTCCTGTTAACCCACTTACCTTGCTCCTATAGTTTAGATGTCTCCACTAGTCCTGCATAAAAAGTTTATCTTCTCTTTCTTCCTTTCCCAGGACAACCCAGCTTCCCTTAGGATTTGGATCCATTTTTTCCTGGGTTTGATTAATTTCCTTACTGACATCTCCTATAAACCAAACATAGGGAAAGACCCTTTCATAGGTTATTTTGTCTTTCATTTTGGAGTTTTCAATGTTTTCCAATTACAAGTGCAGGCCAGTGTTCATGGTATGTTTTGAAATTCTCATCTCACCTTGTTAATAGGACCCAGACACCTTTCTCAACAGTCCAGTGCATTACCTCTAACAATGAAGTCTATCTGCTCTAATCTAAGATTTCCCTGTGAGGGCCAATAAAGATTTCATTCTTTTCTGTTTCTCCTAAATGGAAATTTAGGTAAGCTTTAAATATAAATTACATTATTGCTTTTCTTGCTTCTCTATACACGTGCTTTGTTTACTTTTGGAATTCCATTTTCCCTATTATCTTAATCTGGCATGATGTCTTTGTTTCTATGTACAGCCTTTTTGGCTCATAATCACACTGCCTGCTTTACTAAAAGTCTTGTGTAAATGATTAGTTTTCGCCACGTTGTATGCACCTGCCAATGGGTAGCAACACCAGATGACTCCATTACGTCTACATTCCATTGTTTCTTTGGTGAGAGAACTATTTTCAGAGAGGCTGCAACCATAGCAATTTTGGTATGCAGGTTGTGACTCGTACTGCTGCCAGGAGAAGTCTTCTTTCCTATAGCATGCGTTCCCTGCTAGAGCTGACTGCAGGCTGCTGTCCCGGAGGTTTTACCACTCCCCCAGTCATTCCTTCTGCATTTCCATCATAAACCAGACTTCAGCTAAACAGGATCTGGTCTTTCCAATAAGGAAGTTTTACAAAAGAAGGAAATGGGAGCGTAGATCATGGCTCCCGCTTACCATTTATGCTTTTGACATTCCATCTCCCATTCATGATCTTGCTGATTAATTTATCTGGACAGGCTGCTGTATCTATGCAGATGTCAGCAGAAGGTCATGTGTGGGTAGAAACTGCCTGCAGGGATAATTCAAGATTAGGGATGTATACGAGACCTTTATGTTGCAGGCTGCCTTTTACAACAGGTTTTTTTAAATACAAAAATCACCTGGGACGTGTCTGGTGCCTGGTGCTATAAACTAATACAAAACATCACTTATTAAAAGGACAAGGTTATGCTAGGACTAAGTCAAGATCACACTGATGGGGACTATTCCTGACATGTTTTCACTGACAGATTTGCTACCTTTGAAACTGTATTTGCCCTGATATAAGAAATGGCCAATTTCAAGAACAGACATAGTCTCATTTTCATATGTTCATCATAATAAGACCTCATCAGGTTTTTTCCTTCCCCCAACAAGAAAATATCTTTTTTACCTGTATGACAAAATTATCCCCAAAACAACAACAAAAAACCCTCTACTAACAGCTGAAGATGATTGCTTGTTTTCCAGACATTGACCATAGTAAACTGAGCAGTGAAAACTAAGCACATTGCAATTGCTGGTAATAACTGAATGGTTTCTCTACTCCCCACATTACTCTCTTAAATGAACAGAAAATGTGATTGTAATGGATATATTCTCGCTTCAATGAGCTAGGTAACAATATCAAACTTAGATTGCCTAATGCAAGTAGCCCCTGGATCTTATAAAAGCTGGAAGTTGTTGGAATAATTTCTTCCACTGAAAATCTCAGACTTGCTGATACAGACAGACTAACATAGAAGCTTAGCAAGTGCATGAAGTTAGGTGCACAGGAAAGTTTTTGAAAGGTGTTATCCATAGGGTGGGGAAAAAAAAGACAGTAAGATTTGAGTATTTCCTGCTTGCAAGCATGAGCACAGTGTACCTAAACATAACTTTCCTGTCTGATTTGAGATGCTTTAGTGTAACAAAAAGATCTGCTTGGGATAAAAACATCTACTAAGAGCCTCCAGGAGTCCCCCAGCCTCATGTACAGCCATCTAAAGGTGGAATGCTCTATAAGTATCTGCACATACTATACGCTGTTGATAGGCAATCCAATCTAACACATAGATAATGCAGTCAAGAGATTCTAGAGAACCATCTAGCTCTCCTTAGAGCAGATACCTGGATTTGTCCTGCTGAATAGCTTCCTGTACCCTACTGATCTAAACTTAGGTATTTTAATCTGTAGCTCAGTCTCATCCTAGGATCCCATCCCCAGCCCTGGCACTAGTCTACAGTAACAGCCTCTCAGAACAGTGGTGTCTGCCCAGAGATACGTGACAACGGCATCAGTGGGCATACTAGATGCTGCAACACCTGAAAGAAGAGGAATTTCAGAGATGATGCCAAGGAACTCAAAAAGCTTAATCTAATATTCATGAGAAAAGTCCCCAGTGGCTGGTAAAACCGAACAATACAAAAGCAACCCATCTACCCTTACCAGAGTTCACAAATACCAGCAGATAAGAAAAACCAGTGAGAGACTTAACATCAAGAATAGATCTTACATGGATCACTGTCCTTTTCCTCAGCTACCAGCACCTCTACCACTCTGTCTCAACTGTAAAGTCTTCGGAGGTGGACTGTCCATTAATGTGTATTTTCACAGAAACTCTTCCATACCTCCTGGGATCTCTTGTGCCAGTGGACTGGAAACTATGTATAAAGTGGCATGCATTAGCAAAACTCAGTGATGTTTTTCACACAGATGAAGCTAGTACATAAAACCCAGAGCTTGAAATTCCTGAATGTAAGGACTTAAATGTATTCGTGCATTTCTCAGACCTGACACTCCATCACAAACGTGGAAGATTTCTCTTAACCATTGTGGAAGAAAGAGATGCAGGATCTTCTAAATAATATTTACAGGATTTAGTCCCATGTTCACAGACTCTTTCTTTGATGCATTCTGGTGATTTTCCACTGCCTATCACCATGTTCACATGCCAGGTTAGTTTTTCTAAAGAATGCTAAGTCTGTGTTATGGAGACCAGCTTTGTAAGATATCCTTGTCAGTTTTTGCATTAAAATGGATCATACAAATTGGAGAAGAATGAGAATCAGTATCACATAATTGCCAAAGGTTTGAGAAAAAAAATTGTGCTTAAGAGCGTGAAATATGATCATTAAACTAATTTCAGTGAATTCAGTGGTGGTGCTGCTGGTTTTTAAAAAAATCTGCAGGCAGATCAAATGAATTGCATTTTAATGTCATTCAACAGACATCAGCTGAAAAGTTATCTCTATACCATATTGTGAAATACCTCTCCCAAACCTATGAGAAGGTTTAAGCTCTATCACTTTTAGGACTTTTAGACAGAATCAGTGTTACTGTGAGGAAGTTGATGGATCATAACTGTCAGCCCTATCCATTTCACACCCATAGCATCCAATGCTTGAAGGTTTTCCTGCGGGATAACCCATATTATTCCACATTTCCCATGAGGAACTGTGAGTTAAAAGTAAAGACAGACAGATAATGAGCATAGATGGTAACTTCTTTACTGATGAAGCTTGTTTGTAATTCAACAGAAAAAGACTTTGGATTCTTCAACATTTTCCCCCTATTCTCCATATCACTGTTGTAGTGTATTTTAATATATAATTTGGTATTGGTTTTAAGCAGTTGTTATTTATTGTATATCCTATTATTTTAAACATTTAAACATTGTGTTAGTTTTCTGTTGTCTTCATAATTTACTCTCTAAATTTGTAGACTTTTTGCAAAACTTTTGATGTTCTGAAATGCTGTCAGTATGAACATAACGGTGTGGAATTAAAATGTAGGAAGACAATTATTTCATCAGAAATGTGAGAAGTGATTCAGACACTTGCAAGGAGCTGGCAGATATGACAATTCACCTGGAAGAGACTTGAATCCTATCTGTATGCCAGGCAAGATACCTGGAACATCTTAAATATCCTTGTGCATCTACATGTAACCAAACGACTCTCATCCTTAAATTGTACATAGAGTTGTTTATGGTACATTGAGGAGACTGTGGATGTCCACAAATATTTTTACAACAGAAAGTTGCTGATCCCTCTCACATATATGCTATACTGTTGTTCCATCAACTCAGTACTTTTTCAGTAACAATTTATCTGGCTACCAGGAAAAACATCTCATTTTCTGATTACATGAGTACTTGTAGATGATTTGGAAGAAATAGGAATTCCTGTAAGTAAAATCCTGATCTAGTATATAATTTCATGACACTCTGTTTAAGCTCAGAGCTTTATTTATGGTTCAATTAATATTCTCAAAGCAAATTTAATCTTACCCAAAACATAGCAAAAACCTGTTCCCTTTTTCTGCAGTATCTACATTAAGACCACTCCAAATGGCAACCCACAGGCGCATGCAGAATGCGTGTGTCTGTGTTTTTGTGTGTGTGTATCCCGTCCAGCCCATCAACTTCTCTACTATGGTTGTAACACATAACAGTCCAGCTTTCCATCAGTTTAAGTGAAACTAATTGTAGATTCCTGCAGAAAAGGTCTTTCCTCTCTTTTCACTCTGCCTCTTCACGTGTTCATGTGGAGGTCATGACTGTGCATGTGGTTAGCCGCACCAGTTCCTTGCTTTAACTGAAAATTAACTCACTGAACTCACTTTCTGACTGAAAATTAATCTGGCTGACAATGCAGTTGCATAGTGGCAAATGCCAACTCAAAGGAAAAAAATAAAGAAGGAAAATGTATTTATTTTATGCACTTAATCAGCTGCTGCAAAGGGAGTAAACCATCTTTTCAGCTCTATTCTCTGATCTTTTCTTAGACATTACAATCAGTTTCATATTCTCTTTTGTTTTAATCCAGATATTTGGAAAATTAAAAAAAAAAATTAAAAAACGGACACAAAACTGCAGTCAGAAAACCAAAGATTAGCAATTCACTCATATTTAAACATTTATGTCTTCCCTAGATTTTCTTCAGATTGAAGCAGCTACATTTTTAAAGACCTACGCCATGTTTTTACAGACCTGTTCTGCAGGCAAAAAAGACTGAAGTTGTACTTCATCTGCTTTTTCTTTTACCCGTCAAATAAAGAGCCTAAGGATTATTTTATAGCTTTTCCTGAATTCTGGTTAGCAACTTTATCAGTTTGAAATCTCTGAGTAGTGATAGATGTGGGTGGTTGTTTGCTTTATGGATTCTCACTTGATTAATGGGCCTTTCTTCTGCTTAAAAATACATGTCTTTTATAATCTGCAAACAAGAAGTCCTGAATGGCCATCTGCATTCGGTTTTCATCCACATTCTCAGCAGTTAGTTAGATTTCCCGTGACGTAGTCTGTCTGTGTGTGTTATTATGGAGAGGTTCAGAAAGGACACACCTTGCATGAGTGGAGGACAAAACCTCAGGCACGAAGCCTTCTCTGTATTTCAGCTAATCTGGAATAAAATAATTTTATTTGGGACTATCTGCTGAATACATACTGGTGATTAAATGGAATTTTTAAATAAGATGGAGAAGGTGAAGGCAAACAGAGCTTTTAATTGCACTTTTCCGCACAGCATTACAAGAGGTTGTTTCATGGATCAATAAAGGCATGTAGAAAACAGCATTTAGTTCTGGCCAGAGCAGACACTGGTGATGTCTCACATACCTATCAGCACAGGGATCACAACATCTGCTGTGCAGTAGCATTGCACTGTGCACTCAAGGCTCCATCTGCAAGCAAACACAAAAAGTTTGCTAAATATCTTGAACCTTAGAGTTCAAGATCTCTTTTTGCTCCCAGGCATGGAGTTAGAAGAATATAAAGAGTCCCAGTGGCAGTAAATGACTTTTCCAGAAGTGTTGTTTTCATTACACCTTACTGACTTGAATAATAATTAAAAAAAGTTAAAACATGCAGTTTCTTCCAGCCCAGTCCCATAAAAACATCACAAGCTCGCAAAGACAATAAAAAATGCAGGAATTGCTTTTTTATATTGGGGGTTAGGGAAATGTGAGTAATGGGGTTGTTTTTTTTTTTTTTAATTTATAGATCAGGGAAGAGAGGAAAATGCACAAATAAACACAGCTAAAGTTAGCAAAGGTTATTAAAAATTTATACCCTGTGACAATGCTTTTAATACTGTAGCCATCTGTGCTTGTCAGCTTAAGAGTTTAGGTAGACTTCAGCGGTTTTAAGAAATAGGGATACTTTTATGCATTTCAAAAGATAAAAAAACCCCAACCAACAACGACCAAAAAAACCAAACCCAGACATGAAGAATTTAGAATTAACGTAACTGAAATAATTAATGTAGCTTTCAGGAGATACATGTCAAGAGCATTACCATAATAAAGACTTATAAGCTCTGAAAAGACTGGAGATATCTAGTTAAGATAATTTACATAAATATTCCATTATCTCTGGTCTTCATTAATTCACTTAATGGCAATATTGACATGTGGAAATTCTGACAAAAAACTGGTTAATGAAGTTGTACATGGAGGCTTTTTTGACATTGTGGAACACATCTTCTAATAAGAGCTAACACTGTCACAAAAGATGTATGAAGTCATTTTTAGATGCATTTGGAGTTAGGTTTTGTAGTGTTTATATACTGGTTTTGCACAGACTTTCAGAAATAGAAAACCATGCAGCAAATTGGTTGTTTGGCTTTCCAGAAGTCAACCCTACTAAGGCTCTAAAAGAAACAGAATGTTTTAGGCACTGGGTTGAAGTGCTGTTTAAATATTTAACTCCTTTCTGCAAATCCCCCCTTTCCAGTCCCAAGGTAGTCCGGTATATAATTGACCTCTATAAAAACATCATGAGCCACACTTAGACTCCTATCTGCAATTATTTTAATAAAGATTCAAAGGGGAAGAGAATAGGTAAGTGAGTCTCTTGCTGTCCAACAGAGATACATCACTTTTGTTTCTGGACAGCAGTTTCCTTACAATCCCTCTCCTCTAAGACAGCTATTCTGTTTCCGTGTGCATCCCAGCAGAGCACATCAGCACACATTATTTTATTTGTCACAGCTCCTATTTACAGTAGCATATGAAGGCCTCCCTTCTTCTCAGGTTGTTGCTCTTCTAATATATGCCTGGCCCATGAAGCTCCCTCTCATTTAATTTTGCACTTTGTGAGGCATTGCCAGCAACAAAATCTCAGTGTGGCTTTTTGATTTGAGTGGGTTTGGATCTTTGGCTTTACGATGCATCTAATGGCACCTGAAAAGCTAGCAGCAGGCCATTAAAGTGCTACTGGTTTAGACCTAGGTACATAAGGAGATGTCAGGAACCTATATGCCTCCTTAGGGGTTTAACATTAAGGTCCCATAGGTACACACAGCAACTGCAGCGAGCAGTTTAAATTCCCACTGCTGAGTATTCACAAGGCCATTTACTTCTCGCTGGCAGCACTGAGCAAATAAACCCTGGCTCATACCCAAGTTGCATCAGGAGCCACTAAACAGTGAATTCCTGACTTCTGCAGTTACTGGAGCCTGGTGCCATCAACATACCCAGAGTATACCCACACCATGCACTGGAGGAGGTGGGATCTCCCTTTTTCCCCCTTTGCTGACAATTAACCTCATGGTCAAAGTTCTCACGCAGCGTTTGTAAGACTAACAGCCAAATCTGCCTCGCACCCCTGAGAATCTGAGTCTGTGTTTCCTGCTTTCCAGCTGCTTGCTTTAACCTATGGGGAGAGCGGGCTGGAAAAGAGCAGAGTTTTGCTCAATTTGTAGCTGAAATTTGGATAGAAGTCAGCATTTTGATAGTGTAGAAGGGTGCTAATTTACCAGATTGAAAACATACATGTCCACTGTCTTCACACAGACCTTTTTATATACCTTCTGCTCCACTTTCTGGAAACACCAGGACATCGTTCTTTTACTTCATGATCAGAAGGGGACAAAGTTGCCTCCGCTTCTCTTCCCACCATCTCGCAAAGACACTTACAGATGATGCAGCATTGCTGTGCTCACCATTTTCCCCATGCCTCCATAGCATTTATTGTTAACAATTAAGAATAAATTTACAGTCTTAACTGACACCTGGTACCCAGTGACCTGCAGTTGCCTGGTGATTTTCTTATGTCCTGACTAGGTTGTTTGCCTTTTGTCAAACTTCTCTGCCCTTCTACAACTCAATTATTTTGTCTCCACGGGTTACCAGGTTGCTACTGAAAGATGCCTCCTTTGGTTGCCTGTGTATATTAGCAGACATAGTAAATTTAAAAAAAAAAAAAAAAAAAAGTTAAAAATGGAAATAGATGTGAATACTCAATAAATTAAGACGGAAAGAGTAGAGATTCATCAGAAGTGAGAAGTGTAAAGCTAGACTAGGAAAGCATCTTAGACAAATAACGAAAATTAAAACCATTCACAGGTGACATAAGACTGATACCTCGCAGCTGCTGCATTGACACCTCCCAAGCCCTGTCATGAGTGTATTATACAATAGCCCAGAGTTTTATATCTCTTGTATTCCATTTGTAGGATGGATGATCCTTTTCCTCTCGAGGCTTGCTCCACCTTTCAGTACCCTGTGCCTGTTTTCCCATGCCACACATTACTGTGGCCCCTGTTGCACGAGGTTCAGTTTGGTTTCTCTGAAAAGAAAACCTATTTTTATAGGTAGTAGGATAGTGTAAAGTATCGCCTAACAAGCATCAAGTGCAGATGTTAAAGATTTATGTCAAAAAAGTGTTTGTGTTGCATACTGAGCCACTAATGTATATGCACGCTCAGGGGACCAGGTGTCAGAGTTAAGCACTGGAGGGACTACGTTTTATTGAATTTGTTTCTTAGCCTCCATCAGTCTAAGGGACAGAGTTTGGGAACAGAGTCTAAGAGAAAGGTAGAAAGCTTTTCTACCACTTGCAGCAGCCTGCAAAATTATGCAGCTTTCTTTTCTATGTTTTGGGACTCAATATTGTTTAGAGCAGCTTAGATACTTAATTCAGGCTTGTGAAATGAAGCAGATAGTAAAAACCACTGGGGCTTAGAAAGGAGAATCTGTCCCTGCAACTATTGCTGATCCAAGAGGCTATCCAGGCACATCTTATACGGATTTTGGTTGCTGAACTAATGTCTGGAGGAGAAAGCAGCAATATATCTGTCACATAGGTTAACTCCTCTTACAATATACAAGTAACATTGTATTTTTTTTCTGCCCTGAAAGCATGTTTTCATCTAACAGGGAATAAATACTAATAATATGGTGCCTGTTTTAGAAAGAACAGATCCAGTCCTCTAAATTCATTTAATTCTCTTGAGATTTACAGAGCATTAGAGGATTTTATTACTATTGATTTCTTTTTCAACCTGACTTAGATCAGGACCTATAATTTTCAGGTGTGATTGTACTGATGCGATCCTGTTAAGTACCTCTTTTTGTAGGGACGTACAGATAAAAATTTTGGGTATCTGAACATAGCTATACTACCTGTAGTGTTGTGCAGACACCTTATATGGCTCTAAAGACATTGGTTCAAGTAAGGAACTGGTGTAGCTTGGCCTGAGCAGATTAAGCCGACCGGCAGCGCAGAAGAGGCATAGGTGACAGCTCAACTCTACCTCCTGGCTCAGGGTGGGAAGGCAGTCTCATTTACAACTCAGGCATTGCCTATGAAACAGTCCCTAATGGGATCGAAGTCCTTTGCCCTTTTCCTTTACCTTCCCTTTTTAGTTATTTATACTAAAACAGGTGTATTGATTAGGGTGAATCGTCACTGTGGCCATAGTAAAGACAAAATGTGATTCTTTGTCATGCAAAGGGGACATCAATCGTTCATTAACCTGCATTCAAAGCATGCATGAATTAAGGAAATAATGAAAATATTGGGTTTGTGTGAGAAGGCAGGGAACACGTTTTCTGGCTTTTTCTCTTCCTCCTATTCACCGATAGATGGTGGCAAAACTCCTTTCTTATAATTGTCGTAGGCTTGTGGTTGTACCAAGACGATGTTATCACTGCTTCCTCAAGCACTTTTCACCCTCATTCTGTTTTCTGAATATCATAAAATCTTTTCCTCCCTAATATTAGTCTCACTTCTTTCCAGTTTTTCTTAGCAAAAGCTGTAGGAAGTTCCAACTTCATTTTAATCTTCTTTCCATGTAATGCTCTACCTTCATCTCTTTCTCAAGCAAAGCAGGGAAAAGGTGCAGTGATTACTCCCTTTAGAGTTCCCCACGTCTGAAACCTGTTAATCATTTTAACAGCTGATGTAGGTATGTGGTGGATGTTTTGTGTCTTTAAAGCAAATCTAAAAGATAAACTGCAGCTCAGCCAGATGACACAGCCATGCTTCAGGGATCAGGAACACAAATTCCTTGGGCTAAATACACAAGGAGTCAGGATGGGTCATCTAAATATCTGTGAGCCTCTTAAAAAAAATCTTCTTGGATAATAGGTGCCACCCTTTAAAAAGAAAGCCTTTTGAATAAGTGGAGTGAGCAGAAGCCCATGTAAGAGTACATCAGCATCACACAGCTCACTCTTTGTTTCCAATGGAAGATTTTTCACTACAGTATGGACAGGGCATTAAAGGGCGATGCTGGCATTACCAAGCACCATCTTATATTGTCCTTCAGCTGTATTAAGCTGTTGTAACTGTCATGTGTGAAAGTTTAGCATGGAAAACTTTGTTATATAAAAATACTGGCCTATTTCACACACACACAACCCCCCACACACACACAAAAAAAACCCCAAACCAAAACAACAGGTCTTCAGAAAGGAAAGTTGTTCCACAGAGTGAATGTGAATCTGCTTTTCCCTCAAACTGACTCTTTTGCCTAGTACAGAGTGTTCATGAACCACTGTGCAAAGTTTTACAGCCATTTGTTTGTAACATACCAATTTTAACTTTTTCTCTTAGTGTCTTGTAATCTGTTTCCCTTTATCTCTAATCACATTTTAATTTCACTGGGCCAACACAGTGCAAAATAGCAAAAATGACCCTTCACTGTAGCAGTGTAACAGTTGCCTAGTAAATAATATTCAGAGACAAGTATTTTGATTTATTCTATAATCTCAGTGGCTAGGCAGATTTTCTACATTTTGTCAAACCAAGAAAGAACAGCACTGAAGACATGGGAATAAATGTTGGAAATATGTAGTCAAACACAGCAATTGGAATGGGATGGAGAATAACAGAAACAACAGTAATGGCTTGATAAATATATCACATTGAGATGGTAACATCATAAATGTCATAGGGCCCTTGTACAAACCTCAGCTCTCAAATTTTTCCAGTCTGGAGGCCAGTGATGGAGCTCTGAAGTCATCCTCTGAGGGTCTGCAGGCACATGAGAGCATACAACACATGTTTTTTCAGTGGGCCACTACTAGCACACTCTGCTACATTTTCTGATGTAAATCTTCAGAAGACTGTTCATTTGGACACTATCCTATTAAAGGATAATGCAGAGGCAGAAGCCCTTCATTTTTTTACTGTGAGAGCAACCAGGAAAATTAGGACTGATTTATGAATTTATGGAGAAGATCAATCAGTAGGAGTGCTATTAGATCTGTTAATTAATGAGCACTCAGAAGAAAATAGATGTATCAAGACATTCCACTACTAACAGGAAAAAAATAAACAGGCAGAATGACTGGAAAGATTATCTTTCCCTCTTTTCCCTCACTTTTTTTCTCTTTATGGCAAAATTGTTATGTATTTGGCTTTGCTAGTAAAGAAAAAGGCAGTTGGAGGTGTATAGGAATGAGCTAGGTGGTTTATAGCCTTGGTAAAAAGCAGAGATTTTAGACTTAAGTTGGTCCAAAACTTTGTCCTGCTGCTAACAAACAGGGAAGAAGTGTGGAGAATGTGGTCACAGGTGGCAGTCTGGGCTGCAGGGACTGTAGGATGACAGAGTTCAGCATCCAGAGGAAAGCTAGAGGAGTGAGGACACTGGAATTCAGGAGAACAGGCTTTGGCTTGTTAAAAGAGACTTTGTAGGCAAGGAAAAAAACATCCTGCTCTTCTTGAAGACTGAGAATATTCACAGAAACCTGCTTGGCTAAGCAAAGAGTTTCTTAACAAACTAATAGTGAAATAGAGGTGGAAACAAGAACATAAAGGAGGAGTATAAAAGCATTGCTCAGGCACAAGAGGATGAAATCAAGATGACCAATGCCAAAATTAACTAAAACTAACACGGCAGTTCAAGGGGGACGGGAAGAACTGTGTAAGTGGGCTAGTGCTTACAGAAGTGGGATATACTCAGACCTGGCCTGATAGGAATCAACTCAGTGCACTGATGTAATTTCAAGATTGTTATCTCCTGTCTTCAAAAATTATTCTTATTAGGGGCAGTTCCTGATGGCAGGGAGAAGGTTAATGGTACGTCTGTCCTTATAAAAGGTAAGGAAAGGATCTAAGGAACTGCAGACTGGTGTATGGACAGAGAGGATCTATCTGAGAACACTGAGAAATCTGGCTGATGTCTCTCTGAGGCCAATCTACTTAATCTTTCAAAGATGATGGTGATCAAAGGAAGTCCCTGAAGACTGGAGAAAGGCAAGTCTTGAACCCACCTTCAAAGGGGGAAAGAGAGATGATTTGAGGAACTACAAGCACAACAACCTCATTTTGGTGTCCGAGAAACTCATGGAGCAAGTCCTCCAAGGAGAAGGAGGAGAATGGAAATAGGCTGATTTAACAAGGGTAAATTATACTTGACCTATCTCATTGCTTTCAATGACAAAAGAATAGCTATCATCCACTTCATGGATGAAAGGAAAGCAGAGGGGCTGAGATATATCTTTACTTTTCTAAAACTTTACCAAAAACTCTCCCACCACAGCCTCATTGATAAGCTGAAGAAGTACAGATTGGCCAGACTCTTAGATGAGCTGACAATTGTCCAGACTGCGGGTCTCACCCAGGTAGTGATCAATGACTTGATGTCTGTTTGGCAGCTGGTAAAAGTGGAGCATGACAGACATCAATACTTGGGCCAATACTGTTCAATATCTTCATCAACTGCCTAGATGTTGAGAAAGTGTGATTCCTCAGCAGACTTCTGAACGATTCGAAGTTAGTGGAGAAGAAGATGGTAAATGAACTGTAGATCCTCATTTCAGTGAGACCTTGTTAAAATTAAAGATTAGATTATCAAGGAACCCTTGAAGTTCAGCAAGGAAAAGTGCAAAGATCTTCAGGACAGAGCCTATGCATTGATACAGACCAGGAACAAACTGGCAGCTCTGCTGAAAAGGACCTGAAGTAACACTGGGTGCCAACACACATACGAGCCAGAAGTATTTTTTTGTTGCGAATGAGGCAAACCACACATTGGGTTTCACTAGGAAAAACACAGCCATCATCAGATGAAGGGGCGTTACGATCCCTTCTTGCTCAGTACTGGTGACACCACACCAGGAATGCTGTGCCTGGTTTGGGCGTCCTAGTTCACGTGGGCTGTTGAGAAACTGGGGACAGTTCAGTAACACTGAGGACCTGTTCCAGGCAGAGGTGGAGAAGGATTTTTCCCTCCTGGGTGATGCCTGCCTGGCCAGCAAGGACTCTTTGGGTGCCTTATCAGAACAGTGATGTTGTGGTTGAACCCCAGCCAGCAACTAAGCACCACGCAGCCGCTCACACAGTTCCCCCCCACCCAGTGGGATGGGGGACAGAATCGGGACAAAGAAGTAAAATTCGTGGGTTGAGATAAGAACGGTTTAATAGAACAGAAAAGAAGAAACTAATAATGATAATGATAACACTAATAAAATGACAATAGTAATGATAAAAGAATTGGAATATACAAGTGATGCACAGTGCAATTGCTCACCACCCACTGACCGATGCCCAGTTAGTCCCCGAGCGGCGATCCCCCTGCCCCACTCCCCCCAGTTTAGATACTAGACATGATGTCACACGGTATGGAATACCCCTTTGGCCAGTTTGTGTCAGCTGCCCTGGCTGTGTCCCCTCCCAACTTCTTGTGCCCCTCCAGCCTTCTTGTTGGTTGGGCATGAGAAGCTGGAAAATCCTTGACTTTAGACTAAACATTACTTAGCAACAACTGAAAACATCAGTGTGTTATCAACATTGTTCTCATACCAAATCCAAAACACAGCACTATACCAGCTATTAGGAAGACAATTAACTCTACCCAGCTGAAACCAGGACAAGTGAGCACACTAATGCTTAGCCTAATAGCTTGTTAAATCCTATTTTTTGCTTATGTTAGCTACTAAACAAGTGGTTTATACTTATAAGCTATGTATAGCCTGCTTGCAGAGTGTCTCTGAGCCCAGTTAAAGATACCTGAACAAAAAGACTCAAATTGGAGGCTGTCGCAGAGGCCAGAAATTATTTGAGAGACTATGGCTTGTAACAAACTGTCCCCCTCTTGGTGAGAGGACCAAGAAGAATGGGTGAGTAATAAATTATGAACCCTACTTGAGAAAGGATGAAAACAAATTCCTGATGTCGAACCTGATTTTTTCAGACGACCTCACCCTAACTAGCTATATGCATAACTTTGCCACAAGTGCAAAACAGCTGTTCTTTCCATTACAACTACTGAAATGCATGCAAATTTCAACATTTTATTATAAAGGTCACAGAAATCAAATTCTTCAGCTTCCCCAGTGGACCGAGGGGTAAAAGACATCCAAAGTACCACACCTTTCCCTCTCCCAGGACAGACAAGATTGTGTCACAAAGCTCTTTAGCTGACAAGCTTTGATGGTATCCATCAATACCTTGGTATCTATAGGACAGAAAAGCAAGGACAGGGACTGAAGGAACTGAAGGGTTCTGTTTTGCTCATGGCAGTCTACCACATGGGCTTGGACTGGGTTGGACAGGCCACAGTTAATGGGTGAAAATGGGTTCCCTGTATATGGGGTTCATTAGTAGAAGGGACTGATGTGTGGTAAAGCATTAGACATTTTTGAGAAGAAATGTGGCATCAGCCTAAATGAAGCAATGGCATTGGGCCTAATAATTTGGGTACGTAGCTCGTATATACTGAAAATTGTGATATTATTGTTTAATCACAGTTATTGCCCATCACTGTGCTATCACCAAATCTACATAACCGCCCAAGAAAAACGCATCCATGCTTCAGTAGTCTTCTAAATAAGGTCCTGACCACAATTGCAATCATATCAGTCTACTAAAAAGAAAAAAGTGGTATTTAATATACTTTATGAGTATAACTTCAGAGAGAGCTAATGAAATTTGACCACAGGTTTTGTTTTGCTTTGTTTTGTTTGGTTTGGTTTTTTCTTTGCTTTGCTTTGTAATTAAACCTTTATTTTGCTGAATCACATTACTAGGGAAAATTTATTCTAAGATCTAAAGTCCCTGGGTCTGCTGCACTTACACTCAATTTAGAGTAAGATCCTGTTATTTAATATCATATGTACTTTTTTTTTCTACATCTTCTATACCTGTCTTTCTGCCTCTGATTTTATGTGGACTTATGAGGTGTGATTATCTGAAGATTTTCCTCAAGGTGTTATACTTACGTTCATAAGGCTACATATTCTCTGAGTTCCCCCATATATAAGCAATACCAATTTATATGAATGTTTTTGATCACTATTTTTTTTTATCTCACTAGGTCTAACTTCTCTATTATAAGAAGAAATAAAGAAAGTATGCTGTCTCTTGCCTGTACTAGTTACTGTAACATATCTTATTGGAAGTCAGCATTTGGAAGCAGAATAAAGCCTATATGGGAGTAAGGTTACAGGTATGAGGAAGAGAAAGGAGGGTTGAGAGCTGTTAAAAGCTAATCCTCTCCTTTAAGCATCTGAACACAACTCAATTAAAAAAAAACGGGGTGCTGTATGTTTGCATGGGTAGGAAAACATACATGATTGAAAGAGCCATTGGCCATTTCATGTAATCTGTCACAATAAGAAAATTGAAAAAACATCAATATTATACAGCAGAAGATGTGCCACATGAAATCACTGCCTTTAGGTATCTTTTTTTTGCAGCTTTCTTCCCCGAACCCTGATGTGAACTGCTTAACCCAAGGTTCACAGTATTTAATTACTGTTCTCACCTCAAGTAGCTCTAGAAGCATCAGTGCTCTGAGAGCTGTACCTGCACATTAGAGATGTGATGAGAAAGAAAAGATAAGCAATTTACATTTCAAATGAAGAGTAACCTGTCCCACACTTAGTTTTGCAATCAGCTTTTTTCTCCCTCCCCCCAATAATTTAAAATAGCTTCATGTATGAAATAGTTTTTCTGTAAGCATATCATTTCAAGGTCCAACTCTGATTAATTAAAGAAAATTGAAGAAAGCAGCATTAAGTTCATATAGAAAGGTGTACATTTTGGTACGAATTTGTAGTTGTGATGGCAATCATATTTTCATTAGATGTCACAGAACAAACTATTAAGTGAAGAACTGAAGAAATCAGATATTTTATGACTGTATTTTCTTTTTGCCTTCAATTAAGCACTATAAAACAAATACCAGGACTACATAATAAAAAACAGAAATCTGAATATATATCAGTTTTACACTTATTTCTGTTTCAGAATCAGCTTTATAATGTGTCTCTATAGGAGAGACAGATAAGTGTCTTAACTTCTTGATTCTTATCTGTGATACAGATGACGACAATAGAAAAGTCAGAGTCAAAGGTGAGAGTCAGTGAGACTTCATAATGCTTATTTTACAGAGCACCTGAATTTGTCTCTTTCACATATTTGGTAAAAGGATGGGATGAATCCCGTGGAAACAGAAAGGGTAAGATTGAAGTCCTGGGTCACTGACCCTAAATCATTCATTCCAGTACCGTGATATGGAAAGAACTATACAACATATTCTGGTTCAGAAATTTATTAACTCTTTTATTATTATTATTCTGGTTCAACCATTTAATATGAAACCTGCTTGAAAACCTTAGTGTTTTGATGTTTATAAACTTTTAAAATTTCCAGCCTACCTATGTTTGAAGTCATCTGGTCCAAGCTCTCACTCAAATCAGAGTTAACTTTAATGTTAGATCCAGCTTCAATGCTAAATCAAGTTGCTCAGGATATAGCTAGTCAATGTTTGAATATCTCGGTAGCCTGTTCCAATGCTTGACCACCTTCATTGTGAGGAATTTTTTCCTTAATACCTAACCAGAATTTCCTTTTCTTGCAACTTCTGTCCATTGCCTACCTTATAGCCTACAAGTATGAGATGCTAAGCATAATAATTCTAATGATGAATCTTGTCTAGAATTCTAACATCTCTCATGATTGAAGTTAATACATAATTTTACAGGATGAAACACAAAGTCATTCTTCAGTGATGATAAAATAAGAGATATTAGGTGATTTTTGTGATGTCACCCAGTGTGTTTGCTAATACCCGAAAAAATTCTTGGTACATCAAGTCCCTCTGCTGCGGACAATCCACTGGAGTTTAAATCTCTGAGAGGGACACAAACCTGTCAGCAAAGTATTATAAGTCATGGTTACAAACTGTAGCTTGCAGTAACAAAAGTTTTAAAGGTACTGAATATTCACAGGACAGAGGATGAGTGCTCAGCATGTTCTAAAAATCAGATACATGTATGCCTAAATAAAGACGTAGGCACCCCACAAACATCTTGTTTGAACTTTTGGCCACTGTGTTTTCAAGTAAGCTACACTCTTGTCTTCTTAATAACATTTACAGGATGAGTGAGTGGGTGTCTGGCTTGTCTCAGTGACTTGCTATTGAAAGTTTATGCAGGAGAAAAAGGTCAATGTATTCACCTCTGAATCACAGCAGTGGAAAGGAAAAGAAAAAAAGCAGGGATTTTCTTGCATTGCTGGATTTACATATGTCCTTGGGGAACAGACATCCATGTGCCAGCTGTAGTCTTGTCTGCTGAAACCAGCTAGCTTTGCCTGTTAATACACAGCTTGCTTAGAGGAAAAGGTCAAGGCAACTTGTATTAATTACAACTTATATTAATTACATATCTGAGGTTGCACAGTAGCCATTCAAAAGCACCTGTCCAAAGCAAAGGCTGTGGTTTGTAAAAATGAAACAGTATTCCAGGCAAAGGCAATTATAATAAATACCTTTTCAATTAATGCTGCTGTGACATTAATGAGATACACAGTCAGTATTGCTACTACTTTTGGTTTGCTTAGCTTTCTTAGCACAGTTTATCTGAGAATCTCAAAGAGATTAAGGTCATTAATCACTTAGACTTCACAGAAGCTTTTAGAAATTTCTTTTGTTTAAAATTCAGATGACTGAAACTTGCTGAAGGTTGAATTAGTGGCAGAGCTAAAAAAATCATGTATAATTCTTACTTTGGTACTTCCCATGGGTGAGCAGTACATAGTCTTGCACCCAGTATTGGTACCCATTTTCATTTCTCTGAGTTCTGGCTGTCTTTTTAGTCACCATGGAGCAAGGGAGAGGATCCAGTGGAGCAGATGCAGTCAGCAACAGTTTGCCAGAAATATGCAAACCAGATGGAAAAACCCAAATGAAAATGAGACATTTGAGTCTTATTTACTTCACACTGTTTTTTATAATTAATAAGAAACTTAGTCCTTGGGGTTGGTTTTATCCTGGTTTTGTTAAGAAATTTTTTCTTTGAGACTCTGAGAAAGAAAACAAATATACTAAGGATTACATATTAGTGCTAGTCACTAAGCTAGGCTAAAAACATTCTCTTTAACATAATTACATTGATTTCTTCCTTGTATAAATAATTTTTTAGTACAGAAAGCTTTACGTATCTAAATAGAAAGTTTTACATATATAAGTAAAGATCATGATTTTCATCCTAAGTGAAAAAGACTTTTCAAAGAAGCTAAAAAACCAAAACAGAATGACTGAAAGCTTAATGAATTAATCTGAATTTTATACAAATGCATATATTTAATTTCCAAAATTAAGTATAATATGACCTCTGACATACCACAAGCCACAGGATTTCATTCTGGACCTGAGCATAGAAATCAGTAATTGGTTTTTGGCTGGGGACCACTTAATGTGAAGACAAGCAATCACTCCATCTTCATGTTTTGTTTCAAGAGCCAATCCAACTGTTAAATCTTATGCTTTAATCTTAACTTGAAATTATTCTGCTTTTTCCTCCCAGTGGGATTGGCTGGGATATTTTCAGCTAGACAGTTTAAACTGGCAGTTCTGTCAACACAGAAGTAGGTCACAAGCTCTGATGGAACAGATCCTGAAGTCCTGCCTTCTTTTTTTTCCAATACAGGGAAATGTAACTTAAAAATCCCTTGGACTTTTAATAGGAACACAATATTTCAATAACTTCCTACTTAGGAAAGTGTTCTGACTTCTATCCATTGCTACAGAATTTGGTAGCAGTGACAACTCTTGCTCTGCATAATTGAGATATACTTAACATGTCTACTTTCAACTCTGAGATTTTGTCATTTTCCGTCCCAGGGAAAATCCACCCTAGAACAGCAGAGATCGGATTTTCTTCACATAAAGGAATTTAGATTAGTAGGAATCATCTCTCCTTTGGTGATTGAAAAGTTAACCATTTATTTTAAAAGCATTATTTTGGCTTCTGTGGTAGTGAGTGGAGAAAAGCAAGACACTCTAATGAATGATTTTTCGTACCTCTTTCTTGTCTCTAACAGTGGGAACCTGGACAAGCAGTTTAGGAAAAACACCTAATTTTAGATGGCTCTAGCTGTATGAACTTACCCAGATGTTAAGTCAGCACTGGGTATTTTCTAATAGAAGATAGAAGAAATTTCTTAGAATGTCATATTACAGGGTTTTGCTTCCCCCCTGCCCCCTCAAGATTCTTCCTTTGAAAAGCTGTATAAGAGAATTTATGTATCATAGACATAGCAGAGAAAAAATGCAGTCTATATCTGTAGGATCAGTGTATCATACAGTAAATGCAATTCTGTTATTTTACCCAGATATTTTACTTCTCCAGCTGAATTAGAGCAGTATACACTACTGGAAATTAATAAACCAATGGCAGGGTACCAATTAAAAGCTGATAGATGTTGTTTGCTCTGTCCAGTTTATCACATGGTCACTTTAACCCATCTAAAATTATCAACAGTTACCAAGCCCTTGACAAGCTGTATTTTTTAGTCATCTAACATGTTATCCCTATTACCACATTTTAATTAAGCATGGGATGTTCTCCCATCCTGCAGAAATCTTTCCACATACAATTGGACTAACCATTCATAGAAGCAAGAAAACCAAACAGAGTTAGCAAATGCCAGATTACCTCATTACAATCAATTGGCTGAAAGACTTGGTGCAGGTAAAGCATTCCTTTGTCCCATTGCCAGTGAAATTTGTGCACTGGTCGGTGACTGGGAACAAACTAGAATCTTTCCCTATTTATTTGCCTCGTTCCTTTATTTGGATGGGGGACAAGAAGGCAGTTCATTCTGTGGCATTGCACAGTCAGTAGAATGGTCAAGTTGAAACAACAGTCTTACACCTAAATTACTAGACTATTTTCTGAACCCTGACTCCTCTGCCCCCACCCCCATGGCTCACTAATAAACTGGCATTCCAAGTGTGAAAGACACCCAAAGATAGACAAGCAAAAAAGTCTAGACTCAAGGAATGGGTTAACAGTTGTTATTTTAAGTAGTTTAATGTGTCATTTTCTCTCCATCATTCTGATACCACAGAATGATGCAACTGCAGGCCAAGGAGCAGACTCCATCACTGAAATCAAATTCTATATGGAGTAATACTGTAATGCACTTAAGCATATTCTGCACAAAGATGAGCTGGGGAGATGAGCAGGAGGCGTGAGTAACATGACCTAAATCTATAATGAAAGCCTGCACATCTACAGTGCTAAAACTTTCAGTGAGTATGACATGAATTCTAGGGCACTGAATTACGTCATCTCTCTGTATTGTTTTTTAGTAAGACTTGATAAGTTTCCATTAAGTGGAAGAAAATCACTGCATCACGTTCCATCCCAGCAATTACTAATGTAACAGAGCAGCCTGCAAAACAGTCAAAATGTTAAGTTGAAAAGGGTGCCCAGGTGAGGTCTACAATGAAGAACGTAAAGTGTTATTCGGGACATTTGAAATACTACTTTTTAGGTATGAGAAGAGATTATCATCACTTTTTGTTGATGTGATTTGTTTGGTTATGGACAGGACTAGGTGTCACATAAGACATTAATTGACTTAAACTTTAGTTCTATGCCAGTTTGCAACAGCCATAGATTTTCAAGAAGACCAAAGGGGCTTTTTTTCTCCCCCTTGTTAGCAAGAACTGGCTGGTTTGTATTTGCCATGTCATTTGAGACTGGTGGAGCAGTACGGTTCCTCTGTCCATTATTTGAGACAGGAGACTGCAACTTTTGCACTGGTTCTGCACGTCTGAGAGCTGAAAGACTAGATTTCAGTCTGTGTTTGCATCAGGACTAACTGCAGGAATTGCATGTCCTTGCATCAGGCATTTGGCTTCAAATTAGAGCCAGTCCATCTCCCTCAAGTTTCTGTATCAGGAACGCTGATACTTCCACCTTGAGTCAGCTTCTTTAAAGTATCAGTGAATAAGGAATGGAGTACATATTGGTAATGGAAAAGGATTTGGGAAACACAATGAATTTTCTTGAGGCTGTGCTGGAATGAACACAAAACATTACAGAGCTGCAGATAAGCCTGAAGAGTCAGATAAAGCTAGAAACAAACAGAGAGAACAAGATTCAATTAGCAGTAATTTGGAATAGAAACTAATCTTCAGTTGTTACCATTAAACAAGTCTTGAGTGAATAGCAAGAATCCATTTAGCTTTTCTGAATTATTACCTGCAAAGTCAATAGGTGTTTATTATCCTAGCTCGAGCAGGCTTGTTATCAGTCCCCTTTCTTAACTCCTAATGGAGCCAGCTGTTTATTTTGGATAATGGTGCACTTCACAGCACATACCAAATCTTCCTGCTGAGTTGCAGTTACACAGATGACACGTTCCCTTGTTCAACCAAGAGCTGAGTTTGTTTAGATGCGGTGAATGATTTCACACACAGTCTCAGAAATGAGAAGTCAGTAGGTGATAAATCAGTTCTTTTTCAAACTTCACAACTGTCAAAGTAACAGGTTGTGAGGGGGTTTTTTGTGTTGCTTTTTTTTTTTAAACTTGGAGAGTAAAAGGGTACAAAATTTGAGTGAAGCATGGGGATACTGAACAAAAAGAGATAAGCTGTTCAGCAAGGGAATCCTGTAATTAGTTGTCATACATCCACTTTTATTTTCATGCATCCATATTACAAGGGATATGCAAGATAGCTTATCAGGTTACCCTCTAACCGACTTTCTTATGTGATACACTAGGAACTCTAGAGACCCCATTAAAGAATAGGGTAAATTTTTGACACTTTGTCTGAAGACAGACACTTATAGCTCCTTTATTCCCAGAGAGGAACCTGAAATCCTCTGCAAAAGGTCCCTGGGTGGTCTGCAGAATATGTCTGATGTCTCAGCAGTACCCAGGTCATACTGGACCAGCTCCCACCTCTGCAGCTTCAGTACGCTCCTCCAGCAACCAGGGACAAGTGGGGATGAACTGAGTCTGATATGATTTTCTTTACGCAACAATAGAGGAAAACAGCTTATTTCATAAACAAAGAAGTTTCCAAAGTTAAAACAGGCACTCATGTTATTGCTGTTATACGATTGAGAAGGTTTGCTCTTTAATGGTGAAGGAAAAGAAAATAGTATTTTCCCAATACTTCTATCTTTATGTTTTTGGTGAGGCAAAGCATTCAGAATACCCCCCAGGCAGGTCGGAGGTCAAGACATCAGGGTCCAGGTCAGAAAGGTACATGGCCAGGCATAGACGTGACTGCAACATAGCTCAAGCAAGGGCCCAGGGCAGGAGCTTGAGCTTAAATGCAGCTCCTGAGTGAAGGTGGGGAAGCTCCCGGGGTGGCTTCTCAGAACATTTTTTTTCATGGTTCATTTCACACCAGTCAGATCCAAGGTTACACAACCAATGAGTCAACAAATGAGTTAAGGTACTCAACTGTTTATGTCACTTGTGTTTTGCAAATATTTGATACAGCATAGGCCAAGGCACATATTTAATAAAACCTAAAAAAGTATTGTCCCAATATTATTTTTATGGGTACGATTTCAACTTCCTCTCTCCTCCCCCTGGACGATTTGCTAATCTCAGGAAAAAGTTAATCTGGAAACTCTTTTTCATAAGCCTTACTTTGGAAACTGCCAGTGCACAGAAGGAACTAAGAACTGGAGAGACAAGAGAGAACTTCGTGTTAAGACTCTTATGGTAGGAGATGAAAGCCTGAGTTCAGGTTCCTTCCCTAAATCTCTTTTTGCATTTTATGTGATTCAGCTAGCAGAGACAGTGATGTAAACGGGAGCCAGTGATGTTAGTTAATTCCCTACTGAAAGTTATGGACTGGTTCAAATCCCACCTAAATTAAAACAAGTCTCAAGTAGCGCTTGAAAGACTCCCTTGTTCTCTCCCAGATGATTATAAAGAATTTTTAATTCAACACTTTTAAGTAAATAGAATGGTTTACGCAGATTAGTTGGCTAGCTCATCTTGCTAATTATATTCTTGTAAAATAGATTAAGGCAGCCAAGACAAATACCAGAGTTTAAATGGAAGAGAAAAATACATAAACAAACTTGAGTTATACAACTGACATATCTATCTTATTTAATTTTGTTAGGTAACAAAACAAATTCAAACCAAGCAAAACCAAGAGTCCCTCTGGCAACAGGAAATGTTCTGAAATGTCAGATACTACCACTTCTAATTAGGGTAAAGGAAGTTGTCTAGAAGATGATAATTTTATTGCAATGACTTCTATAAATAACAGCACATACAAACCTTCAAATACATTTAAAAATATAAATTCACTTCTATATCATTTTTCTAAAGCAACCAAAGCACCCAGAATACTTCCATGCTTGTGTAGTGTCTACTTCAAATTTACATTTTGAGCAGATGAAAACATTCAGCATTGTTTGGCTCACATTCACCAGAAGTTAGTTCTAAATGTGAGAATCCTCGAAGTAGGTCCTTGTTGTTTATTAGCAAAGTTTGAAACAGTTTATAAAAATATGCTTATGTGGACGTATTTCATAACAACAGGATGATCTTCATCTCTTCTAACCATTCTGACCTCTTGAATCCTCCAAGAGGTAACTGGAGAGGTCAGAGAGCTTAAAACTTGCCCTGAGTGAGATTTCTAGCACAGGAACAGCTTATTCAGAGCTGATCTGAAAATCCTGAAGTTTACTTCAAAATCTGCGTGTTATTCTATGAATAACAGTAGCTGTTTCTCCTCTTGTAGCTTAGATAAGAGACAAGATCCTCTTGTAGCTTATCTAGTTAGCTTCATCTCTGATACATTTGGCTTCAACTCCCCTTTACCAGCATTAGTTGCACACAGCCTATGAACATCAGTAAGGGAAGCTGCTGCTTCAGGTACTCTCTTACAAAGGTTTCAACAGGTTGCAGGTATGACCTTCCTCACTGCTGCTTCTCAAGCCACAAAATCCAGAATTCAAGTGCTTGTAAATAGCATAATTGAGAGATGGAGAAGATTGTTACCCCCAGAGCATTACTGTCTAATTGGACAAATGTGAGGTTTG
Organism: Harpia harpyja; assembly: GCF_026419915.1. Taxonomy (NCBI): domain Eukaryota; kingdom Metazoa; phylum Chordata; class Aves; order Accipitriformes; family Accipitridae; genus Harpia; species Harpia harpyja. The sequence continues at coordinate 111,070,467 of NC_068969.1, read as the reverse complement.
AAGAAACTATGTGGTGTCACGATTCATCCAGCTGAAGATGCTGTTGCAAGGATTCTTGTAATAGAAACTCCTGTCACTGTCTGGACAGGGATTGACCATCCTGTTGGAAACATTGGATACCCCGAGTCAGCATTGCTCTATGCCAAGTTCCCAATAATTATTATTATTATTTTTTTAAAAGCGAACACCCTTTCCATGAGTGTCTGTGCAACACCTGTACCTTCATAATCAGCCTTCACTCTGAATTTGCTGCACATGTGCGGATCTACCAGCTGGTGACAAACAGGAGATCCAGCTGGCTTCACGACAAACTGACCATGTACTGCTGCTTCCTCTGTTTCCCAGCCTGAGACACAAAGATGTGATATTTTAAGATGTCTTTGAACTTTATGACAGGTTTCAGCACAACAGAGTGAGATTTTTAAAAACGTTTGCATACTTACTAGTTTACTTGGCATGCATTTTCACAAATATCTTCTCACCAGTCATTTCTCGTGGTGAAAACAGATTCTAGGCGTTATTACATGAAATTTTCTACCATTACAGAAACATCTCCACTTCAACTTGGTGGTCTCATTTTCTGACAGACTTTAGTCAAAAAAATGGTGTTGATCTTCTTTTGTCAATGAAAACTGCATTTCTAGTAGCAATCACTTCAGCATTATAATATTTATATTCTAATAAATGAAATGCAAGCTCTCATGGCAAACTTTCAAGTATGATTTTTCATGAGGATAGAGGAATGATGAAACTTCACTCCAATTTAATTCTGAAGGTAGTATCTGACTTGGCCATCAATCATCACATCAACTTAGCAATGTTTTTCCAAGACCTCATTCATTACAATGGAAAGCTAAGCTGCATACCTTAAACTTAAAAAAAGCATTTCTCTGTTGCCTTTCCACAATAAAATGCATTCACAAATCACCTAGATTGCTGGCTATAACATGACAACTCATATTAGAATTCACTGTATGAAAAAGAGACTGCTTTGGAAATATGCTCTATCAAATCCCTCCTTTCTGAAATGTGTGTAACGTCTACAGGGATTTCACTTCACGTTTAATGACTGTTATCTGCTGGTATCAAATGCCTTGTTTTGGACAGATGGCTCTGAAGTCCATATGCAGATGAATTTCCATCTCATGCCATTATTGAAGTACTGGCTAAACATTGTGAAGGGAATCAAAATAAAGAAGAAAAACATATTGACTCTGCAGTAACTATGATTTTTTGGAGATAGTCTGTAGATGTGAATTCTTCAGCTAAATCATATTGCAAAGACTTCTGGAGAGAAAAGCTGCAGAGTATTTAGCGTCATTCTGCCCTTAAATCTCAAAGGAAGTTTGGCAAAAGTGTGCAGGTAGTCCTCAACATCAAAGCTGTGACATATATATACTCAGAGTGATCTCTGCTCAAAGTATTTTGCCTAACTGTTTTCAACAAACTAAGCAAGTTTTTCTCCTTGCTTTGCTGTAAATCCAGAATTTCTTGCCCAAAGTAAAACTGTATTCATTGTGTAGCACTGAACTTTACAGGTTCTCAAAAACCTTGAAAAACATCTTAAAAAAAACCTGTCATGTTTTAAAAAGGAAAATCACTCTAAAAGTTATGAACATCTTACAATATTAACTACCCTTAAAAACGCACATCTTCAAGTCTGCTTTTGAAAGCATTCAGACACGTACCTATTTTTTTCAGAAATAAGAGTCTGTGGAAGGCACCAAGATGTCCACCCTTGACCAGATGAAAAGCTGCTTAAGCAATGAAGCTGACAGCTAACGAGCTGATCACTAGCCAGAAAGCAAGCTGTAGAACAGCATTTGGAAATCTATGTTCTTCTAACAACTTTGCCTTTGATTGTACATATCCACTAACACATTTGAGTGTATTTATCAGATGCTACAGTCAAGTAGAGTATAAATAGACTTGCAATATTTCTTTAAAAGAGCATGTATAGGTATAAGCATGGAGCAGTGCCATAAACTCGTCTCTTACAATCCTCCCTGCTGAAGATAATTATTCAAGACAATTACATATTTATGAGAAACATCATCATTTCTTTCTCCTCTCATTTCTTGCTCTAAGAACTTGGCTAACTTTATGGGAAGGGAATTTTTTCTCTCTTTCTGAGACAAACACACACTTTTATATTTGTAGTTCACATCTTGTCTAGACTAGATAACCTGCTGATCTGCTGTTATCTATTTAAATTCAGCAGTACGTCACCAAAACCCATACAAAAAGATGTATAGGACAAAATAAAGAAATCCTCTGTGCATCTGCCTATACTTTATAAATGAAACTGCCTGTCTAGATATCAGGAGCAAAACCTCTCTTAACTCAGTCTAGACTTCACTCTGCTCCTGCATGTGGCACAAAGAGCTCCGTTGCTGCTCCCGTGGCATCATGACTTTCCTTACTGGTTTTTTGCCCTGACTCCTGCCAGTGTCCCCTGGACTGATGACACTCTCGGCCTCGTTTCTTCTCCCCTATCACACCTGCAACTTTGAGAGCTTTTTCTCCTTCAACCCGCTGGCATGGACAGCCTCATTTTCCCTCTGTTAGAAGGATTGCACGTGTGCCCCATCAAACTGTGCTGCAGGGTGCTGCAGGCTGTGACTGGTCATTTGAGACAGATGAAGTACTGCCAGGGGGATACTTTCAGAAGTAAAATGCATATATTTTTATGCAATTATGGGAAACAGATGGGTCAGAAATAACCATTAAGTTTATTTCTCAGTGTGATTTCTTAATTTTAAGCAGATACGTATGGACTGCATCCACCTTTCTCCATCATTGCTAATATGAGGTGGGTTTTTTTTCTTGAAAAATAAAACCCAGCTGTTCTAAAATGTGGGATTTTATTATGCATGAACAACACAAACCCAGTGCAACTTCTTAAACAAAGAATCACAAAAATGGGAATATATAACCAGAGCATTAATAATTGTTTCCTTAGTATTTGCATATTTTCCCCAAAGCGATGTACTATATTTATTTCTTGTAAATTCAAATTTTAAAATGCTCATGAATATTTATTTACTTTTTCTATCTATTGTCACAATTTATTTGAGTTATTTTTTTTCTACCAACAGATAACTTTGCATTTCATTTTAGTTTATAATACTATGTAAAAACAAGCTAAAACATCTAGGCAATATACTATGATATCATAAAAGGAAGAGAAAAGTCATGGAATTAAATGGAAAAAAAAATCATTAAAAGGGTGGAAGGGGTAGGCATACAAATATCAACCATTTTTGAATGGTTTTAATTTCAGATTTGTCCATTTGCTTGACACAAATAGTGCAAACTTGAGAAACTGAAAGACTTGGCCCATGTATGGGAACCTTGGCTGGTCTACTTGGAGCTACTGCCAGATGCTACTTCCTGAGACCATTCAAAGGACATGGAAAGAAAAGCATTTAGACTGAATGAGAGTTCAATAATATTTGCTTCATCTGATGGGGCAAATTACACTCAGCTGTACTCAACAGATCCTACAGTATCCTATAAGTGTGCCATATTTATGCAGTTATTTAATGAAAAGAATATAGCTATGCTGAAAGGAACTAGAAATAAGAATGGAGAGTTAGAGATCTGTCCAGCTCTTTTCCTTTTGAAAGCTAGGGAGAGGTTTTCCATGCTTGCATAGCTCTGACAACACCCTCTCACCATGCTCTGCAAGCCCATGTCCCGCCATAAACCCAAGGATGTTTTCCCTGTTCTTAAAGTCATTCCTCATATGCGTGAAGTCACATGTAGAAATGAAGTCAAGATGAAAAAATCTTGGTTCTCTTGAGTCTTCAGTCCTGTTACAGGAGCCCAGGTTGTCTTTAGGCTTGAAAAAGGAGACAACAACTTATGACACCTACTGTTAAGCTAAATAAGGAGTTTCCTAAACCTATACCAGAAGAGTTGGAAACCAATTGTGCCAGTTCTCCAGACAACTGGCTGTGTATTAAGGAAACCTCTGCTGAAGGTAGGGCACAACAGCTTTGGTAGGGAGAAATGGAGACGTAGTGGTTGGCTTTGTTCAGCCTTTGGGTCATGAGGTTCCTCCGGCGTCTGGAATTTCTGTAGATTTTGTAAGCCTATGTGTACCTCCGTGACATACTCTGGTACAGTTTCTCACGTGTAAGAAACAAACAGGAACGAAAATAAGGTATAAACAAAGGAGACAGTATGATGACACAGGGAAACTGCACACAGTTTTAGAGCTCTCTAAAATTAATATGAGGTAAAACAATTGTTCTTAAAATGGAGCATGGCCCTTTGGTAGAAGACAATTTGGAGAGAGCAGATATTCAATCCAAGCAAAGGGAGGAAAATATAAGAAGCTGCTAGAAAAATCTGCCTCTCCCTTTCCCATCCCCCTGCATGTCTTTTTCCTTCTCCCCCCTTCCTGGCTTCTTCCCCTGGGAAATGAGCTCTCTTTTCAGTCAGCCACGTGAAGTGTAACACTGACTTTGAGCTAAGAGGAATAGAGAAACAGGAAAATGGAAAGAGAAGAGGTAAAGGAAATAAGGGCTGAGATTTCGGGTGAAGCACTGATTGACTTCTAGAGCTCCTTATTTCTCACCTTTATGTATAATTAACTAAGGTGACCAGCGGAAACAGACCTATACAACACAGAGGTCTATGTTTAGTCAAGTGAATCCTCTCATGGTAAACCATAGTGCTTAAATGTCAACAAAACACAACATCTAAAAAGGAAAAAATGTAGTTTATTGACATTTACTGTCTTATTTTTTAAAAATCCTAGCCATCCTTTTCAATTACGACAAATCTCATTTTTATTTGTCAGATATAACAAAGACACATTGCATAAACCTTGCCTAAGCTGTTTGACTGGACAGCTTCACTGACAGTTGAGAAGGTTCAGGTTGGTTGTTGAATGGAAAGATAGAACAAAACATTCAGATGAGTGGTAGGAGCCTGAATACAGCTTGAAGGAGCCTGAGTGGTCACACATCTTCATATCTGATCCTTATTTTTCCTATTGAGAAACTACTGAGGTAAAAAAAAAGGAATAAAAAATAAATCTGTCTTATTCACATAACTCAGATATTAGAGGTGACTTTTAGCTGTAGTTCTCCTTTGGTCTGCTTCAAATTTCTAAGTTAGAAACTTACCTAAGCTATCTAAGAATGGATCAATTCTGACTCATTCCAAGTGCTATCTGTATCAATAAGAGCATCTACAAAAGAACATAGGAATTCATAATAATGATCGTTAAAATCCTGTTCAGCTACAACCTCAGAACTTGAAGTACCTCAGGTTTTTGTTTAAGTCTTTTTTTAGTGTTTGCTCCAGAGAACATTTAGAGCTCTCAACTATGTCAGAGAAGAAGGTAGAAGAGGTGAAGTCATGGCTTGAGCACTAGCCTCAGCCGTGCATATCCGTTAACAATTAACACATTACCTAGCATAATTTTTGCCTGTTCCAATTAGCAAGCTTCTGGACAATCCCAAACACGATTCAGGGACTGAGACAAGCTCTGTTTTCAGTAAGCAGTATGGATGATATTGTACCGTATTTGTCTTGTTTTCTCCAAAATCATCCCAGTTGCCTTTGCACCTCCTGAGCATGTTTCTTTAGATAAGTCACTTATTGAAATCAAAAAAGGCTTTTTCCTGAAAAAATGTTCAAAAGGGAATATATGTTTTATCTGAAGGTGAAGCTCAGGTTCGTCCCCAAACATCTTGTGAGGTTATAGCTCTGGATACTGCACCCAAGAGGTAGTTTTTAAGCTTAAGCTACCTATTTGTCTATGATGTTCATCCCTCTTAATTAAACAATGACATTAATTTCATTTGTTGATCCCTTCTGTTCTTAGACACTCCCTGTTTAATTTTCAAGTCTCCTGCATCGTTGGTGAATATCCTGTTTTCCAAGGTGCTGACATGTGGATTTATCTGATCAGCTATATGACAAATTTTGAATTGTTCATCTGAGCAGATTTAACTGGTCATCCTGATCAAAAATTTTCATTTTATGGACTGAACAAGCCACTTCCTCTGTGTTGCTTTATTAAACCAACATCATCAATGTTTTCTTAAATCAAGTATCTTGATGATACCATTTGGAGGAAGTTTTCTTTTGCACTTTTTTTTTTTAATAAGGAATGTATTATTCCTTTGTCCAACTCAAAGTGCTGGGCAATAGTTGCCATGCAATGTACTATTCAAGCATTAAAAAAAGAAGAAAAACCCTATGACTCCTTATTGATTGACTGACCGATCACATGGAAGGCATAGCAGAATGCTCAGTGTTTCAGCATGATCAAAGATTAAACAGTTGGGCATATAGGCCAATCAGGCTAACAAAGTAAATATTTGAGCGCACCTTTTATGCAGGTTCAACAAATAATAATAATGAGGTGAATAAAATAAATTACATGATGATAGCTGCAGAATGCTTAGAAATACACGTAGCTAGCTAGTATATAAAAAGGGTCATATTCACAATGAATAGCAATACAATACGCAGCACAACACTTAAACTAGATGAAGCAGTGCTATTACCCAATTCCTGCCTTTAATAGGTGGGGGACCTTAAGGACTTCCAGCATATAGAATCTAGTCAAGTTTTGGAGAGAAGGCACCGTTTCTCACTAGGACAAGTAGTTAATGTGCACGGAAAATAGTGAAGACAGTATATATTATCATAAAAGGAATCTTAAAGGTTAGCAATTTGTTTTCTTAAGTAATAATGCCAGCATTTTTTTTTTCTTAAGTAATAGGCAGTCCTTTGGTGTTCTTCAAGCAGAGTCTCTCATTTCACTACTGTTACAAATAACAACATACATTTAGATATAAAACCTAAAGCCATATTTGAACTTTTGAATTTTTATTTAGCCGCACAAACTTTTTTATCCTGAACACTTGAAAAAATGGCTGCATTTTGGTCCCTGCCAAAGCCCCCAGTTCTAGTAAATCAATAGTCTAGGCTCCACACAAAAGCTTTCCTGACTTAATATTTAAGAGTTATAAGCTTTTAAGAGGAGGAATGTCAAGGCCTTCTTCAGTCAAGTCTATTCTGTTGTTTCATGCACATTTTTAAATCCTGTTCAGACTCCCAGTTTATTATTATTATCGTGACTTGCAACACTTCGTAACTCCTCTGTGTTTCATTGAATGTTGGTCTCAAAATTGTGCTCAAGCAATTTGGGATTTTTCTTGCACACCACAGATATGCATTTGATTTTTCAGGGCTCCTGTCCAGATATTAATAGATTCCTGACAACGTTTACATTTCTAGAAAGGGCTTACTACATAGCCCCTCTCCAGACAACAGAAATACCCTAGAAGCTGGAAAACACAAGCTCAAATGAAGATGTCAGCATCACAAGACTCAGGCAAAACTCAGGAGTGGCTTCCTTCAATGTACATTGAATGGAATTGTAAGCACAGGGGCATTTTGAGGATGTAAACGTGGAGCTAAGTGTCTAACACAGAAGTCAGACACCTCAATGTGGTGTAACACTTCTGTGTCTGTAGCCCTGGATGTCTATTCTTTACACCATTCCAGTCTGAAACTCCTCAGTCTAAGGACCACAGCAGAGAATCGAGAATAACTCATATAACTCAGGCTAGTGCTGTAGACCATGGAAATGCCATTCTTACCCATGTCTTTCAAAATTAGGGGTGAGGTCATTTCATATATCTATTTACTTTATTTCCCAAATCCAATAACTTAGTGTGAAGGGCTTCAAAGCACAAGATAAATGTGGCTGGGCCACAGAACTAATCATGTCAACTGGAAAATAACTGTAACTGCATCATTACCACTTAATGTGTTGGGTAACTCCGAATGTACCTGAAAGATAATAAAGAGGTGTCAGTATTATTCATATCTTTTAATTGCTTCCATTAGCATTTCTTTTTTTTTTTTTTCCTGAGGGCAAAATAGTATCACTTCATTGATTATACAGTGGATACAGGAGAAATAATAGTACAGAATCAAATATACTTTTAACCACCCGTTGCCATCTTATAGCTATAAGCAAAAGCATAACTTGGCAATAAAACCTATTTACTGTTAAAATTAAAATTGCTTTTAACAGTTTTATAGCATGCAAACAATTAAAATAATTGTATCAGGCAGCAGCTGTTCTTTTGCACTTGTGGAAAAGAAAAGAAGAGGAAAAGACTGTAGGAAAAGTTAAAGTCAGGTAACTTCTTCGTCCAATAGGTGGGATGAGAATACCAAAAAATGCGTAGATTCTCTATAAGGGGCTGTTATAATAATAATGGAGCTAGGGATAATATAATAATAGGGAGTTGGACTTAATGGTCCTTATGGGTCCCTTCCAACTCCAAATATTCTATGACTGGATGAAATAATTGAATCAGTTTTGTAATGTATGTATTTTTATTCTAGGCAAATAAGTCTCATCGAAGAGAAATAAAAAATAAGTCAAAGCCAAGAATACGGCTTCTGGGATTAAGTTATTAAATAAATTGACCTCTAGATTCTCAGCTGTGATGGTACCATGCAACCAGGGTCCTACCTCTTGAGTCCAATTCCTTATTTTATTCAGTGTCTTATGGTATTAATATTCTCACAACACAAAGTTGGCTCCTAAGAACTCTAGCACAGGACCAGACCAAAGCCCCATTTCCTCAACTATCCTGCCTGCCAGTGGCCACAATAAAACACCTACAGGAACAGGACAAACATTAGCAATGTACAACAACCATGCCGCTATAACAAAAACACAGGTCATGCTGCCTGGTTCAAGTAGCCTTTTCCCACTGAAGGACAACTATAAACATTTATCCAAACTGAGATAACCCAACCCAAGCAGAATGAGCAGGGTACTGAAATGAAATACTGCAAATCTGTACTTCTCAGAGGAGTGCCAAATGATTTCACCTGCTACTTGAAAACATGCAAGTTAATGAATACATGTGACAAATACCTTTAGAGTTAGAGTGACAGTGCAATTCTGGATCCTTCCAGCCCTCCCTTTTTTTTTTTTTTTGGGGGGGGGGGGGAGTCCTAAATGCCTAGAAGCAGCCAAATAGATCAAGGTTACTGGCTAAACCTGAGTTGAGTCCTGAGTCCTTAACCCATTTAAACAACCATTTGCTACCATTTGCATTGCTTCCACAAGCAGACTTGCTGAAAGCTGACGGCAGAAGTTAGTTGAGTCTTTCAGCCCCAACCCCGGTATAGAGTTTCAGTGACAGAGCTTGTATTGGGAGATGGTGGTAATGTCATCCTCTGAAGTTACAGAAAGTCAATACACTGGTTTTCGATTTTCTTGCTCTGACTCATTCTGGAGATGTTAGAGGCTGTAGACACTGTATGTCCCTGCAGCAGGGGGTTGCATTCAGCCTGGCTTTTAGTACCATTATTGCCACAAGTCCCCAGTTGCTACAGGAGCTCCCCAGCTTTATGCACAATGAAAAGAGAAATTCCCATCCCCGTGTGTGATGGGAATGGGCTCAGAGATGTTGCTCCTGGGCAGAATCTCAGGAAAGTTGTAAATGAGCTAGTGTGACTCAAAGCTGTAGCAAAAAAACAATTTCTTCTGGCATCAGTCAACTAGCCTTGAGACAATGCTTCAGACATTGCTCTGGGAAACTGGACAAAAGCAATCTCCTTATGAAGGTACAATCTGATGAGTTTTACTGGTGTAGCATGTGCTTACACTAACGCAGATTCAGTGCTCTCTGGTTTTAATGATTTTCCATAGTAAAAGAGACTGAAATTCAGGATCAGTTTGAATCTGAGGCTGTGTAAAATAACCCTTTTTGCTTTCAGCCAAGGCTCATCCCAAGCATTATTTGCATTAACATGTCCACTGAGTCTGTCCTAACTGGAGACCTACTAAACACAAGCCAATTCATACTTGTTTTTTTGTTAAACTGAATATCTGCACCTGACTCTGTCTTAAAATTAGTACCTACATATTAGGGTTTTTTTCTTACACACAGTAGGATGGAACAGTTTGAATTATGTGAAATAAATGTATGGCCATAAAATGTAATAATCCATTACCAAACACTTTCATTTTCCATTTTATTACCATGTTCAAATAATTATCAACTTTTTTGCTAACCTGAACAAATAGATATTCATTGAATTATTGTATTCCCTTTTTATTATTATTACAATAATGAAGAAGGGTAAATCATCTTCCTTATATTGTATTTACATTAAATATTGCATTTTCAGAAGATTAAAGATGCAATCAGAAATCCTATTTTTGATACCTCTATTTTACAAAGTATTGTACTTATCAGCATGGAACTTCAGTTCTGGGGACCTTATGCTACAGTTGTTCAGCGTTATTTTGTTATGTGACCAACTGAAAAAGACTAAAATGTGTGCTTCTCTCAGAGACACTTTGGGAAGTGTGGACATTTGTTTAAGCACCTCAAACCCAACATTTTCTGATTACAAATATACAACTATGGGGCTGTGATACATTTATGTATCAAATAGAGTTTCTTCACGTAGTTTCTGCCTTTGCCTTTTCTGTTCTTTTCATTGTATTACTTGGTCGTACATCCTTTCAACCTCGCACTACAAAATTTTGGGGGAAGATTATTATCTTCTTTAGCCTAGTGTCCTGAGGAAGAAAGCATTTTATTGCACTGCAGTTACATAGGTGTAACTACTCTTTCCAACAGCTTTTGAATTGAGTATTTTCAAATCAACCCAACTTAATAAGCAGAGGTTTCTAAACAAATGACATTTCTACCTTTTCAATGAAAATTGCAAGGTCTAGTAAAGAAAAGATTAAAGATTGACACTCTGCATTAGTTATCAGAGAATCAGAGAATTAGTTATCAGAGAATTGCTCATAATGGTAGTTGCTGAGTGGTCTCTCCCTATCCTTATCTCAACCCATGAGCCTTTCGTCATATTTTCTCTCCCCTGTCCAGTTGAGGATGGGAGTGATAGAGCATCTTGGTGGGCACCTGGAAGCCAGCCAAGGTCAACCCACCATAAGATGTCTTAATAAAGCTCCTATATAATTTCAATTTATTTTAATAGCCTTATTCAGATGCTAGAACTTGGAACACAGCAAATAACATTTGAAAGACCTGGGGTATTACCTAAAGGTATTACAGCTACTAAACTACACTCTATTTTCATCGAATAAAGTAACTAGATCATTAAATTAAACTGCATCAATGTTATTTGAAAAAGTTTGGTCAGTAGTCTTGCTACTTCTTTTACCAAAAGTCTTAATTATGACTTCAGAGTAGCATCCCTTTAGCTCAAGCCTTGAAATTCCCACAGCCTTTACTCTGATGACTCTGGTTCTCTTACCAGGCTTTATTTTACAAAGTAACCAGGAATGCAAGGAGTGGTTTCTACAGCTGCTGCAAAACACCTGTAGGTGTTGGCAGCTGCATTTCATTTGATGCTGGTGTCTGACGGATAAAAATTCAAGTCACTAATTGTTCTTGTCGTTTCTTTTTCTTTGCAAGAAATGTTGATCAGTATTTATGCTTCAGTATTTCTCATTCTATGTCTTTAGGGGGCTGGGTCTCCTACTGAGCACTACTTCTGGTAGGTGATACTGGGAACTACTTAAGGAGGAGTGGGATTCTATAACTGATGAACTCTTGGTTGCTATCTTCTAGCTGTTCTCTGTGATAACAGATTTTCTATGATAGTGGATTTAATGCTCATGAATCAATATAACTATGTGGTGGCTTTTTGTTGGTTTGTTGGGGTTTGGTTTGGATTTTTTTATACTTATTAATCTCTCAAAGAATTGCTGGGAGGTACCCAAAAGAAATTAAGGTACTGAGATTATAAAGAAATTTTAAAAGAATAAGGATTGATTAGAATATCATAATTAGGTTCAGTATGTCTTTCAAACCCACTAAATTACCTGTCTCTTTAAACTAGCCCTTTCTCTGTGTTAACAAAGGAGAAATATGCCTGGTTCTCTTTATCTTCTTTGTTTTATCATCCATTGCTGACAGGAATCATAAAATCACTGAGCTGATAGCAGTAGCAGAGTAATGCTTGCACATCACTCAAAATTAATGCTCATACCACTTTAATACAATTAATTACTTATCATTTTACTATAGTATTAATTAGAGGTTTTCTATCAAAATACGTCAAACTTGAAGAGAAAGTGAAGGAAGATCTTCTACTGTCCTTTAAGTTGAAATTGTGACCTCATGGAAGGAAATAGGAGTGTTGTCATTCTTGTCCCTTAGGACTCCATATGTTTTGAATTTTCATGTGACCTTTCTGTATTCAAAATGAAATGGATATTTTCTTTACATACAACAGCCTTTAGGAATGTAAACAATTTATACTAGTGATGCACAAGGAGAGGCTTACAGGCTGAGTAAAGGTACCTTACAAAGGAAAGACAAAACCTTAGCTTATTAGAAAATTATTTAAAGGCCTTAACCTCTTCTGTTCTAAAAACTGTTAATAGATGTCTTAATACCAGGCTCTTTAGAAGAAGGGTTACTACATATGAAGATGTAACTCCGATGAGTTACAAGGTTGTCTCAGACTTTTTTTGTATTTCTAACCTCGGCCTTTGCAATAAGTGTCAAGAACATTTCTTGACCGCTGTGACCCCCTTCTTTCTAATAGAAAACAGTCGATGAGTTGTCATTCATTAAATTCATTCCAGATATTTCTAGACTTCTCTTACTCTACTAATTAACAACTTTACCTTTAAACCACTGCACACATTTGAAAGATTTTAAAAAATGGTTAATTAAGAGCTTCGAAATAATGTGAGACCAGATTCAACTAATGGTGGGTCTTTTCCCTGTACACTTCAGAATTACTATTGCAGATGCCATTATGTTTAAAAAATCTGAACCCTTCTACACTGCTGGGTTTTTTTTCTGTAACCTGTTCACTTCTTTCTTGGTAGATTAAATTTTAGAAGTGAAAATCTCTCTCTGAGATGTATTTGCATATTAATATAAGTTGAGAAACAGTAGTCTGTTAGCTGTCAGTTTTGGTCCATTAGCCATGTTATGCCCCATCTGTTGTAGGTAGATTAATGCTTCATACATTATTGAAAAGTTAATATTTTATTGTTGAGGAAAAAAAAAAAAAGTTTTTTCTCCTCACCCAACATACTTTCTAAACACATCTCTTTCCTTAAATCAGCTAACCAATTTCCATGGGTTGGATTTGAAGGTTCTATATGGGGAAAACAACAAAAGATATATTAGAAAAACGGCTGAAGGCCCCTTGACGAAAACATGTTTCAACACATTTTAAGATCTAAAAGTTTAACTGAAAATGTTTTCATAATTTCTTAACATTTTGAGCCATGAAAGTAGAGAACTGAAATAATTGAACATTGTGATGAATGCTTCAAAACTTCCCTCATCTTTCTAGAAGCCAGCCTCCTTCCAGAATACAAAGAAGGATTTTGACAACCATAATGACTGAAACACAGCCTTATTTTCATGATATTGGCCATTGATTCTTTTGTGACTCGGATTTAATTTGTTACCCATTTCTTATTTCATATGAAATATAGTGCAAAGACTTATAGATGTGATGTATTCAATAAAAATCTCCTGACATATGTATATCATTAAATTAAAATGTGGCAGTTTGGCATTTGTAAATCATCTTAGTTCTAATGTAAATACAGATCACTCATTCGTGGAAGGTCTGTTGGATAACCATAGCCATTACTCTTTAAATTTATCAGCCCATAACTCAAAATGTTTACAGTGTCAGACCTTTCAATCTGAGTTGTGAGTTCTGCAGTTCCAACAGTTGTGAAGCAGTTAATGACTTGCTGAATTAGTTACAGTATGGTTTAGATATCTGGCCAAATAGCTTTACTTAAGCATAGGATGATTTTTTTCCATCTTTCAACTGACCTACATATGTCTTCTAAAAATAGTTAGATTTTGCCTGTCTTCAACCTACTGAAGATATAGCCTGAATTATATTTAATTTAAAAGTAACACAGATTAAGACTTTTAAAAGTCTAAGAGATTTAACAGTAGATTAAGACTTCCTGATTTAATGCTTAAATTAGGATTAATTCAAAATTCAAGCTCCACCCTCCTGAGAAGCATATATCTAGGTTGTGCCCTCATCTGATTAACTACATTTTATCCAAAAAAATGTCTAGTCTTCTAGGCAGTTAAGCATGTCTAACTGGCTCTGTAATGGGACAGTGCAGAGAATAAGGAGCCAGACTCTTCTCAGAAAGAAAAAGGCAATTTCAATTAGCTATAAACCAAAAAAAGTTTACCATGAGGGTAGTTAAATATCCCAACAGGGACTCAGAGAGGCTGTGGGATCCCTGTCCTTGAAGATGTTCAAAACTTGACTGAGCAAAGTCTGAGCAGTCCACTGTAACTGGACCCTCTCTGGGCAGCAGGTTGGACCAGATGACCTCTGGAGGTCCTTCCAGCCTGCAGGATTGTGTGATGCTGTGGGAAATTTCTGTACCAGTGACTGTAAGATGCTGAGGGCATGCCAGGGAAATGGTCGCTCTAGAATTGTCATGTTCATAAACTTGTTAACAATGCTTTTCCTACTAGCCACTTAAGGGAAGATTATTTTGGCCTAAAGCTTCATATCTTTACCTATTTGTTTTGTATTACCTTTGATCTAGCAGAATTCATGTTTACTCCCCATATATGCCAGTGTTTTTTCCTTTGCCTTTCATTTCTATAAAAGGAGTGTACAGCCTGACATACACTTAAAAGGAAGCTATTCAAGAACAAGGAGTTAAAACTTAAGTTTAAAGCCATGTTGCAAAAAACTAAACGTGATGATGAAATCATTTTGTGTCAAAACCAAGAAACTACAATGACTTTAATTACTGGAACTCTCAGCTTCTGTTTTACTGTATCTAAATAGTTTTAAATCTGTGACATTTAATATCAATTTTGTAATCACCTCCATCCATTTTGTTCTATATGAATAAAAAGAGATGCACTCTAATAGCTTGAGGGATTTCAGAGTCATGCCTGACTTAACAAAGGAACTTCCTTCTTATTCTCATTTGTTTGTCTGGAGTCTTCCCATGGCAGTCAATGCAGTTACAGCTATGGAAAAAAAAAATATATATATGCCACCTAAATTGCTTCAGCCCATTATGTTTTAGAATAGAGAAAGCAGTTACATGCTAAACTGCAGGGAGCGGACAGGAAGGGGCGAGGGGTGACATTGTAGCAGATTACAACACTTTCTGCTTGATAGTCTAAGGAATAAGAAAATTAGTCAGGAACATAGGATATGTGTGTTAAACCCTCCCACCTTGTTAAGAATAAAATCCAAAGGCTAAGAAAAATACCTTTGATATGTGGCTATTCCCATGCCTCTTAAACCATTACAAAGAGATACGGAAAAATCATGGCACAGGAAGAAAAGCTTAGGGGATACCTGTCTTAATTCCATGAACACAGCACCATTCCAAGATATGGTAATTTTGAGTTATGATCCATGGTCCCAAATTTATGCATTTCATCTCCTAATTCTAATAAAAAGTTGTAAGTATTATCTAGAACACAAAACTTAACAGAACTTAAAACTCTGAGCCATACAAAAATACTGATTAAATATTCTGGATTCTAGTTATTTTTGGTCTGTGTTTCTCTTGTATTCAACTAGAAGTTAGGATTCCTTATCACCTTCCAGCTAGTAGTAATGATATATTTGTAAAGGTTTTGTTTTATTTTCCTGTTGTGGGCTCAAAGTTCACAGTATGTAGTTATTTACAGTATTAATGTATCTTTTCCTTATTTGCACTTGTACTCATATTTCTACTTTTCCTTATGTTTTTATTGGATATCAGCAGGTCTCATTAAAAATGACAGGAGATTAATAGGGTGAGGTAGTGTTATATTCCATCACTACCTAGGGAAAACATGCATTGATTTCGGTTTCCTTGTTTTTTCCAGATGCTGTAATAATTACAAAGACCGTTCACAGAACCCATTGGTTTTTAATAAATTGCTCAAAGTTTTGCAGTTAATTGCTACAGAGGCATAGGCATTCACTAATGACTCAGGTTGAGAGTGAAATATTATAGGCCAGTTTCTTAACAGTGCCTAATTTTCTACAACAATAAGTGGGTATCAGGAATCTGAACACCTTTATAAATCGAATGTACTTTGGCTACACAGGGTATAACTCCTGACTACATAGGATTACGTAGTAAGCACAACCAATTTTGTGCACTGATGTACTGAAATTTGTTGCATAGTGAACGCTGATCATTTAAGCAAAAGAAAAAATTGTGAAATTATGGCTCTGGGCCACTGGGTTGTGGATTCCCAGCAAGTCTGTTAGCCAGAAGGGCAGCACATTGAGGAAAGGGACATGCAGTGACACTGGACAGTCCTTGGACCTATTGTCCATTTGGTAGGTGGGCAGAACCATGCATTTCCTCCACACCTGTAATGTAATGTGTCCCTTTGCATGCTTTTCTCAGAAAGTTTCACTGAGCAGTGGGTGAGTTGACCTTTTCTCATGGTTAAGACCAAATCGGCAGTGCAGAGATTTAATGGATAACAAAATGTTTTAGCTAGAGATATGTGCAATTTTTACAAATTATACAACTTCCTCATCTACAGGACAGGTGATGCTGTCCAGAATTCTGGTGGGTCAGCAAAGTGGATCCAGCTGTGCAACGCATCATCTGGGTGCAGGGTCCTGGGGTCTCTCTTCCTTCAGTTCTCTCTTCTTGAATCTCCTGGAGTCTTTCCTGGACCCTCTCCCCCACATAACCCTGGAGTCTTTTTTCAATCCCTGATATCTCTCCCCAAGTGACCCTGGACATCATCAGTTACAGGACTGGGTAAAGCGTATCTGATTCCTCTTTGGTTTGTTCAGGTTCCCTCATTGGCTACAACTATTTGTCACCATCACTGGTGCTCTCGATCTGCTCCTCTGGAAGGCTCGGCACAGTTTGCAACCCTCACAATGATTAACAGGTTGTCTATGCATGAGGTATTTCTCTATTACTATAAAAAAGCTGCTCCCAAAAGTGTGTTGTTGTAATTTTGTTCCTGAATTGTTCCTCTCTTTCCTGGAAAACTGAACCCTTGCTATGATGAGAGACACATTATTTTCCAATAATGTTTTTCAATTGTTTCCCTGTTTCCCCGCTCTTCAGCTAAATCTCCTTGATTCCTGACCCACAACATAAACGATCTACAGCCATAATGATAATTCCATTACTGCTTCTAACTGAGGCATAGACATCAAGAAGATCTTTATATGCTTTCTTTCAAGACTTCATCATCTCTTGATGGCACTGTGTCTAGACATCTGGCCCAACAGACACACTGAAATACAAAAGTGATTACCTGGTAGAGATCAGTGAACATCTGCCATGCCAGAGGCTGTTTGTGCCTACAATTATAGCATGGAAAACCAGATTTTGCTGAAGAGATAATTGTGATAGTCATTACAAGATAAGGAATGAATACATGGATGTCCACACTGTCCCCAGTCATGCCATTTAGATTAAAAAAACTAGCAAACCACCTGCAGTAACCAGCCAACACATTTTAGCACATCATAGGACTGAGGATCAGTTTGTCATTAAAAGGTGTTCTGATCCTTTATGAGAGAAAAGGTTTTCTGACTACATTTTGAATGACTCTCCTCACACTGCACATGGTAATAAAGGTCTAAACCCAGCTTTGCCTCAACTCCTTTATGCAGCATCATTAACACATGCTCTAAGACCATTTGTGAAAATGCTGATAAGGTGACTTCCCCCTTCTCACTGGGAACAAAAAGCAGTCAGCTACATGGTAACACTCTCTTTGATGCAGGAGATCAGTTAACAATTTGCCAGATAATCCTCTAAGGTCCTTTCAGCTACTTTTACTACTCCTTGAGTATAGATTAGTATCAGAAACAATTGGTTATTGATGAAGACAATACTAATAACAAGTCATAAAGTTAAAGAGAAGTAAATTATCTTGCTAGATGCTTTCAGACAAACATGTCCATAAGGACAGTGGTTTTTCCAGTGCAGTTGGGAGTGCTTGGATATATCCACTGTGAGTGACTGTAGTGAGGAATGAGCAAAGTTCAGTTTCTAATAGTGTGGTCCTTCCAACAGAACTGGAGATTAATACAGAAAATTAGATGGAGAGCTCCCAAGAGTGTTGTTTAGAAGGCTATGGACCAACACTACAGAGAACAGAGGAGGTCTTCTGGAAACTGGCCTTTATGGAGGGGGAGAAAAACTTCTTCCATGGGCAGAAGGCAGTAGAGAAAGCACTGTATTGCAAAAAAATGGGGGACCTTTGGGTTGTGGGCATGATATCATTGTAAGCAGAATTCCCTGCTTTGTTTTCCTGCTCCCCTGACTGGCAAGTGTATTAGGAAGCAGCAAGAGGTCCAAGTGCTTCTAGTGGTTTGTGAATGCTGGTTTAGGGCAACACTATTTTGTTAGCTGGGAACCTGCTCTGTGACGTGTGCAGGAACACAAAATGGGGGAGCAGTCTGGAAAAGTTTGCTATAGGGATTGTACAGCTCATATGGTTACCATCTTGATTATTATAAACTATTTGGATACTTACACATAAATTTACTTACAACCCAGTCAGCTGGACTGGCAGCTTTCAACTCCATATTCAAGAAGGTTATCCCCTTTGTTCCCCCGTCAACAACACTCTCTCCATTCCCACCTGCATGCCAGGGAGAGGCAAAGATTACCATTATGTCCTCCTCCAACCCTTACCTGTTCTCAAACCACTGTTCTTTTTTTAATTAACAGAATAAAATCTTCCTTGTTAAAAACACTGCTAATGACAGTGGAGACAAGTAGAGACAAGTAGGGAAAAAACTGTGCATCTGTGATATTTTAAACTGAGCTCTTTGTATAGCTGAGCCAAAAAAGCTATAGGGAGTGAAGGACTGGCATTCTGCATAGGTGCTTGCAGTGGACAGTGCAAGCAGAAAACATTGGATACAGTGATTTTGCTGGTCCTACGCAGAAAGGAGAGAACAGCTCTGATCGTAGAGGTCTATAAACTCATCAGTTGCTAGGCAGAAGATAGCTTCTGTAAACCATGGTTTCAAATCTAATGCCTTGATTAGTGCTGCCATGCTATATTCCAAAAACAAGTTGCTGTTTATTTCCTGCTCCATTAAAAAAAGAATAAAACCATCTGACAAATCACACTACGATCATGCCAATAAGCATGAGTTGGTCAAAATTCTTGCCGTACTGAAGGTCTGTTGCACCAGATTGGGGAAAGGGTTCCTGTGATACGACAGTGACCAGCCACAGAACATGTCTGTACTGAAAATAGTCCTTCTTAAGCTACTCCACTGTCTGATGATCCAGAGAAGTCAAAGGGCTGCCAGGGGCCAAAGTATTTTTCAGGTTCTTCTGTGAAAACCTTGGCAGGAAAGTTGAAAAGAATATCTCCATTTTGTCTTCCAAGTCAAAAATCTCCTCCAGATCTGTCACAGGGACCTAATACCTGTGTGCTGCTGAAGACCCGTTTCCATTCTCTGTCTTCAGGAGCACAGCTTTTATCTTCTTAAACCTGATGCAGCACTGGTCCCCATACCTTTTATAACCTGCTATAACGATCTGCCTGGCAATGTTGGCATACTGCCAGAGAGTTGCTCTAAGTCCTCTTCCCCTACAAGTTAGTGGACAAGGCTGTGTCTGAGATTGTTCAGGTGGTGCATCTAAGACATCTATCCTGAATTCTGTCTCCCTCTTGACGGTGCACAGACAAATAAAATAAACTGAAAATTAAATAAAAGTTTTTGTGGTATTCAGACTGTTAAAAGAATTACTAAATTTCCAGAGAAAGCCTTTACAAAAGATACACGCTATGATCTGTAATAGTTAAAAGAATACCAAGAAAACAAAAGAAACCCCAAATGCAGTAGCATAAGCATAGTTACATCCATGGCCTTTGTTAAATTTTGAGAAATCTGTTGGGAAGGAAGGACCCGTACATATTTCCAGAATCTTGTACATGTGCTCCCAGTCAGTGCTGGAAAACTTCAGCATTGCTGTGATCTACTCCATGCTGCATGACACCGCCATGAAGAATTGACAGGTTCGATACAATAGGGCCCAAAATGTTGGACATAGCAGCAGTGTGCATAATTGTGCTCTACAGCACAAGTGTGATCACAAAGATGGTTATGCACCTGGAAAGAATCGATGTTGTATGTTAAACTGTAAATATAGATGCATTTGCTGTGTACTACCTCAGTCTGAGTCTGCAGCTCAGTCATACATCTATAGGACAATAGAGTTCTAGGATATGATAATGAGTGAGGAGATAAAAGACATGTAAAACCGACGTGGTATTGACACCAGTTTACCTGGATATTGCAAGTGAACTCTTGAAGATCTAACAAGGATCTTTTCTTGTTTCAGAGTGAGAATACTACTTTTCCAAGGATTCTCTCATGTGCAAAAGGGTCAAACCTGTGTTGCAGCTCTTACCAAAGTGCATTCTGTAAAACGTGAATAACGTCTCTTTGGAATTTCCATTCCCTAGCAAATATGATTGCACTTGCCAAAAGTAATCTGAGGGAATTTCTAGGCTGCACATGTAAGCAAGTAATCACACACAGGCAATACAAACTTCAAGTTATTTCAGAACCCTTACGCAAAAGGCTGCAATTCCGATTTACTGAGCTATATAAAAATGCAGTTTGGAGTGTGTGGATGGTGTGACTGGAGCCAGTAGCAAAGCTCCATTGATTTTTTGATAATTAGCTACCTAACCTTTAGAGATGTTTTCATAAACATTAGATGATTGATTGGATTTTTGGGACTCCTAAATACGTATGTAGATGTTGCCTAGAAGACCTGTACAGAGACATAAGTATTATACAATGCTCTCTTAATTTATGCAGTTTCTGTCTTCATGTGTTTTTAGCTTTTCAGAAAGTTATGCATCTCTAATATGCAAGCATCACATTTTCTTTCCCTCAGCTCCCATCCTTCCAAATGGAGTAGTGAACCTTTTTGACATGTAAATTAGAGCATCGCAATTATATTTTTGCTGAGCAAATGGCAGCTGAAGAACTACAAGCAGGTGTACATTAGAAGAAGCAGAGAATAAATCACCACTGTGCTGTTGTTATTTTTAGTTGCATAAATTGTAGGACTGGGTGCAGGGGAGAAGGAGGAATGAACAATAATAAAAAAAATAGTGATGGGGGCTTCTGGGCCCCTGTTCTGTAGGTTAATGAACAACCTTACTTTCCCTCAGTGTCAAAGTGAGGAAAGAGAATGCTTTGCACTCTGCAGGATATAAAGATGTAGACCAAAGACATTACTTTGAATTTACAATTCCTTCTCCCTAATAAACTTTTTTTCTAAAAATTTCAGTTGTTTGTATTTCCTATACACTTGTTACAGTGCAAGATTGACAGGTTCAGGGATGTTCTGGAACCCCAAAATTCCAGATCAAAGAATTAAAATTAAGTTTCCTAGTTCTTATTTGCTTTGTAGTAGTTTGGACAAGTTTAATAACATTGCAAGGGGGCGGGATTTGCTGGTTTTCAGTATAAGCAGAAGTTTCAGTAGCACTGCAACACTGTCATAAATGTCAACAAATATGTTTTAAAGATTCCATTTCTGACTATGCCTGCAAAGATGTGTGTATATTTTCAAGATGCTGAGGAGTGCATGCTGACTTCTTTAGTTATGTGGGAGTATACCTTCTTTCATAAAATTTTAGTCCAAAGTAGCTTTATGGAGTTAAACAACGGAAGACCACATATGCCATAAATCACAGGAAGCAGTAGTGTGTAGACATTATATGGGGAATAAATTAAGGCATTCAGTCATAAAGGCAATAACTTATGGAGAGAAAAATTAAGAAACAGTCAATAGGTTTCAAAATGAGATGAGGAGAAAAAAGAAAGTCAATGAGGCAGGATGTTCAATGAAGCCTCTTTTAGGTGATGAGAGCTGAGGAGAAGACTTCTACATGAATAGCCTGCAGAAGGATAAAGAAGACACCCTTGTTAAACAAGGAGAATGAAGGGAAAGAAGGAGAAAAAGAAATAAAGTCAGAGCTCTTAAGTTTCCTGAAACTCTTAAAACTTTTTGGGACCAAAGCTTTTCATAGTAGTTGTCTTCTGGTGTAAGTCTGATGGAGAAACACTGAATAATTCTACTCTGTAGTGATACTCAGACAGTTTATTTAGAGCTAATCAAGATTTTTCTGTATGTTTCTGCCTGGATTTATTTATTCTAGCAGTTTTCAAATACCTCTGGATGTGATAAAACTTCTATATAGTTGAGGGGAGTAAAAGGAAAATAATGACAAATTGTGATCCTACCAAAAGTAAGGGATCCCACGTGAGAAAGCATAAAGGACAAGCCGTTCCTCAAAAATCAGGACAAGCCATTCCTCATCAACAACTTGCGTGTTCGAACCTGAACAAACCTGTAGTGCTAAGCCTTGTGTTTTATTTCCAGTCTGGAGTGAAGTTCTCCCTATCAGCATACCTCATTTACAGAGAACTTGCCTATCAGTCAACTGAGTTGTATCACATTATACATTGACCAGGGACTAGATAAGTTGATTATTTGGACAAGTTTCCTTTTAAGTGTATTAAAGGGCAGAGTGATTCCCCAGTAAAAAAAACAGGGTGTTTTATGACGCAGATGTCTGAGAGACTTCAGTGCCATTTCTTTTTCTATTGTACTGCTTTAGCCAGTTGATTGGTTAATCAGATATTTTTTAGTTTTCCTTTTTCTGCAAAATAAATTAGTGTAATTATCTTCCTGAGGTATTCTTTTGAGAATATGCATAGAAATGTTCAGGTAATACATTATAGAGGATCAAACAGGATCTAAAATATATTCAGCTCTGTTCTAGCAGCGCAAGAGTGAAATAAGTGTCACTAAGTCCACTGATATTTTTGCGGATTTACACTAACTTGTAACTGTTCAGATCTTCTTCTGAAACATTGTGATCTAATGTACTATTTTTGTCTTCATTTTTCATCAAAGGACAATATGTACCACTTTTACAGCATTACTGAATTAACCATTCAAGACCATGTCTGGGTTATGAAGAATCAAGTAATTGCCTATTAAAAATTATGCATTACACCTAAAAGACACAATGACACCAGCAACGAAATTACTGGCAACCCATTTACAAGTGCATGTTGATTTAATTAGGAAATTAGCTGATTTTTTTTTTTAATACTTGTTTCTTAATTAAAGTCTTCACGGTGTTTGAGTGCTTATTAAATCCATTTGGAATGGATGTACTAGCCACATTTTGGGATACATTTAAAATTGCCTGAAGACTTTCCCCTCCCCCATGCTTTCATTCATATTCATTACATAAATATTATAGAAAACTCGTTCCATTTATTTCAGACTCCTATTTCAATGAAAGAAAAATTAAGTGAAGAGGTATATGTCTTCTGCAATAAGACATGGAGAAAGAAGAAAAAAGATCTTTGCTGGCAATTGATTTATGATAATACTTATTTATCATCACTTTGCAAAGGTGTAACCTGAAGTCATTTTCAGATGAACAGTATTTCCATTTTTCCACAGTTCCACGACTAACACAGATAATGACTCTTGCACTGATGTGATCTGACTTCCTTTGACTTTGACTGAATAACCCTGTTCCCTGAGTAAGTTCTTGTTTGAACCAGGGTAATATTTATCCAAACACCTAATTTTGAGTTTCAGATCAAGGCCAAAACTACCAAAGAAACATAATGGCTGCACAGCCACAGATGTGGCTACTTCTGCATGCCATTCATGTCACAGTTCTGTTAAAAAATAAATCTTGTGCCAAGTTGCAAAACTTTTGGTGATCATCTCAAAAACCATGCTTACCAAGTGAAAATAGCTGTTAAAGCTAAATATAGGTAGCATATTCCCTAAAAAGGATTGGTAGCATGACTTTAGTATCCTTAGATGGACCTCTAAGACTGACTTTTGAGATACCCATGTGTTACAAAAATATGTCTACTGGGAAGACTATATGCTGTACAGAGTAAGAAGTATGCTGCTTCTGACTTCTGCATCCTAATAGATGAAAATCTGTGTTCTGAACTTCTTTGTGCTAATAGCTATGTAGAGTGTATGGTTAAGACAAATCCCTAATTATAAAATTATCTTCCCCATTTAGGGTTGCAATCAGGTCATTTTTTTGTTTATTGGGCCAATAGTGACTGAAATAAAGTGTTGGTGATAAATTACTGGTATTACACTGTGATAATGATAAAGTAAATTATTTTAGAAAACTAATTTAGTATTTTAATAGTAACATAACTGAGATTTATATGAACAATTTTTACACTCTTGACTAGTAACCCTTTTATTGATGAGTTAATGGCCAGCCAGATAAATTAAGCTCTGTCAGCTTCACCCAATGCCTTATAACAACTCACATTGGTCATTAACTGGTTGATTGGTAAAGTGTTTTATTATTGCTTTGGAAATATTACCTAAAATGAAGCACAGTAATTTCTGATCCTTTATCATTTTTATTTTGATGGCTTGACTTTTTTTAATCAAAAAATGTGATGCACATTGAGAACCCAAAATCTAAGTAGTTAATGTGATTTAAACCGAAACCATCAAAGTTACTTTTCAAATACTGACATTTGCACTTGAAATAGTAGCCCATTTATGCCCTGTAAAAACATCAGGGTCTATAGAGAGATTAAATCTGTTCTAAAGAATTCCACATGCACTCAGTTGTAAAAAGGCTGGATACATTTGATAAAGTAGCGATTCTATGCAATATTTTCTAATTAAGGTATATGAAATTTTTTTCTTAGCTTTCACACAAGTTCAAGTGTGTTTTTTTCCTTACCCCAGTTCAAAATGTGCTTATCCAAGATACATGGTGGGTATACAGAGTGACTGTTACCTCCTCAAACATTTTGATTTTTTTAAGTAATATTTTATTTTCTATGGCTTTTCCCACATGGACACTTTATTGCAGCCAAATTCATGAGTCAGAGTGAATTTCTTTTCTTTGACTTAAGTGAATAACTTACAGAGAACAACATACTCTTGTAATTACGAGAGCTGCAGTGTGAGTTTTCACAATGCATCACATGTTAATAATTTGTCAACAGCCTTTTCTTAATTTTGGGAGTTGTCAAATTCTCTTGCTATCTATTCTAAAACCAAATACTGTTTTGGTCCCTAATTCATTAAACTCATCTCTGCTATGTTGTTTAATTGTGAATGTTAACAGTCACAACTTCTTGTTGCAGTTGGATAGAACCAAGTGAAGAGGGGAAGGGTTTATAAGAAACAACTAGGATTTTTAATTTCCTAATGAATAACTTAGAATGATGTAAAAGAACAACAATGACAAGATATCTACTAAAAATTTTAAAATGTTTTTCTCTGTGTGATCCAGGTACTCCCCAAAGAAGCATGATGAAGAAACATGAAAGAGAATATCTGACTGTGAATAGATGTAGCCAAGCTCAGTTGTGTTTACCCAGCCACAAACTTGTGCAATTGTGTTGGATCTCTCTTGCAGTGTTCAGGAGAATCATTGTAGAACTCATTAAGCTATGACTGTAGGAATTCTGCCCTCCCTCTTACATTGAATAGTGCCCATCCCTAATTAAATATTTTTCATGCATCGTATGGGGTGATTTACAGCTCTTTACATGCTTTCCCTAAGGACCTCTAGAGCTCTCATCACCATTCTGTTTGATCACTTCAAGCTTTAATACCTCCGCTCCCAGTACAATTCATACCAACTGTAACTGAATCTAGGTGATGGGCTGATATACTGCACAGGGAGCAACTGTTAGGGATTTCATTTTTGCTTTATTGGGAGTCTGACAGGAG